>NC_140545.1:9629422-10271922 GCF_057382185.1 Mchenga conophoros
TGTTTATTGTTTCATATTGCTCACACAATGCACTTTTAGTATTCTATTTGAAGGAAATGCCACTGTTGAAAAAGTTCGATAAAACAGATTTGCAGTAGATAAATGAGACTAAGCAGGGGATTAAGAACAGTGTGATTACCCCCTAAATTACACAGATTTTAAGAGCCAAGCAAAGTTTGAGATATAAGAAAAAGGAGGTCAGTGAGAGACTGTATGAATCTTAGAAAATGGAGAAAGAATAAAATTCTTCTTCATTAAAAAATATCACTGAATGTCAATTTCTTTCACTTGTGGTTTATGACTCAGTGTGACTTATTAGCTGATTAACATTGGGATGACTCTGCCCTTGTAATGTAGTATCTAATTTCACACTTACAAGGCATACATTACAGTAATCTATTAGAGAACATTCATGACAAGGTGACAAACATTTTTCACCTCCACTGTTCTCAGTATTTTATTCAGCATTGCTATTCGGGACTGCAGACTATGATTCGAAGTATCCTTCTGATCTAATACTCTTTTCAGCATCACTAAAGACCACCAAGGATAAAATGTTTGATTTCAAAATGTTGTCTTTAATGTTTCTAGGGGAAAAAGTAGACAGTGTGACGGTAGGGACGCAGGAATGTTTACAGAACACTTGGTAAAACACAAAATTAATAGAACCTGGCAGCATGATTACTATATAACTCTGCTCACCCGATTCAATTCCCAAACTGGAGATAACAGGATAATGGATAGATGTGTCCTCTGTGCAGTGTCCATGGGCTGATGCTGCTTTTATTTTCTATGCACACGGCAGATATGCGGCCTTATTCAGGCCTGTTATTTTTGCTGTCAGATGTGAGTGAGGATGAAGGGAGATGAAAAAAGGCCGATACACAGCAGGGAGACTGAAAAAAACGGAATACTCTTACCAAGATAGATAAAAGAAAGAGATCATTCACTGAAGTAAACTTTACTATCTTGTGTTACGTGGGTGTTTTTCTTCTTTTGGCCAATGAAATAAACAGATGTCAGTGTTTTGTTTTACTTTTTTTTATTGGATTTTTTTTTTTTTTTTGTTTATCCTGGAGGATGTTTATGCTGCTGCCAGTGAGTAGCAATGGCAAGGCTTTAGGTGATGGAACTAAGTCTTAGTAAAACAGACAACACTTTAGAGGCTTGTGTTGTTTCAGGCTGCCTCTTGCCTCAATCTGCATAGGCAACGGGGTTAATTAGGAAACCCACTTTACTGATGTGTTTCAAAGGATGAAATTAAAAATTAACTGACAGCCCTTTCACGCCAGCGGGAAACCATGGTGGATAAACAAGGAGAACACCCTGCCCTGGTTAGAAGCTCTCAGTGAAAGTATTCTGGCTTTTCCCATGACATAACAAGGAACAGAAGTACTACAGCACAGATGTTATGATCAAAGTGGATTGTGTTCCCCCTATGACGTATGTATGCCTTAAAAACGTTCTCCTCCAAACTTTTTTAAAGTTTTCTCTTTGATGACCGAGAAAGGTCCGGCGTAAATTCAAAACCAGAAAAAGTAAGAAAAGAATGAACCAGCGTTTGTCTGAGTAGATACATGTAAAGGTAGACTAAATCCTCTTTGTTTATTTAGGCATTTTTACAAGATGTGTAACGCCACAGTCAGCGCTCGTCTGAAATGTCTTGACGTCTTCCGGATACGAGCCTTTCCTTGGTACAAAATGTTTGTTCAGGATTAGCAGTGAGCAAGAAGGGAAGATGCAAAGATAGAAGATATTACAAAGATATTACAAAACACAAGTGCAGAAGCACTGAGATGTTGTTAAACGTATTAGAGATGGTGAAATGCAAATTGAAATGTAGATTGCAGACGGCAGATCTTCAGGAAAGATTGCTTAATTTTATAGAGGGATATTGTTGCACTGTTTATCTAATAAACTCAGTGTGATTGCGGCTAATTGAAGGGGAATGGCGTTATTGATTTTATGGACATAATCTGGAGGGTCTTATAATGGAAAGGGTGATTTGGAATTCTAATAGCTTTGGATTACTTTGTGATTATATGGTCATTTGGAATTCTCTAGCTGAAAGCGTGAAAATAATATCAAACTAGGAAATGAAAGTCATGCCTTACAAAGATCCAGTATTCAGGCACGGTTCTCTATTGTAAGGATTCAATGTGCAAGGCCATCCTGATAAATATATGTCAAATTACAGCATATTTATGTTTTTTTAAGCCTGCTTTGGTTTCTTTTTGTGAAAAATACCTGAGTCTTGACATGATAAATGATGTCTGAGTTGATAGATTTGCCACTGTGAATTCAGCAGCATTCTTCAATGAAAACAGGTAGTATGCTTTATGATGCTAATGCAATGTAATATGACCTACAATATGGTTTCATTATTTAAATTGAGATTATTGTTGAAAGTAATGATTAATTCAGCTTTAATAAATATCTTAGGCTATAGCCAGAATGGGAACTTGCAGCTCTGGAAAAAGGGTTCATTTCGTCATATTAGAAGGATCCTCCTCCTACCTCTTTAATTTTAGTTTTAGAAAGAAATGGTCAAAACAAGATACATCAATAGTACATGGCAGACTAAATAATGCTTATATGTTATAAAATACTGGACATTTTTGTAGACATTTAAAAGCAGGATCAAAAGTATTCTGAAATGATCCTAATTTGCAGATATCAAAGTACCAGAAACTGGGTATTGATAACAGAAATCTATATCTACCAGTTTGTTAATATATAAAAAAAGGATGCTTCCATTTCAAAATTAGCCAAAACACCAAGAGCTGCACAGTGTAAAGGCTTTTTTAAAAAATGTATGTGTGTCTCTCTAGAAATGGCATGGCAAATCAGATCAATGCGGGACAGCTGAAGCAGGATCGATATGTTTTTGATGTAAGGGCGAACTCTTGTGTTAAAAATTGCTAGGAACTGTGTGGGATCTTGTAGGTTGAGGCAGATGTTCTCAGGATAAATCTGGAGGTCTGCACTATTACAAACTGTTCCAGTGTATAAACCTGAAGTCTGTGTATGACAGCTGACCTGTAAGAAGACGTTCTTCTCATGTCCTGTCCTGTAAGTGTGTGCAGTGTAGAGAAGTGCTGCTAAAAAAAATCAAATAATTAGCACAGGTGTAATTTAGTTAACTGTAATGTTTATGTTCAAGTGATTCATTCTCACCCTCCAAGATGCTGCTGTTTGTGTGATACCTCACATGTATACTATATTTGCTTGTAAAGGTGTTGAGTTATTGGTAGATTTAAAGTTAATTCACAGTAAAATAGTAAAATCTTGTGGAAAAAAACAGAAGCCTTGACTTTGATTATGCTGTCATAAGAACTTTATGTTTCTAGTGCTTCCTTATCTGTCTCTGGTACTGCTCGCTTCTTCCCCCCTCGGAGAGCTTTTTTTCTAGTGTCATATGTTAGATTTGTATTGTTGATTGTCATTTATGCTTAGAAATATCTACTCATATATGCTTAGAGTTTTATAATCAATGTCATGTTGGTAGAGGTTTGATCCTTAGTAGTCCGTGGAGACTCTGTGTGCCTCCCAGAGCACTCTGGCATGCACACACAACATAAGAGAGGTTATATCTGCTCTTACTGATTTAGGCTATAGGAGGACACCTACTCTGTATCTGGTTAAGTATAAGAGCCTTTTGTTTAGATGGACCGCTAGACTCCTGGCACCAGCTTTGGGGAGTCTTCACGGGGTCACACACACACACACACACACACACACACACACACACACACACACACACACACACACACACACACACACGGTATTCTTTGTCCACATGTATACCTATATGAAACGCCATATGTTAATGAACCTATGCATATTCATGTAACCACAATAAAAGGAGTGCTCTGGGGAACCTGGCTGAGAGTCTGACGGAGGTCAAGTGAGTGGAACGACACTTGGCTCCAGGCAGGCCTCCCTCATGCATGAGTAACACCAAGAACTTTGCCTACTTGTGTCTTGTTTTTGCTATGTAGTAAATTGTCCTTAACGTTCCAGCGAATAGGTTTATGCTACAAACCTATCATCATATACGTCCTCTGTTTTCTGCTCTCTTCCCTTCTCTGCTGTCCTGGTTATAAAAAAAAAAGGATAGAATAAGCATATGCCAAGAAAAACTAGCCAGATGTTTCACATTTGGATGTGATGATTAAATTACAAGCATGTTAATTATCCACTTATCCATTATTTGAACACAGCTACGAATATAAAATCATAAAAATCTTCTCGGGGATTAGCCAGGTGTGCCTTGGAATTAGTCGTGTTAAAATGATTTAACATGTGAAGGTGTCATAAGTGGTTTGCCTTCTGACAGGAAAGTTTTAAAAAATGACTGAGCTGGCTAACTAGCTAACGAGCCACATTATTTACCTACCTGAGTTTGTAAGAGCCGATCCTTTACATGAAGGCATCCTTTGCTCATTCATCCTTTGCATGAAGGACCGTTTCCATAGGTCCTTCCTCCCTGCAGCTGTCAGACTGCACAATCAAAACTGCTCCCAACAAACACAGATGTTTACATCAGCGCTGTAATTTGCACTATCGTAATCAACCGAACAACTACTACTTTTATAACTTGCACATTACTTTTCTCAGTTTATATATACTAACTTATTGGAAGTCACATGTCTACTTTTAATGCACAGGTATGATACACAATCTGTACTTTTCAAGTTATTCTAAATATTCTTACTATTTAAACATCTTTCAGTATCCTGCTCTGTTTGCACACTACAACCTGGGTTTGCCACTTATCTGTACTTCAATTTTAATAACTATACAGTACTGTTTTGGTAACTATTGTCCATGATGTAAATATGCAAAAAAAATTGTGTGCTTCTGTTCTATGTCCTGTTCTGTTTGTATACAGTGGGGCAAAAAAGTATTTAGTCAGCCACCGATTGTGCAAGTTCCCCCACCTAAAATGATGACAGAGGTCAGTAATTTGCACCAGAGGTACACTTCAACTGTGAGAGACAGAATGTGAAAAAAAAATCCATGAATCCACATGGTAGGATTTGTAAAGGATTTATTTGTAAATCAGGGTGGAAAATAAGTATTTGGTCAATAACAAAAATACAACTCAATACTTTGTAACATAACCTTTGTTGGCAATAACAGAGGTCAAACGTTTACTATAGGTCTTTACCAGGTTTGCACACACAGTAGCTGGTATTTTGGCCCATTCCTCCATGCAGATCTTCTCGAGAGCAGTGATGTTTTGGGGCTGTCGCCGAGCAACACGGACTTTCAACTCCCGCCACAGATTTTCTATGGGGTTGAGGTCTGGAGACTGGCTAGGCCACTCCAGGACTTTCAAATGCTTCTTACGGAGCCACTCCTTTGTTGCCCGGGCGGTGTGTTTTGGATCATTGTCATGTTGGAAGACCCAGCCTCGTTTCATCCTCAAAGTTCTCACTGATGGAAGGAGGTTTTGGCTCAAAATCTCACGATACATGGCCCCATTCATTCTGTCCTTAACACGGATCAGTCGTCCTGTCCCCTTGGCAGAAAAACAGCCCCATAGCATGATGTTTCCACCCCCATGCTTCACAGTAGGTATGGTGTTCTTGGGATGCAACTGAGTATTCTTCTTCCTCCAAACACGACGAGTTGAGTTTATACCAAAAAGTTCTACTTTGGTTTCATCTGACCACATGACATTCTCCCAATCCTCTGCTGTATCATCCATGTGCTCTCTGGCAAACTTCAGACGGGCCTGGACATGCACTGGCTTCAGCAGCGGAACACGTCTGGCACTTCGGGATTTGATTCCCTGCCGTTGTAGTGTGTTACTGATGGTGACCTTTGTTACTTTGGTCCCAGCTCTCTGCAGGTCATTCACCAGGTCCCCCCGTGTGGTTCTGGGATCTTTGCTCACCGTTCTCATGATCATTTTGACCCCACGGGATGAGATCTTGCGTGGAGCCCCAGATCGAGGGAGATTATCAGTGGTCTTGTATGTCTTCCATTTTCTGATGATTGCTCCCACAGTTGATTTTTTCACACCAAGCTGCTTGCCTATTGTAGATTCACTCTTCCCAGTCTGGTGCAGGTCTACAATACTTTTCCTGGTGTCCTTCGAAAGCTCTTTGGTCTTGGTCATGGCGGAGTTTGGAGTCTGACTGTTTGAGGCTGTGGACAGGTGTCTTTTATACAGATGATGAGTTCAAACAGGTGCCATTCATACAGGTAACGAGTGGGGGACAGAAAAGCTTCTTACAGAGAACATTACAGGTCTGTGAGAGCCAGAGATTTTCCTTGTTTGAGGTGACCAAATACTTATTTTCCACCCTGATTTACGAATAAATTCCTTACAAATCCTACCATGTGAATTCATGGATTTTTTTTATCACATTCTGTCTCTCACAGTTGAAGTGTACCTCTGGTGCAAATTACTGACCTCTGTCATCATTTTAGGTGGGGGAACTTGCACAATCGGTGGCTGACTAAATACTTTTTTGCCCCACTGTATGTGTCTTTTTGCTGCTGTTACAACCAAATTTCCCTTTGTGGGACAATTAAAGTCTTATTCTGTTCTGTTCTATTCTATTCTATTGTAGTGAATCAGAAGACCAAACTCTCATCGAGTGAGAGCCGTCTCCCCACTTTTTTTTTTAAACAAGGTTTGTTGTGTTGCCACATTATTTAACTGTCTTCCCACATACATCGCACACAGCATCATTTCTATGCTTAACGTAAACACAGTTATGATCTGTGACCCAAGTCAAGACTGCGTGTTTTGTGGTCTAATGTTTTTGTGTCTCAGGTTCCTCTCTGGCTCACACTGTTGTGGAGCCATAGCACGCATATAAATGAGAGGCAGAAAGCGATTGTAGTTGCTATTAACAGGGTATTGTCGACTATCGCGCTAATTGCTGAGTTTACTTATGACTACTTATGATTAAAAACAAATTTAATCAAATTAAATATTAATATTTCCATATGGGAATTGATCCTACAACATGAAACACTGGTATTGGAAGTTCCACACATCACTACCTCTCAGGAGGAGAGTTCAAGTGAGTCGCATAAAGCACATAAATATGACTGACACTCGTAAACGAAGCCGCATCTCGCAGCAATTTAAAGAAGAAGCAGAAACCGCGTCATCCAACCTGAGGCATTTGATTTTTCAGAATGTCAACCTGCACTGAGGACAGACTGTTTGGGTACTGCGTTTGGTTCTGTTTCTGTTCTGTGGATTTGTTTGCAGTGTTTTGTTTTAGTGTTGAATTAAAATTAAAAGTTTGATTAAAATATTAAAATACTTTGCCAAGTAAGGCTAAAATATGAGGCTACAGATGATAAAAAAATTAAGAGCCACTTGGGAGCCAGCTCTTCTTTTGGAGCTGTGTCACAATAGCGAGCTCTCTGAAAAGAGCCGAACTTCCCATCACTAACTGGCAGACTTGTACTCATTCACTACTACAGCAACGGAATAACACTCCATCTCCTTTAGCCTCACCTGTACCACTCTGCCTCCAGTATCTAAAACTATCCATAAAACAGAATTTTCAAGTATCTTCACTTGACTTGAGCATTTGTTTTTCTGGCAACTTTTGGCTTTTACTCTGTACATTTGAAAACAAACATCTCCGGATTCTCCTCACCTTTCCAAAACAGGTTCATTACTTTCTTTATAAGACATTCGTCACGTCGCTGTGAGGGAGTTATAATCTCCTTTCTCTGCAAACCTTTAAACATCAAACTGATTTGAACCTAAATGGAGGGAATACAAATTTAAGACAGTCAAGTTGTTGTAACAGTCCTAAACGAACATGATGGGAATAAATAGTCAAAAACATATATTTGATTCTAATGTACTATCTACTAAAATGATCCAAAAGTTGTTTTTGTCCTTGAGTTGTGGTCTCAGTACTTTAGAACCTATCTAGCGCTGCAGAAAAGGATCAAGCATGTATAAAGTATGTGAAAAGGTTTGAAAATGGCAGGTAATTTCAAATGCAGCTGCAGTTTAGTGCTCGATAAACCGATTAGTTCTAAGTACTCTAGTGAGGTTTATAATATTGCACTGGTCTTGGACTGCTACAGAGTAACTATGGAGTTCATGGTCAGTGCTAGTTTATATCAGGGGTAGCAGACATCAATTTGAACTTAATGACGGTGCTGATAGATTCACTTACAGAAGTCTGCTTTTATCCAGCTTTCAGTACTTCAACTTTTACCTAAGTATTTTTTGATACAAGTATCTGCACTTTTACTTAAGTGATGGATTTGTTTACTTTTGCCATTTCTGAATCTTGCTGGAAACTTCCAGATGACAAATGTGACAACCAGTGATCACTGCCTCTCTGCTTCCTCTTTTTCTCTCTTGTGGCATTGTCACATAAAATGTTTGCGCACCAAGTATAGTCAAAAACATTTTCTTTTAGAATTACCCAGCCAGAAAGGACCCAAAATACATCCATATTTATTTAAGGTGAACGTGCTGTATCATAATCATATTGTTAGATATCCTTCCACATTTTATTTTATTTTTATTTCCTGTGTTCTACATAGACGACACCACCTGTGATTACAGTAATCTTTTTATTTAATAATTTAAATACACTCTATATACACACTCAAATATGTCACACATTTTATTTCTGAGGGAAGGAAAACCACTTTTACTTTCTAGAGTTAACTAAATTATTTATTACTGTATTGTAGTCTGCTATGCATTAGCATGAAGACTTCTTAGGGCTTCTCTATGTATGTCAAAACCTGGAGGGTTGTTTGGACCCAAAAGAAGACTTAATACATGTGTTGAACTATTTACAAGGTTATTTACAAAAAAATGAACTCAAAACTCGAATATGACTTGAAACTGAAAACATTAACAGGGGACCTAGAAGGTCATAGACGGAGAATGTTTGGACACAAGGAGAGCGACGCAACGGGGAGCTCTGTAACAGAAGAGAGAAAGGTTGCTGGGCAGGTAGTTGAGAGAATGGCTAGAGGCGAGTAGGCACTACAGTGGGGTGTGCAGGTCGGGACTGAGTAGTCCTAGAGGGGATGTCTGTGAGAGTTTCATGTGGGGAGGCGAGCACTGGTTCCAGGGGGTCCAGAGGAGGGTCTAAGAGAGTCAGACGAGCATGAAGCTGAACACAAGGAGGCCACCTTACCATTAATGGTAGCAGGACAAACTGGTGGAGCGTGGCAAGCGGTGCTGGTTTAAAAACCCTCCCGTTGATTGCCCTGGAATGAGGAGCAGGTGAGGTGCCGGAAACTCCGCCCCAGAGGACGGACCCTGGAACTTCTCTCACACAAACAGGAAAACCCCCAGACACTCCCACGGCACATGACAATGTCTGTATCCCAATTCAGCATCTGCAGCCTTAAAGGCCGCATTTTAAGGCCGAATACGTCACAGCGACGTGACGAAGGCTGTCCCATTTCGAAGGCTGCTCGAAATGCGGCCCTCAAATGAGTCCTTCATTTCCCTGAATTTTAAGGACGTGGCGGTGTAGACTTCATGGCCCAATATATCCCAGAATGCATAGCGCGGCGGTGGGTGTGGATAATTTTGCCGAAAAAAACGGCGGTTGAGGGGCGCCCGAAGAGTAAACTTTAAGTAAGTACTGAATATTATGTCACTTATTTATGTGCAAATGTTTAATAACGAAGAACATTAAAACATTACTGTTGGCCACATGTCGGCAAAGTTATGTGACATTAGTGACGTTTGTACTAACTTGGTTTTAAAGCCTTTACTTTAAAATATACGCCGTTCAATAGCTGAGCTTAATCTTACAGAGAATGATCAAAGCTCATGTAGAAACAAACAAACAAATGAACAAAAGATTTTCTCCTTCATTTCTGTCAAACAAAGCTGTATGAAACGTTTCCAGCTGTTAGTCTCATGGTTGCTAGGCAACCTGGGCAGCGCAACGGAGGCTAGACCGTCCCATTTCACAAGCCTCGCACTTCCGGCCTTAGCGGTCTTTAAGTACGCGGCCCTTGAGGATTGTTGAGACTGCGTACTTTAAGGCTGCAGGCCCTGAATTGGGATACAGCCAATGTGTAGCCCTGGTCCACTTCATTTTTAAGAAACTGCCTGGCTTTATCTAGCCCACTTGTGGAGATTGCTGAGGAAAAGTGGTCGTGTTGTCACCAGTGCTAGTGGAACGGTCACCCTAGGTGCTGATGACTGTTTCTCAGAAACACTGTTGAGTAAAGATAACAAGGAAATGTTAACAGGTTGTGTGAAGACTCCAGCGACACTTGAAGGAACAACTTTATTAGTGGACCAGCTCGTTTTGGCTTGTGACCTTCATCAGGGTCGTCTTCATTACAGAAATGTTAAGAGAAATGTGCCCCTCCTGTTGACTTGTAAAGACACTTGAGGCTTTTGGCTGTTATAATCTCAAAGGGCCACTGACAGTTCTCAGAAAAGGTACATCAAATGCCAAGGATCAATATGTCTTTTAAAGCCAAGTGTCAAGTTCAAAATCGACTTAAAGTGGTTTAGTCCTTATGTTATTATTATATTGCAATGCCCTACTGGGATTTAACCTTTTGACACTGTGTTCTTTTAATTTTCTGTTTCAGAAAAAAAAAAATATTAAATCAATATGTCACAAAATTCTGAATCAATATCTTCCACTTCAGAGAAGAGTGCGGAGGTCATCCAACTTGTTAGCTTCATGAGTTTTTTCTGAAGGTGTCACGGTCCTGGGTCTCCTGACCCAGCGTTTTTAGTTCTTTGTGATTTTTGTATTATTGTACTTGTGTGTGATTTATTCTATGGCTTCTAGTTTTGATCCCTTGCCCTTCATGTCTCTCTGTGTCCCCTCTGTTCTGTGTAATTGTGTGTCTTTGCATGTTTGAGTTTCTTGTTTTCTGTCACTCTGCATTGTGCATTATGTTCTCATGGTTGGTTTTTTGTTACTCTCTCTAGTCTAGTCTCTTGTGTTCCCAGCTGAGTATTTCCCTGTGTATTTTGGTTCTTAGACCTCTGCCTTATGGTTTATGTCTCTGTATTTCTTAGTTGCTGTCTCCACTGTGTCAAGTTCGCGTCTCTGTGTGATACTTCCTGTTTTACTTTGATGGTCCGTGTCTCATGTGAATGCGTCCTGCTTTGCTTGTCTCGTCAGTCCTGATTTCTCCCAGCTGTGCCCTCCTTCTGTGTCTCATTCCCCTCGTTACTTCCCAGTGTATTTAAACCCTGTGTTTCTCTGAGTCAGTGTCGCGTCGTCCCTTTTGCTGTGTGGATCTCCCTGTGTGTCTCTCTGTGAGTTTTCCAAGTTCCCAGTTTAGATTAGTTTGTATGTTTTTTCCCTGCCAGCAAATAAAGCTGAGTTTTGAGTTCACCTCCCTGAGTCTGTGAGTCCTGCACTTTGGGTCCAACTCCTGCCTGCCGCACAGCGATTCATGACAGTACGACGCGACCAGATATGGACCCAGCAGCAGCAGAAGAACTGCGTCTGGACATTATCTACTCCGTGGAAAGACTCCTGCATCTGTGGCTCGAACATGAGGGGAAGGAATTTCGCCGTGCTGTGGAAACCAAACTACAGCGTTTAATCTCTGATCTTCCCTGGCTACTCAGTGCGCTCCACCCACTCGAACAGGATTTAATCCACAACGAGCTCCACCTTCATCCCCCAGCTGCTACTACCCACCTGCCCGAAGGGCCGGATGTGGAGCCGCTCGGCCCGTCAGAGCCATCATCAAAAAAGAAACGACGATCACGCCGCCAGCGCGCCACCCCACAGCCGGACATTCAGACTTGTACATCGCCGGCTGTGGTGAGTAAGGACTCTTTTTCTGTGTCGAACCGTGGGACTATTCGTTCAGGGGCTGTGTTTTGTGCTACGGATGGTAATGTGAACAGTTTATCAGCTGCCCAGCCTCCTGAAGCTCACTTAGCTGCCCAGCCAGAAGCGCTAGCTCCATCTCCTGTGTCCCCGCTAGCACAGCCATTAACTCCACCACACGCTCCATTTTCACCTCTACCATCGCTTCAGTCATCAGTTCGGTCTGCCACTCAGTCGCCCTTAGTTCCGTCATCCACACTACCACCTGTTTCCCTTCCACCACCACCATCACTACACCCAGCCATTCAGGCTGCTACTCAGTCAGACATTCAACCCATAGCCCTGCCGTTAATATGCTCTATAGCTGAGCCACTAGCCGCCCGACCCGCAGCCACTTCAGCCACTCCTCCACCCGTCACACCTCCACTACAACCATCACTGCAATCCCCAGTGCAGTCTCCAGTGTCCCCAGTGCAGCCTCCTGCAGCCCTGCTTTCCCCAGTGCAGTCTCCAGTGTCCCCAGTGCAGTCTCCAGTGTCCCCAGTGCAGCATCCCTTAGCACAGTCATCCACTCAATCACCAGCTCCACTTTCCCCTCAACTATCACTACCACCTCTAGCTCAGTCTCCTGTGCACTCACCTCTGGTTCATTCTCCTGTGAAGTCATCAACTCCCCTGCCTACTCCGCTCTCACCACCTCCGTTACAACAGACATCAGTTCAGTCCCCTGTGCCAGTGCAGACGCCCTCAGTTCAGTCTCCCGTGCAGTTATCTACTTCACCACCATCAGTAGCTCAGCTCCCACTCTCACCCGTGTCGCCAGTAGCTCAGCTCCCACTCTCACCCGTGTCTCCAGTAGCTCAGTTAGCTGCCCAGCAGCCTCTCTCTGCTCAGTCTCCTGTGTCGCCAGTTTTGCTCATTCACTCCATGCAGAGAGGTAACTTGATTTCTACTCAGGGTACTTTTCATGGTTTAGCCGCCGTTGGCACAGTTGGCCACTCCAGGGCTTCCCCAGAGGCTAGGTCTCAGTCCCCAGCTGATTCTGGACCCCTGAAGTTTAAGCAGCCCCCTAAGAACTGCACCATGTTCGCATTGCCTGGGCAGAGTCAGTGCTCAGTGCAGCGCCAGTTGTCCTCATGTCCGCCAGAGGACTTCATGCCTGTTGGCTTTGTTTTAGCCTCCGCTGGAGGGTCCGAGGGGCCCGTTCAGCCTCCCGTCTCCGCTGGAGGGTCCGAGGGGCCCGTTCAGCCTCCCGTCTCCGCTGGAGGGTCCGAGGGGCCCGTTCAGCCTCACGCCGCATCAGCTGGAGGGCCCGAGGAGCCTGTACAGCCGCCACCTGCGACTGCCTCGTCGTCGCCTGGTCCGGCTGCATCTGGGGGGGTACTGCTACGCCTGGGCCAGCCTCTGCCTGTGCTTCTGCTACGCCTGGGCCAGCCTCTGCCTGTGCTTCTGCTACGCCTGGGCCGGCCTCTGCCTGTGCTTCTGCTACGCCTGGTCCGGCCTCAGCCTCTGCAGCTCCGCCTGGTCCGGCCTCAGCCTCTGCAGCTCCGCCTGGTCCGGCCTCAGCCTCTGCAGCTCCGCCTGGTCCGGCCTCCGAGTCTTCGTCCTCGTCTGGTCCGGCCTCCGAGTCTTCGTCCTCGTCTGGTCCGGCCTCAGCCTGTGCTTCGCCTGGTCCGGCCCCCGCATCGCCACCGTCTGGTCCTGCCTCGTCTGGTCCTGCCTCGTCTGGTCCTGTGCCCACCAGGCCATGGCCAGCACGCCTGAGACTGGGGGGCCGCCGCTGCCTTCCGCGCGGTCGGCCCCCTGAACTGCTCCATCGTCTCCTTCGCCGCCGCCGTTGCCTTCCGCGCGGTCGGCCCCCTGAACTGCTCCGTCGTCTCCTTCGCCGCCGCCGTTGCCTTGCGCACGGCCGGCCTCCTGAACTGTTTCCACGTCGCCGCCGTTGCCTTGCGCACGGCCGGCCCCCTGAACTGCTCTGTGTTTGGGTTGTTTTCTTGGGCTCCGGTGTTTGCTGTGCTCTTCTTTTGTTTTCTGTTCCGAGCCCTCCGTCCTGGGCCCCCGCCGCCTGCCCTGGGTTGTTTTCTGTTCAGTTTTGTTTTTCTGTGTTTGGGCTGTCTGGAGCCAGCCCTTGAGGGGGGGGGTACTGTCACGGTCCTGGGTCTCCTGACCCAGCGTTTTTAGTTCTTTGTGATTTTTGTATTATTGTACTTGTGTGTGATTTATTCTATGGCTTCTAGTTTTGATCCCTTGCCCTTTATGTCTCTCTGTGTCCCCTCTGTTCTGTGTAATTGTGTGTCTTTGCATGTTTGAGTTTCTTGTTTTCTGTCACTCTGCATTGTGCATTATGTTCTCATGGTTGGTTTTTTGTTACTCTCTCTAGTCTAGTCTCTTGTGTTCCCAGCTGAGTATTTCCCTGTGTATTTTGGTTCTTAGACCTCTGCCTTATGGTTTATGTCTCTGTATTTCTTAGTTGCTGTCTCCACTGTGTCAAGTTCGCGTCTCTGTGTGATACTTCCTGTTTTACTTTGATGGTCCGTGTCTCATGTGAATGCGTCCTGCTTTGCTTGTCTCGTCAGTCCTGATTTCTCCCAGCTGTGCCCTCCTTCTGTGTCTCATTCCCCTCGTTACTTCCCAGTGTATTTAAACCCTGTGTTTCTCTGAGTCAGTGTCGCGTCGTCCCTCTTGCTGTGTGGATCTCCCTGTGTGTCTCTCTGTGAGTTTTCCAAGTTCCCAGTTTAGATTAGTTTGTATGTTTTTTCCCTGCCAGCAAATAAAGCTGAGTTTTGAGTTCACCTCCCTGAGTCTGTGAGTCCTGCACTTTGGGTCCAACTCCTGCCTGCCGCACAGCGATTCATGACACAAGGACTAAAAACGGGTAGTTAAATAATTAACCATATGCCCGTTTAGCTCTGGGTGCAGTTCACTTGAGACTTGTCTCCTAAATTATTCAGCTTGTTAAGCCTTTTATTAAATCGCCATCAAATATTTATCTTTTGCTGGGACCTATTGCAAACTTCGTTCTTTTATGTTCACCACTATGGGCAGGCATGTTAACTGACTGCTATTATCCTCCTGGATAATCAGGTGCTAGCAAGCCCATTATGTCAGCTATTTGCACTTAACACTGAGTAAGAATGACATCGTATACCAGACCAAATATGTACTTTGAGGAGGGAATAAGAAATATAATACTGTCCTTCAAAAATCATTTGAATTATGCACACATATGTGAAATTAATTTAACAACAATAACAGAAGAGTAATGTGACCTGTAAATATACTTCCAAGAATAAATCAGAAAGAGCAGTGGGCTTTAGAGGTGCGCATGCAGCAAAATAGACAGCATAAGGTAATGCTGCTCTCCGGGGGATTGTCTGTCACAACGGCAGACATTTCACTTACCATTAATGCTAAGTCGACCATTAGAGTTTGCGTAGCCTCTCTAGGGAAATGGCCTAAATGAGATCACTTGTACTCACACTGGCGTGGAGGAGACACCCAACGGGCCACTTTGTTGGCTCTTAAAAGAAATCTGAGTATAAGGTAACTGCTCTAAGTGAACATGGATGACTGTATATAAAAATGAGGACATTTCTTTCAGTAAATTGCATGATTTTTAAAAATGTGAAAAAAGATCATAAATAATAATGTGCACAGACAGTAATTTAATAAAATCCAATGTGTGCACAGAACTTAGATGAAGTATATTACACACGGGCTACATTTAATTTCTTTTAATGCAGGTCATACATGCAAGCAAAGCATCTTGGAGAGAGTTGCAATGTAAATAAATGCATTGGTTCTGTTTAAGAAGTAACAACACATCCTTAAAAATCAGATTGACATTTGTAATAACAGAAGTTATTAAAAATTCATCTTTCAACATGACCTTGGCTAGACAGAAAACAACTTAATAAAAAACAATATTGTTGTTAATGCAGTATTTATAGTTTCAGGAGTCCAGCAAACACCTTTCCCCACAAGTAGCAGGTCACAGGTTAAATGTCACCAACTTGACAGATGGATATGAGAATGAGCAAGGAGAGTAAAAGGTGAGTCTCTGAGAAGATGGGTGGGAATCACAGGTAAAAATATGTCAAGTGACGCATCCTGTATTTTTTCCAGTTTGAATTTGGTTATTTTGAAATTAGAGAATACTTCAAATTAATCTTTTGCTATTTTAAAACTACTCTAAATTCGAGGTGTATAAGTCAGATGAGTGAGTGTATAAACTCCTGTGTACATCTTTCCCTACATTAAACTGGTATTAAGCTTAAATTGAGCTTGAATTTCTTATTCATTTGCCAACATTCTTAATCTATGTTAATTTGCACCGTTTGTCATTTAGAAATTTCATTCAAAATCATTTAGTGTGTACTAAATCTTATTGAGTCTCTTGTTGTTGTTGTTATTTGATAATTGTGGGTGTTATTGCAGCACCGTGAGAAATGATCTGCTTTCTCAGTGTGAACCAATGAGGTTTTATTTATTTCTTTTCTTCTTAGTTTTAAGTCATTTTTAATCTATTTGTTATTCTAGCTCCTTGATCACCAGATTTTCTTTCTGTTCATATCGACTTGTCTCACTGTCAGATTTTAGTAACTAATAGCGCAATAACATCAATTACACATGCAAATGGTGAGACAAAGGGAGTGTCCGCTTCCATTTAAGTCAAAAGATGGGAGTTGAAATACTGGCTTACGTGCATTTATGCAGTTTTATGATGGTTGAGATTTATGAGCAACAACCTTTTACTTGTAAACCCAGTCAAAATACTGTGTGAGGACATTTCTTTGTCAGTCTACACAGAAATCTATGCTTTTTATGCTGTTTTTCATTTTTAGACAAACTGTTGAATTAAAACACTTTATCTCCTCCTCAATTCAACATTTCTACCTTTGATGCTTTTTTATAATGAATTTCTCAGATGTTTCCTCAAAGTAGCCCTTTCCTTGAAGAAGAAAGGGCTAGAATTCCAGTATCTTTTTTTTACGGTGATATTTTCTTTTCAGAAATTAATATGACAGAACTTGCATTATTCTGGAATGTCACGTATCTCACTTGATTACAGGGTCTGTTGGGTGCCATTAGATTGTGGTATACATGACGGAACAATCAATTTCCTCTTGAAAGTGTGTTGAAGGAGAAAAATTTTTGATTGAGCTGCCTCCATGTTGTGAGGAACAGGAACTGCAGCGATGGTCAGACGTTTACACAATATACACTCATCATGGGGATGAATGTCATGGTAATTTTAGGCTTTTAATGATTTTTCTTTGAACTATCTTTGATGAATTTAAAACACAAGAATTGGGTCCACAATTTTTTGATCTATTTTGGATTTTCTCTAATCCACAGAGGGTCAAAAGTATACCAGCGAAACTCTTCTACATGTCATTAAAATCCCCAGATGACAATGACATTTGTATTCATGATGAGTGAAAGCAAAGGTCTGAACACAACTGACCATATGGAAAACCAGGAGTGCACAGGAAAATCCAAAATGCATTTAGAAAAAAATCCAAACAACCCTTTTCTGTGATGTAGCTCCATTATTATAATCCACAGAACAAACCTCTGAGCCATAGCGATACAAAACATTAATTCCCCCATGAGTGCTCTTCTTTTGATAGACCTTGTAAACAAACAAAGTAAAATGTTGTATCTACACTACCTCCATAACATTTTTACTCATTAGACTAGGGCAATCAGTTGGATTTTTCAGCAGAGCTTTGTGTGCACTATGTGCCAGCCACAGAATACATTAGACTTGGTACTAGCACACCGGCCTCCCCACTGTTTCCAGAGTGACCCTGATCTCTGACAATTATTCTCTTCTGACGCTTAGTGCATTGCAAATGCATACAACCACTGAGTGGAACACAACGTGCAGCATCATGTTGGGAAACATAAGCTAGGACAATTATCTCTGTGTGGTTTCCATTGCAAACATGCCAATTACCAGAACAACCACCTGCACACAAATGAATCCCTCCAGGACTGGAGCACTCCTGCACATCTCATATAGAAAAGTGCACATGCCGGTAGACTCAGGCTTAAATTTACAATACATCTTACTTTTATCTCCCATCATCAGCTGGTTTCCTGGAAGTTTAGATCTGACCCTCATGCAGCATATTAACGCAGCAACTGGACCCCCTCAGTGCTGCATAGGTTTTCTGAGCACACCAGCATCCCACCTGGGAGCAGCTGTGTAGGGGGGAGGTACGGAAGAAATATTGATTGTGATAAGCCTGGTAAATGACCTCTGGAGTATTTTTAGACTGGAGCCATATGACTGGGGAGGAAGCGGATCATTTCCATGAATGAGGAATGAGTTGGTCGTTTCTCTCACACGGACAGCCGCTAAAGTATGAGTATGCAAATCCCTCGCCTAAAGCTCTGTTAATTATTCAACCCCCCACTACTCCACGCACCCCCTCATCTTTGCTCCTTATCCCCTGTGCCCTCTACAAGAAAGCGCCATTGAGTGATTGAATTGTTTGCTGATGGAACAATCACACCATCTTTAACCTAAAAGCCACTCGCCATAAATCAAAGAAAATATTTCTGCTTCCTGAATGATTAATGCAATTTAATATCCTTATGAAAATGCTTGTTTCTGGTGCACCACGGGCTCACATAGAAGTGACATGTTAAAACAAGGACAGAGTAGAGGATGGATTATTGAAAGGTACAGTAAGTCATTTTACTCCCACAACTTTAAGTTATTTAATAGAAAAAAAAATACTTTTCCACTCATTGGTATGATTGGCGTGTAATTACATCTCCCAATAAACTATTAGATACTTATATATAATTAATTGACTAAAAATTACATAGGAGAGGGCGGCAGTTTGTATGTTGCCCCACTACTTTGAATACAGTGGCTAAGATGGGCATTGCAATTCAATCTACTTGCATTTTATCTATGTGGCTAGAGAATGGCCACATGTGTAATACACCTTATAACTTACTTTTAATTTAAAAAAATCACAAATAGCTCTATATGCTGGCTTTGGGAGGTCAAAAGCACTCCAGCGTAAAAAGAAATGCTGCAAAAGCACGCAAAACACAAATTAAGTTGAATAAAACACAAAGGAAATAGGTTTTTTTGTGGGCTTTTGTCTGTAAAAAAATGTATGAAAAAAAATAACGGGACTGTTTCTGGGAACAATAACGTAACAGAACAGCTGCAGAAGTGAAAAGCTAACAGTTAACAGCTAATAGCAGACATGCAGTCATTGCATTACATGAATTTTATGACCCTTCCATTTTTTTCGTGATTTTTTTCTGCAGGGTTTTCTATTTGCTTGTGTTTTCTGAAGTTACAGTCTGTTTGACCACTCAGGGCCACAATACTTTTAAAAGCTATATTATACAGTTTAACAGTTGTACATGTATATTTTAATCATCACTTTCTCATTATGTCTTTTCCTCCTTCATCACTCCCCTCTCTTCTCTCCTTTCTTTCTCATCTCTTCCTCCTCACCTTGAGGACCATCACAGATCTCTAACACTACACAAAATGCATAAACATGCTTATTTATTTCTGATATTGTTACAATTAGGGATAGCTCAGTAGGTAGAGTGGTGGCCCCATGATCGGAGGGTCGGCGGTTCGACTCCACTGAACAGCTACCCTGAGGTATTCCTGAGCAAGGTACTGATCCTTGGGGTGGACTAAGTTTTGGTGCAGCGTGTTTTGGGGTTTAAAAGCCACGGAGAAAATTAGAGATTGTCATGGTCCTGGGTCGGTGACCCAGCGCTTTAAGTTTATTATTATCATTTTCTAGCTTATTCTGATTTTGAATTAGTTCTTTGGGTTTGGTTGTCGTGTTTATTATCCCTACCTGTGTCTTCCCTCTGTGCTCCGTTCAGTTCCCCGCGTTTGTGTTGCAAAATAGTCTGTGTGTTTCCTGTTTAACTTTGTAGGTCTGTGTCTCGTTATGTCCATGATTCCCAGCTGTGTGCCCACTTGTTCCTCGTTTCCTCATGTGCCTGCCAGTGTATTTTAGTCCCTGTCAGTTAGTTCTTGTTGTCACGTCGTTAATGTCGGTTCTCCTCTCATGCGGTGTTTTCTCTTGTGAGTTATACTCTTGGATTTCCCAGTTTAGTTTGTTATTGTTTTGTATTCCTTCCAAGAGTGTTTGAGTTCACGTTTTTCCTCTGTGTCCTGCATTTTGGGTCCAATTCCTGCCTGCCACACTGCACATCATGACAGAGATAATGTGTCTCAGCCGTTCCAATACTTCTTTTCTTTTTTTTTTTTTGCCTGTCCCGTTTGGCTCTTTTGCCATCAGAATTTTTATCTAAAGGCAAAGAAAGATGCCCAACGGATTTACTTTACCAAATTGACCATCCCAGCCTTGCCGTAATGGTCCATTTGATTCACCTTTTATTGTTTATTTTATTTTCACTTACTGAATATGGGACAGACTTGACTGGGGGAAAGAAGGGGAGAAAGAAAGAGGGAAAGAGAAACAGCTGAGAAGAGGGACGGGGGAGAAGGGCAAAAAACATAAACCAACAGAACGGGGAGAGAAAAAAAATGCATATATCAATCACCTGGATCACCTGCTGAGAAAGAAAAAAGAAAACAAGCAGAAGAGAACAAGAGTAATAGAATAAACAGCATCACAATGATATATGGGAATATGACAGTAAATACTAAATGTTAAACATTATTGTGCAGCACATAAGATCAACAGAACACAGTGTGCTTTGAGGTAGGAGCCAAAAAGGGTGTAGTTTGTGGGTGTGATCACCCGTGTGTACACCTGTGAGCATGGACGCGCTTGTTTTTTGTTTTTTTAAAAGGTTCCTTCATGTAATAATCTGCTAGAGGGTGTGGGGGGGCCACAGCCCCGTCCTCCAGGGCATGAAGCAGGTATGGAGGAGATCAAAACTCCAGACATCCAGAGGCCCCCAGAACACAAGAGACCAAGGAAGACCAACAGAGGGGCAGCCGCGCCACTGTCCCAGAAAGAGCTGAGGAGAGTCCCAGATGAGGGCTCACTCAGCAGCCGCGGAGCAGAAGCCAGGGGGAGTTGCAGTGACGCGCCCGTGAGCTCCGCCGGCAGCCAGCCGTGCCTGAGTGACCGAGCCCCAGGCCGAGAGGCCGGGGGCACCCCACCTCCGAAGTGGCCCGAGCGAGCCCCAGGCTCCAGGCCCCGATAAGCGGCCGCCAAGGAGTGAGCCGGTGTGTACCTGGACGCCCATCCCCGGACACAAAGAACCACCAACGCACCGATGTCTGAGGGAGTCCGCCACTGGCAGGGGAAGTGGTGGTAGGGGGAGATAGGCCTCCAAACCTTGGAGGGCCTGAGATGTCCCCAGAGGTGGCGCCTGACACCCAACCTGACATATAGACACAGACATACAGGCACACACAGATACAAACATCCATTCCCACCCTCATGCTCTCATATGCACTTACTCCACACTCAACCAACGTGGAGACAGACATAAAGAGACGCTGTACACACGATCACACTCCCCAAGCGTACTCTACAAACCGGGTCTAGGTACCCTTGCCCCTGGAGGGGGGAACTGCACCCAGACACAGGTGGTGTTACCCTTTTCCCTGCGGTGGGGGGAGGCAGACCGCCCCGACTCCGCAGCAGCAGGAAGGCCCCACACTCCAGACCGCAGTCGGACGGCCAACTCCTCCTCCTAGCCCCCCCGCTCCAGCAGGTCGCAGAGAATGGGGGTGAGAGAAGACTCCAAACCTCCCTCCACCCGCTCATTGTAGTGTTGATGCATGTGTGTTCTAAGGTGCATTTAAAACCCAGGAGGGCATGGAGCTACCTGCCAAGGAGCAGCAGGTAAGCGCATGGTCCCTCCTGCTAGCCCTCAATGTCTACGTGTATTTAAAATTGAGAGGTGGGCAACGATGCCAGGGGTGGGGTGTACACCCTGATGGTACTTTGGATTCCGTGTATCGTGCCCACCCCCAAGATCCTACATGTATGTGTAATGAGAGTGTGAGTAATGTGAATGTCTAAGTTGTGGGTTCCAATACTCCTGACACATGCAGGTCTCCTGGGTCCCCTGGAGCACAACAAATGTCCACCTGGGATACCCTTTTACTCAATCATCCAGATGAATAAAATCAACTTTTTGGGATTTCTTTACCTCGATGATTGAGCATGCATCAAGACATATATCAGCTAAAGTTAGGCTTGAGTGTCTTAACAGTGTCCTCACACCATATGAGAGTTTACTCGGGTTTATTTGGGTCTCACTCTGAACTTGTAAGATAGTTTCACTAATCCTGGCTAACAGCAGCTAACGGTGGCAAAAGAAGCATCCCTTACTGACAAAAAAATGTCAGGATATTCTCAACAACTCATCTCAGTATCACTGTCATCGGATAGAAGTGAACTTCACTGACACATCAACTTTTATTGGACTCCTTTCACAAGGTTTAATGGCCTCCTCCAGTGTAAATAGACATCCAGTATATTGACAGTTGAGGTAAACAGCAAACTGGCACCACACTAACCACAAATAAAGAATAGCCAGAGTTGTTTGTCCTACTGGATAAACTGTAACTAGGATTGTGCACTTGACTTGGGTGGGCTGAGGAAACATGATTCTGCAATCTACTATCATCTAGCGATGAGATTTTACACACTGCACCTTTAAAAACAAATCATGGCTTCATGTATTTGTCAGTCGGGTCACATTCGATATGGTTCCATTACTGCAGTGTAATTTGCTTGATGAATTGGTTCGGTGATTTGGACTCCTCTGTTGTTTAACTGACATTTGAAGATAATCACCTTTTTAACTGGGTAAAATGGATTTCCAGTGGGGGCTTTACATGAAAAACATGCTTGTTAAGGTATCAGTCTTTGTACATGAGAGAAAAGGTCTGAAAGCACCTCCACAAAGACAGTATTCTGATGGAGATAATTATTAATAAAACTTCAAAAGTAAGTTGACAAAATCATATAGTAGAGCTCTTTTCCCTCATTTAACTTCATTTGATTTCAGTTTCCCTGACATGTGACAGCATCATTCACACATTCACACAGCTCTGCATCTTCACAGCTCAGAATAGGTCTGCGTGTCCCCCCTCAGGGCTCATGCACCCCTCCAATCAAGACATAAGACAAGTGTATAAGCATTTAATTTTAGGATCCATTGTGCTACAACTTGAGGATTAATCTTTAAACTTTCATCTTCCAGGTCTCAGAATGAGTTTTCCATGAGTGTAACAAGGAGTTTGGACATATGTGATGCAATGTTAGGGTTGATGTTTGAAATGGGAAAAACATATCTCTGTACTACAGTGCTGCTTTTTAAATTTAATTTGTACAAACTCAATTGTGAAAAAGGTAGGACCTTGTGTCAATATAAATAAAATAGAATTAAATTATTTTCAAATTATAAGACAGTTTTTTTATTCAGATTAGAATACAAAAAAATATCAAATCTTAGGACTGAGAAAATTTACTAATTTTAGAAAAATATTAGCTTATTTTGACTTTGATCACAGAAATATATCCCCAAAAGTTGTGTTTTGGGCAACAAAAGTCTGAAAGAGTAAGTGGTACTAAAAGGAAACAATTGATGAAATATCATTATGGAGAAATCTGTATGCAAAGGTCAAAGCCGAAAAGACTGTCAGGCCCTCGGGCAGCACTGAATTAGAAACAGACATGATTCTGTCATGGAAATCACTACATTGGCTCATGAACACAAAAGCCATCCACAAAAGCAGGTTAAAGCTCTATCATCCGAAGAAAAAGCTATGTGTGAATGCTGCACTCCACTGCTTCTGTTATAACAGCATGGCTTTATTCTAGATGAGTCTGGGTGCTGAAGTGACCTGCCTGCAGTTAAGACCCGTCACCAGTTGGAAACATTTGGTACATCTCACGAAATGAAAAGAACCAGGACTATTGAACAGCTAGAATTCTATATCAGTCAGGAATGAGACAACATTCCTCTCCCAATGGTTCAAGAACTGTCTTATCTTTTTCCTGATTCCCTGAGTCTGTAAAGACTGTTGGCTCAAAAAGAGAGAGTGTTATACTGAGGTAAACATTCCTCTGTCCCAACTCTGTTGAGACTTGTTGCTGGCATCAAATTTGATTTGCATTTACACAGCATCCATTTTCCCCTACATTACTTTTATAAACGTCAGTGCCTCCCAAACCAATATTACAGGATAGTTATCATGTTGAGGACTGATTCTGAATATGTAGTCATGCATATGCAGAGGACTCTGTGCAGTGCTGTGACAAACTCAATACAACCCATGATTGTATCGTACAAACCACTTTTAGCAGTGGTAACTTGAAGTAAATGTTTTTTCGGTATCAGTCTCTCACATCATTGTGGAGGAAGCTTCAGTTCATTGACGTTTTGGGGCATTTCTTTATGTACATAATACTTTTGTAAGGTCTCACCGCAGCATCCCAATTGGACTGAGGTTTGACTTAGCAATTACAACACCTTGATTCTTTTCTCTTTCAGCCATTCTGTTGTAGATTTGCTGTGTTCTTGGAAGCATTGTCCTTTTGTTCAATTACATCTCCAGAGGATCAGCCAAGCTTTACAGTAGCTGCCAGACAGATGGCCTCACATTTGACTGTAGTAATGTTTGGTGTGAAGAGGACTTCATGTCCACTCAGGTGCCCAGGCCCTGTGGCTGCAAAACAAGCCCAAATCATCACACCTGACATCAGGTGTTTATGCTGATATATATCTATGTCTATTCAAAGAACACGAGTTTAGTTCAGATGTAACTTTACAAAGCTAAGCCATGCTGCCATGTTCTTTTGATGGAGAAGAAGATTTTGCCCCAGTATACCTTCCATACAAGCCGTTGTTGTTTTAAAGTTATTAATTTGCACAGCTTTAATTAAAAATAATAATTAAAAAGATATTTTACACAAACCAAAATCGGTTTCTTAACTTGAATCAAGGTTATGAAAGCATGCTCATTGTGCAGATCTGACAGACCATTTCTGAGTGTCAGCAAAGCACAAGTCAAGCCGGTATACCTGTGATTATGCCCTCTTTACCTCATGTATGTTGGTGGTTTAATAGATGTATTTACATCTTAACTGGCTTCTGTTTGTTGTGAGTTTGTCAGTTCCTTACTTCTTGCAATTTGCGTTCACGCAATCACTGCCAGAAGTGATTAGTCATGAATAATGCATTTCATTTTTTAAATTCAACACTCAGGGTTTGATTTGCACAGTTATATTTTTTCCTCATCTCCCTTCATTTATCCCTGATAGTCCGCCTCCACCCACAAACACCAGTAATTCCACATTTGTGTTAAATAATTCAAATGGCACGATAATCAAATGGAATGGATCCCATAGTCTGTGTATTTACTTTGTTTTAACTACTGTCCCGTTTTGCCTGTGAATGATATCTGGGAGGCAACCTCCTCGCAGCTTTTTTTTCCCTTTTGTAGCAGGCGGTAGGATGTGAGGCTGGCAGGCCAACAAGAGCGGAGAGCTGTGGAACAAACCAATTGCTCCTAGCAGTCCCTGGCACAGCAATGCGGGAAATACTTTTTTTTTGGGTCTCTTATCAATCCACATATGCCGAGGACGCAAATGGGGGAGTGTGTTGGTTGAGGGGCTGTGAAGGAGGGGGACTCTGATGGGATTTTCCCCTCCATGACACTGCTGCGTTCAGTGCTTGCGTCAATGAAGCCAGCTTAACATGCTTAATTATATTATGTAAGCTGCAAGATCAAGGAACATACAGAAAGCCAAGTGCAATGCAGTGTGTGTCTGTGTGTGTGTACTTGTACTTGTCTCAGGGACACATCTTCAGAAATCTTTCCTTCTGCATTCAAAATGAAATCAACCTCGATATATTCTGATGACGTCTGGGATTAAAAGAGCATCTTTTGTCTAAATTCTGCATTTCTGAATGCTACATTTCAATTGAACCCCACAAAAACAGAGTGTTCCTTATATCTTTGTCACATAAAGTGACGCTAAATGAGTGCCTGCTTTTGCAGGACCTGATTTTTGCAGTTTTGGATGGTTCCATTTTGCATACTTTATTAATAAAACATGTACTGGAGCTGTTAGGTGGCACAGTTCACATTCTTATCAGCATAATGCAATGCCCAGAATTCCTCAAGTATGCTGTAGCCTCCATAGGGAGAAAAAAGATTTGATATTATAGATGTTTGTTTCGTCAGAGTGCCCACTGGAGGTAAGGCCTCAGTGACGGAAGATTTGAAGGTTTGCCATGTCTCTACAAATTTCCCATAAAGCCGGTTTAAACTTCAATATGCACAAGGAGTGTTTCTTTAATTTATAAAAAGGGATTGCATATCATAACAGGGAAAAATGGTTTGCCTTGAATGCTCTCTTGCAATGCATGTGAAACCCACTGACTGACAACATACAAAAATGCACACAAATCTGCACATTTATTGCACTCTTTAGCAATAGTTACATTTTTGCTCTTAGTTTTGAAGCAGAATGAAGCATAGTTTTAATAGTCAGAATAACAGTAGTGAGACTAGACCATGGTTTCCTTTATATTTACTCTGCTAAAGAGTCAGTTTCCACTGCCATATGGCTTACAGAATTATGAAACTCTATACTGAATCAATGAGCCATGCAAAGGCACAAATTATCCAGGAAGTCATTTCTGTATTGACTATAGTGTCATTAAAGAGACTGTGTCAACACTGCACTCATTGTCTGAAAAATGAAAGCTGAAACCTTGTGCATTGCATTTGATTGCTTACTGGTCAATATTTCTGCCTTTGTTCAATATTCTACATTATATTCCAAGGCATCATGTAACCCTTTGGGTGTCACAGCCCAGGCCTGTCTAAGAGAAAATCATCAAATGCCTCCATCATTGTCTTTTTCTCCTGTTTGTGAGAGCACACGATACACTTTAGCAAAGGAAACCTGCAAAACTGTGAATTTTTGATGTGAGATATTAAAAATAACAGCCAAGAATAGTCGATAAGGGAGATACATTCCCCGGGACTATGGGTCTTACAAGTTGACTGCACAGTAATTACATCTCCGGAGGATCCAGGAGAGGAAAGTTTTCAAAAATGTGGGGGAGCTGGCGAGGCAAAAGAACTTCATGCTCTGCAGGCTTCACCGTACTCTCCTCCCTCTTGAAACAAAATCGGAATGCTAATGTCTCATCAGAAAACAGGTAAGGAATTCTAGTCAGTTTGTGCCAGATCAGTCATCCCTTCTCACTTATGTTCCTTGTGTTCTTCCTTTCTAAACACAAAATAAAATGTTTTGCTCATTTGGTATATGTCAGTTTAAAAAGAGATGAATCCGTGCTTCACATTAGACAAATAAAAACGAGACACTAGAATACATTTTCTAACAAACAGTGGTAAGTTTCTTAAGTCTGCAAAAGTTTACATTTACAGTTTCTTATGTCTGTCACTGGTGGCTTGGATTTAACACAGCGGACCTGTGTTTTGTTGGAGCAGCCCAGGGAAAAACAATATAAATATGTGACTGAAAATTCTTATTTAAAGACTGAAATTATGTTGGTAAATAAAAAGTGTGACAAAATTAACATGATTAACAGTTCTAAATCTTTAATTTTATTTAATCAAATACAGTTGACCTTATCAAGTATTTATCACTTCTCTAACTCATCTCATTTATGCAGTTACACAGCATGTTCTTCTCTATCTTTGGAGGAAAACCATTGCTACTTTTAATACAGACTAAATTCTAAGTCCCAGTGGTTTTTGTTGTTGATTCTCTGTGTAAAGTATTTGTGGTTATTCCACACTGGACCCTGGTGTAACATAAAGTACTGCTGCTTGTGTTATTTATTTTACAATGTTTGTATTATTTCATAGAAGACTCATAAATGTTTAACACATATGGAATGGACCAATCCAAAAATCAGAGCCACTTTATGCAGTGTATAGCCAAGTGGCATAAAAAGAAAAATGTTGCTTTTTTAAATTTTTTTCACACATTTCATGTACATTTTGTTTGGATGATAGAGTGCAAACAAAAAATCTTTTTCTCTCTCTGCTCTTCACTTCTCAGTCTTACGCTGTGTGCATTTCTGTGTTGTTGTTTTTTTTTTTTACCTGTGTTTATGAACTCCTTCAGGCTACTTAAAGCTAGATTCCTGGAACCCCTCCATCATCACTGCTAAGACCAGCTCTCCCAACCAGCTACCTGCACAAGTCATAACAGTAACAATACAATTCCCATTCAGTTCAGTTGAATGTTACAGGGAGTGCAGAATTATTAGGCAAGTTGTATTTTTGAGGAATAATTTTATTATTGAACAACAACCATGTTCTCAATGAACCCAAAAAACTCATTAATATCAAAGCTGAATGTTTTTGGAAGTAGTTTTTAGTTTGTTTTTAGTTTTAGCTATTTTAGGGGGATATCTGTGTGTGCAGGTGACTATTACTGTGCATAATTATTAGGCAACTTAACAAAAACAAATATATACCCATTTCAATTATTTATTTTTACCAGTGAAACCAATATAACATCTCCACATTCACAAATATACACTGTAAACCCGAACAAGTTGACTGAACTTAAAACTTTTGTGGAAACTGATTACCTCAAAAGATTTAAGTACAAAAACTCATATCTTCTAAGTATGGGGTACTCAAAATTTGTATTTATTGTTAACCTAAAAATTTTAAATTATATTTTATATTTTATTAATTGAGCTTTACTCAAAGACTGTATACTTTAATTTCAATATTTTTGTGTTTCGTGTAGTTTATTATTTTGATGCAACACAATGCAATTATATTACAACCTAAACCCAAATTATCTGATTATTAATTAAAAGATATTTATGTTGTGAGTGTAGACTACTAAAAAAAAAAAAAAGTACGGAAATTCAGTTACTTTACATTTTGTTTATTTAACATTTTTTCATGAAAATTTAAAAACATCACAAATGTTTTTATAAAACAACTAACATGGACATCGGCACCATAAAGTGAGCATTATAAATTCTGTGTAGAACATTTATCTTTTTATAAACTCACAAAGGACGACATCAGTCCTAATTGCATCTTTCTCAAAATACACAAAAATGCAAAACAAAAAGTCAAATACTAATCACTTTTTTTTAAATAGAAATGAAAAACAATTTTTTAAAATGGGTACAAAGACGATCAGCTTCCAAATAACCAGATAAGGCAGTCAAGTATAGGAAAATTAGGTAAACTGATGGAGTTAAATCCACCCAAAGCCTGTAGTAAACTTAAAGTGCTTCAAACAAAGTGCTCAGTAACAGAGTGCGTGTCCTAACAAACATTGCCTTATATTCCTTAAGAGCATGTAGGCAGGGGTTTCAGGGGTTTGCCGTCATCAAGCCCCATGAAGATATTTTGGACTAAGGCAAATGTGTGAACCAGCTTCCTGGGGTAGTCTAAATGCAGAGCATAGATCAAGCCAAACAATAAAGCAAATGCATTTGCAAATCTGGGAATATCACGCATCACCTAGTCGCCTTTCACCAAAACAGCCATGCTTGAGGAAGTAAAATGGACTGGACTGGGAAGCGCCGTCGGTAACCACTGTGAGAAGGGCAACTGGAGTGTCAATGAGGGTCGACTCATCCAATGCGTCCGCCTGGAATAGACACAGTATCAATGGTAAATGGCCTGTATTTGTATAGCGCTTTACACATTCAGTCATCCAGACATTCACACCCATTCACACACTGGTGACGGCAGCTACATTGTAGCCACAGCCACCCTGGGGCGCACTGACAGAGGCGAGGCTGCCAGACACTGGCGCCACCGGGCCCTCTGACCACCACCAGTAGGCAACGGGTGAAGTGTCTTGCCCAAGGACACAACGACCGAGACTGTCGGAGCCAGGGCTCGAACCGGCAACCTTCTGATTACAAGGCGAACTCCCAACTCTTGAGCCACGATCGCCCCAATTAAATAAGTAAGGTTGGTTTGAGAGAATGTGACAAGCATGACCTGTAATCTAGCAAAACATTCAGCAGTGTAGTGGGTTACTTTGTAACGAGTTAGGGTACTCTACTTTTTTTGAAAAATGTACATTAACGTGTTAGCTTCTTGCATTACATAATTTGTATTTTTATTATTTTTCTAAAAAAAAAAAAGTAATTTTTTATTTCATGACTTTATCTCAAAAAGAAACTAAATCTTGACTTCAGCCTGGTTTTTGGGCCACCTGCAGCATAGCCATAGTGCTGTGATACGCCTGTGCCCTGCTCCTGACCTGTGTGTGTGTGGGTTTTCTACAGAGAGGGTATTTTGTTTGTACAATTTGGTAGCTGCTAGGGTATTAAATTGTATTTAAAAAAATCCATAGCATTTTATCTTACTGGCAGAATTTAAGTAATGCAAAAATACACTTACATTACATGTCTAAAAGAATTCTGGGTCCTCCTCCCGCAGGTATACAGGAAGGGCACGAAGTACTGCAGTGCGTTTCACGTTGATATCAGGCGCCTCCTAAAAAGGGAAAAGAAAAGTTCATTTAACGCAAAGTTTTCAGGTGTCATTCTTTGGGGAGAATACATGTTTATGAAACTGCATGCCACTGCTAGCTAAGTCACTTTTGAATGATGCTAATGAGAAGAAAAAAAAAAAAAAACCTGCCGAACAATGAGGCTGCTGTTGTAAAAACGCCAACTTTCTTGCGTTGGCAAGGGGTCGTTAAAATATCACTAAGACCCTTTCTTTATGTGTGATTCTTCGTAAAACTGTTTTAATCGGTTAAAACTGTAAAACTGACGACATAATCTATGTTTGAAAAAGAGCGCGAACAACTATTCACCACCTGGGTCTGTGCTTTTTAACACAACAGCGCATTCGAAAACAAGTTATTGGCTGCAACATATTAATATACTTGCTTTTTTACGGAAAAAATAAACATAACGAAGGTTCCGTTTTACTTACAAGTTTCTCCAAATGTGTTCTCCAGTCGCTCGAGAAGGGCAGCCATATTGAACAGAATTTTCTGTCAACGTTGTTCAGGTTAGAGAGAAGACGTCATAACGTCATGATGTCCACATGCGGAGCTCGGAAAAAAACATTTACTCAAAAATCATAATTAAGAAAGCAGTATTTACTCTTAACTTCTAAGCCATGTACAATTATAACTGTTTGAATCGTTAACCGAAGAGAAAAGTTTTAAGTTGTTTCAACTTTGTGAGGAATTTTAATTGTTATATCCACAAACTTTATAAGTCAGGTAGACTGTTGGGGTTTACAGTGTACATTTCTGACATTCAAAAACAAAACAAAAACAAATCAGCGACCAATATAGCCACCTTTCTTTGCAAGGACACTCAAAAGCCTGCCATCCATGGATTCTGTCCTGCATGAAAATCATGTTTTTCTTGAAGGATGCAGACTTCTTCCTGTACCACTGCTTGAAGAAGGTGTCTTCCAGAAACTGGCAGTAGGACTGGGAGTTGAGCTTGACTCCATCCTCAACCCGAAAAGGCCTCACAAGCTCATCTTTGATGATACCAGCCCAAACCAGTACTCCACCTCCACCTTGCTGGCGTCTGAGTGGGACTGGAGCTCTCTGCCCTTTACCAATCCAGCCACGGGCCCATCCATCTGGCCCATCAAGACTCACTCTCATTTCATCAGTCCATAAAACCTTAGAAAAATCAGTCTTGAGATATTTGTTGGCCCAGTCTTGACGTTTCAGCTTGTGTGTCTTGTTCAGTGGTGGTCGTCTTTCAGCCTTTCTTACCTTGGCCATGTCTCTGAGTATTGCACACCTTGTGCTTTTGGGCACTCCAGTGATGTTGCAGCTCTGAAATATGGCCAAACTGGTGGCAAGTGGCATCTTGGCAGCTGCACGCTTGACTTTTCTCAGTTCATGGGCAGTTATTTTGCGCCTTTGTTTTTCCACACGCTTCTTGCGACCCTGTTGACTATTTTGAATGAAACGCTTGACTGTTCGATGATCACGCTTCAGAAGCTTTGCAATTTTGAGACTGCTGCATCCCTCTGTAAGATATCTCACTATTTTTGACTTTTCTGAGCCTGTCAAGTCCTTCTTTTGACCCATTTTGCCAAAGGAAAGGAAGTTGCCTAATAATTATGCACACCTGATATAGGGTGTTGATGTCATTAGACCACACCCCTTCTCATTACAGAGATGCACATCACCTAATATGCTTAAGTGGTAGTAGGCTTTCGAGCCTATACAGCTTGGAGTAAGACAACATGCATGAAGAGGATGATGTGGACAAAATACTCATTTGCCTAATAATTCTGCACTCCCTGTAGTTGTATGATTCCACTTCACAAAAACAAACAACCCAAGGTATGTTGCTGTCTGGTGAATATGCTCCGATGTTAGAGCAAAGTCATTGGTCCTCAATGAGGAAGCACTTGGCAAAAGTGAAAAGGAAGAACAAAGCTAATGACCACAAAGAGAGAGAGAGAGAGTGCATCTTAGTGCATCATGGGGGGTCTCCCAGCAGTATACAGCACTATAGCTAAAGGCTGTGTAAGCAAGAATTCATTGTCTTTACCTCTCATTCTCCTGTGTGGTTTAGATTCCCCATGTGCCTGCCACTCGTCTACCCTGCTGAGTATTCGGTACCTAGATGCTTTCTTTTCACTGGCCTGTGTCTCACCACCCACACACCACCTCATCCTCCGGCTTCTGAAAAGTAACTTTGAAAATAAATCCCTGAAATCTCTTTTGGTGTCCTGAATTCTGCAATTTTTTATTTGACCAGATTATAAAGATGGATGTGGATGAATGCCAGGACCTCAAATTTAACAACCATATCATTTTATTGATCCTGTGGTGGCTGACTGGTGTGTCATATGTCACACTGTGCTCTCTACATCTTAAGGTATTTGTTGCTGCAAACCCTGACCAACAACCTGTGTAGGAGCACAAACAGTTCTCCTTCTTTTATATATGAAATATTTAATTACAGTAATTGCTTTGGCCAGAGGCTCTTTGCCTGTGAGAATCCTGATTCCTAATTTGCATTTAAATAGAAAAACACTGACCAAAATATTTTGCCAGTGGATGGGATGACTTTCTTTCAGTTGGGGTGATTTGCTATGATTTAGTGCTTTTGAAATGTTTGAATTGCGTATGTAATGATTACTGCCCCTCTAGTGTCTTGTTATGATTGATTGTTTGATTGCATGAGGAGCCCTTGTTTGCCAGGTAGGCGAACTTACATTTGCAGTGTAGATTTTTTTCTCTCTAAATGGACAAGTCTCAATTTTTACACTCCTGGGCTACTGAAGCTGAACATTCATTTCATCAGCTGAATTGGCAGTCATTTCAGGAAATCAAGTTCTTAAATTGTTTTGATTTAGACTAAAGGCCTCTCTTGCCTCCACGTTATTGTAGCCATTTTTGTTGGCTTTGAAATGGTAATTATGTCTTGTTAATGAATATTTACAGTTGTGATTGATGTGGAATGCACACAGTAATTACATCCAGGGCAGCTATATGCTGACTTCATTTTTTCAACAAGCTAATTTGAACTTTTGAGCTTCTCAGCAATGAGCGTGACACTGTAACATGTAAATGATGTGCAGCAATGTGTTATTTGTTAGTAGGGCAAGAAGGTGCAGATCTATATGCTGACATATATACAATTTAAAGGGTTGGATATTTTAGGGATAACTGAGATTAACTGTTGGAAATCTGGGGGTGTGACTGTGTTCTATCATGTATATTATAGGTTGCATTTAAAAGCTGAAATATTGGTCACACAAATATGATAAAAGAAAAGACACAAAACAACAAAAACTAAACTAAACTAAGGAAAAAATGCAAAAGTCAAAGGCAAAATGAGAGCTTAAGCTGTTTTTTTGATATGAGAACAACGTCATAAATAGGGATGGGTACCGGTATGGCACCGGTTCTGACATAAACGGTAGTAACCAGACCGAAACGCAGCGCACATTACGGTGCTTTATTTCGGTGCTTTTTTTCCTGAGCTGTGATACACTTTAGATTCTAGCCAGTCATTTTACGTTTCCGAGGATAGTAGGCGGGTCCAGGTACTTACGTTCTTTTAGAGCAAAGCTACAGATTAAAAATGCCCAAGTCGAAGCGGTCAAAAGTCTGGCTGTACTTCACAGCAAAATATGCAAGCTCAGCAGCAACAAGTGCTTTAAGCTGATACTGTGCAAAGGAGGTAACACCTCAAATCCGATGAAACACCTGGCGACGTATAGCGTTTTTTTTTTAAAGCAGAGAAATGCGCCGTATTTGATAGCTTGCTGCAAGACCTCACACCGTGCACATCTATTGTGGGTGTGGTGCCTGTTATCGGACCCGGAGTTAGTAACATCCCCCAAAAACCCGAAGAGGAGAGTCCTGGCCCCTAGCCCTGCCAGTGTAGCAGGGTAATAGTGTGTAATTTACGTTGAGTAGGCTAACCACGTTATTAAATTAATGCATGTAAGGTGAACTAGCAAACATCATCATAGCTACATGCAGCTGTCCTCTTGTTTGATGGCAGATACTCCCTTCACCCTGGCCAAAAAGGCTAAAATTACCAAAGAAAAAGTGGGAAACAGTTAAACATGAGAGGTTTTTGGACAAAGTTGTGTTTTTTCCATTGATTAAGCACTGCTTCCAGCCAAGAGTGATACCATATATGCCCTATAGCTGCAGAAAAGGCTAACATTGTTATCTTTTTACAAAAAAACAGCTTAACATGAGAGGTTTTTGGACCAATTTTGTGTTCTCCATTCTTTAAGCACCGGTTTGAGCACCGTTTAAGCACCGGCACCGTTTCAAAAGTACCGGTTTGGCACCGGTATTGGATAAAACCTAAACGATACCCATCCCTAGTCATAAATAAACAGATTAAACAAATCTACAATGATTAAAATGAGCATAATTGCTCGTTTTTCGACATGTCTCATGTGATTTGTCTTGTTACTTACACCGAGCATAGTGTTACACGGGCAGGGAGTGAAGACATGACAGAAGGAAAATATAAAATAAAACAAGACTGAAATAGTGCAGAAAGAACAAAAACAATTTTTTGGAGGAGGTTAAAGTTCAACTTTTGCTCTTTTAGGTCACCAGTATTTTTGATGGTGTTTTGAACTGAATTTTAAAGCACAACACTACAGTATTGGTATCGATCAATGTCATTCTGTAAAGGCAAGTACTTACAGAATGACACTGAAATCTAAAAATAGACAATTAAAACATTAAAGTGAGTGGGGCTGCTCATCATCCCTTATTTGATTGGGCACAGACTAGAAGCTCTTCTTTTACTGGAATCTAGCCATGTTTTTTCACTGGCTCCTGTTGAAGTTGAGTTTTGTTAAACTCCCCAGCACCCATTTTTTAAATTTTATTTTTTTGGTTTGTTGTTGTTTTATTTTGTCTGTTTTGGAAACGTTTTTTTGTATTGAGGCAGTGCTCATTGTCTTCCTGGGTGAGACTGCTGTCCCTGGGGAAGGCCATTGTCATGGGACTTTGCTTGGTCTGTGACAATGGTTACCATCCACAAAAAAAACAGGAGCCAAGTGTTCCGACTGAACACTGGGTTCCAAAGAAATGACAAGCATTATTCACATCACTTGTCTGTTTAGCCTGATCACATAAATGACAAAATAATAAGAAAACAAATGAGACGTCTCTCCTTCAGCAAACAATTTTATATATGCTGATACCGTTAAACAGTGTCAAGCTAAGTGTGTCGCTACTCAGGTCCATTCAGTGATGAAATGAAAACTCATTTATAGCCAGATTTCTCTCACCAGCACTGACTGGTCAAAAACACAGTTTAATCCATCTTATAGCTTCATTGTGATTACACTTAAAAGAGCCCTAGCTGGTGGACATGCGAGCTGTCCTTCCATTCCAGAATGTCAGTATTTGAACAGCATCTGTTATATTCACACTGCTTTGATCCACCTGTAATCTGAGTGGTATATATACCTTGCTATCATAATGACTATGAGTTGGATTTAAACATGACGCTCACTGAATGGATTGTCTGCTTGTTTCATCAAAGATAAAAAGAAACCTATCAGCTCTGCTTACATATTCATACAGTAACTATCATCTTCTTTGAAGGATGATAATGGAATATGTAATTTATCTGCCACACAGAATATGAATACATATGGTATGTGTTAAGGCAAAGTATATTAATCTGGCAGAGGTATTTCTACCCATGATTATAGAACATGTCAGGCTAATCTGCAGACAAGATTTAGGATTTGTGGAGAAGACATAATAAGACTATTAATATTTTCAAAATCCAATTCATGTCCATTATTCAAAGTAAAGAGCTTTTGAATTTCTACCTCTTTTTCATATATATGTATCAACCCTGTTCTGTAAGATTTTGGTTAAAACAAAGAAACTGCAAGTAGAAAAAAAAGTTCTAGAAAGTGGATAAAAAATGATCAATTTTAAACTGTAGAACAAAAATGTTTGCTGGTAATTAGATAAGTAAATACAACTTAGAGATAAGGAAAACTCTTAACAATACATAGTTATTATACAGCTTTACCACTTTATGTACATCAGTGGAAAAGCAGATCATTGTATAATTGCTACAAGTAATTGTGTGTAGAGATTAAGAGAGGAAATGCACCTGCAATCTTGATTTCATTGGCTGATGACCTGTAACTAGAATGTGAATCAATTAATATCACACTCGTTATTAATGTTTACCCATGAAACTTTAAACTGCACGTTTCCTGACTTTTCTGAGGATGGGACTATAACGTAAGCACTGCCGCTGTTGGAAACTTAATGGAAAATTCTACAACAAGTTTTGATTTGAAGTTCCTGAGCTTTCAGCCACTTGAAAGCCCCAGAGATTCAAAATCATCATCAACATTTTTTTCAGCCCACATTTACATTTCTGTGTCTTCATGATCATTCTAAAAGAAATGTTGGCCCAGATTTTAGTTATCTAAGATGAAACTTTAAAAACTGTAATCTCAAAAATTCTTAAAAAGACAACAACAAAAAAAATCACATCCAATGCATTCTTAACAGTCAGTGCATTCACAGTTTAAGTGAGATGAAACTGGGGATACTGGTTGATAAACCCAGTGTAGCCACGCTTTCATTGTTTGATAAATGGTAAATAGACTCATGTTCGCACAATAGAAACTATGTGTGCTGTTATCCTTATTCCAAAAGATGTTGAGAACTTGTCCTTTTCATTTAAAGCGTAAAGCCTCAGAAGAGCCCCTGAGAATAAAGGTTTGTGGAAAATACACCTGATTCTATTTCTTTTGATGCTCAGCATTGTTCACCTTCCTTTTCATTTCTCTTCACGTAACTGTGCTTCATACTGTGTGTGTGTCCTTTAAAATGAAAGAATTTGCTCAAGAGCAAGTTTTGAGGCATTTTAGAAATTTTGCAAGGCATTTCTCACATCGTTTTGCTGTGAATGCATGCTGCATAGTACAATACAAGCAGTAGCTGCAAATGAGCTGTGTACCGCCCTCTCTGTCAGAGTAGCGTTTCAGCTTGACCCTGACAGCAGCTGAGAATGCAAAAAAGACCAGTTTTGTGAGTAATCACAAAGACATAAAAGGAGAGAGATGTGGAAGAGCAAGCGATCTCTGAACTACTGTGTCAGCCGAACTGACTTTTCTTGGCATGGGTAAGGTGGTCGAAAGCTCTGACTGCCACGTGTACTACACCAGCCTATAATGGAAAGCAGAGTCATTATTATCTAATTGGGCAGACTAATGACGTGCCACAGAAAGCCATAAGGCTGAGACAGTCTCCTTCGTGCCGTCTGTTTTTCACTAAAGGCTGCTCTCAAAGGGACTGATACACCCTGAAAATTATTTTCCTCTAGGGTGTAAAAAGTGCCAAAATATTGCTCGAGTCAGGATGTCATTTGCCTGACTTACGTCATTTGCATTTTAGCTATCTGAAAATCAAATTATTTTGCCACAAATCCAGTAAAAAGTAGAAAATCTGAAAAAAACATTTAAATTATTTTCAAAGGGACATCTCACAATATATATATATTAGGGGTGCAACGATACACAAAATTCCACGGTTCGGTTCGGTTCGATACTTTGGTGTCACGGTTCGATATTTTTTCAATACAAAAAAAAATGTTCATGCCTTTTTAACTTATTTATTAAAAATTATAAATATATATTTTAACTCAAAAGTACAGTTTTTAAATTTAATGTTGCTGAAACAACAAAGTAATAAAAAAAATAAATATATCTGATTGAGGAATCACTCATCTTTGGAAAAGAGAGTTTATTACAGAGAAATGGCTCTTTTCAAAATAAAAGCTATACTATACACTTCTTCTGGGCTATATATATATACATATACATACATATATATATACATATATATATATATACATATATATATATATACATATATATATATACATACATATATATATATATACATACATATATATATATACATACATATATATATATACATACATATATATATACATACATACATATATATACATACATATATATACATACATATATATATATATATATATATATACATATATATATACATATATATATATACATATATATATACATATATATATATACATATATATATATACATATATATATATATACATATATATATATATATACATATATATATATATATACATATATATATATATACATATATATATATATACATATATATATATATACATATATATATATACATATATATATATATACATATATATATATATACATATATATATATATACATATATATACATATACATATACATATATATACATATATATATACATATATATATATATATATATATATATATATATATATATATATATATATATATATATATATATATATATATATATATATATATATATATATATATATCCATCCAAGTCAGGGAGATAATCTGGTAAATGAGGAAGGCAAGCAGTGGTCAATGGAATTTAATCTACTGATCATTTATACAGGCTTCTTTATAGAGGGCTCCGAGTGTTTCAGAATGGAAACATAGGTGCCACCAAAGAAAACAAAGCTGGCAAGGACCTCAGCCAGTAGCTGCACTCCATAATGAGACAGGGTCTGATGTCTAACAGCCATTAGCTGTTTAATAAAGCCTGCTACCAGAGGGAGCACCGACTATAGCAAGTGGACCTTGTAGGGTAGTTGGTTATCAAAGCTCACACCAGGTTTTTGCCTGTGTTTATGTGCCACTTTGATTTCACCAGTACAAGTACAGATACAATCCTTGACTGTATCAAAGAAGCACTGTGGACACAACACTTAGGAGGAATACTTAGTTGAAAGCTAGTGTGCAATCACTGAAAAAGTTTTGTAAAGTATAGGAGGACAGTGACCTAACAGCAATCTAAAGAGCTGACATTTAATGTGAGAAAAGACTGTTTTACATCAGAGGGATGTCACTGTGATTACAGCTAAGTTTTCTGCTGGAAAAAAAGCAGTTTCATTTGTTCATTTGGAAAAAAAGACTTGAAGTTATATGATAATACATACGATCTTTCACTTTGCTCATTAACCTTCCCGATGTTCACCGGCCGTTCCTAATAATCAGTCCTCGCTCTTGCTTTTTTCATTGAATATTCCAGTGTCCTTGAATTCCTTCCAGCTCCAGGGTGCCATTCTGTGCTGGAGTCTGACCTCAGACCTTTTTTTTTTAACAGCTGAATAAATTTTTAACATTGTTCTTCTACTACTGACAGAGGGCATAATAATGGATACAGTAATTGCCATTCAATGAGGGTGCTGATGACAAGGTAAATAAATTAAAGCCCTGTTGTGTCCATTGTGATACTAAGTAGCACCAGAATAACTACTGAATGTCAGTTAGCATTTCTTGTTGAAAACGTGCTGACACTTGGGAATTCAATTAAGACGTTGTTACTGTGGAATATTCAAATTAGTACTGTAGGACCTGATACTTACACTGGGTCCTGCTGCCTGTCAGTTCAGGTGGACATGGAATTTGACAATTTAAAATAAAAATTATGAGATTCACACCTATTCTTTTTGGTTCTAAATGTAATTTTTTGAAAGGTACTGCAAAATTCAAAAGGAAAATACAAATAATACAAAGTAGCATCTCCTATCATTTAACTTGCTCTGTAAATAGTCCACTTAGCAAATAATAATAATTTTATAGCAACCTATGTGGAAATAATGGTAGAAATTAGACAAAGACTTTGATACATACAGTAAAAAATACCAGCTAAATTAAAGTTTGAAAGATAGACTACCCCTTCAGTACCTAACAGTAGTTTGCTCAACTGCCTACCATTCATTAATGCCTTTACTTTGTGAATTATTAAAAAAACATGTTGGAAATTCTGATACTGATAAATTCCTTCCACTCAGTGAAATAAAACATTTTTTTGTAACCAGACTCTATTTTATAAGCTTTATAACCTGTATTATTAGTACTGTTCACTTTGTAACTAACCAGTTCTAGTTCTTCTTCCTGTCTCCCCTCTTATTTTCCTGATTTTCTTCAACCGTGCTCAAAAACTTTCATTTGTGCCTCTTTCCCCACGCCCCTCCTCTGCAGTGTTGGGGTTGTTAATCAAAAAAGTAATGTATTACATATTAAGTGTTGTTTTTCTAAAAAGTAATGCAGTACATTATTTAAGTACTTTGCAGCAAAAGTGATTTGTTGGACTACTCATTACATTACTTTCAAGTTACTCGTAATTATATCAGAATCAGAATTACTTGCACTGCAAAGTGTGTAAATGAGGATTTGTTGCAGTGTCATGGTGGAGGCAAACAGCGGTCCCACACATCACTGAAAATCACTGTTGCAGTGGGGACAGACACACACCCTTTCTTTTACTGTTTATGCATGAGTACAAAGCTACAAAGCAAAGTTGAAAACCAGCCTAAAGAAATTCCAAAGTGATCACCAGTGTGATTTAAGAAATGGAGGCTACAAAGCAACAAGCTTGACTGCTCATCACTGCTTTTGTTACCTGCTGAAGTGCAGGTTCGGAGTGGGCATATACTCAGCTTTAGCATTACTTTGGGTTCCTCACTGTTAGGTGATGGCTGTGTGCGGACAGGGATAGGACCCAAGATGCAGACTCCAGAGACAAACTTAATCCAAAACAGCTTTAATGCTGAACGCAAACATAACATAACTGGAAAAAACTCAAAATAAACTAACACCAGTGGACTGGCAAAACACACAGCAAAATAAACGGTAGATCGCGACACGGACACAGAGAAACACAGGGCTTAAATACACAGGAGCAATCAGGGAATGAATAACAGGAGGGAAACACAGCTGGGGCAAATCAGAACTGATGAGACAAAAGGAAGCGTAAACTGAACACACTGAGATAAGACAGAGACCTTCAAAGTAAAACAGGAAACACATAACACAGACTCACATGCAGGCATTACAGAGAGAACAGAGACGTGGGACCAGGGCAGACACAAACACTGACTGAACACGGGGATATAGGAACTAAGGATACACAGAGACGTGAACTAGACAAGGGGATGCAGGTGATAGGGGAGACAGAGCAACTAAAGAAGACCGAAATAAACCATAAGACAGAACTCAAAGAAACCAAAGACTAAAAAGTACAAATAATATAATGAACTCAAATACATCCTAACAGTACCCCCCCCCCCCCCCTTAAGGGCTGGCTTCCAGACAGTCCAAACCAAAACACCAAAACAAAAAAAAACCCAACCAGGGCGGGGGAAACAGGACAGAGGGCTCGAAACAAAACCAAACAAGGAGCCAGAAACAAAAACAAACAAAAAAAAAAAAAAAACAAAAAAAAAAAAAACAAAAAAAAAAAAGAAAAAAAGAACAAACAATGGAGCCCAGAAAGCAACAGAACAAAAACAGGCTCACGACAGGCGCAGGCGGCCAGGAAAAACAGTTCACAAAAAGTTCAGGGGGGCGGCCCGGAGGCTGACGGCCCAAGAGCCCAGAAAACAGTTCAGGGGGCCGGGCAGGCAGGAGACACCGGCGGCGACGGAGTAGGTCAGGAGGCCGGCCGGGCGGGAGGCACTGGTGGCGGCGTAGTTCAGAGGGCTGTCCATGACGGCAACGACGTCCAGTCATCGGCCGGACAGGACGTGCAGGACGAGCAGGCCGGACAGGACGAGCAGGAACAGACAGCACGGAGACCTCAGGACCAGGCGGAGCTGCAGACTCGGGGGCCGGACCAGGCGGAGCTGCAGACTCGGGGGCCGGACCAGGCGGTGGAGCCGGTGGTGGCTGAACGGCCTCGCCAGATCCATCAGCAGACACTGGGACGTGCTGGCTGGGTCCTCCCGGACCCCCAGCTGACAAGGCAAGAGGCTGAACGGGCCCCTCGGACCCTCCAGCGGAGACAGGTGGCTGAACGGGCCCCTCGGACCCTCCAGCGGAGACAGGTGGCTGAACGGGCCCCTCGGACCCTCCAGCGGCAACTGGTGGCTGAACAGGCCCCTCAGATCCTCCAGCAGGAAGAGACGGCTGAAGCGGTTCCTCGGACCCTCCAGCGGAGGCAGGTGGCTGAAGCGGTTCCTCGGACCCTCCAGCGGAGGCAGGTGGCTGAACGGGCCCCTCGGACCCTCCAGCGGGAACAGACGGCTGAAGCAGTCCCTCGGACCCTCCAGCGGAGGCAGGTTGCTGGACGGATGACCGAGGAGAGGAGTGACGATGGCGTCGCTTCCTTCTAGATGAGGGAACTGAAACTGGCGGAGATACGGAGACCTCCTCCTCATCCGACCACATGGCCGCCAGGAAAAAGGCAGGCGAATGGGCAGGCGAACAAGGTCCCGGCTGGTGTGAGGAAGGAGAGGCAGTCTGAGGTAGCGACGAGGCACGTGGTGAGTGTGTGTTGTCCTGGGGCGGCGGTAAAGAAGTGGAGGTGAAGGTAGAGAGAGCAAGCTCGCCAGCCCTGACTTGCTCCCTCCAGGCAGCTATGGAGCTGCCCAGCACAGTGTCCATAGAAAACTGAGTAAGCCGAGGGTTGCTCCGAATGATGGCATCAACAGCACTTAGCCCAACTGCCATGGTCCTCAAATCAGTGGCCTGAGCAATGCGGTCAAGGAGCTTAATCATCCGCTCCATCTCAGTGTTAAATCCAAAAGCTGAAGAGTCTGCAGGGTCCATGTTCTGGTCGCGATCTTCTGTTAGGTGATGGCTGTGTGCGGACAGGGATAGGACCCAAGATGCAGACTCCAGAGACAAACTTAATCCAAAACAGCTTTAATGCTGAACGCAAACATAACATAACTGGAAAAAACTCAAAATAAACTAACACCAGTGGACTGGCAAACCACACAACAAAATAAACGGTAGATCGCACCGCGGACACAGAGAAACACAGGGCTTAAATACACAGAAGGAGCAATCAGGGAATGAATAACAGGAGGGAAACACAGCTGGGGCAAATCAGAACTGATGAGACAAAAGGAAGCGTAAACTGAACACACTGAGATAAGACAGAGACCTTCAAAGTAAAACAGGAAACACATAACACAGACTCGCATGCAGGCATTACAGAGGGAACAGAGACGTGGGACCAGGGCAGACACAAACACTGACTGAACAGTGTTTGTGTCTGCCCGGGGATATAGGAACTAAGGATACACAGAGACGCGAACTAGACAAGGGGACACAGGTGATAGGGGAGACAGAGCAACTAAAGAAGACAGAGACATAAACCATAAGACAGAACTCAAAGAAACCAAAGACTAAAAAGTATAAATAATATAATAAACTCAAATACCCTGGGTCAACGACCCAGGCATCCTAACACTCGCTAGCTTTATGTTAGCATGTGTATGCAAAGAGCCATTGTTATCTTAACAGTATTAGCTTTAACCTCACACACTTCTCCTTTTGTGCAATAAAAATATAAAAACTCCTCAAATGTTAAAGATCCCTCCACCTCCTCCCTACACATCAAAACAACTGATTGTAGCACAACTGCACTGGAAGCAACAGATACAATTTGCATTTTTCTTTCCTCCTATTTGCTTGGCATGCAGATAACTGAAGAAGCTTTGTAATGAAGTAATAACATAATTATATCTCTAGTTCAGAATTTATTATAATAACTCATACGGCTCATATTTGGATTACTGAATTTAGCACAGGAACTTGGGAGTCACACTACATTATATTTTTCAGCATCACAGAAAAATGCAAAAGAGGAGAAAAATGGGTACCACAGGAAAAGAAGGGAATACAAAAACGTAATTATTCAAAATCTGGAAAACACTGAAAGAGAAGGAAAAAGTAAAAAAAGGACGCAAAAAATGAAATTGAGCATCGTCTTTTTTGCAAAGATGGAAGCTGAAATTGCAAATACGGAATCGTTGGAAGTCCAGAAACCACAGCGAAAGGAGATGATAGAAGCGATAGGAATAAAAACAGAAATGGTACACAACAAACACAAAAGTGTAACAAAGCACTCAAACATCTGACAAGGCAAGAAAAAGAAGCGACGAAAATGTGTTTTTTTTTTCAAAGTAAAAGTAAAAGCAGCAAAGAAGCAGCTGAAAAGAAGATAAAACAGTTCGAGAAGGAGCAAGAACAGGAGAAGAAAGCCAAGAAAAAGAGTGGTGTCTTGAGCTGGTTCCAAAGGAAAAAAGGTCCCAGTGACACAAAGGTTGAAGAGAATGATGGCTCGTGTCAGGTTAGGTTGAGTAATGCCTCCCCCTCGCTTCATCTTCCCTACTCTCACCCCTCCACCTTTAATCCTTCCCTCCTTTGAATGTTCCTTCTCTTCCCCATCCCTCCACGCCTCCTTCTTCTCTTTCCCCCTCTCCTTCTCTCAAGCTTTCATCCATTAACTCTCTACCTTTTACTTCATCTCCTCCAGCCTCACTGCCTTACCACCACCCTACCTCCATTCCCCTTCTATCTCTCCTTCAATCACCTTTCCTGTGAAATAAAGATTATGTTCTTCATCATCATAAATCCATCAATATTTCTTCATCTTTCTGCATCTGTGATGCTCCACGCTGTCGTTTTTGATTGCTGTGTAAACACTTATGGTCATGACTTAAAAAGGACTAAACTTTATTATTCGTGTATTTCCAAGAGTGTTATTATGTGATAAAAGTTTTCTAAGCTTTTTAATCTAATTTAACCATTATGTCCATGAGGTGAATAATTTTAATCATCCTCAGTCTACGGAGATCTAAAAAATACTGCAATTTCTTCTAATTGTGTAAACAAAAAAAATGTTTATTTGCATAAATTGAGGTGTTTTTCTCACTTTTAATATGCTTTAATAAAAAATCAAAAATTCTATTTCTGTCTTTCATGCATACAGTATCATGAAACAAGCAGACTCAAACTAAACAAGCACGTTAGTTTATAAGAGGCTTTTTAATTTGTACGACATTCATGTGTCTTCATTTGACTTTCACTTTCTCTGTCCAAGCATTATTTGTAAGTCAGCTGTTTGAGACCTAACCGGTGACCCATTTTAAACTTAAAACTCTTCTCTCATACAATCACAGTTGTGATTATAACATAAGCCCAAGATAAAGTGTTTCATAGATGTTGAGGCTGATTCTCCATTAACACCTTTGCTTTCTGCACTTGACAAGAGCTACGTCCACACGTACCCGGGTATTTTTGAAAACGCAGATTTTTCTATGCGTTTGCACCTTCTGTCCACACGTAAACGGCGTTTTCGGTCACTGAAAACGGAGATTTCTAAAAACTCTGGCCAGGGTGGATATTTTCGAAAACTCCGTTTTTGCATTTACGTGTGGACGAGAAAATCTGAGAAAACGCAGAAAACAGCGTCGAAGGTGTGCGCCTTTTTTGACATCACACTGTGCGCCACGTTATTGTTTCGGTGAAATGAATTTCTACAATACTGTTACTGTTAATTGTACTCTGTGCAGTGTTTAAATGCTTACATATACACACATAGTTAGTGTCCCTCCACACATACGACTGGGTTCTGCTTCTATGCCCCAGCTTTGTTTACTATTTCCCACCGAGGCTTCTAGACTTCTGATTGGCCAACATTTCTACATGGTTAGGAATATATCGCCACCTTTTGCTTTGGCATGTTCCTAGCAGCGTTTTCCTTCATTTCTGCTTTTACGTGTGGACGGGATTATTTTTTAAAACGAAAACGGAAAATCTCAGTTTTCAAAAATACCCGTGTAAATTCAAATTCAAATTTTATTTGTTACGTACACAGTCATACACAGTACGATATGTAGTGAAATGCTTGGACAACTGCTCGTGACCTAAAGAAAACAAAAAAGGAAAAGGCTATGAATAAGATAGGAAATAAATATGAAAAATTAAAAAGGGTAAATTTAACTAGGAAGGAATAAAATATAAATTAAGGTTAAAAATGAAATAACTGTACAACACAAATTAGAATGAAGGGTAAATTTAACTGGGAAGAATAAGATAAAATATATAAATTAAAGTTGAAAATAAAATAACTGTACAACAAAATACACAATATAGAACTATATAAGAATGTATGAAGAAATATAAATAAATATATACACAATAACAGCAGCGTGATTTAAGTAATGAAGTGAAACCAATGTCCAGAATGTCCAGTGTGTGTAAGAACTGTATGTGTGGGTCAGTACTGTGTGGTGGTGTGATTGAGAGACCGTATCGCCTGCGGGAAGAAGCTCCTCCTCAGTCTCTCTGTGTTGGTCTTCAGGGAGTGGAATCGCTTTCCTGACCTCAACAGAGAGAACAGTCTGTTGTTGGGATGGCTGAGATCCTTCATGATCTTCCTGGCCTTGGTCCAGCACCGCCTGCTGTAGATTGAGTGCAGGTCAGGGAGCTCGGAGCGGATGGTGCGCTCAGCTGACCGCACAACCCTCTGTAGAGCTCGTCTGTCCTGCATGGTGCTGTTCCCGAACCAGGTTAAGATGTTTCCCGTCAGGATGCTCTCTATGGTGCAGGAGTAAAAGTTCCTGAGCACCTTGGAGGGCAGTTGGAAGTCTCTCAAGCGTCTGAGGTGGTAGAGACGCTGACGGGCCTTTTTCACCACGGTGTTGATGTGACAGGACCATGACAGGTCCTGCGTGATGTGAACTCCGAGGTATTTGAAGCTGTCCACTCTCTCCACTGGGCACTCGTTGATGACAGGGGTCTGGTAGTTCCTCTCCTGCTTAGTGCTGAAGTCCACTATCAGCTCCTTTGTCTTACTGACGTTTAGAAGGAGGTTGTTCCTCTGGCACCAGTTCTCCAGATTCCTAATCTCCTTCAGGTAGGCCGTCTCGTTGTTATCAGAGATCAGGCCCACCACGACGGTGTCGTCAGCAAACTTGATGATGGTGGTGGAGCTGGTAGTGGCCACACAGTCATATGTGTACAAAGAGTACAGCAGGGGGCTCAGAACACACCCCTGGGGGGCTCCAGTGCTGAGAGTGGTGGAGGCTGAGACATGTCCGCCCATCCTTACTGCCTGTGGTCTGCCAGTTAGGAAGTTGGAGATCCACAGACACATAGATGAGCTGAGTCCCAGATGCTCCAGCTTGGTGGTGAGTGTGGAGGGAATTATGGTGTTAAATGCAGAGCTGTAGTCTATGAAGAGCATTTTAACATAATTCCCCCTTCTAGTGTCCAAGTGAGTGAGTGATGTGTGGAGGAGATGAGAGATGGCATCGTCTATGGAACGATTTGGACGGTAAGCGAACTGTAGTGGGTCCAGTGTGTCTGGTAGTGAAGAAATGATGAAGTCTCTGACCAGGCGTTCAAAGCACTTCATCACTACTGAGGTGAGGGCTACAGGGCGATAGTCATTGAGAGAAGCAGGGTGGGGTTTCTTCGGGACAGGAACAATGATGGACTCTTTGAAGCATGTGGGGATCACCGACTGAGATAGAGAGATGTTGAATATCTCAGTGAACACAGGAGCTAGCTGGTATGCGCAGTCTCTTAGGATACGACCTGGGATGCCGTCTGGTCCTGCTGCTTTCCTGGTGTTCACTCTCTTGAAGGCTCTCCTTACTTCATGCTCGGAGATGACGAGCACGTTTCCGGTGCTGGCAGTATCTTCCTGTCTGCAGCCGTTAGCGCCGCTAACACTAGCATCGTTGGAGTCCTTAGCTGCAGCCTCGAAGCGAGCATAGAAAGTGTTCAGCTCGTCTGCCAGAGTCACGGCCGCGTTCGTCATACCAGTTGTTGGTGCTTTATAGTCCGTTATTGTCCTTAGTCCACGCCACAGGCTCCTAGAGTCACTCTGTTGGAGTTGTGACTCTAGTTTCCTCCCGTAGCGCTGCTTCGCCTCTTTCACCGCCCTCCGCACATTATATGACGCGGCTTTGTACGGGTCCATGTCCCCCGTCGTGAGTCCCGTGTTGTAGGCAGCGGTGCGGGATCTCAGAGCGTCGCGGATGGTTTTATCAACCCACGGCTTCTGGTTGGGAAACGTTGTGATAGTCTTTGTCTCCACGGTATCATCCGCTAGTTTCCCGATGAATCCCACAACCACTTCCGTAAACACGTTGACATCATCATCGGAGCTGTTTCTGAACATGCCCCAGTCTGCGTCATCGAGTGCGTCCTGTAACGCGGCCACCGATTGATCCGTCCAGCGCGCAACCTTCCTCTGAACCGGAACTTCCTGTTTCAGCCTTTGTTTGCGTTTTGGGATGAGGAAGATGGCGGCGTGATCAGATTTGCCAAAAGGAGGGCGGGATTGTGCCTTGTAGCCGTCCTTGACCGTAGTGTAGCAGTGGTCCAGTGTCCTTTCACCTCTGGTGGGGCAGGTGATGTGTTGATAAAAGTTCGGCGCTGCGCGTTTGAGGTTGGCGCTATTAAAGTCCCCCGTCACAATAAGCGCAGCGTCCCGGTGTTGTGTCTGGTGCTGTGTGAGTGCCTCATGCAGCTCGCATAAGGCGGTGACCGTGTCCGCTTGTGGTGGAATATAAACGGCACTTACAACGACCGATGTAAATTCCCGAGGTAGATAAAAAGGACGACACATGATGGACAGTAGTTCCAGATTTGGTGTGCAGGAGCGTGTGAGAGGACGTGTACGTGTGGAAGTAGCCAAGATATAGCATATTAGAGCTCAGGATTCAAAACAGTAATAGGTAATATGCTGCATAGATAAACCCAGTAGAAACCCATATTTGTTAGGATGCCTGGGTCGTTGACCCAGGGTATTTGAGTTTATTTATTAATACTCTAAGTTGTTTTATTATGTATGTTGTATTCTTGTACAGCACTTTGGTCAACGCTCCTGTTGTAATTAAATGTGCTATATAAATAATTAAACTATTAAACTATTATTATATTATTTATACTTTTTAGTCTTTGGTTTCTTTGAGTTCTGTCTTATGGTTTATGTCTCTGTCTTCTTTAGTTGCTCTGTCTCCCCTATCACCTGTGTCCCCTTGTCTAGTTCGCGTCTCTGTGTATCCTTAGTTCCTATATCCCCGTGTTCAGTCAGTGTTTGTGTCTGCCCTGGTCCCACGTCTCTGTTCTCTCTGTAGTGCCTGCATGTGAGTCTGTGTTATGTGTTTCCTGTTTTACTTTGAAGGTCTCGGTCTTATCTCAGTGTGTTCAGTTTACGCTTCCTTTTGTCTCGTCAGTTCTGATTTGCCCCAGCTGTGTTTCCCTCCTGTTATTCATTCCCTGATTGCTCCTTCTGTGTATTTAAGCCCTGTGTTTCTCTGTGTCCGTGTCGCGATCTACCGTTTATTTTGCTGTGTGTTTTTGTCAATCCGCCGGTGTTAGTTTATTTTTGACCTTTTTCCAGTTATGTTATGTTTGAGTTCAGCATTAAAGCTGTTTTGGTTTAAGTTTCTCTCTGGAGTCTGCATCTTGGGTCCTATCCCTGTCCGCACACAGCCGTCACCTAACAATATTTTTCATCTTTATCTAAAACACATGAATTAAAACTTTATTTGGTTAAACTATGTATTATGGAAGCGTAGAGCTGCCACCCAGGCAAAAGAAAAATAGAGCTTTATCACGTTATAACGTGAAAAGTTTATTGTTCTAGCAATATATTATCATGTTAGTATAATATACCTTTCACGTTTGAACAATATAATATGACATTATTACAATATACATAATTATCACGTTCCTACAATATAATTATCACGTTTGTACAATATAATATTTATTTGTTATTTATATTTGTTAGAACAATAAACTTTACACGTTATAACGTGATAAAGCTCTATTTTTCTTTTGCCTGGGTGGCAGCTCTACACTTTCGTAATGTATTATGTAACTTCATTGTCACGGTCTGGGGGGCAGACCGTGGGAGATGTTGGAGAAAGGACCCAAACGCTGGACTTAGTGGAATGAACAGTGGGTTTATTTACAGTGAGGTAAATGTACACCACACATTAAATCTCCAAAAGTGCTCCCTCGACTCCCGTGACGTGTCTTCTCCCAAGTTCTGGTATCCCGTGCTCTCTGCCCCTGTGCCTTCACACACGCCGTGTGTCTTGCAGTCCTGTGTTCCACTCTCCTGAGGAAAAACACAGACACAGCCGTTATGGCACCAACTCCAGCAGGCATACACGGACCAGCACTATAAACACTGACATGGAGTCTAACTCAACGATCCTGCGCCGGAGGAAGCTCCATCGCTCTGTTAAGTAGCTCCCCCGACGATCCTGATCAGAAGCAGGTGTGTGGGAAGCTAGGCGTGACCAGCAGCTGGCAGGGCCACACCCATCAGGCCTGCAGGTGGCTGTCCTTCATCCTCCAGCCACACACACACGTACACACACCAGCATGGAACACAAGAGCACAGTGCAGCAAACATACATCCAATACACTAATAACAATAAAGGTCCACACTGTTCACGAACCCCGAGTCCCCGGAACCGGGTCCGTGACATTCATTTTGAAAAGTTTTCAACTGGGATCTGATTGGAGGGAGGAAACTTGACCCGCCCTCTCCCAGAATGAATGGTCAGCAGAATGCATGTGTTTTGCCCCCTTAGCTCCAGGTGTTGTGCCAAAAAGTGATCGTCTGCGGACAGACAATAGGAATAGTAATTAGTTAGATTACTCGTTTCTAAAAAAAAGTAACTCTGTTAGTAACGCCGTTACTTGTAACTCCGTTATTCCCTTCACTGGACGTTACATTGGTTAGGTATAATTTTTTAATCCCAGGATTTAAAAAAACGTTTTTATAGTTGATTCTTCAAAATAATGTCACAGCACACCAGGCGGCATTTAAAGTAAATGCCTAGCAAAAGTTGCTAAGCATGCAAACAAATATAATAATGGGTGGGTGTTTTTCCTTTGTGTCTTTGCCTCTTGGGAGGAGACCCACGTTAACACCACTAACTGGGTGTAAATGTGTGAACTAGAGCCAAAAATAAAGTGTGAAAGATTGAGCAGTCGCTTAATACAAACTACATATTAACTGATCTGATGAGCTGAAGAAGCCTCTTCCAAAGTTTAGGCCCTTTAAAACTGTGGTTTCCTGTACATTTTAAATATTAGCATGTGAAAGTTAAAAGGCCTGATGACCAGAGAGGCCAACAGCTGGAATAAGGTCTCAGCAAGTTTGCCATACAGCATTTGTAAGAATCATGTGAACAGTAAAATGTATAGGAGGGAAAAAAGAGACAACCAAGGCCTTATTTTACATACATTTACAATTAAGTAAGTATGCGAGATTAATGTGAAAGGTTCTCACCCACGGCAAAGCCTCATTGCTTAAGATTTTTAATAACATTAAGCATATAAATTGGAGACCTAAGAGTGCAGGTCACCCTTTTCCTGCCAAATCAACACTGTTTCTAAAAAACTGAGTCATACACACATTTCCCCAAAACCTCACATATGTCTGCCAGAATTACATTGTGCCACCATCCTCTATTGCACATATGTTTGTTTTGAAGAACACTTCAAAGCTCGAGTCTGCTACTGGCTAGCTTGAATTCAGTCCTTGCACCATCTGCTGCTGGTATTACTGAAAACATGCAGTCTCTGTGCTATGAAAATGGTGCAGCAGATTTTGCCTCTATTTGCCAGTCCAAGTGTGTAAAAGCTGTCAGAAAAATATGAAAAGAAAAATATGCATTCCTGGTAATTATCGTGATGTCTTAAATTAATGTGCTAGTGTTAACCTTCAAGTAATGTGCAATCATTTCTTGGAAGATTTTCTTAAACTTGTATTTTGTGATTGTTTTTCTGTGCAGAAAAAACAAAAAACAGCTTAATAATTCATTCAGAATACATTTGGCAGTCAGCACAACAAACTACTCTACTTTAGTTATCCTAAAAGCATCTCTTGATGCACACTGGAATAAGTAAAGCAGCATAAATTTGCACGGGATGCTGTTTAGAGGTGTGCGTTGTTTATTTTGATGACAGAAACAACCGAAATTGTAAATTTAAAGGTCACAAATAATTAGTTTGAATTATAAAGAGGTCAGCACAAAGCTAATGGTGTGTTTGGGTTAATGTCAAACTTCATTAAACATTGAACAAATTACAAAAAATTGGAACATCATTCCAATTTGTTCTTGTACTGTAATCAAGCTAATCAGTGGAGGTATTGAATCTGTTATGTGCTATTCTGGCAAATGATTTTTGCCTGAATTATACATTTCTCTAATATTTTACATGATTATTTACAATTATTTATTTTGCCATGCAAGGCAATGCTTTATTTCATGTTTGAAAGCACTGGGGGTTGGATGTATGGGTAAAAAAAAGGCCTTTTCCCACATGAAATTTGTTTTTTAGAATTGACAAATATACAGAATTTTTCATAAAAACACACTCACTTGTATTTCTTCTCAACATTTTAGATTGTGTTTTTCACACACAAAATGCGCTATTTACCATTCACAAATACTGTATCAGAGAGAGTTGATAGCCTCTATTTTGTAACGTTTCCAGACCTGAAACAACCAAATAGCACCTATTTTCATTTTTCCACTTCTCCAGTGAGTTTTTCGCCTTGAAATTTTGCTTCCTTATTGGTGTTCCGTTCACTGTCAAAAACCTGCAAATTAGCAGCATTATATGCAACAGATGAAATGACTAAACATGGAAGTGGAAATAAACCCCTGCATGTGCATACACGTCATGTGTAGCTTTGTAAACGTGACAAATAGGACACATTTGCACATTTTTTGTGTGTTTGTGTGCCTTGAAGTTACAAGTAGTGTGATTTGTTTTTACTGAACTGACCCCCATATGTGTTATGAGTAGTGGGCTCTAATAATACTGCATCCGTTGCAAGGATAGGATTAAGAAAACTAAACTTTTCTCACAGGTACCAACAGAGCCATCACTGCAAAATTTCTCCTTGTGTTGTTTCTATGGTAACCATATGACAAAAATGAAGCAAAGCACAAAGAAGAGTACCAGTGAACATTTGAATATAGATCAGTGTAAGCCTGACTGACAGGTACAAAGTCATCATGCCACTTCCTGAGGTATAATTTTTTAAAACCATGACATTTTGCATTCTCTCCCCTGACAGTCCAAGGGAGGAAATGAGACAATTTGAAAGTACCACATGCATACAAGCCAGCAAAATTGACTTGTACAAAATTCAGGACAGTTGCTCAGAATGCAAACAGACAAGCGAGTCACCATCAAAGTGATTTGTCAAGGAGGAGATCAGAAACGTGTGTGCCTAAAGTTCCGGCTTCACAGGGGGCACAGATTTTCTGAAGTGTGAAGAAACCTCCACATACACTGCAACTCTGTAAACGTTTGAATACATTGAGTGGAAGTTATGTAATGTAGTCACTGTCCCAATGCTCTTGCATCAAAGGCAAAGGCCTGAATTAGTTAAGTATACTCATAAAACACACGATTCATTCATAAATCATCAAAGTTACACCGCATTGTTAAAAATATGGGCAGCATTTCCTAAATCAACAGTTGATTTAGGAAATGAGGTAATGTGCTTTGAGAATTGCTCTAATACTGCTATGTGCTTACCAAATTAGTAGTCAGAGTGAGTTATTTAACCTGATGATGACATTAGATAAAACATTAAGAGACTCCCAAAATTATTATAACTAATTTCTAGAAGGAAATGAATGCCTGAACTAAATTAAAACCAAATCCACCCAGTACCTTTTGAGGGGTATTTAATTATATATAGTGTAATTTAATTCTGTCAGAATGACGGTGTCGTGACACTAGAACAATATTATAAAAACGTTAAATATTTACTGAACTAAAGGACTAACAGAGAAATTCTGGGGTGAGGTTGACTCTCCCAGTTTCTATGTGCATATCCAAACAAATATAATTATTGCAATAAAACATTTGCTTGTTGTATTAAGACATATTTGTATACTTGCAGTCTGTTGTACTTTGAAGTAGAACACTTGAAATAGAAGTGTTGTAGTCATCTTTTGCTTGTAAATTGGCTAGAGTTATGTGCTCTATAATATGCTGAGGCCCAAAAAAGCAATGGTAACTAAATAATATTAAACAAAAAGTACAATAACACAAAGCAAATGCAGACAAGCCATCTGGTTAGTAAATCAAAAAAAGTGATACTTGACAAAGAAGAAAGTCATGGTTGTCACAACTGGTTTGCCATTTTTTTCCCCATATAATACATCTAAAAATTGTGAAGTCACCTGTTTCATGAGATGAAGTACAATAAATTATATCCAAAGTGGTCACCAACATTCACGGGTGTTACAGGAAAAATGATTCTATGTTTCTTTACCTTCTTTTAAATGTACAAAGATGCCCTTTGTCTATGTTTAGATTAGTTTAGAATTATCCTTTAGACTTTCCCAGCAAAGACATCTTGTTTCTGGGACATATTGTTTTAGATTGTTTTATCTTCCCTAGCTGTCTGCTGACGAGACTAGCACCATATATGGAGTTGTTTTATTTGATCTGTTTATTATTTTCTTATCCTGTTCTCACTGTCTTTCCTATAAAAATTACCAAGCCACTGTGCATGGCGTGAGTTGTTCTTCGCAGCTCACCCGTGTACACGTTTGATAAAGAAAGTAACTTTGTCTCATTGTGTCTTTATTTCTCCTGGATCTTTTGCAGAGTTTTCCCCCAACATTTCTTGGTCCTTCGGAGCCGGAGCACCTCCATCGTGTCCCATCTCCGTGACCAGTCCACGTTGTTCGCCTGTCGACAGCCCACACACCAGGTGTGTGGAAAAAGACCAAGAGCGTTAAATTCGGGTCTTGGCCAACGTCTTAGAAAGCGACCCACGGTGGTGGGGCCCGATCGAGGTGGACCAGACCCGGCGACACCGACCAGGTAGATACAGACACACTGACACAATCTTGCGTAAAAGCGTATTTTGAATTCAGGGAATTTAAAATAGCGAAAGTAGCTCGTCGCGACTGGAAGCTCCCCACCTCTGTGGGTTTAAAGTAGCTCGTCGGCTGGTAGCTTGGAGCTCGTCGACTGGAAGCTCCCCACTTCTGTGGGTTAGGTTTGGAGCTCTGGGTAGCTCCCCCAGCTGGGTCTAGACAGGGTCTAGGGAATAAGTAGCTCGTCTACAGAAAGACTGGCAGCTCCCCTTATGATAAGGGTTCCGATCGCGCGAATAGGTGTGAATGTGAATGTGTGTGTGTGTGTATTGTTTTAATTAACGGAGCAAGCTGAATTTTCACGGTCTAATAAGAGACTGAGCTGCTCCTACTGTGTTTTTCTTTTACTGCTATTCACTGACGTGCTGGTGAGTTGAGAGAACGGTCGAGTTCCGTCTCGTAAAGTTCACACCGCTTTTGGAAATAGTCCGAAAGTAGAAGGGCGTGTGAGCAACCACTCTCGTCTCTAATACCAGCGAAGGTGATAGCAGCTGTATCGTGTATATATTACTTAATAAACAAAAATAAGTAAATACATAAATAAGATGGGTAATCAAGCAAGTGAAATTAAAACTCATTCCTGCTGACGAGCAGTGGTGAGAAAAGAAAAGTCCAGACGCCGGACAAAAACAGAGAGAGATTTAAGAAAACAAAATATAAACAGTCAGAAGAACAGAATCCAACTGCCAGTTTAGTAAAACCAGAAGACGAGACACTGTGCAGTGCCCACAATCCTTTTAGTAAACCATCACTCATTCCTGCAGCCGCATGTGCAGCAACACCCATATCAGGAAGAACATAATAATCCCTTATTAAGTGAATAGATATAAATATAAAAAGCACGAAATAAAGATAAACAAAGGGAAAATTACAGTAGAAATTATCTTTAGAGTATTTGAAATTAATAATAGCAAGGATAACAACCTGTAAAGTGATATTATCAATGAAACACAGTTGGCATGATGACCATGCCCACAATGTATAAAATGAATATAAAGCAAATAATTCACACGAAAATATTTTAATAAAATAAATAAAGTATATTAAGGCTGTGTCACTGTTCAGCCAAGGACAGTGTGTGAAAAGGTAACTGTCTCCACCTTGGGAAAAGGATGATTCTGCAGGTCATCTGAAGCCCTTGATGGATACAAAATAAAATATAAATAATATATTATAATAGAACTGCCTGGTCCGCCATGCAACAGAGAGAACAAATGTGACCGCAGATTGGATGAATTCAAAATTATCTGTTTGCTGAATAAGATGATCCTAACTATCAAATTGGCTCAGTAGTAGTATAGTGGTACACACTGATAAAATATTATAATATGCTATTGCTGTCATATAAGACAAAGAGGATAATATTAACAATGACATAATATTAATATGAAGAGGCACCTTAATCGGTTATGATGTGAGGTGGATAATTGTTAAGCAGTAGTCTGCATCAAGCATATATATATATATATATATATATATATATATATATATATATATATATATATATATATATCCTCTATGTCTGCAACATTGCAGACATAGAGGACAGTTACAAGTACCTGGGGATCCCGCAGGCAAATGGGAACCATGAAGAGGCCGCTAGAAAGGCTGCAACCACCAAGTACCTGCAGAGGGTCAGGCAAGTCCTGAGGAGTCAGCTGAATGGTAAGAACAAGATCCGGGCCATCAACACATACGCCCTGCCCGTGATCAGGTACCCTGCTGGGGTAATAGGCTGGCCAAAGGAGGAGATAGAAGCCACTGACATAAAGACAAGAAAGCTCCTGACCATGCATGGAGGGTTTCACCCCAAGTCCAGCACCCTGAGGCTGTACGCTAAGCGGAAGGAAGGGGGCCGGGGACTGGTGAGTGTCAGCACCACAGTCCAGGATGAGACAAGGAACATCCAAGAATACATTGGGAAGATGGCCCCAACTGACCGAGTGCTCAGTGAATACCTCAGGCAGCAGAAACCCAAGAAAGAGGAGGGAGACGAGGAACCATCATGGAAGGACAGGCCCCTGCACGGTATGTACCACCGGCAGATAGAGGAGGTGGCTGATATCCAGAAATCCTACCAGTGGCTGGACAAAGCTGGACTGAAAGACAGCACAGAAGCACTAATCATGGCAGCACAAGAACAAGCTCTGAGTACAAGATCCATAGAGGCTGGGGTCTATCACACCAGGCAAGACCCCAGGTGCAGGCTGTGTAAAGATGCCCCAGAGACAATCCAGCACATAACAGCAGGGTGCAAGATGCTAGCAGGCAAGGCATACATGGAACGCCATAACCAAGTGGCCGGCATAGTGTACAGGAACATCTGTGCCGAGTATAACCTAGAAGTCCCGAGGTCAAAATGGGAGATGCCCCCAAGGGTGGTGGAGAATGACCGAGCTAAGATCCTGTGGGACTTCCAGATACAGACGGACAAAATGGTGGTGGCTAACCAACCGGACATAGTGGTGGTAGACAAACAGAAGAAGACGGCCGTAGTGATCGATGTAGCGGTTCCGAATGACAGCAATATCAGGAAGAAGGAACACGAGAAGCTGGAGAAATACCAAGGGCTCAGAGAAGAGCTCGAGAGGATGTGGAGGGTGAAGGTAACGGTGGTCCCCGTGGTAATCGGAGCACTAGGTGCGGTGACTCCCAAGCTAGGCGAGTGGCTCCAGCAGATCCCGGGAATAACATCGGAGATCTCTGTCCAGAAGAGCGCAGTCCTGGGAACAGCTAAGATACTGCGCAGGACCCTCAAGCTCCCAGGCCTCTGGTAGAGGACCCGAGCTTGAAGGATAAACCGCCCGCAGGGGGCGTGCTGGGTGTTTTTATTATATATATATATATATATATATATATATATATATATATATATATATATATATAATATAAATGGGAAACAACCCTAACTTGAAAGTTTGAAATGTGTGAGATCCATGAATTGTTTGAAAAACTAGAAATTATTTAAAATTGCCTTAAGTGAAAATGTAGTGTTGCATCTATTCTCCCAAACCAAGAAAAAAAAGAAGAAGCATTCTGTAACTTAAAAATAAGGCTGACGTGTTGACAACAGACTAAAACACTAATCCGCAGGTGGCTATCAGGAACAGAGAGGCGAGCAAAGTCATAAACACCAAGGCTGCAGACAGCCACGCAGAAACAGCAGATAACATAGAGACAACGCCTGCTAGAACCGTGGAGAGGAAGGTCACTTCACACGAGATTGTAGGAGTAGGCCACAGAGAAATAATGCAAAACAGTTTTGAGGCAGCCACTTAAGAACTTATTTGACCTTACAGCACAGGCCGAAATTGTGTAGGTTACGCAGTAACCACAGATAGTAAAATAATAGAAGCAAAACCACTCTCTTCTTCATGTTCTGCACAGAGCGCTGAGCTGATAGCTGTGATACGCGAAAGTGAAATACACAAAGACAAACTAATAAATATACATACAGACAGCCAGTATGTTTTCTCTGCTGTACATCATTTTGCAAAAAATTTGGCATAACAGAGGAATGATTACACCAACTGGAAAACCGGTTCAGCATGCCAACCTCTTACAAAGCCTACTGACTCTTTCATTACTACAGGCAACAATTTTGCTGACAGAGCAGCAAAATAGGCGGCACAAAAGACAAACATCACATTGATGGCAGTAAACACACATCAGATTCCACTGGATGTGTTGAAAAATGAACAAAAGCAGCAAGCACAGCAGAGCAGGCAAAATGGCTAAAACACGGTGCAGTTCTGACAAACGACTTAATGATGTGTTATGGCAAGCCAGTGTTGCCAAAATTCCTCCACAAAATGGCGGCATTAGTGACTCATGGCTGTACGCATTTGTCATCGGGGGGAATGACCTGTATTGTCAACTCTCATTTCTACACTATAAAGCTAAGCGAATGTCAAGGGTCGAAATACGCCCTAGTGGTTATAGATGTGTTCTCAAAGTGGCCGGAAATCTATCCAGTGAAAAAGGCAGATGCAATTTCAGTAGCAAAATGCCTGTGCAATCACTTCATACCCACATATGGCATTCCAGCTTTGATACGATCAGACAACGGCACTCATTTTGTAAATGATGTCATCACTAAGGTCTCTGAAGCGCTCGGTTTCAGCATAAAACACCACTGTGCGTATCATCCTCAGAGCGCAGGCCTTGTAGAGAGAACTAACGGCACTATAAAACAAAGGCTCAGGAAATGCATGGCAGAAACAGGAAGGCCGTGGCCTGAATGTTTGGGTTTAGTGAAAATGTGGATGCGCTTAACACAAGGCTCCCATAAACTAACTCCATTTGAAATCATTCATGGTAGGCCGTTCCCACTGTCCATCACCAGTCAACCAATAGACAAATCAATCAGAGAAAACACATTAGCAGAATGGATGTCTAAGCTGTTAGAAAACAAGGAGATCATTGTACATAATCAACAACCTGATGATGTTTCTCCAGTGTCTTGCAGATTACAGCCCGGTGACTGGGTTCTGATAAAGGTGCTCCAAAGGAAAAACTGGAGCGCACCCAGGTGGGAGGGACCACATCAGGTTCTCCTCACCACGCCCACCGCTTGCAAAATTGCGGAACGACCATCCTGGATCCATCAGAGTCACTGCAGGCGAGTAAGTGAAGCCATCTAAACTCAGCCGACACAGGCTCACCCAATTGTTGTGATCTCGCCCGGTGGAGGGAACAGCCTTTCTGGCCGGGGGGTCTACTCACGACAGGAGGGTGTGTCCTGTTGTCATGAGGTGGTGGCTCCTAATAACTGCAGCGGCCCTGACCCTGGCCGGGCTCCTCATCTTTGCTTCCGTGAGGGACAACAAGTCACGCTATCTGAAGAAACGGCAGACACTGTATGACAAAGGAAAGTACACCAAGTTTCCCCATGGCTACGCCACTAACTTCTGGTGGCAGTTTATGAACACTACAGCTCACTTGAATAATAAAACTGACTGCTATGCATGTACCCATATGCCCCTATCCTCACAGACGTCTGGCCTGTGGCCATACAGCATACCTGAAGATCGCAGTTGGTGCCTGTTGGGCCTGGCAACACACCCAGGCTACGGTACTCTTTGGTCCAAGGCCAACTACAGTATCCCAGCTAAAGCAACCTGGAGGTCATCGTCACTCACGAATGTGCACTGTTCCGGACAGACCTACCTACTGACCTGGCCCCAAGTCTCAGACCCACTGCCTGATGTAATTCTACTGAACAAACTGAACGCATCACAACTGCCAGTATGTGTGATGAACAACGGATCGCGGGCAGTGAGGGAGCTGCCTACTCACCTATGTAAGTACATATATACTTTCTGTCCACCGAGGAACGAGAGGAAGTGTATGGCCTGTTCAATCAACGAAACCTGTGCCAGTAACACGACGCTGATGAGCCTGAACTGTCGCTCCGACTACAGCTACCGAATGCCACTACACACAAAGACTCAGTACCAGACAGGATGTGCACGGACGGCACCCAGCAGTAGAGGAACCAGAGTCTTGGCTGACTGGTACTTCCTATGTGGCAATAAGGCTTATCTGTCACTCCCTGAAGGTTGGGGGGGGGTCTGTGCGCCCTGGTGCAATTATCAGATCACGTCTTCTTCATGCAAAGTGTTGCACATCACCCAAGCAGCCGACAGAGACGTGAAGTGGACATCGCCTCACCCAATTCTTTCGGCATTACAGTGGACACTGGAGTGCCTGGAGAGTTTCGCATCTGGGGAGGAGGAGTGAAATTCTTACAGAGCTTGATCCCCGGCATTGGAGTTGCCGAGGTAGCGGGATCATGTGGAGATCAACCGATATGCTCTGCTACGACACATCAACTTGACTAAGACCCTGGGAACCGCCTTAGCAGGAGAACAGCAGGCCATCAGAACGATGGTGCTGCAGAACAGACTGACACTAGACCTGCTAACAGCATCACAAGGAGGAGTTTGCAAGCTGATCGGGGAGACATGTTGCACTTTTATCCCTGATGGATACGAAACTGGAGGAGACATTTATGAAGCTTTGCAGAATTTGACCGCTCTGCAAAAATATGTCACTGACCACACACCTGGAGCAGCTACAGCACAAGGCTGGCTGGACTGGCTGTTCGGCGGTTCATGGCTGGCTGCTGTAGCAAAGCCGTTTGTCCTTCTTGGTCTCATCATGATAGCACTGCTCATATTACTGTTGTGTGTGTTGCCATGCCTAAGAGTAATGATTTCAAAGATGATAACAACTACAATGACTGCTTATGTTGCCGTGCCTCAAGAAGAACAGCATCCCGTTGCAATTCTGCTAGAGGAGAACCTGTAATAGCTGCTAATAAATGAAGTGGTGATTAAAAATGACTTGTCAAGTGATCATGCACTGATTAACACATTAGTAGTTTATGCAGGTACAACATAAGGTTTATATTCTTTTTCTTTCTATCATTTTATTTTTTGTAGTTTTAGTTTTATTATTTTCTCTTGTTATTTCATTTACTATGCTTTTCTTTGTTCTTTTATTTGTTTTATTCTTTAGACCACATGATTTACATTTCTGCTTTGCCGACATTTTGAAAATTAAAAGCTGCTAAGGATAGTTAATAAATAACCTTCCCTGACAATTGTTGTATACATTTAAAATAAGTTAAAACAGGAGGGAATATGTTACAGGAAAAATGATTCTATGTTTCTTTACCTTCTTTTAAATGTACAAAGATGCCCTTTGTCTATGTTTAGATTAGTTTAGAATTATCCTTTAGACTTTCCCAGCAAAGACATCTTGTTTCTGGGACATATTGTTTTAGATTGTTTTATCTTCCCTAGCTGTCTGCTGACGAGACTAGCACCATATATGGAGTTGTTTTATTTGATCTGTTTATTATTTTCTTATCCTGTTCTCACTGTCTTTCCTATAAAAATTACCAAGCCACTGTGCATGGCGTGAGTTGTTCTTCGCAGCTCACCCGTGTACACGTTTGTCTTTATTTCTCCTGGGTCTTTTGCAGAGTTTTCCCCCAACAACGGGTAAACTGCAACCACTGCACTGTTCCCTCAGTTTACCTTACCATGGGAATCTGCAAAAGAGGGATTAGTGGATGAACAGGCTGGGCAGAAAATACCATAGAGAGACTGAATATGCTGTTTTAAACCTCCCTGGGCTCATTACAACAAAGTCTCAGACAGGCACTCAGTACAGAGGCCAGTGTTCAGAAACTACTACTTTGTACACCAGAGGTTTTAAGAGCCACCAGTACTGACCACATACTAGGGCTAAACATAAGCTAAGAAATGTAGTTTTCTTTGTTTCTCTTTTTAAGCATATTGTTGCACCTGGGATCCCAATAAAAATATTTGTATTTGTTTGAATATAAATGAATATTACTTTTACATTGGTAATAATATACAGAATCCATGTTATGAATGTGTGAAAGGATTGCATTTAGAACACTTTCATTTTGAGAGCTTCCAATAGAAAGTGAACTAAAACAAATGGCAACATATTCATAAGAAGATAGCAGCCAGTGTCTGGCTATCTCACTTTAAATCAAAGTTTAATTTTGGTGTAACTCAGAAAGCTAATATTGCAGTCTAGCGGCAGCCCACTGAGCTCGACAATTCACAGAACATATTAAAGTGTGGGGCACAATATTATAAACACGGCTACCTGTATATTTAGGGACAACATTGCCGTTTTTTAGCTTATTATTCAGCATAACAAGTAGTGTCAGATATCTCTGGAACTGGCTCGCATGCACAATGCTGCTTAATTGCCTGGTAATAAGCGTGTAATGAGTTTCTGATGTACAGACTGTATGTCTTGGGATCTGGAAATATCACTCCACAGGAATTTAAGTGTGACAAATGAAGTGATTGTTTTTGCGTTTCAGGGCATCGTCAACCTCTGAGTTAGCCTGCCAATTTAAACTCCATTTTAGGGCTAGTCGGCACAGCACAAACAATAGATAATACAATTTTACGACTGTTTAGAAATCTATTATACTCGATCCACTTTTGAGCTCTGAGCAACCATTTGTTCTGCAATATTAATAAAAAAGAAAGAAAGTACATAGGATTTAATTTAAGGCCTGGGAAAAAAACAACAATCTTTGTAGATTCACAATAAAGCAGAAATAATTACATGTAAGCCATTTTTGGTAATTAAACGCCATGTTATTGTACCACATTAATTTACTTAAAGGTCCAGATTATGATGAATAAATACCCATACTTGGTGGAATTGCTAAAGAGACTTAGTAGCAATAAATCTCTTTAACATTCCCAATTGATTTAATTAGATTAAAAAAGAAATTACAGCTGGCATGCAATCAGCTGACGACGGGACCTATCAAGATCCAATCGGCAGCTCGATGAGACTCAATTAGGATTGAAGCGAAGAAGAAAATCGGCTTACACCGTCAAAGTCTTTGTTTAGTACAAGCTGATGTAATTGAAAAGGTTAAAACACATTAACTGACCACGACTCGACAAGTCTGAAACGCTTGGGTTCGCACACAGTGACACGCCTGCTGAAAGTCACTGGAAACATGTAGCAGATACCAGAAGTCAGCACCTCAGGACAGGTAGTTTTCTTTTAACGAAATTTAGAGTGTCGTATTTACGCAGTTTAATCGAAGAAAGAAAGCATGTCACTTCTAGCTTCTGGCTTTAGCATTTCTAGTTGGAAAGCAGTTGCTCATTTATCAAAATAGGTTGAAGGCAGTTGAGGTATCTCAAGAGTCGCTCATCAGTCAGTCTCTCCTGTGCCATTCAGGGCTCATATCGCCTAACTTCATCATTCTTATGCTCTCATTCTGCTTTGAAGTAATCTGACAAATGAATGGTACAAAATGATTCCTCATTATCAGGAAGCGTCAGGTACATCTTCATTTGTTGAGCTGTCTTCATCCAAACCCTCCGTCTATCTAGCCCAACTCAAAACCTATCTATCAAATAAAACACTGCTCTGCACTAATGAGACTGTGCCATTATGTTAATGTGCTGGGAAGCTAATGTAATCAAACTTCCTCATTACTATGTCTGTATTTATTCACAGTAACTGCGAGACAACAATGCCATCATGAGGTTTCCTGACAAGAAAAAGAAATTGGTGCTTATTATTTATTATTTATACATTTATTTACCTTTTTATTTTCTGAATAACTAGGCGTACAGTACTTACTCTTATTGCCCTATTGTAAAAATGTGAAAAAATGTCTACTCACTCAGTCATCAATAAATTATCTGGTGAAGTTGCCTGATTATCAGTACACAAATGTGATATCCTCATATATTGTTAATAAATGAGATACATGTATATCACACCCACTGCTAGCATTGTTGTTAATATTACTACTATATTGTTTATTGGCAGCATTACCATACTGTAGCCATTGTACTGGCATGGTTCTGAAACTCCATTTAACTTTAAAATATTTCTTCATGTATAATGCCTATTATACCCAAATTTACTCTGTATTTGTATACATGTGTAAATATGCATATATGTGCGTTTACATGAATATTTATGTGTATTTGTATATACTTGCAGATACTCGCTTACATCTGTATGTGTGTAGAATTATTATGTATGATTATCGTTTTTTTTACCCTTTAAGCTAATGGAGACCCTGTTGTAAGGGGCAGTGAGTCCTCCCTTTTCTGAATGAAGTACTTATCAGATGCTTTTGAACAAGTTTTAATTCCCTCAGCAGATGTGAGCTCTTAACAAGTGAGGCTGAGCGTGTCTGTTGGTCTCCATAAAATTCTGAAAGATGAGGTTGTATTTCTTTTTCTACAAAAATCTTGCCTCGTGCACCTTTAAGGTTTTTTTTCCACATGATTTTAGGGTGCTATTACGAGGTATTTTGATAGAAGTCTGGCTCACATTTCTTTCTCTGACCCTGCAGTATTAAAAGAGACAAAATAGTTTAGTTTTTATACGGTAATCTGTCTTTATGCAGCATTACTGTTAACACTCAAAACTCCAGGTCTAGGTATGGTATAAAACTTATCCTTTGATTTATCTCACACAATTCTCAATTAAGTCAGTGTCACAGAGGGATTCAGAGTGGACACTATTTTGTCAAATGACAGCAGGGTTTCCTTTGTGGTAGTTCATTAAAAAGACAATCCTGCTGTCCCATCTGACAACAAATCATATCTGTATGGTGGACTTTGACTTTTTTGGGGGTCGGATGTGTTAATTTACATAACATCTGTCATCTCTCTGATTTGATAGCTTATACATCACTGAGGCTAGAGGGTGTCACAAATATCCAGTGCGGGGTGATTATTATTCTAATCATGCATTGCTCTTTGAATTTCAGCCAAGCAGTTGCCTGCAAGGTAGACAGACATTTTCAGCTGAAATGTACTTGTGATATCTGGGAATGTATTAAAGAGGGTTTTTTTCTTTCATCTTGAGTGAAAGCAAAACAAGTGGCTGGAGAGAGAACAGTAGATGTATCTTAGCGACCAGTGCTTGGGAATAGCCACGTGCAGCCAAAGTTGTCATCCCATCTTCCTTTTGGAGGAAAAAATTGGCACTTTACTTGACAGAGCAGTGACTGACATGTCTGTGGTTATATTGCAAAAACTGGGCCTTAGAAATGTGAATGACCTATCACTACACTGTGTTTATAGAGAAATCTGCACACTGCAAAGTTTTTGTTTTTTAGAAATAATATCAAGTTGTACAGCATTCTACTTTTGTTTTCTTTGAGCAGAAGTATTATTAAGCTATTTTGTATTCACAGTGGATCTGAAAACCCACCAAGAGAACTGACTATGATGTCATGAAGACAGATGGGTTACTAATTGGACAGTTTTGTCATTTTTCATCACCAATGCTACACAGATCCACAGGACTGGTGGGGGGTAGGGAGTGGGGAGGGGTATATGATATGGATACAATGACACATACCCTTCACTGCTGGTGCCCAACTGGCTTGGCGCATACTGGTGGAATGAGGTAGGATTTGAGAATTTGGTTTGAGGGTGGGTCACAAAAGTGCAGAGGGCAAAGCATATTTTTAACTGCAGGAATTTGAGTTTTTGGCTCATGCAAAAGGTGTTCAGTAGTCACTATTCAATAGTTTTTCAACAGGGGTTTTCATGTAATAATTTTGGGGCATATTTTTCTTTACTGGATAGTGCAGCAGAGATTAGACGGGTATGTGGGCATGAGCATGAGGACGCAAAGCTAAGCACCACAGGTCATTTAATCTTTTTAATTGCATTACTTTGTACTTAAAAGACACTAAACTAAAATGTTATAACTAGATTTATAATGTAATATGGATCTAACATCATATGGGATTTGTCCATTTATTTCCAATTGCATTTCAATTTTTATTTTTAAATGACAAAAAATAATTTATGTAGTTAAGTTTAACTTAAGTGTATAAATTAGGCAACTGTTTTTGGCCAGAAAGCAGTTAATACATGGTGAAAATTAGTCATTGGACTGATGAGGTTGAACTTTTGAAAGGTTTGAGTCCCGTCTCAAGTTTTAATGATTTGTTGGTTGAGTCAAACTGAGTTAATGTTTTTCTTTAAATGATAAATTTTCCCAGTTTAAACATTTAATATGTTCTTTATATTCTACTGAGAATACAATGTGGGTTTATAAGACTGTAGAGTGACAGCGTTCTGTTTTTATTTATATTTTAGACAGCTTCTTGACGTTCTTTGAATTTGCGTTATAAATGTACCGTTATGGACTTGAACATTTTCATCCTACGTTAGCCCTGTAGAGTCTGTGATGGGGCTGGGTTGTTTGCAGTTTCTCTAATGACTGCATAATGTAGTCAGACCTGGGAATGAAGTTGCTGGAATGTCCACACCTGGGAAAATTGTGGCAAACCGACTGATTCTTCCAAAATGTCCAAAACCTGTGCTTTTATAGAGGTGATTGCGCTTGCAATCAGTTAATCAACTTTATTTAAGTACCTGGCTGCTACTTAGCCTATTAATTCCCATGGAGGGAGTAAGTATATACTTAGTTTGGAAATCTGATTTGAATAAATGGTAAATGGACTGGTTCTTATATAGCGCTTTTCTAGTGTGATGGCTGCACTTACAGCCACACAGTGGTAATATCACCATGTTAGTGTAGAGGCTTATAAGTAACCTTGCATTCACATTTCTTTCTTTAAATATAGGAATTTATTTACAGGACAATAAATAACTGGTTTTGGTTTAGTTAATTCACATATCCACATAACACTGCATTCTAAAATAAGTGCGCACATTTTAGTTTACACTGTTATGTATGATTAATCTTTTGTTTTCTGAGTTACCTTAGTTGCAGCTGTTCCAGTCCCTTGATTAAGGAGCCAAGAGGTGGAAAAGGGGCGGAGCGAGCTTTAAAGGAAGGCTACAAATTGGTTCACGCCATAACTCAGGACCATGGGGGGGAATTGGAGTTCATTATGTTTGGTTTAGTTAGGTTTTGTGTGTTTTACCCCTTCTCCTGTTTTTGTGGGCTGATCAGCCACTATTTAAGTTTCCCCTTTGTCTCGTTAAGTTAGGTCAGTTTGTTTGAGTTATTGGTTGTGTTGTCAACTTTGAGTAGAGTTTTGTTAGTTTGACCTCTTTTATAGGCCCAAGATTTTGATTCTTTTTGCATGAGTTAACCAATTATGTTTTTTGGGTTAAATAAAAAATTATTTTTTGGACTTTAACCTGTGCCTAAGTTTCCTTCACTGCTCGGTCCATCACATCTAGTCTTTCTGAGCACTCAAAGCACTTTATACAACTAATTCATTCACCAAATCACACCCATTCATAAAAGCACTTCTAGCACTCTAAGCATCTAACATTCATACACACTCCGATGGATGTATCGGAGAGCAACATGTTAGTATCTTGCCCAAGGATATTTGGCATGCAGACTGGAACAGCCTGGGATCGAACCACCGACCTTCTAGTTAGTGGCTGATCTGCTCTGCCACCTGAGCTACAGCCACCCCAATATAAAGCAGTCAGACACTAGCTGTCAAACTGTATATGCAATTCGTTCTACATAACTTACACCTGCTTCTCAGAATAAACATCAGTAATATAGTGCACCACATATGCTTCACAAACAGCTGCACCTGCACACACCATCCTACTCCAGCAGACAACTACTCCCTGCATTTTGGGCTGGTGGTCTTGGTTAAAGGATGTGGGTGAGCTGTCTCAGAGCCTCAACATCAGCCTTATCCTTTCTTTCTTCTAATCCTTTCTCCTAATCTGGCAATGTATGCTTACACATCTCATAATATTTGCAATTTTTAAATTCTTATTTTTTAAAACTTAAAAGCATTATCTGTGGCCAGTAAAACCACATTACTTAAGTGAAAACAAATTATCAATAAATAGCTGGCTCAATCTTTTGACAAAGTAAGCAAACCTTGACTGGACAATCTGATACGATTCAGTGTAGTCTCCTTTCCTGCAGTTCCTCAAAGGCAGTTTTCTCTTTACGCCACCTTATTTACACCAAAAACTACAAAACTAGTCTGAAACTAGGGTAATGTGCTACAGCATTCTCTCTTCATGGTTACAGTAGTTCTTGGCTTCATAGTCTGCCAAGATTAGTGCCCTTTTTTTGCCCAAGTCTTAAATTTATCAATGAATCTTCAGCTGTTATCTTTGCTGCAGTTAATCATCTCTAGAGTGGCTTGAAAATGTGTGTTTATCACTATGATGTCTTTGTGGCAGATTTTGACGTACTGTATGCCTGAGCCTGCTTTAAGATAAATGTTGTTTTGAAACTAGTGCAAGGCCAGAGACTGAGCAATAAATCAGTGGATCTAAACTTTTTCAAAAGCTTGTCTGACACTTACCTCTCCTAGGTCTGATGTATTTGTTGTCTGAGATTCTGTCTCCCTTCAGGCATCACACTGCATGTGCCAAAATCTATTACAGTAATCTAATACAGTATTTCAGAACTCCATATTGGCCTAAAACAACTGAAAAAGAACAAAAAAATGATACCTTTGAGACTTTTATAGCTGAATCTGCAACATGTGAATTGCTTTTTTGATCAGTTTTAAACATTAAATTATGCAAGCTTTGGCTGTGTTTTCATTAATGTTAGCTACAAATGTGTGTGTGTGTGTGTGTGTGTGTGTGTGTGTGTGTGTGTGTGTGTGTGTGTGTGTGTGTGTGTGTGTGTGTAAATATAAAACTGCCAAGAAAAAGTGAACTGAACCACATGTGAGAAAGTGACCTAAAATGTTTATTTGAGCACGACTGTGCAATGGTAAAACAAGATATCAGTAATAATTGCATTGCAGAAGGATAATATATGATTCTGCGGTTAGCCTAATAATTCCAAATATATTAAACACAGTGACCAGTGTGAATCCCAATGGGAAGAGATGTAAAGACTGAAGAAGGAGAGCAACATACAAGAGGTACAGAAAGGGAAGAAAAATCATTGTGTAATGCATAGACCATGTCATTCTCATTGCCTCTGGGACCATAAATCAGAACAGGAGGAAAAGAAGCAGGACAGAGGGTCGCAATACATAGGTGGGATCTGAAAACATAGGACAGCAGCTGGTTTGGTGCAGATATTAGGACAAGCTGCTCAAAGTGATTACAATCCATCCACAGAGCACAAAAACACTTGAGAGCCTTCTAGCTACTTATCCTAGCCCTGGGCACCTCTTCCTGAATTGTGAAAGTGAAGTATGGGCCCTGTGGAACACCATATGGCCTCAGCCAGCCTGAAGTAGATCACTTACTCTAGATACGGTATACAATATTTATCCTCCAGCATCAAGTAGCTATTTGGTATCTTTTGTGAGCAAAAGGATTAGTAGCTTTATCTTTGCCACTGGGAAACATCTTCACACCCCTATTGCAACTTGCTAGCTGAGTGCTTCTGATACTGGAGGTGATCTGAGATGGATTTAAGAGGGAAAGGGGAAGGCAGTCCAACAAAGCTCTTGCCAAGCGATGCCATTTTTGGGATCATATCTGGTATTTCTGCATGATGACCATATGAACCAAAAATATCTCGCCACAGGGCCTTGAACCCGACATCTGGTTTTTTTTGGGTTTTTTTTTTTTTTTTTGGGGGGGGACTCGGTAAAAGAGCAAGTCAAATTGGAAATTTGATAGATTAGAAGTGCGAGAGGCCTGCAGCTTTCTCTTTGTTTTGTCTGTGCTGCTGTGATCCTTCATCCTAGTTCTCCCAACCTGCTGCAAACTGCTGGAGCTGCTCTCTTTGATGTCAAATTGTTGCCCGTGTTTCCTCTTTGACATGCTGCACAACCTTTATTACCAGGCATTATCTTCAACAGTGATACACACATACTGATGGCTGACCAAATGCAAGATTTCAGTTTCAGCCACTGTGCTTTTGAAGCAGGTAAATAATTTGAGATTCAGAATAAAATAGTTGTGCTGAATTCCATAAGTCAACACAGGAGCCATTCCCTTTTACACTTTCAGCACGCATACCAATGAGTATATCAGACAAACACGACATAAAAGCTCATTTTTTTTCCACGTGCTATTTACATGGGGAATTTTCTGTGATTACCGCCTGCTTACATTGCCTTTGGGATATTTATTTTTCCTGGATTATGTCATGATCCTGATATAATTGATAAGAGTAACACAGTGCCATGGAGACTGTCCAAAGTTTAGAGATATGGAGACCTGCGTGCCCACCTGCTGCTCCACTTGTCATGGTGTGCTTGCCGTTATACAAGATCCCCGTGTCACCACTGCTCTCCATTCACCTCTTCTTTCCCCATTTTATACAGTCTCATAAAAAATGTATTTAAGCACTTGTGCAATGCTAGATGCTCTGTTGCCCTGGCAACCAAATTCACCCACCAGTATTAAGTGCCTGAGGCCTGGCACTGGTATGATATTGCTTCACCTCTTTTCTCTCCTACGCTTTTTTCATTTATATTGTGATATTGTTTCTTTGTATATGTACTACAAGTGAGATCCAGTGATGTCACAGTGGTGGTATATGCTGGTTTATTTTTTTAATTTATAAACAATGTTTACAAACAAAATTTGTTGGGATGTGGTATAACTATGATGAGGAAATATCAGTAAGTTATTAAATATATAGATAGCGTGCTATACATCATGCATGATAGGAAGCCTGTAGGAATCACTGCTGCAACTCTAAGGTCACAGTTATTAGCCATCAGCCCTGCTGTATACTGTAGACACACTTTAGCCTAATAGCTATCACAGATGTGTTTGTGAGGCACTTACCTCACCGGCTGCCAATTACAAGTAAGACTTCTTACCAGGAAGCGTTTAGGTGCAAATATTCAGAGCTGCATGAATGTGAAACAGGGTGTTAAAGAAAAAAAAAACACTCTGGAGAAGCCTATCTTGTGTTGCCTGTCCTTTTGGAAACATTGACCTAGCATGCTCAGATGCCTTAATTAGGGACAGTATGTGGTGGTCCTCAGAGACGGCAAAACGGGAAGTAAGCAACAACACCCTCATTGCGGCCACACACAGCTCAAGCCATTGGTAGAAGATTCAGTTTGTGAAATTTTTCACAGCAATAAAAGTGAATTAAAAAGTGAAAACAAACTGTAGCTTAAGATGTTTTTTGGTTCTGACTTTTGCAAGGTTGCATGGGCAGTAATTTTGCCCCTGGAAACACCTAAAGCAAGAAAGTGGACATACAATACCAACATAGTGTTGCCTTGATGGACTCCTTTCACTGTGCATGCCTTTGCACAAAATCTTATAAGGGAACTGAAATTGCCTTATAGTGTAAAAAGAAGATGACCAACGTTAAATCTTATTAGGTTTTTTTGTTTAGTTATATTAGTTAGATTATTGCACTGAACAGTGTCGTTATGAGCTTATTTAAATAGCTTATGCTCAGGTTAAAAATAGTACAAAAGATTTTAATTTTCAAAAACTCTTTTTTTTTTTTTTATTTCCCAACCAAAAGGAAAGTAATTCAATAACAACTGCAATATTGTGATCAGTCAACAAACAGAAATAATAAAACCAAAGCAAGGCATTTCAGCTAAATAGAAACATAATATTAATAATGCTTACTTAGTAAAATGTCTTGTTGTTGTTTTTGATCAAATATTTTTCATGACAAATCCCATTCAGTGACAGAAACACAGAAAATCAGCTACAGCTGCTAATGTGACATAGTCAGAGAAACACAAAGTCAAATGAAGCAATTAAATTAAATTACATTTTATTTATATAGCACCAGCACTCGCCTTAAAGCACTTTATGTTGTAAGGTAAAGACCCCATAATATTAGAAAGACACCCAACAATCAAACAACCTCTTTGAGCAAGCACTTGGCAACAGTGGGAAGGAAAAACTCCCTTTCAGCAGTAAAAAACATCCTTCATAACCAGGCTCAAGGAGGGGCAGCCATCTGCTGTGACTGGCTGGGGTGAGGAGGGTAAGAGGACAAAAGGCAAGAGAAGTGATCACGGTGAGTAAGCTACATATTCATGGACAAAGGAGCATCGGGGTTTCCTCACAATCATTCTGAGCCCTCCTTTTTCACACTTTCTGTAACCTCACATTTCTCCAAAAAAGAAGAAAAAAAAAACAGCAAAAGAAACAACTGTTGAAGGGAGCTCAGTGTTAAAGGAAGAAATATGCTGACATCAAATAAGGAGAAGGCAAGTAAATATTATATTGAGCACAGAGTTTACTTAGTAATTAACCATTTAGTTTTTACTTTATGATGCTTTTTTGACAAAAACAGCCTCACTCTTTGCAAAGCAGGATTCTGACAATATTCATTGCAGGTAGCTGGTCCAGTTGGTTATCATGTGATGTCACTTAAGTCTGTTAGGGTTTAGTAGGTCTTAGGCTAGAGTTTAAGTGTCAATGTACGTATTTTAAATATGCTAGCACGGTGGCACGGTGGTTAGCACTATTGCCAAGAAGGTCCTGAGTTCAGGCTGGGGTCTTTCTGTGTGGAGTTTGCATGTTCTCCCCGTGTTTGCGTGGGTTCCCTCTGGGTACTCCAGCTTCCTCCCACCGTCCAAAGACATGCAGCTTGTGGGGATAGGTTAATTGAATAATCCAAATTGCCACTAGGTGTGAATGTGAGTGCGAATGGTTGTCTGTCTCTGTGTGTTGGCCCTGCGACAGACTGGCGACCTGTCCAGGGTGTACCCTGCCTTTCGCCCTATGACAGCTGGGATAGGCTCCAGTGCCCCCCGCGACCCTGAAAAAGGATAAGCGGAAGCGAATGGATGGATGGATGGATGGAAATATGCTAACATTAACTGCTACAGTAGAAGATTAATGTGCGTGGTGTGTGTTGTGAGTACATTCTTTCTGGGTACATAATATACCCAGAAAGTTTGTAGTTATATTATTTTAGGGGCTTCTAGATTAAGACAGTTCCTCTGATGGTTAGTAAATGCCCTTAATTGTGTTATCCAGTGATGTGTAACGTTTCGAAGCCACAGTCGTCATCACCACAGAATGATCATCTGCAGTGAGGAGATCTAGATTAAAGCCCTGTTCTGCGCATGTAGCAGAGTTTCCCCATGTTTAAGATGCTGAAAAGATTAATACCGCCTCCTTTCAAGTATTCTGTGTAAAGTGACCAAGCCTGACACTGGCAGAATGAGTTCTGCTTGGAGTTTTTCTAGGAGTCCTCTCCTAGAAAATGAACCCATAAGGAATTTGTGCAAGTTGTTACTACGTTAATTGGCCTCTAGTGTCCATATGAACAAGTCTAAAATGTTATTTTGACTTCTTAAAAGGGTGTTCTTTTTTAAGCCAGACCATGATCTCTTTCACAACCTTTATGCATGACGGAGCAAACTACTAGTACAGACTTTGTTTTGCTTTTGTAAAGTTGAAACACTCATATCATTTCAGGCATTCTTATATGGGTCATTTCATGAAGAAACAACTGATAGGATTTTAGTGGGAGGACTTGTGAAATGCATCCCTGCCATTACCTATTCATGGCATAAAATCAAAAACCCCCTTCTGTGCTGTGTGTGCTGCTCCTGGGTCTAAGGGATTATTTTCAAGTGCTGTTTTTTATGTTTAGACACAGACAGTTACAGACTCAAGGAAAGAAAAACAGATAGGAAAGAAGTCCTAGAAAAAGTCTCTGTTTGTTGTTTATCCAGTTGTATCTGAAACACATAGTTTTTATTTATTCCGACAGAGTAAAATTCAGTGCACTTCACCCACAGTGAAGTACTTCAAATAATACAATGAAGCTGACAATGCAAACAGCAAATAGATGGCTTATTTTCGACAGAAGAGTTACCCCAAAATGCAGATTGATTCATTCCTCCCGGTAAGTAATGCAGCCACACAGCACGCAAAATTCAAAACTGAGTGAGGAAAGCTGAGGCCCTCTGAGGTGAAAGAGTCAGGTTGAGGTGTGTGTTGTGTTGAATTTCTACTCACACTGTTTATGTTTTAACCTCGAGATTCTTGGTCAGGAGTTTCAGCGTGAGGAAGGAGATATCAATCTGGGTTCAAAGAATGAAAATCTATCCTCTGACTTTTAGAGGAGCTTTATGAGGCCTTGTGGAGTCAGTTTGCATTCCTAAAGGCAAGCACACACTTTCAAGATCATAAGGAATTTTTTCATAAGGAATCTTTCAGGATGCTAAGCATGCACTGTCATCTCCACATGTTTAATGTAAGACACTGTTAAAGGGTGACACCAGTGCTGGACATATAACCACATTGGCAGCATTGCTATGCATGATTCAGATGACATGATAATGACTCAACCTTTTTTGGTCAGTAACAAACAGGTGATTGTTTTATCTAAGTCCTATGATATAAGCCAATGTTGCACTGGGTAGAAGTCTAGCTATGTCGAAATTTTGGTTCTACATAGCTGGTTCTACAGTGGTTCTCTCACCTGCATGATGTTTTTCTAACTCAGCTGTGTGCAGCTGTAAAAATACAGCACTTTGATTTTCATCATCTGTTTACATTTTCTTTCCTTAGAATTGCTTAATGATGTCATACATAGTGTATTTTTTCTTTTCCAAGCCAGGTTGACAAAGGCTACGTTCACACTGCAGGTGAAAGCACATCAAATCCGATTTTTTTGACCCTATGCAACCCATATCCGATCATGGTATGACAGTGTGAACGGCACAAATCCGATATTTTCAAATCCGATCCGAGTCACTTTCGTATGTGGTACTGAATCCGATACGTATCCGATGTTTTAGAAAGCGACTGCTGTTTCATTTCATTTCATTTCATTTATTTATTCATTTTCAGGCACAACAAACGGTCATGTCGCATTAAATCCGTCTTTTACGCCACTGACACAAGACAGACGCTAATTATCAGCGCTGGAGAAGCGCCTGCGAAGACATCGTGAACGCTTCCAGGCCATCCAGTGTAGATGTTAGTGAAACTATTGGGAAGACAACGTGAACATGTTATTTGTACTGTATAATCTGCAGATTTTGACAGAAATCTGCAACTATCCTTTGAAGCACCGCTCCTCTCTAAAACAGCAATAAGAATCATTATTAGGTTATTTACATTATTATGTAAATAACAAAATAACTTTAAGCAAAAATTGGGAAACGTAAAGTCCGAAGTCTTTATATTAAGGGCCATCAGTCAAACAATACTGTTTGCTCTGGGTCTAAACAGAGCGCGTTGTGTGTGGCGTCTTCTTTTGCACATGCGAGCCGCTTTGAGCGTTCACACTGGAGCGCGTTTGCTGTCGCATTTTATTTGTAGTGTGAACAAGCAGACAAAAAAATCGGATTTGATCAAAAAATCGGAATTGAGCATCAAGACCTGCTGTGTGAACATAGCCTAAGTTGTGTCCCTATTTTGGACTTGGTTCAAATCCAGAAATCTTTGACATGACCAACTGAATGAACTCAAACCCCAAAATGCTAGCTAGAGCTCGATATACATTTGTTTAAAGCAACCGATACAGATGAGCAGAATGAAGGAAAAACAATACAATACAATAAAAAAATGATTAAAAAAATTATCTGCAAAAATTATAGATGGAAGGTACATTAGATGAGAAAAAGGCTAAGGGCACAAAAAAATCAAGAAGAAGCAAAAGGAACTAGATGAAAAAAAAACTACTGTTTCTGTCTGAAAAAAACTTAGCTAAGGCAGTACAAATAATCTCTAAATGGTGAAGGGTGAAGCTAGATTATGAAGTCTATACTTCACATATGACACATTTGCCAATGTGATGGAAGTATTTTGTTACTCTGTTCTTATGGGTAGATGGAAAGGCTTCACAGTTTTATGATTTGCCTTTGTATAATCCTTCATTTTAAGCTAACCCTGTCTGAATAAGTTGAACATTTAGACTTTTCTATGACCATGGCCAGTAGATAACTTGCTCCTTTGAATGATAATGTGGTTATTATTCTCTGTCAAATACTACGCAGACTACTGCTGTACTCTGTATTGTTTTTTGACCCTTTTGCAACGCGAAACTAAAATCTCACCAAGACAGCTTATTTCTGTAGATTGTTTTTTTTATTTTATTTCAGATTTACATAACACTAATCAAAGACAATAAACCAGCGATAGGAGCATGAAAGCAGGAAGAAAAACAAAACTGGAAAAAAGGAAAAAAAAACAAAGCATCTCAAAAAATATTTCTTTTGGGCTCTGACAGCTAGTAATGACTCGGGATTTGTGCTAAAACAAAAAAATGGGAATGCAGTTTAAGGATCCAAACGCAGACTCCAAAGGTAGGCAAATTTTAACACAAAACACACTTTTAACAGAGGTTGTTGATGAAGTCCACAAGGCAAAAGGAAAAAAATAAGGCAGGCTATTTAAATAAAAAACTGGGTAATGACGGTTTGTGAACACAGCTGGGAAAAATGAGGCACAGATGAAAACAATCAGGGAAAAAGACAAGACAGGAAACCAAACTTGATACACAGCACAAGAGAGATACATTAACAAAGTAAAACAGGAAGTGGCAACTAAGACAGAGACAGAGACACAGAGGAATGTGAGGCTAATCAATACTGGAGAAAGCTTGGGAAATATCTCAAAATAACAAATCATATGGACCTTTTAAAGATGTTTTATATTAAATTCAAATGATGTTTCTACATATGTGATAATCCTTGTAAAGATTTTGAAAGATGTATTATGTGTGCCAGGCCTTGGGTTCTACTTAGACACCATCCAAGCTGTGTCATGTAGCAACCCCTTAAAAAATATCCTATATTGGTGAATGGATAAGTACCATTAAGATTATTAGTGATGCATGTTGTTTTGTAATGATGAAAAACTGTGCTTGTTGATGACGCCAAATTATTCTGCTAAATACCTCGCAGATATAATTGTTACAGACCTTTTTCTTCAGTTTTGGAATCAACTTGGTAATGCTTGGTTTCTGCTGCTTCATAAAACTATCTCTCGGTAATATTTTGTTCATCAACCAACCACAGACAATGTGATATTTTTTCCCAGTCTTTTCAAAAGGCATTAGAGAAACAACAGTGCTGTTTAATCTAAATAAATTAGCCCCAGTTGGAGGCAGTAATAATGGAACACAATAAGCAATAAGCTGCTGTCTCGAAACAAAATGAAAGCAGTAAATATCCTGTCTGCTCTGAGCTCCACTCCTTTTGCGTAGGGAGAAACAGGGTTCTTTATGTCTTGCACTGAAAGCATTAAACCTAATTTAAAGCTAATAATATGAGTTTGAGAGGAAAATACCATCGGAGGACCACTGATTTCTTATCCAAGTGCCTTTACTATTTCTATGCAACCTAATTTCACACAGGGCTTTGTTTTGTCAGATAACAAGCTTAATGGCATCCCTTTGTCCCCACGTGGCATAAAAGCATGTCAGCCACTACAGGAGATGACATCTTGTTATCTCCGAACAATTCCAAGTCTTCTGCTGTCTTCTGCAATAATATATGCCACAATGCACCGTGCCTTTCCACATATCTGAAAAGACAGGAATATTCGGCTCTTCAAAGAAAACTGGCACACTGCAGTCTTGGATGGAGTACCAGATCTAGAAACATTTCGATAACTTTTTCAATGCTGTTTTAGGCTGACTTGAATAACATCACATTAATGGAAAGACTACAGCAGTCCAAACATAGATAAAAGCATCTGCACAACTTGTTCTGCCCTCTTAGGATCACTGTAACAGATGTATCACACCACCTCTCATGCAGGTGCCAAAGGACTGCAGCTAGCATTATCTCTATCTCTAATGGTCATATATCTTTTATTAGATCCTTTCTGGAACATGTACTTAACATGCTATATCATCAGCAAGATCCAGTAGATGAAGTCAGGATTGGGGGTAATGTTCCCTCTAAACTGCACGCGTGCGCAATTGCGCATTGCTGGCACAGGTCTGCGCACAGAAAATCTGCGTTGCGCACAAAAAAAAATCTAACCCAAATTGAAATTAAAATTAATACTTTAACAATTCTGTTTTGCAGTGTTAGTCAGTAAGTGACTGGCTGCTCCCGTATGGGATTAGAACAATGCCACCTTGTCCCATAGTCCAGCCAATAATGCGATTCACATTCGTATATACGCAGCTAATCGTTGACAGGCTACGACAGTGTCCTTGGCTGTGTCCCAATTCAGGGTATGCACGCTTGAAGTACGCGCACTACGCGTACTACGTACGGTGCATACCGGTACTATAAGTACGAGAAGTGCGGAAGTGAGAGGCTTGTGAAATGGGACGGTCTAGCCTGCGTCGCGCTGTTCAGGTTGCCTAGCAACCATGATACTAACCGCGAGAAACGTCTCATACAGCATTGTGTGACATAAATGAAGGAGAAAAAATGTTTTGTTGGTCATTCATTTTTGTCATGACATCACTTTGATTAGTTGAGTATCTGAGGCTATATATATATATATATATATATATATATATATATATATATATATATATATATATATATATATATATATATATATATATATATAATAGAGGCTTTAAAACCAAGTTAACACTGAAAGTACAAACATCACTAATGTCACATAACTTTGCCGACATGTGGCCAACAGCAAATTTTTAATGGTCTTCGTTATTAAACATTCGCACATAAATAAGTGACATCATATTCAGTACTTACTTTTGACAGTTCACTGTTCGGCCGCTCCCTTCTGCCGTATTTTGCGGCAAAATTATCCACACCCACCGCCGCACTATGAATTGTGGGGTATATGGGACCACGAAGCGTGCACCGGACCACGCTTGATATTTGGGGAAATCAACGGTGCATTTGGAGTATGCATTTGAAGTACACTTCAAATTGGGACAGCCGTCGTCACGTGGCGGTGACGTAATCGCACTTAAAATGCGTACTTCAAGCGTGCAGACCCTGAATTGGGACACAGCCCTTATGTGCCGACACCGGTGTTTTAGCTAGCAAAGCGGCGTGGCTGATGTGGAGTGAAGCCACGTTAATGACAACTTGTACAACCATTGGAGATGTGAGCAGGACAGACGGAACAACTGACGGAAAAAGTGTGGACTTAATACCAATTTTTAAATTGTGTTGATAGGGCCACGTAAAACCAGAGTTATGATAAAAATATTTGCAATGTTTGGTTTTCTTCCTGAATACTATCATTGATCATATTTACTGCGGGAAGAAACGTTAACAACGGCGTTTTGTAAGGAAAACGCTCGAAAACACTCTCCGCCTGTGAGCAAAAACAAAACCAAAAAAACCCAGCCTTTCCTATTGGTGGAAAAATGTACCATGCTGACTAATCCAAAAATGATATGGCAACATGGCATTTAGTTGTTTAGGAAGGGGGAAGTTTTAGGAGTGATGGCGGTGTTTTGAGATGTGAGAGATTTGCGATGTGTAGCACAAATCTTATGTAGTTAGTGTGTAGTGTAGTCAATAGTTTTGTTGTGTGTGTCAGAACCATGAGGCGACTGCTGAATGTTACAGGTGTTACAGGAGTGATACATCTCCTGTTGTTCTCCTTTATCATAGTGGACAGAAATTATTTTGGCGCAAATAATTTGTGCAGAACAACTGATTGTTCTGTAAATAGTTTGAAATGTTTGTTTAAAAAAAACAAAACAAAAAACCCGCCTTGGCAGCATTTTTAGGTAAACAGCTGCGAAAAACTTTGTTGTTTGCATAACTCAGTTACTTTTTTGAAGAAGTAACTATGTAATTAATTGTCCAACATTGGTCATTATATACTGTTTTTTGCAGACAGAGTTACAGGACTCTCTCCCAGACCACAGACTCATAATACAAGTCAGAGCTTTATAAAAAGAAAAAAGAAGTTTTGTTTTCAAAATTGGAGTTAAAGTTATTTTTACTTCCAATAGTGTTAAAATACTACACAGGTCATGAACAAGACTTTTTTTTTTTCAATTTTCATTGTAAGTGGGCTAAAGCAGTTAATTAAAAGTAGTCTAACATTAATGTAAATGCTGTAATTTGATTATTTTTGTCATGAATCGCTGTGCGGCAGGCAGGAGTTGGACCCAAAATGCAGGACTCACAGACTCGGGGAGGTGAACTCAAAACACAGCTTTATTTGCTGGTAGGGAAAAAACAGACAAACTAAACTGGGAACAACAAACTAAGCACTCACAGAGAGACACAGAGAGATCCACACAGCATGAGGGACGACGCAACACTGACTCAGAGAAACACAGGGTTTAAATTAGGGGTGGGTTTTTATAATCGATTCATCGATTAAAATCGATTCTGGCTTGGATAACGTAAAATCGATTCATTAAAATCCTGAATCGATTTTTTTAATATAAATTTATTTTGCCCGAAATGCCAGAATCTCTGGTGACATCTCACAAAATTTCAAGAACCACCAAACAGTTAAGACAGTAAATGAGAGCAGGTACACGGATTCTGCACATAGACTTAAACACACAGCGTGACCCGCGGATCAGAATCAGTGAGATGTCGCCTTTCTCACGGTCGGGGCTGAAAGCCGACAGCTCGCTGATTCTGATCTGTCGGCGGGTCCGTGCTTTGTGTTCACGCCCTTTATGAGCTGATTCTAAAGCTGTTAGTTTGATGTCTCTCCAAACAATATTGACCGAACCAGCAGCAGAAGAAGATCCAAACGCTTCACATAAACATCGTCATGAATTCACTCTGACTTTTACTGTTTTGCTTCCACCGCGATGCACAGCTCTCTCTCTCTCCCTCTCTCTCTCTCTCTCTCTCTCCCCCTCTCTCTCTCTCTCTCCCCCTCTCTCTCTCTCTCTCTCTCTCTCTCTCTCTCTGTACTTCAAGAACAGTTTCCCTTTCTTCATTATTCGCTTGCTTGTTACACAAGTCTACTGTTGTTTACAGCGCTGTCAGCCGCTGTTTTTTTCCCTTTTACATTCTTCCGAAAAGAAAACCTAATTTCTGCTGTTCAATACTGAATAAATTTAAACTTTTTAAAATTATTCAAAATGCAAAACGCTTAACCGTGTCTCTAATAAAACCGCTGTAACTTCAGAGGTAATGTTCATATGTTGATTAATGGTTTTCTTTCGTTTTTGATGTACTGCAGAATATTTTTATAAAATCCCAGGCCAGGAAAATCACCTTCATGTTTTTCTGTGTTTTATCTTCAGCTACTTTGACACAAAAGCATCTGCTGTGACGCTCACACCTTTGATAAAGTCTTGCGAGTGTCAGCTTCCTTTTTATTGATACAAAAATATGTAAATGTACTGATCTGAATTATAATATTTCTGACTGTCAAAATTTCCCAGATTTAAATCGAATCGAATCGAATTAAATCGAATTAAATCGAATTAAATCGAATCGTGGATCGAATCGATTCGGGACCTTGTGAATCGGAATTTAATCGATTCTAGAAATCAGTGACGATACCCAGCCCTAGTTTAAATACACTGGGAAGTAACGAGGGGAATGAGACACAGAAGGAGGGCACAGCTGGGAGAAATTAGGACTGACGAGATAAGCAAAGCAGGACACATTCACATAAGACACGGACCATCAAAGTAAAACAGGAAGTATCATACAGAGACGCAAACTTGACACAGTGGAGACAGCAACTAAGAAACACAGAGACATAAACCATAAGGCAGAGGACTCAGAGACACAGAGGGGAACTCAAACATGCAGAGACAGACTACACAGAACAGAGGGGACACAGAGAAACATGAAGGGTAAGGGATCGAAACTAGAAACACACAAGTACAATATTACAAACATCACAAGGAACTAAAAACGCTGGGTCAGGGGACCCAGGACCATGACAATTTTAATAAACCATGTAACTCGGATGGATTCGATGCTGGCGTGACCACAGTGCACACATCTGCTGTTGCTCACAGTGGTCGAAGGGACCGCTCAGGGAGTTTGTGTGTTCGCTCAGACACATGAAAAAATTAGAGGGAACATTGGTTAGGGGTCCATGTTTTAAAAGAAATAATGCAACATACAATATACTTCAGTACAGATATGCATCTCACATCTTAGGTCTTAGGACATAGATATCCTTCTTGTACTGAAGGTGGTTCATCTTTAGAAACCTTCCAGACAATTAAAGCAGTTAGTTGAAACTGAGATGTATAAATAACCATGGTTATTCTAATGAATGTCAGGTATGGTTGGTTACCAGACTGCAGGTTTTTTCCTGTCTTTCAGTGCTCATTTCACTCATTCTTACTTCACGCTTCATCAAAGTCTCTCTTATACCCTGTTTCCCCCCCTTTTTCCCCGACTAGGCTTTGTTGTCTTTTGCTAGGTTCAGTTTTATTTATATAGCATAACAACAGTCACCTGAAGGTGTTTCATATTGAAATGTAAAGACCCTACAATAATACAGAAACAACCCTGGTAATCAGATGAGCAAGAACTTGGCAACAGTGTAAAAGAAAAACTCACTTTTAACAGGAAGAAACCTCTGGCAGAACCAGGCTGAGGGATGAGCGACCATCTGCCACAACCAGTTAGGGGTGAACAGAGGAAGACAGGACAAAAGTTTGTGATGGCATCATCGTGACATCGTAGGTGTGTTGTACAACTCTCTCTGTGCCCTTTATATTATACTACTCAATATGGTTTCTTGAAATTTATTTTCAAGTTGAACTTTGACCTTGGGTGCTAATAATGAAGATCAAGGTCAGTTGCTTCACCAACCTAGGTACTCATGTCCCTAAATGCATAGTAAACTGTTGTGAAGTTTGAAGATGAGCCATAAAAAATTGTGGGTAATATAATTATTATTATTTTTAACTGATTTTCACATTTGGTGAAAAAAACCAGCCAAGTTTAATATAGTCCGGAGATGGACAAGAAAACTACCTTACAAGGGAAATCATCTCAATTTTAACCAGTTTCCTTTATTGGATGTTTTGGCTAGATTCCTAGAACTTCATATATAGACCTGAGGATTTTTTTTTTTCGTATAGGGCTGTAAAAATATTTTTCGCTGAAATGCTGAAAGGCTTTTTTTTTTTATGTGATTTTATCAAGATAGACGTTTGGAGCCAGCCTCAGGTGGTCATTCAATGGAGCTCAGTTTTTGGCACTTTCAGTATTGCCTTCATTTTTCAGCTCAGAAGATTGCTGCTTGGCTTTTCTCGCAGCTGGTTAAAACAGCTGCTTGATTGGCAAAAATGAGCTATAGAGGAAGCTAATCAAGGACAAGCGAGCCAGGTAATAATTTTTGGTGGATTTAACACTATGTGTGACTCTGTCCCGCTGCACACGGTAATTTCATGCAGTGTTAATATAAGATATTCATTCATTCAGGTCAACTATCCAGTTGGTTGAAAGGTCATTAATGAAATCCTCACTGTGCTTAACACAACAAAAACAGGTTTTCATAATGCATGCTGAAATGTTTCTAAAACACAGCAGCAGTGTTTGCAGAAATGTTTAGCTGTGATGAAAAGTACTTTGTAATACTGTATAATCCTGTTATCACATTGTTTGCGTGCAATACATCATTGTCACTTAATAGTTTAGAACACTAAATATTTTCCAAAAAACACTCAGTGTAGTTGTTGTCTAATTGAACATATGCTTCTGTCCTGTCTGTCTGTAAGCCAGCAAGCGCCAAAACTAAATCCTCTGACAGAGTCTTTGTGTATAAAATTTAAACAGACAACCAACTTACGTGTAAGTTGGTTGTCTGTTTGAGAGGCCAAACATACATTGGCCTCTCAAACAGTACATCAACATGGACTGTCTCCTCGGGCACTGACACTTCTATAAAGTTGAACAAGTCTTAGCTGTTCTGCTGTTACAAACGACATGACTAGGGTTTGCTGCAGCTCAGAGGTGTGATGTTGCTCTGCTGGACTCATTATAAATGTTTTGCTCTCCTGGCAGGCTTCACGCAGGGCAAACACAATTATTCAGCAATGCTCAGTGGAGGGTATTTAGCTTGGATGGTTACAAAGTGAGAAATGTTTAGACAAGGCTGGTCTGCAGGGTTTTTCGTGCTCTGTGTTCTCAGGGCAGCTCCATGCTTCTGTTAAAACATGGATTTGGTGAATGCTCTTTCACCTAGTCACATGTCACCAGTTGATACACAATGAGCCTTGTAGGCCATGCTGCTCCCCTTCACGCTCCTGCACACATAAACAAACAGGCAAACACAAATTTGCCTATGGACATCACACATAACCACATAAATAAATTTACACTTTGTGTGAAATGAAGGTCAACTTTTGTAAGAAACACAGAGTATTTCGTAATTATGTGTTTTTGAAAAATCCTTATGTTATGGTTGCAGACTAACATTTATTGCATAGTGAAGGTACACCAGAAAGTGGGAAGAGAGAGAGAGAGATGACATGCAGCAGAGGGGCACAGGTCAGACTCGAACCCTGGCCGCTGCTCTTCGGCCTGTGGTCATTGTTCACCCGCTGAGCTGAAGTGGTGCTGAGGATGATGAGTTTTAGAAGAAAAGATGTAAACATGGGTATGAGTTTGTAATCCTGTGAAAGACTGCGCAGGCAAACATTTCAACAATTTAATAATAGTAGTAATCGTAATATTTCTAAATTTCAAACTGCATTGGGAATTCAAACATTCAGATTATCCACAGAAATCCCTGTAAAGGCTGCGATCCAATACTGCAGGACTGAAATAGTCAGGTCCGCAGGCAGCACTGCATTAGAAACAGGAATGACTCTATCATGGAAATCATGGGTTATGTACTTCTGAAAATTGTTATAGTCATAAATGCAAGTTAAGAGATTACATGTCACGCCAGAAAAAACAAGCACATGAGCAAACCATAAAAAAGGTACGCACTGTAGAACATTGGTAGTAGAGTATATGTTTTGAAGCATAGGAGAAGCATGAAGAAAAATAATCAGTCATATTACCTCTTGGCAGAACGAAGGAAAAAATATTTCTTTAAGTTTTAAAATCATATTATTTTATTGTAGTTCCATTGAAGACTATTACTGCTCAGTGGTTTAACGTCACCCTCAGTAACCCAGCACATCAGTGAAGATTTGCAGAACATTGGCAGAATCTTAATGCCCCCATTTGCTCACTGCATCCCTGTTGTAGCACTGCCAATATTGCTCATCTGCCAAGAAAGTTAGAAATTTCTTTTTTTTTTTGGGCCGCACTGAGGTCTTTTGCGACTGTTAAGTTATTTTATTCAATGGAGTACAGATAATCCCTCTTCTAACAACTCTATTCACAACATAACCGATTGACATAGTTCTGAAGGAAGATTTCAGGATTTTATGAAACTCTGGTTTCAAACTGCTGTTGATGACTGTTGGAGCATTTTAGAAAATGGAGCTTTAAGTGTGATGCCAGCTTTTTGTGGTGGAGGTGAGGTGGTGGCTGCTATCGATCGGCTGGCTTTCTGAGACAATAATCAGGGAGGCTGATGTCAGGCAAACAGTGGATCTACCTCGAAGGAATTGATTGCTTTAAGCTGACGGTCATTGGTATTCTTGTGCTGGTGGACAATGGTAGACAGACAAAACAGGGCACTCTGTCTTTGAGGGTCAGTGGCAAGGAGGAGAGAAGACAGAGGCAATGGGATTGGGTAATGAAGAAACGCAAGAACCGAAAAAGACAAAGGGAAGAAGGATGGAAAAAAAGAAGCAAGAAGGGAATATGCCTGCCAGTGCTGTCATCTTCACATGTGACTCAAGACAGCAAATCTCAAAAGACAAAATATTTCATTGGATGAGTGGACATATTTTGCTATGCGCTCTGAATAGTCAAGTCTTTGAGGTTGCAGCAGTATCTTTAAAAAAAAAAAGTTATAGTTTAAGCGGGCTACGACATATTTATGTTTTAGAGGGCTGGCTTGACAGATCCATAGGGCAGCCCTAGTTTGCACTACCAAACTTTTGCTCATCTCTTACTGCCAGCTATAGTCACTATGGAGGAGTCAGTTTGAAATCATGTCAAGAAATAGCGCTCTTGCTAACTAATGTAAATGTTCTATTTGTGTGATTGTTTTAATTGATTGTTGATTGATCTCTGATGACCTGTGGTGCAACGGCCCTTTTAGACAAGGATTCTGGACTTTTTGTGGAGAAAACTATTTAAAACTAAAAGCCAACCATCCAACGTTTGACAGTTAATACTGTAAGGAGCCACCTGTTTAGGGGACAGAGGAGCTGGGTACTTGTCTCTAAAGCCCTTAATGCCATCTATATGCAGGGAGCCATGTTTTTTTTTATTGTAATGTAACTCAGGCACTCCGGGATGATTATGCTACCCAAGAAAACGCATTACACAAACTGATTGTAGAAGCATTGTGATAAGTTTCCTATTTGTATAACATCCCCACTTCAGTATCCTAAATAATATCCTGAGATATTTTTGTTTTCTGCCAACATTTTGTAGCAGTGCTTTTGTGAATTATTGTCACATGATATAATTTGTCATTGTGAAACAAATACAAACAACAGCTCCCCGACCCTCATTCACAACCCCACCCTGAAGTTTTTATTGCCTTAATTCAGCCTTAAGGCAAGGCTCTGGTGATGAGAGACCAAGCCGCATGACTCATTTGTTTATAAAAAGATGGCGGCTGTCTGCCACAGACCTGTCAGAGTTTGTGATCAAAGCGGAAGCAGGCTAATGTTGAGGAATGAGAAGTTTACATATGCTTGGAATGCCGTTGGCAGCAGAACTGGTGTGCATTGCTATTAAGCATGTGATGACGAGACTGTGACAAAATGTTAGTTTGTTGATGACTAAATAAGAAAATAAATTAGTGTATTATCTGAAGATATTTCATTGACTACTGTATTGTCATTTTCCCTCCAGCTTTATTTCCTGCCAGTTTGTATTCTGCCAAGAGACTTTTTTAGCTATGAAGAGTTCTTTCACTTGTTCTCACTAAGAAGGTAACAGGTTCCTCTGTGTCATTTGTCTTGTAAAAATGAAAGAGTTTTATAACTACACAGTGATTGCTTCTCCTAATACCGTGAGCTGTCAGAGCGGCTGATGCTTTTCTTTTTTCTTTTGGGTTAAATACTGTAGGTTTACTAAAGGGATTCTTGATACAGATGATCACAGCTTGGCTCCAGTACATGTCTCATCCCCTTGCAATTTTATCAATCTTTTATCCAACTTTTGAGGCTTTACTGAACTATTTTAGAAACTTTTCTTCCCGCTGGTTGGATATTGTCTCCCCTTCCTAATTTAGATTCCTTTTGTGGAAGCTTATATACGGGGGGTCTGTTTAACTTTATGTGGATAAAACTGCCTTACAAATACTGACCTACAGTAGTCCATATTTCCCCACAGTGCCAAATGTAATTTTGCTTTTATTATAGAGTTAAAGCAAGACTGGAGTCCTGTGAAAAAGTGCTGGAACTATTTCCCATGGAATGGGATGCCACTTTTTGGCATCCCATGTGCATCACCACAGTGGTTTTAAACCAGACAATCAATATGCCATTAAAGAGCAGACTTTAAGGTTTAATTCATGGGGTTTAACAAAAGTATTGTATTAACTATCAAGGAATTTCAACTATTTTCATAAATAGTCAACCATTTTCAGATGCTCAAAAGTAATTGGTCAAAAACTAGAACTCACTGACATCACCAGTGTTGTTTCCTCCCTTAAGATATGAAAAAAAAAGGCAGAACAAGTTAAGAAAAGAGATTATTTTTAAAGATAAGGACTCATCAGTGAGATTTGATAGAGTGGAAGTTTAAAACTATCACTGAAGCTCTGAGTGATGAACTATGTTGGACTGGTGCAGAGTGGCTATGATGTTCATGGTGTCATGACCCTGTGCCTTCTCGGCTGACTCTGTATGGCTACAAGTGTTTTTGTTGTGCTGCATCTCTCTCTCTCCCCTCCCGCGCACTGCGCTCTACCGGGGCGGAGTCGTGACGGCTCCAGCCCCTGGCTCGGACACCTGCAAGCAATCATCTCACCCACTTCTTAAGGCGGCTGCTGAGAGTGCTTCCTCGCTGGATTATTGTGTAACACTCGTCAGTGTCATCACCTATCTGAGCCGTTTTTCGAGTTTCTGTCGTGCCACTACTTACCTGCCTTTCCTCTCTGTGCCAGAATTCTCGCCAGCCTGAGGACCGCCGTTGGTGAGCTAAAGCCGGAGTCCGAGCTACCTGAGCTTCAGTGGATTTTGTACCTAGCCCTCTTCTTCCCGTGCCTGTGTTCCCCGGAGACCCTCTTCCTGTGCCCCCTCACCCGTATATGTTCGCACCTGGTGTCTGTGTGTGTAAATAAATCACGAACTTAAGTGACGGTCTGCCTCCGAGTCCCTCCTGAGCCTGACAGAATAATCCAGCCACCGCTATGGACTCAGCAGGCCCAGCTTCGGCAGCGACAGCCCCCATGTCTCTGGAGGAGCTTCTGCACCGACACGAACAAATGCTGGTGAAGCTCAGCGGAGACGTGGCGTCTCTAATGCAGGCCTTCGCCCAACGGATTCCGCTGGCCGAGGACCAGCCTCCCGCGGCCCCTCCCCAGGTAACGCACGCTCCTGCCGTCACTACAACAGCCACAGCTACCCAGGCTGCTAGCGCGGTAGCGTCAGTAGCCTCCGCGGTTTCGCTGGATAAGCTTTTGCCTTCACCTGAGGCTTTTTCTGGGGAGATGGGAAAATGTGCGGGATTTTTGTTGCAGTGTTCTATGCACTTTCAATTACTGCCCCATGTGTTTGTTTCTGACGGGGTTAAGATCGCTTACGTCACCCAGCTACTACGTGATCGAGCCCTGGCCTGGGCCCAGGCCCAGCTGCAGGCTTGCCCCAGAATGTCTTATGACGACTTCCTGTCGCGCTTCAAGTCGGTGTTTGATAAAGGCTCTAGTACGGAGGCAGCTGGCTATCGTTTGATTAATCTGAAGCAAGGTAGGCGAAGCATGGCTGACTTTTCTGTTGATTTCTGGACTCTAGCTGCACAGACCAAATGGGGACCTGAGGCCCTGAAGACCACTCTGTTAAATAATATCCGCGAAGAGCTCAAGGATGAGATAATGATGCGGGAGCTTCCTGCTTCTCTAAATGCTTTGATGTCCCTGTGTATTCAGGTGGATGATCGCCTGCGGGCGCGCCAGAGCTCACGAAGACAGCAGTTTCGCGAGCCCCTGGCTTTTCGGGAGCCCCAACCCGACGCACGGGAGGCTAGAGCTTTTGGAACTGAGGAGGAGGTACCCATGCAGCTGGGACGTTCTCGACTCACCCCTGCGGAGCGACAACGCCGGTTTTCCGCGGGTGAGTGTCTGTATTGCGGTCGCAAGGGGCATTACATCTCTGCCTGCCCGGCGCTGGCAAAAGGAGGCGCCCACCAGTAATTGAGAGGGTACTGGTGGGCGACCTGTCCAGCAACAAGCCTCTTCCCCGTCTCTTGCTGCCTGCTAAACTCACCCTCCGGTCGTTGTCCCATTCCCTCTCTGTGTTAATTGACTCTGGTGCAGAACAGAATTTCATTGATGCGTCGCTAGTCTCCAAGCTCAACATTGGCACACGACCACTGCCTCATCCTCTCCGCGTGTCCGCCCTGTCTGGTCACCGGTTGCCTGACATAACGCACGTCACCCTACCTGTCACACTCACTCTCTCCGGTAACCACGTTGAGAACGTTTGTTTCTGTGTGTTTAAGGCTCCAGTAACCCCGCTTGTACTAGGTTATCCATGGCTTTCACAACACAACCCACACATCGACTGGAGGAAGGAGCAAGTTATGGGGTGGGGTGTGGGCTGCCACATGACCTGCCTTCGGGCCGCCACGCCATCTGCTCCCTCTCCCCCCCCCGGGAAGCCTTCAAAGTCACCAGAGCTGTCTTCGGTTCCTTCCGTCTATCATGACCTCGCAGCAGTTTTTAGTAAGGATGAGGCGGGCTCGCTTCCACCACACCGGCCCTATGACTGTGCCATTGATCTTCTCCCTGGGGCGCCTCTCCCCTCTGGCCGCCTCTACAGCCTCACACAGCCCGAAAGGGAAACCATGGAGAGATACGTCAACGACTCTCTGGCTGCTGGGTTAATTCGCCCGTCATCCTCCCCCGTGGGGGCAGGTTTCTTCTTTGTTGCAAAGAAAGACAAGACGCTCCGGCCATGTATTGATTACCGCGGCCTCAACAAGATCACAGTAAAGAACAAGTACCCTCTTCCCCTCCTTAATTCTGCTTTCGAACTACTCCAGGGGGCCACGGTGTTCAGCAAACTGGACCTGCGAAACGCTTACCACCTGGTGAGGATCCGGGAGGGAGATGAGTGGAAGACCGCTTTCAACACTCATATCGGACACTATGAGTATCTCGTCATGCCCTTTGGCTTAACCAATGCGCCCGCGGTCTTCCAGGCCCTTGTTAACGATGTTCTGAGGGATTTTATTAATCGATGTGCTTTTGTGTACCTTGATGATATTCTCATTTTCTCTAAGTCCCAGGCGGAGCACGAGAGTCACGTGAGGCAGGTCCTGCAGCGCCTCCTGGAGAACCGGTTGTTCGTGAAAACGGAGAAATGTGAATTTCACGTTGACACGGTGGCCTTCCTTGGCTATATCATCTCTCAGGGGGATCTCAAACCTGACCCCGAGAAGGTCCGGGCCGTGGTGGACTGGCCTCAACCGCCGAACCGCCAGCAACTCCGACGGTTCCTAGGATTCGCCAACTTCCACCGACGCTTCATAAAGGACTACAGTAAGATCGCCTCACCTCTCACTGCGCTTACCTCTCCCAAAGTTCCTTTTCAGTGGGACCTCTCTGCTCAGGAGGCCTTTTCCCTACTAAAGGAGAAGTTCACTACCGCCCCCATCCTCCGTCAGCCCAACCTCAGGCAACCGTTCGTGGTGGAGGTGGATGCTTCGGACTCTGGAGTGGGAGCAGTTCTGTCTCAACGATTTGAAGGTACGCTCCATCCCTGTGCATTCTTTTCTCGTCGTCTCTCACCCGCAGAACAGAACTACGGCATCGGTGATCGGGAGCTGCTAGCGGTCAAACTGGCCCTGGAGGAGTGGAGGCACTGGCTTGAGGGCGCGGAACACCCGTTCATCGTGTGGACCGACCATAAGAACCTTGAGTACATCCGGTCCGCCAAACGCCTAAATTCACGACAAGCCAGGTGGGCCCTCTTCTTCACAAGATTCAATTTCACCATCACTTACAGACCAGGGTCGCGCAACGTGAAGCCCGATGCACTCTCCCGTCAGTTTTCCAGTACGGAAGGAGACTCCGATCCAGAACCGATTCTTCCAGCTACCTGTGTTATTGGAGCTGTCACATGGGAGATCGAAGCTCTCGTGCGCGAGGCCCAGGATACTGACCCCGACCCGGGGACGGGCCCCCCTGGTCGGTTGTTTGTCCCTGCTGCTGTCCGACCTCAGGTACTCCACTGGGGCCACACTGCCCGGTTCACCTGTCATCCAGGAGCCCGCCGCACCATCACCTTCCTCCAGCGGTTTTTCTGGTGGCCCACCTTGGACAAGGATGCCAGGGAGTACGTTATGGCGTGCACCACGTGTGCCCGGAACAAACGTCCCAACCGACCACCCGCCGGGCTTCTTCAACCACTCCCCACGCCAGGACGGCCATGGTCTCACATAGCGCTGGACTTCGTTACGGGGCTCCCACCGTCATCCGGTAACACCACCATCCTCACTATTGTTGACCGTTTTTCTAAGTCGGCTCATTTCATCGCCCTCCCCAAGCTCCCTACAGCCCTGGAGACCGCCCAGCTGCTCACCACCCACGTCTTCCGGCTTCATGGCATTCCGACGGACATCGTTTCCGACCGGGGACCCCAATTTACCTCTCGGGTTTGGAAGGAGTTCTGCATGCAGATCGGCGCCGCAGTCAGTCTCTCTTCGGGCTTCCACCCTCAGAGCAATGGACAGGCCGAGCGTACCAACCAAGAGCTCGAAGCGGCACTCCGCTGTGTCGTCTCTCTCAACCAGGCCACTTGGAGCGAGCAGCTCCCCTGGATTGAGTACGCCCACAACTGCCTGACCTCTTCAGCCACTGGACTGTCGCCGTTCGAAGCCTCATTGGGCTACCAACCACCCCTGTTCCCGGCCGTGGAGGGTGAGCATGCCGTCCCATCGGTACAACATCATTTCCGCAGGTGCCGCCGGGCCTGGCGGTCCACCCGAGCCGCTCTGCTGCGGATGGCGGAGCGCAATAAAGAGATCGCTGACCGCCACCGGATCCCTGCGCCTGCCTATACAGTTGGGCAACAGGTATGGCTCTCCTCACGCTTTGTTCCCCTTCGTGCAGAGTCGAAGAAACTTTCCCCGGCTTTCATCGGTCCGTTCGAGATTGAGGCCCTGGTCAATCCGGTATCCGTCCGTCTGAAGCTGCCTCGCAATATGCGTATCCATAATGTTTTCCATGTCTCCCAGGTCAAGCCCGTGCTCTCCAGCCCGTTGTGCCCTCCTTCCGGGCCCCCTCCGCCCGCCCGGCTCGTGGATGGGCAGGAAGTGTTTAACATCACCCGCATTATGGACTCGCGGGGGCGGGGCGTCCAGTACCTGGTGGACTGGGAGGGCTACGGGCCAGAGGAACGTTCCTGGGTGCCCCGGTCGGCGGTTCTGGCTCCTGGTCTGCTTCGCGAGTTTCACTGGCGCCATCCGGGTAAGCCGGGTGGGTCGCCGAGGGGCTCCCGTTGAGGGGGGGGTACTGTCATGACCCTGTGCCTTCTCGGCTGACTCTGTATGGCTACAAGTGTTTTTGTTGTGCTGCATCTCTCTCTCTCCCCTGCACTGCGCTCTACCGGGGCGGAGTCATGACGGCTCCAGCCCCTGGCTCGGACACCTGCAAGCAATCATCTCACTCACTTCTTAAGGCGGCTGCTGAGAGTGCTTCCTCGCTGGATTATTGTGTAACACTCGTCAGTGTCATCACCTATCTGAACCTTTTTCTGAGTTTCTGTCGTGCCACTACTTACCTGCCTTTCCTCTCTGTGCCAGGATTCTCGCCAGCCTGAGGACCGCCGTTGGTGAGCTAAAGCCGGAGTCCGAGCTACCTGAGCTTCAGTGGATTTTGTACATAGCCCTCTTCTTCCCGTGCCTGTGCTTCCCGGAGACCCTCTTCCTGTGCCCCCTCACCTGTATATATTCGCACCTGGTGTCTGTGTGTGTAAATAAAACGTGAACTTTAGTGACGGTCTGACTCCGAGTCCCTCCTGAGCCTGACACATGGTCAGTGTTAAGCTTTATCAAACACAGCAGACATCTGTTTACATTTAAGCCGATGATGCTGATTACATTCACTCAGTTGGAAATGAGTTATGATAGCACACGTAATATTGGGTTATGTTTTGTTGAATTTAGTTTTGTAAATCTATTAACAGCAGACAGCACAGCCCCGCTGATCTGATCTGTATATTCAAGCTACCGAAGCTCAGAATAGGAATCATTGTAACTTGTTCCTAATTTATTCCCTTCTCCATGTAACTGATATTAAGTTCCCCTCTTTATATTCATTTTTTAGAGTAACACCAAGTTATCGATCTACAATGTAGGCAACAGCAAACAGAGTCAGGTTTTCAAAAATTCCCTCAGTTCTTCTCACCTTACATTCTAAAAAACAGATGTTCATAGTATGTGAATTCATTAGAAATAGATTTTAAGTTGAAATAACATTTGTAGTAAGAATTCACTGACAGCAAAACATGTGTGCCTCCACCATGACCGTTGATGTGGTATGTTTTCCACCCCTTTTATAGATGAACTAATTTACTAAGGATCTACTGAAGTTCTTGTTGTTGCTCTGTTAATGTCATGACCACAGTTCAGGGAGGACTGAAATGGGAGACTTTGGGGAAAACTTTAACAAGTTTATTTACAACAAGAAGATTCAAAAGAGCTTGGGGAAAAGGTTTCTGGTTAAAGTCCAGGGTCCAAATAAACAGGCAGTTTCACACTTCCTTGCATCATAGAATTTCTCTCTCAGACAATTTCTCTCTTACTCCAATCTCTAGAGTTTCTGCACAGAGGAAACAACGAGGTAAGAAACTCACAGGGGAAAAGCAGAGAAAACTTTCAAGCAAGGCAGCCAACTTTACTAAGGCTACGTTCACACTGCAGGCGAAAGCGCATCAAATCCGATTTTTTTGACCCTATGCGACCCATATCCGATCATGGTATGACAGTGTGAACGGTACAAATCCGATATTTTCAAATCCGATCTGGGTCACTTTTGTATGTGGTACTGAATCCGATACATATCCGATGTTTTAGAAAGCGACTGCTGTTTGAACGGTCATGTCGCATTAAATCCGTCTTTTACGTCACTGACACAAGACAGACGCTAATTATCAGTGTCGGAGAAGACATCGTGAACGCTTCCTGGCCATCCAGTGTAGATGTCAGTGAAACTGTTGGGAAGACAACGTGAACATGTTATTTGTACTGTATAATCTGCAGATTCTGACAGAAATCTGCAACTATCCTTTGAAGCACCGCTCCTCTCTAAAACAGCAATAAGGATCATTATTAGGTTATTTACATTATTATGTAAATAACAAAATAACTTAAAGCAAAAATTGGGAAACGTAAAATCCGAAGTCTTTATATTAAGGGCCATCAGTCAAACAATACTGTTTGCTCTGGGTCTAAACAGAGCGCGTTGTGTGTGACGTCTTCTTTTGCGCATGCGAGCCGCTTTGAGCGTTCACACTAGAGCACGTTTGCTGTCGCATTTTATTTGTAGTGTGAACAAGCAGACAAAAAAATCTGATTTGATCAAAAAATCGGAATTGAGCATTAAGACCTGCTGTGTGAACGTAGCTTAACACTTGTTAGCTCAATGATCCAGCAATGACTGGCAGGGTTCCATAACCTTAAGTGGTGACAGCTGATAAGAAGAGTTTGCAGGTGAGGTTATTACCTCCAAGTATGCAGAGGTGAAGGACAGAACCCAGGAAAAGTCCTGCCCCCGAAAAACACAAGGGGGAGGTTAAATCACAAAACATACTCACACACTCACAAAGACAGAGGAGTGGGAGAGAAAGAACAACAAGAGAAAAAGAGAGACCGTTTGAAAATGGCTAGGAAGCACAGGAGGACTGGGAGACCATGGCAGTTAAAAAGTGTTTGTTTGTTTTTGGGGTTTTTTAGGGTTTAAGTCTAATGATGGGCTTCTTCACTTGCCTCATCATCTTGTTGGATCTCTTATTGACTTCCAGTAAACAGCTAACAAATGCACCTTTGTTCAATATTTGGAACTGGCCTCTCTTGGCATTGAAACTCCTTGTCAATCAATTGTCCGATTACTTTAAAACGTGTGAGAATGGGGGAATATCTGTAAAGATTACTGCAAGTCTGGAATAGTTTTGTTAAACACTTTAAATTAAAGCTGAAAGTCTCCCACATTTTGATTATTTGGTTTTAAATCTTTTTGACCTATGTTTGATCCTACAGATCATTTTAAAAATGTATTTTAAAAAGATGGTAAACCAATGTTAATATTCTTTTTGATTTTGATTTTTTTTTCTTTGTTTTTTTTTTTTTGTTCAAAGAACAGAGTGTCTATTAGAGGAATAACAACTTTTACAGACCTGTAAATCATCCAGCTGACTGGGCTGGGACATCTTCCTGCTCAGATTTTAATGAAGTTAAGTGCCACAAATTGCACTTTCTGCAATGTCATCCTTGAAAGGAAATAAAGAGAACTGAGTAAAACTTGTAGAGGCCCCGACCCCAAAAGCCAATCTTTTTAGTTTCCCATCCACTGGATTTGATATTGACTTCACATCTGTATATTTTCAGAATATATGCAAAAGGTATCGGTTTTACCGCAAGATGGGCCACAAATACCTACTAGGATATATTTTTCATTACCTGTTAAACTGTTTAAAAGTGTACTTGAGGTACTCTTTAAATTTGATCATGACACAGGCTTCTCACACAGTTATATTAAGCACAGCGGTGAGAGGGGGGAAAAAAAGCCTATTATGACTTGATATTTGCAAAAATAAATTGCCTTGCTGTTAGATCCTGACCTTTACCTTCAGCTAATGGTGAAGAAGTGCTGCCTCACAATCTGATTCATTGCCCTAAATCACAATGTCACCGTAAACTCAGATTACAAAGTAGATTTTCACTCAACCTTATCTTTGCTTTAAGTATTGTTCAGCCATCTGGCATGCTAGGGTTACACCAGCCAGTTCTTCTTCTGTTTCGGCATGTATATGACAGATCCTATGATATAATCTCAGCTGCATCACTGGCTAAGAAACAAGAAAAGGACTGATGACCAAAATAAAACTTTGCTGTTTAAATCTGCGTTAAAGGAAAACTCAATTTATTTTTCAGTCTTTTTTTTTTTTTTTTTTTTTACAAGACACACATGGAAAAAAATCTGAATTTCTAGAACTTGAATAGATTTTAAATTCTTCAAGTTTATTCTTCACTAGATAAAGGTTTGATGTGCCCCATTTGCACATATGTGCTTATTCTTAGCTGTGGCAGTAAAACCTGAAAAAGTCCAAAGTAGAGCATCGATAGTGAAAGTTCACCTGCAAAGTGAAAGCTGTCTCACTGTTGCAGCGAACCTGTTTTAAAATGCACAACTTTTACTTTGAACATAAACTGTCTCTGTTTCTGTTTTGTGTTGCCATTGTTACAATTTTCTCTATCACTCGACAACTAGTTAGAAAGTTTTTGCAGACAAGTCACCGTCCTCCATTTAAGTGCTAAACAACTGCTGTAATCTGCCAGCAGTTTCACACAGACTGCCGACAACGTCCAGCAATCATTTGACAATGATGCGAGGAATTCAAATAAAACCAGAGGTCTCTAGTTCTGTGTGACGGCTATCTCTAAGGAATCCACATTATCAAGAAAAAAAGTCACTCTTTATATTGCTAGAAATTATTTATTGTCCAAGCTGTATTTTTTTTGCATTTGTTTAATTAGTAAAGCAGGTACTGTGTTTAAAAAAAGTGAACTTTTGCTTCAATTCAAAAAGCAATACTTGTAGGTTTAATGTTTAATGTAAATTATATTTTATTGGTTAATTCAATCACTAAACAATACAGTATTTAAGTTACTTATTTTGAAAATGTGAAATGCCAAATTGAAGAATAACATACCTTCAGTATACTCCATATTTCTATTCAGTCATATGATCTATGATTCAGTATGATGTACAACAGAAAAATATAAAATAAAGAAATATGTCATGAAATATAAAACAAATAGTACAAAAAAGTAACATCAGAGACTACAGGCCTGTTCGTTAAAGCAGGTAAAGTCTGATATTGATTCAAAAGATCAAGTAAAGTAGGCTCAACCATTCGATTAGTTGTCAAGCCTCACAGCTTTATTTCCAGGACCCTCAATCTAAATTGCCACTGAAACACTCAGATCAGCTGTCTGCCTTGTGGTAGGATTGTGCTAGTCACCTGGATCAGTACCAGTTCAAACACATGTACTTAAAGAGTGCACTCTGACTTGCCCAGCAGTGACAGATCAGAGAGCATAGTGGTAAACTTAAGTATGTCTCAAGCAGAAAATCCCTAATGCCTATTACAACCTTATTTTGACTAGAAAACGATACCCTCATAAGAATTACCGTCCATTAAATGTCCCCGAGTCAAACTGGTTCCAAGAGAGGAGCCAGATGAAGAGTGATTCAAAAAAAAATCTAAATGGCTCAGACAAATAGAAGCTATAGTAACTCACAGGGAAGCAGATAACCTGGACCCCCTCCTCGATAGCTTTGGCCTTGAGCCAGCTGCTTGACTGGGAATACCCTGAGTTAATAACATGGTTCCATTGCTCTGTGGGCCCACCTTCCTTAGTGACAGGTATTTCAGCTGAGTGCTGTGCCAAAAAGCATGGGTGCTGCCAACCTCGTGCATCTCAAACTGGTTTTTGGAAGATGGAATAGCGCCTTTCTGAAGCAGAGCTTGTGTGGAAGGTTTAGTGGTACCAGCTAGACACAGTTGGACTCATCTCACTGATTAGCAAAGGTTCTGGAACCATATCCTGCAGAGGTGCTGGATTCCCTTTGTAGTGCATCCCATCATGAGAGCTGCTAGATATGCTTGACACAAAGCCCTGGCTGAGTAACTGTGCTTTTGAAGTTTTAATGATGCAAAGACTCCAGCGACACTTAAAGTATTAGGGAACAACTTTATTAGGTGACCAACGTGTTATGGCTTGTGGCCTTCATCAGGGTCATTTTGAAGTTTTCCCCAGAGTGAAAGGGTCACCTTTGTGTAACTCGAAGAAGCTAAGGCTGTGACAGCTGTGACCACTATCTGTGCTTATGCATAGAGTTACTGCAGAAAATACCAAACCTTCTTTATGGTGGAATGTTTGAAATGATGCCGAATGAGAATTCCATAATTCTTCTCAGAGACTTTAAGGCTCATGTGGGGAATAAAATAGTTGTTGATTGGGAGGAACTGCCCACTTCAACTGAGCCAGAGTTGTTGTTGATTTTGTCATTGCACATGGACATGCTGGTCATGGATTGTCCATAGCGATGTCTGAGCAGAAGATCGATAAGTGCATTTGGTACCAGAGCCCCTTAAGGTCAATGATCAGCTGCAGTTGTATGTCTTGGACACCCAGTGGAAGAGAGGAGGGGGGTGAGCTGCCAATTGATCACCACATAGTCTGATCTGATATGAGCCCACTCTACCATAACTGGCTGAAAAAACAAATCCTTTTCCTTTGGGTATTTTAAGCCATTGTGTTTATAGTGAATTATATTTTTGTTGCAATTAAAGATGCAGTTTATAGTGTTGTGGCTGCTGAACTCTACCTAGCTCCTTTCTGTAATAGCGAGGTGTGTTCCGGGCCACGGACCCGTGAGTCATTTGGTACCGGGCCGCGAGAGTTGAGACTCGGTTGTGAAATGTATGGTTTTCAGGGTTTTTATCGGTTTTCAGCGTTATTTTGTTATCGTTTTTTTCGTTAACTCGGTTTTCCTGGGTCTTTTCACGTGTGTTATGAATAAATCTTCTTTTTTTCGGTACTGGTACTAGTTTTATTTTGTTGTATTTATCCGCGACACCTTAAAGGCCGGTCCGTGAAAATATTGTTGGGCACAAACCGGTCTGTGGCGCAAAAAATGTTGGGGACCGGTGCTATATAGCACCATCAAGACTACTGGAAGAACGCTGTGTGGAACCAGTGAGTGAATGCAGTAGACCATTATATTATGTCATTTCAGCAATGTGGGATTATTCGGGAAATTCATTTATTGATTTACTAAAAATGAATAATCTCACTGAAAGCAAAATCTTTCATTTAAAATATGTGTTAATGATGACCCCTGTTTTAAAGAGCTGAATTTGTTATTTTTTTTGGTCTTTGCTTTAATAACAGTTGTAATCTTTTAGTTACATTTGTGTCTATTTTTTTTCTCATAACAAAGTTAGATTTTCGCAAAGGAAAGCTTAATATGTCTTATTAAAACCTGATGTTTCACTGTTTTAACTCTTTTTCTTTAACTGGTAGACCATTAAAAAATATATGATCATGAACATTTTTTTATTTTCTGTTGCAAATGTATTTACATATTCATTTATGGATTGACCCCAAACGAGTCAGTCTGCCCTCTAGAATTTTTATTGCGCCACCAAATAATTAAAAGGATGTTTTCTTTCAAGAGAAAGGGGATCTTTTAGCACACAAAAACAGAATGTGAATTCATCAGTTCACTTGCTTTGAAAACTCCAGCGAAAGCTGTGTTTGTCAACACAATGCTTTTGTGTAAGTGGTAAAACTATTTAGTTATACATAATTTCTATAAGGCAATTCTATCAGCAAAGTCATTTATCCATATATATGTAAAGAATTGCACCAATAGCCAAACAGTCTAAATAGTTTCACTCCAAACTTGGTGATCTAACTTGCAGACAGTATCAGATAGTGCTAATTCAGACACATAAACTGTCCCCATTTATTGGAGAAGAATGACCTATGTTGACACTAGAACTCCGACACATTAATGGGAGAAGATGGATAGCATAAGGGCATGGTAAAAGGTCACAGTAAGCAAGTCCTGACTTTATAGAAAACAAACACCCTGGATGACACTACAGACTCTCCTTAGTAATGTTATACTGATATTAGAGCCATACAAGTGGAATTGTGAGAAATGGCCCAACAGCGAGATGTCTTTGGTAAAGTTTAGACAGGAGTTTTGTAAAGTTTAGACAAGTTTCTAAGAAAGTTGGACATGAGGTGGATCATCTCGGCATTTCTGTGCTATATGTACAGATAAATAAGGAACAAGTCCTACTATAATGCAGATTTCAAGCTGCAACTTGGATAACTTGCATGCAGGAAAGAGAGGTACTGCATTTCCTGTATACATGTTGGAAAGGTCACTTTGTGGGTGGAAAGAGAAAATCATCTATATGCATATGCCATCAGACCAATGAATCCGGAATCTCGCCAGTTGGCCAGTCAGTCTCGATCAGCAAAAAGCAAATGAAAATGGGAAGCGAGAGAGAAATTTACTCAGTCACTCTGACAAAAACAAAGAACCTAAGATGCATAATTAGGCTGCAGTCCAGGCTGTGAGCAGGAATATGCCAGTTGGCAAACTAGGCACTTAGGCTCCTGCTGGGATGTCTAGCAGGGAAGCTGGGTCTGCAAAGACCAGAAACAACAGGCACTGTGGTGACATTTGTAGATATAACTTCATAACTTCACCTCACCTCCAAGTACCCACAAAAGCTTCCCAGCAAATATTTTGACAGTAAACAGATGTTGATTCAGCAGTGTACCCCCACTGCTGAGCACTGCTGTAAATACAGCAATATAATAAAGGCTAAGACATCTGTCAGCCTCAGCAGCTGTACCGGTCATTCTGTTTTTAATGGAAATCGGGAACATCTTTTACAGCTTGTTTCTGAAGCTATTACTGTGTTTATTTCTGCTCAAAGCACATTATTATTATGTCAACATAAGAGAAAAGCTCAGCAGACTATTATTTATACATGAAACCAGATTAAATCAGTTCTACATTGTTACATATGTGTAGTGCAGTATACTACATGTCAAAAAACGTGGCTATCAAAAGAATAACAGCAAAGATCAAAATATCTGGATTGATCAATCAATTAAAACTGTTAATCTCTTTTAATAAAAATCTTTATTAACACAATCTGACCTGACCAGTAGAAAGACTGCTTTATTCTGATTACTTGAGAGCATCAGTAGTTCACTCATATATGCTGGAGCTAAGCTGGGTTAGGCTTTAAAAGTAATTATAAAGAAATCATTTGTGAATTTGATGTTAAGCACATGTTGAAAAGCTGGACCAGGATAAAAGGCGTTTGACTTTCACAGGCAGATTGCCACAGGTTAAGAAGAAAGGACACACAATGAATGATTTGTTCCATCTGTTGCTGTAGTTTAAGAGTGTGGCATTACTAAATAAATGACTTTACATAGCTATTGTGATCAATCCAGTTTCAAAAAAACCCTTGAGTTCCATCATCAAGTGCTAATTTATCAATAATGAGACGAAAATGAGATTTAATAAAAACATACAAAAGTAAGTCTTTCACAAATGATCACAAATGTTACATTTTCTGGAATACAACTGAAGTGTTGCCCCACATGACCTGGCTTTTGCTGTTTATGCCACATAATGACAAAACTATCTTGGTATTTATATGCTGCTATGAGTTGGATTTCACACCTACATAGGCCTTTAGGACAATCTGAGCTACTCAGTGTGGTCGAAAGATGATGGAAGTTAAAAGTTATCCAAAGTCCTTGGTACTTTAGACTAAATGGGGCAATACAGGCACGGCGCTAAATGCACAAGGCAATGGAGCTGCCTAAAGTGCTCAACACATTGTTAGCCCGTTCATATTTGAACTGCAAAACTGTAAGTGCTGTTCACATTTGTAGAATCATACAGGAAGTCATAAACATTTTCATTTGGTGCCACACACATAGAAATAAGCAGTTCAAAAGTACCCCAAAGTGGTGCTTAGATAGACAATAACATTAAATGGTCTCAGTTCAGTAGGGATTTTGACTGCTACTTTAAAAACCATATACTTAAAAGTAATGATCAGAGTCACAGCCTCATGAAACTCTCACATGGCCAAATTCAGGCCAAGCTAGTTCATTCCAGATTGGAATCATTACTACAACCTGTTTTGAATAATATCTGACTAATGCACAAACGGTGCAGTTTGTGTCGACGGCAGGGTATGGTACAAAGAGAGAGCAAGTATTGCTTTAGGGGTGAGCGGAAACTGGGAAATGAATGCATCCATCAAAATGTTGGGATTGGTTATGAGTCCCAAAGGACAAATGAAACCCACAATGGAAAGTTAGAACAAGAAGGCACACAACCACACAATAACACTACAGTGTACAGCAAACGATCAGATACCTTTGATAAAGATGGCAATCTCCAAAGACTCCTCAGGCCATGACAAAGAGTTCTTGTTCAATACAGGAAAACAGAAATCAGGGAAGGAAGGAAGTGAGGGAGGTAATAAAACAATAAACCTTGTCGGCAAAGAAGAACAACTAAGCAATAAAGCAACTTTTAGAAAGTAGTAAATGCTAATGACATGATTTAACATCCTCCAAAATTCCCAAGGCTCTGCATATAGCAATTTGCATTTGAGCCTTGATTTATGTGAGAAAATCGTGACGTGGGTTGTTATTGCTACAGTTAACCTGTGCAATATATTTTTGGGTTTTGCTGTACAATCTGGGGCTATCTCATATGTTGTAGGTCTCAAAGGAACTTTTATGATTCTCTTGGAGATTATGTATCGGAATTTCAGGAGCAGGACCACGCCTCCAAACACTCTCCTTCCGGCTCTCATCTATATAGGTTCTCCCAGTTCTGTAAGCTGTGATTCTCGTTTACATGCCCCCTTCCTCCCCTTTTCGATTCTTTAACTTCTTCACTTCTGTTTAGTACATAAGGACTTGCCAGACCTGGGAACCGTTGCCAGTCCCCTCGAGGCCTTCCCCAAATCGCAGCTAAATTCATGCCCAAGCATTCACCCTTACCTACTAAAACGCTGTCAAACATAAAATGAGAACACGGGCCCAGCTAGTGAATTTAAAATTCTGAATTTTTGTTCAGCGATTGTGTCAGAAACTTTTGAGTGCGGATATATGTGGTCTTAATTTAAATTTCAGATTATAAATTAAATGAGTGACTATACATTGTGGACATTTACATTGCTTGCAACACAAAGGAGACCATTCGCAGTTACTTTAAAGCTGACATTCACATTTAGTTATTTTATGCACACAGAGTGTGGGTGTGGGTGTTGGTGGTGATGATTGTGAATGGGTGCAGTATCAGCTTCCACAGCACCCTTGCTCTAATGAGTTGAAGTGTAACATATAAACATTCAAGAATAGTGCATCCATTCTCCAGTACTTTCATGGCTCTAGATTTCATTGCAACCTATTGAAAATAAAGTAAACATGCTTACTTAATCCTGTCCCAACTTAACTATTCTGGACAGTTGGAGCATCTGAATAGATTGGCATAAGATTCATCAGGGACTATATTTTCTCTCTCTCTCTCTCTCTCTCTCTCTCTCTCTCTCTCTCTCACACACACACACACGCACGCACGCACGCACACACACACACACACACACAAGCACACACGGGCATCAGAGGACACCACATATTCTCTTTGACTTTGCTATTTCTTGCTGGTAGTTGTGGGAGGGAGAGAGGGAGGGGTGACAGGTTCTCTGACCAGCCGAGCTTTGCCTGCTATAATTGGAGTTCAGGAGGTAGTGGAGGCTGCTGGGTATAATTGGACGGCAGCCAGGAACTTGTGTGGATGGCAGTCTAAGCTTCACTCTCCTTTTCACAGGCTATCTCAATTACTCCCTTGGTACAAGGCTCTTCACCACAGGCGCACTGACACACCAACCTCAATTTCTTTCCAAAATGTGTGTGTTTGTTGTTTGTAGGGGGCACTTGTGGGGAGGGGTTTAATGAGCCACAGTTAGCATTGGGAGCATGGGGAATGTGCTGGGAGGACAGCTAGTTTGACTGAATCATATGCAAGGAGATGGACAATTCAGTCATTGGGGCAGAAGAATCTTAACTTTTTAAAAGCATGTAGCGCTTGGATACACAGGTTCCCCAATGCAATACTCTCCTGCAATGCTTCTGTCGAAAGAGTTAATAACAGTGACTCAAGTGAAGAGACACACAGTGTATATGCAAGACATATACAATGTGCACTTCACATTTGTTGAATGTACCTCACAACAATCATCAACATATCATGATATTATTTATTTAACAAGAAATAAGTTGAAATGCAGAAGCAGGGCGCGAAAAGTAAGTACGCCCTTACTGCTTCCACAGAAATTAAAAGGTTAATTAGCAGCCAGGTAATGCTAACACCTTAATGCAATGTAGAAAACCCATCAGCAGTGATCTTTGAGAAGTAATTGTTGTTGCGCAGGCCTCAGCTTGCACATTAAAGATCATGCCAGTGTAATTAGAAAAAGACTGAACAAGTATAGCTTGTTTGGAAACATCGCCATGAGAAAGCCTATTCTCTCTAAACAGAACATGGCAGCATGCCTTGGCCTCTGTAAAATTGCCTCTGTGCTTTGGACAGATGAAACCAAAGTGGCAATATCTGGAATAATACACAGTGCCATGTTTGGTGAAAAGCAAATACAGCATATAAAAAAAACACCACACACTGTATCAACTATGAAGGAGGGGTGATGATTTGGGCTGGTTTTGCAGCCACAGGACCCGGGCAGCTTGCAGTCATTGAGTTGACTGCCCCTGTATATCAAAGGGTACTAGTGTCAAATGAAAGGCCATCTATGCAACAGTTTAAGCTTGTCCAAAAGTGGATCGTGCTACAGTGCAATGATCTCAAGCACAGCAGCAAATCTACAACAGAAAGCCTGAAAAGAAAAATCAAGTTGGAACAATGGCCCAGTAATAGTCCACACCTCATCCCATCAAAATGCTGTGGTTGGATCGTAACAGAAACAGTTACAAACCCAATGAAATCAAGCAATATTGTAAAGAAGAGTCAGCCAAAATTCCCCAATGATGTGCGAGACTAATGTCATAAAGAAAGTTGTTAATTCTAGTTATTGATGCCAAAGGAAGTTCTACAGAAAACCAAGCTATTAAATCATGAGGTGCACTAAGTTTTCCACATACTGTTTCTGTTTCCATCAGATGTTGTTCATATCAAGTTGGATTTACTATTTAAAATCTGGTAAAGGGTAGATTTTTATTTTTTTTTACTGTCTGAATAAGTAAACGTTAGAACTGACAAATGATGTGCTTTTCTTTTCCAGGACTCGTGCTGCTTTTTAATACAACAGTCTCATTCTAGTACAACCTGTGAACCTTTATCTATTTTCATTATTTGTGATTACTTGTGATTTCAACCTTGTGCAAATCTGGAAAAAAAATTCTATTGCTAATCAACATCGAAACCACAGTGTGTTTTTGTTTTGCCATTCTTTTTGTTTTCTATGCACCTTTGTTCTTCTTTTTATTGAGAATTATGAAGGCTCAAAGGGCAAGCTCATTTTCTTCAAATGAGTGAAAATTAGATTACATGCATAGCTTAATAGTTCTTGTGTGGCAGCCTTTAAATAACAGTGGGTCAACGGGTAGCAATCAGAAACTTTCAAATCAATATTAGCAATCATATCTACAAATATTATAACAAGTAATACAAATCCCTTAGAAATGGAAGCAATGACTGCATTTGTAACAGTAGTGATAATTATGTGAAAAGCTTTCAGATCAAACAGGACTGATGATCTTGTAGTTTAATTAGCTGCCTTAGTCAAAAGTATTACTATAATCCTAAATCTTTTCAATGAATATGCTTTTTTTTTTTTAAACCCACGCAGTAGCTTTTCCTCACTTATCTCTATCTGAGATCTCTCTTTTGCAGCTCTCTCTGTTTGCCTTGAAAACCTTTACCAAGAATAACCGAATTCCGAAAGTTAAGTCTTCTTACAGCCTCTTAGAATTTAGGTTATGTTCTGGTAAAATTCCTGGCAGGTTCATTAGAAATTAGGTGAGATTGCCTTGGATGTTCTTCAGTCTAATTTCACTCATTTCATTTCAAATTCATTGTTAGAACAGCAATGAACTGAAAGCAATGAAAGTTTGTACATTATCCCTCTCCCATTCCAAAATTAAGCAAAGGAATCTAATTGAAAATCATCTCTAACACAAGAAAACATGCGCAAACATGCGTGTTTTCTCAAAACATTGTCACAATTAATCATTGTCAGCAGATTAGATGTGTGACCCTCACATCTTTAGACATCTGACAATGAGGTGGCTAAATAACTGAAGCTTGTTATGAGCTAACATTATGTCAGCTAATGTTGGGTTTGATCGTCTTAAAAATTATACTATCCCTGATTTTGATTACATTTTCACATCATACAAGACTTTTTTCTTAAGTGTCTAAATCAACACAACATTAGATCCATATATCCAAAGACAGTTTCACTAGCAATCGCTCACAGAAGCTAAAAGTGTCTAACAACAGCTAAAAGTGACAAAAACAGGTGAGCTTACCAAGAGAAAGGTTCAGGATTGTTGCTATACAAAGTAGCCTCTCGCTTTCATTGTGGGATACAATGTAAAATTAATGTTTTTGATATCTGTAGGTTAATAAGGAAAAATGACCAAGCTCAGTGCTGCAGTTTCTATAATTTGATGAGAGGAATTGTCTAGGGTCAGAACAATTATCATTATATTATATATTGTATGGTTAAAGTGGGTTAAGTTGGCCTTGTATCTCTGTGTCACTCCCAGCTGTCAAAAAAAAAAATATGGGGGGGCTATTAAGCAGAGACCATGTGGCTCAGCCTGGGGGAGGCGGGAGTTACTGTGATATTACGGTTTCACTTCAGTCCTCTTTTTCCCCACTTTCTGCTCTATTTATGCTTAGGTCAAAAAGGCTAACAGGCTCAAATGTTGGCTCGTTATTATCGATGAAAAAAGATTTAAAGGGTTTTCACTGTGGTGGTTTATGCACAATTTCAAGTATATGAATGTGTATGGAACATCTTTAGAAGCGATCAGGATATTTTGTATAATTCCTTACTGAAAAGATGATCAATTATTTATTTAAAGTGTAATGTATAGGATTGATGTTTTTTTTTAAAAAAAAGATGAATGATGATCTAAATTCAAATTATAGAACACAAAAGATTTATTGATGTGCAAATACAAGAGTCTTTGGTTCAGTAAATACACTCTGATTACACCATAAGACTTGTGCCATGCTGATGATATGTTAATTCAGCTAAGTTTCCTTTTACTAATGAAATAGTTTCTCTGAATATTAATAAGAGTTTACATTAACAATAACATTCACTTTTCAATGCTATTTTAACTAACTAATCAGTTAAAGACAACCTTTGATTAAGGGTTATTGGGAAATGTACTCAGCTGATCATGTAATGGGCAAACATTGTTAATGAACAATTGGCCTTACAGCAAAATGATCAGGATACAGTTACATAGGAAATGCAGCTTTAACTGAAATATGCTTAATTTTGTGAAAAACACACTAAGAATAGTGTCTTTCTTCTAGTTCACAGGATTAACTCAACTACAGAATGCTAACCACATGTTAGGCTTGAAAAATGTGCTGTGCTAGCATTATTGCTAGCTTACACAATCTCTACTCAAAATATAGAAAATAGTGATGGGAATTCCCGCTCTTTTTACTGAACCGACTCTTCAGGTTGTTTTGTTACTTTAATTAATTTATTATTAACAATAATATAAAATTATGCACAAAAGGAATTACTAATGTAAAAAAAAGTGGTTTTATTTATGTGTTTATATATAAATATATGTGGTGGCCCCTAGAGGCAAAACACATGCAAACTCCAAAAAGCACGTCCAAACTCCAAAACACATTTCTGCCCAGCGCAAAGCACAAGGCTCGCATCCGGAGTGAAGCGGAAAAAAGTGCTAGAGAGAGGGTGAGAGAAGGAAAAAAAAAAAAAAAAAAAAACACGGCTCGCGATAAGGAACCGGCTCGCGTCGTTCACGTCAAAGATCCGGCTCTAAGAGCCATTTCGTTCGTGACCGACACATCACTAATAGAAAAAACATGAGAAGCTGAGAAGCTGTCTCTCAGTTCTGTTCACAGCATCAAGCAAATTCTTGGGCCCAGATGAGCTATGTGCCAATGAGAGCAAAAACTATTCCTTCATTTGGAAGATACCTTTTCACTCCCCCCCCCTTCCCTTCTTCAATACCACTTGCAACTTTCACAATAAAATGTCAGACTTCACAAGACTGCAATCTACTGATATCTAGAGATTACAGCTTTACATGCTGCAACTTTAAATGTTCAGTTTATCAGATTTCACATTCACACTGTCCTTACTTTTGAAAATAATCTTTCATCCCCCTGTACTGACCTGTCTTTCTTACATCTTTCCCCATATCTATTAGTGTTACATATCATACTTTCTTCTTTCTCCCAGGGAAATACAGCATTGAGTTTGGCTAGCAGACACATTTTGTGAGAAACTCATGAGAAACAGTTTGAGTGTTTGGTGATATTTTGAGGCACTTGAAAATTTGCATTTGAAAATTATCTGCTAATAAAACTTTATGTCATTTATTCTTGCTTTTCTTCTGTGGTGCTAGCAAGATGCTGAAGTACTGCAACCAGCTTTATTTATATCTGCACCATGAACACATAACATGGATGAGAAGAAAAAGACAGTGACTGAGATGGTATTATTTTCGTTGTTTTCTTATAATGACATAAGTAACTCCATGCCCTCAAAAACAGATTAATTTATCAATTAGGGGCATTACTCTACCTTCATCCATCCATCCCTTTTCTTCTGCTTACCCACTTCAGGCTCATGGGGGAACTGGAGCTTTTCCCACAGTGAGCCTCTCCAGTGCCTTGGAAAGATCCACATAGGAATCACTAATTCCCGAAAATGTGGTCTTCTTAATTAAGGCTTCTTATTTCTTAGGTTATATTTATAATGACCAAGTTTTTCTCACAGACTTGTTCTTTGAGCAGGTTGCTTATTCTAACAGCTAGGGCCACTAACTCTTCAAAAGACGCTAGTTCATTTTTAAGTTAGTTAGTTAAAGAATCATAGAAAGTCCATCTTATCACTTTTGAAGCCTCTCAACTGCAAAGACACAAAACTCAATTGAGATTTTGGACTCAGATTTATTGCCTTGACAAACAGTCATCTACTTTTTATCTTTGCAAAGGGGTGTCAAATACTCTCGTCAGTTCTTCCACAAACTTTTCATATGTGGACAACTCTCTAGCATTAGTAACTAGAAATAAACGGGATTAAATAGTGTTTTTCCCTCTGACGTGCCCGATGCTTAAGCAACCCTACAACATGGGAGATTTTGGAGTAGTCATTACTTTAAACATGAAGTGAACCACTAAAAAATAGTGATTACTATAAAAGGAAACTTCCACACCAACTCAGCTCACCTCCAAAAGACTCAGTTGTGGAGAAGTTTTTTACCATGCATCAAAGATACTGGCAAAGCAGCTACGCCAGGTTCAGGGGGCTGAACTCATGATTCAGTAGCAGAAGTTTAAGGCAACTTGGATTGATGACTTGGATCGCACTGTTCATTTATTTTAGTCGTCAATGTGTGACTTGTAACTGTTCAACAAGAGAACAGAGAACTTGTACATGATGACCAAGCAGCACTTCTTGATTGGGAAACAGCTGGTTGTACACCAACTGACTCTGCTGAGTCCAGATGTTGGCCAAATCATTCTGTCATGTTTAACCATGAGTTGTATTCAAAGAGCAGATTCCAGTAACTAACAGCAGTTTTACAGAAATTAACGTAAACAAGGAATGAGTACTTATAAAACACATTAGTGGCACAAAAGTTTTCACTACTGGAGCAAGGCTAGAGATTCTGCCAGACAGGAGGTGGAAGTTGGAAGCAACCAAGGTGGTTTGTTAATATCTTGTAACAATTGTAATCAGTCCAAGTCCTTCTTTGTAGGAGATTCAAAGGTGCTATTAGTAGGCAGGCAAGGATCCCGATGAAGTGAAAAATGGGCAGTCGGGTGTATTTTTGGTAAGACTTTTTCTTGTTGATGTAGGAAGTAGCTGTAGGGTTCAGGTAAGGAACAGAAGAAGTATCCTTTAAATTCCTCAAGGCAGTGGGAATATGAGAACACATGTAAATCGCACAGATTTGGGTAGGGATGGAAAGCAAACAAGCAGGGCTATAGTACGAAAAACACAAGAATCAGGACATGGGAGGCCTAATTACCACCATAATAAACACAACGATCTGGCAAAGAGCAGAAGGCCTGAGAACGAGACACTCCATCCACAGGTGGGCCAACGAGGAAAGGTTTGCATGATGGTTTGCAAATGACTGAGAAATGACTGAGAACCTTCACAGACATGAGGACTTTACTTTATGACAACGAAATTTGACTGCAGATAATGTGGCACTATATTTAGCATCTGACACGATGAATGAGTCATAGATTATCGCCCAGTGTGTGTGTGTGCGTGTGCGCGTGCGCGCGTGCGTGCGTGCGTGCGTGTGTTTATTTTACATGGCATACAAAACACACTACCTTGAATTGTTGGAACTATTTAACGAGGATGACCTCCCTGGCTTTTCTGGAGGTAATATATTAGTTATCGATGCATTGCAAATACTTTAAACTGTGCAAGCCTGCAGTATCCCCTGCTACTCATGAATGAATGGATTTTCTGGGAGTCCTCATGACAGCCAATTAGTGAGCCGGATGATAACTTTGCATCCTTTTTTTTTTTTTTTTTTGTTAAAGGGGGGCTTTCCACTTCTAAAACATCTCGGCACCACACACTGATATGTTTGAACTATGTGGTGTAAAAAAAAGTGACGACAAGCAAATTATTTCATTGGGAAATAGAGAACACTTTCCTCTCAGTTCATGGGCCCGAATGACATAGAACAAAAACAGCCTTTGCGTCATTTAGGAGCTCATTTCATGTACTGCAAATCTTTTAATTTAAACTTTTAAGTTGGTTTGCAGTTGGTGCTTCTAAGAGAACAGAAGGGGTTATTTATCATTTTTACTAAAGCCTTTCTCCCTTCCCTTGACACATAAACATCAGAACTGAATACCATACTCTTTTTGTAGCTACCTTCACAAATTAGGTGATCATAGATTGTGTAGCCTGATGATGGAAACTATAATCAAACCTTTAAGTACAGAGGCTGCTACTTGAAAAAAAAACAAAAAAAACCCCTTGCCTGTCACTATGCTATCTATTTACCACCCATGGGCTCAACCCCCCCCCCCCCAAAAGGTTTTGTTGTGGAAAAAAGAAGTTAACTGCTGCAGTTTCTTTAATTTGGAGGTGAGAGGAATTGTCTAGGGTCAGAACAATTATCCCCAGTGAAAATACTCACTGGTTAACCCGTGTTAAGTTGGCCTTGTATATCTGTGTCATTCCCAGCTGACCGAAAAAAATATGGTGGGCTATTAAAAAGGAGACCATGTGGCTCTGTTAAGGGCAGCCTTGAGGAGCTGAGCGGTCTTGGGGGAGGTGGGAGTTACTGTGATATTACTGTTCTGCTCCAGTCCTGTTTTTGTTTTTTTTTCACACTGTCTGCTCTATTTATGCTTAGGTCAAAAAGGCAAACAGGCTCAAATGTTGGCTCTTCATTCTTCATGAAAAAAGACTCAAAGGGTTTTCACTGTGTTGTAAAAAAAAAAAAAGGGTTTAAAAGTGTACACACAATTTCAAGTATATGAACGTGTATGGAACTTCTTCAGAAATGATCAGGAGATTTTGTATAATTCCTTACTGCAAAGATGATACATTATTACTTTAAATTGTAAAGTAAAGGATTGGTTTTTTTTAATCAAGAGATGGTCATAAAGGCATTATTGTTATTTCACTAAGAGGATTGCAGCACAGTTTGGTAATAAAGTGGTAATAGTATGTTATTACACTTAAATACCAAACTATCAAATCAAATAATTATTTTGTATCAAGTGTGATAGGTGAGTAATATCAAGTTTGAATGTATGTAACTATTACAGTCACTGGAAACACCTGTGGTAATTTATGTGTAACATGAATCCTGGCTACAACTTACAAAACCACACATTCTTACGTTTCATAGTAATATTTCTTGCAGTTGAAAACCAAGAAGAACTCTGAAAACATGTTTGTATTTGCTAAGTGTAAATGTTATAATCATAATATAAATGTAGATGTTTTATATTTTATATTACACTATAACATAAACAATTTATATATAACCATACAGGGTGAAATTATAGAACACAAAAGATTTATTGATAGTCTGTGGCTCAGTAAACACACTCTGCTTACACCATAAGACTTGTGCCATCCTGATGATATGTTAATTCAACTAAGTTGCCTTTTACTAATGAAATAGTTTCTCTGAATATTAATAGGAGTTTACATTACCAACAACATTCACTTTTCAATGCTATTTTAATTAACTAATCAATTAAAGACAACCTTTGATTAAGGGTTATTGGGAAATTTACTCAACTGGTCATGTAATAGGGCAGAGCTTCCCAAAGTGTGGGGCCTGCCCCCTGGGGGGGGGGGCGAAGAGCCATTGCGGGGGGGGGGGGGGGGGGGGGCGCTATATGAAAAGGGAAAAAAAACAAAAACGCTTGGACAATGCTAGCACGGGGTGCCCACACAAACGCAAAGCAGGAGATGAAGCATCGCTGAATATGTTTCCAAACCAACTTCATTCTAAGCCAAAGACAAGAAAATATGGTGAAGCATATCTTCCCTTTGGTTTCACCTGCACAAGTGCCAAGGTAGGTCTCCCCTGCAGAATTGGTTTTCCCTCTGTCGGGAGCACACCCTGGGCTCTCCAAATCACGGACAAACATTAGCCCACATTCTTGATTTTTAGTTCACAAACACTTCTTGTAATGACTAACTACTCCTGACATTTTGGAGATGTTAGCCCTTTATACAGTAAAGTTACAGTGGGATACAAATAATATCTGGCTGATTCTGCCTCGATTTGTTCCCCCGGTTCAAATCACGGACAAACAGTATCCCACAGTTGTTTATGTTTTGAATCCATTTTGCACAGAGAGGCATTTTTTGAAAAATGTATTGATAGCAATGTTGAATATTATTACACAGGAAAAAACAACTACACATAAAATAATCACACCGTGACGCCTCTGCCTTTGTAAATGGAGGGACAGTAACTGCTAGCAAAAAGTTACTGTCAGTTACTTTTTGCTAGCTTACACAGGCTCACTTAAAAAATCTAGAAAATCCATGAGAAATCTTAAAACTGTTACTTAGTATTGTTCACAACATCAAACACATTCTTGGGCCCAGATGAACTATGAGCTAATAAGAGCAAAACCATCTAATTTTCCTTTATTTGGAAGATGTTATAAATATATTTTTGTTCTTTTCTTCTTCTAACAGAGACCTTTTTTTTCTACACCACTTCCTCCTTTCACAATAAAAACATCAGTCTTATGCAATACAACAAACATATCTCTTTTGAAAAATGGAAATTGTATTTTTACTGTTGTTGTTGTTGTTGTTGCAATTTCCCCTCTTGAGTAGAGGCACAGTAAGGAATAAATGTAATGAAATAAGACTGAGGGTGGTTTCAGATGGGAACACCACCATACAATCACCTCTCTGTCTGACCCATTTATCCACAGTCATGAAAGTGATCTTTAAGCATCTTTAAGCCATGCTGGAATATCACAAGGGCATCTTTTCAATGACTAATTGTTCCCTCTCCTTTTATGAAAGCAGTCTAAAATATAGTTAATGTGATTTTAATCCAACCACACACCACAACATGGTATTAACAGCATTACAGAGATGGGGTTACATTATGCCAGCATCTAATAATCACAACTACAATAAATATGCAACAATTATACAATCCAAATCCAACACACAGCTTCATGTCCAGAGGTGGCCAACACTGACCGGAAAGTATGCTTTTCTTTAATTAAAGGCTAATGTTTGTACCACAGACGGTTCATACGAATTATTATCATATATCTTCCTGAACAAATCCCTTTTTTCTAACTAGATGGAAAAACACTGCCTGTTGTCTAGGAAGCACAAGCCTCAGTGGCTACAGGGAGTGATCTGCTTACGAGTGACAGAGACAGCCAGCTTCTTCTGGCTTATAACCAGACCTTTTTATCACTCTGACATCCTGGTGCCACATCGCTGATGAGACATGTTGAGAAAATGTTGCTCAGGAAGACAGAGTGAAAGGAGATGGATTCAAAGCATGGACAGGCACTATTGTTGTCTCCAGGCTAGCAACCCCATCAGGAATCTGGACGTTTGAGCTCTTTCATCTACATTACAGATGTCTTTGTGCAGCTTGGCTCTCCTCTATCTCTTCCAAGTAAATTCTGAAGTTAAGTTCAAGCTTGTAACAGAAGCCAAGGCTTGTAGCTTGGGGAATACAAATTGAGGGCTTATCTGGTGCTGCCATCCAGCAATAATGCTGGCAAGCGGCCAAAGGCCAGCAAAGGGTGTGTGGGTGTCCTGAAGTTGGACATTCATTTAAATGTGTTTTAAAACTTAATTTAAAAGTTATTTTATCCAGGATTATAAAGCTAGACAAGGCATAGAAGTTGTTACATCTGTGATAAATTGTTCAAATATAAAAAGTTACTTAATTTTTCCCTCAAGCTGGCTCTGCTCCACTTTCCAAAATCCACTATCTGTTCTCTTCACATAGTTACACCACACACTCTGGTGGAGGACCAACGGTGTCCTCAGTGAAGAATGGCTCTCCTGAATTTCTGCTGGAGCCAGGCACTTTCAGTTTTCACAGATTTTAGATGAAGAAACTTCATCTTTATTATATCTTCATCTTTGTTATTTATATATTTTCTTTACAATAAGCAGAGACTGTACAGCGTTTGCTAAGGTTAAAATGCTCAGTGAAGCAGTTCTAAAATAAATTATGTCCTCCTGTATCAGATCACATTACCTGTGTATTTAATGGAGGGTTGTCTCCATGGTTACTGCAGATACAGTACAGACAGACCCTTACATGTATCAGTATCCGCCCAAGCAAAGTTTTCAATTATTGTTCAGTAAGTCCAGTAAAGTTTTGCTTTAAAGGTAGTCGTCTTGCAAAAAAACAGCTGTGCTATGGCCTGCACACTGTCATTGGTGAATAATATGATCCTGACATGAATCTTAAACAGCTCTGGGAAGAAAATTGTGTTTTTTATTCAAATAAAACCAAAACAAAAGGATTTCCTGGAAATGGTCTAAGGCTTCAATCTGCTACCTTATCCATGGAAACCACAGTTCAATATATGTGTCGCAAACAAGTTGACTTATAGATATATATATCTTCAATCTCTGTGTCCATATAACAGAGAAATCCAATTCTACAGAGAGGCCTCGCCATTTCGGGTGAGTCAAAATGTTAAATTAAAGCTCAGGACCAGAGCCATAGAAGTCAAACATACCCAAACACCAAATGAGGTGGGGATTTCACCTATTCCTCTCAGCGCTGTCTCACTTCCTTCCCTTCTCATTCTACCATTTTTAGGTCCGACCAGCCACCAGCACCACTCTAAGAAAGGTCAGTCAGCACCTCAACATACAACTTTATCACATGACATTATTATATTGATCCCACCTAATTTGGAACAGTTTTAGTTCAACAATAAATATTTGTTATATCTCTTCAAACTAGTCCTGCAGAAGCTCCTTCTTTAAGGAAAAATCAAATACATTCAACTTCATGCACACAGGACAAAGTCTGAACATCAGACTTTTTCAGGACAAACACAAGTCCATGAACTGAGAGGGCAAAACTTTGTTTTACAATCTATTCACTTCATTTTACAACTTCACAGGTATTAGAAATAGTGTCTATAAAACACATTTTACAGCAAAGAATTTACAACTCTGAAGAAGAGTCTCTACCAAGATTAACAACTAATGAAAAAAGTCAGGCAACAAACTGAAATTAGTTTTCTCCTCCAGGTATTTCTAGAGTCCTTTTAACTTTATTACATACCTGCAGCATGAGACAGCAGCTCAATTCATGTACAAGAAGGGAGAGAGTTGAGTATACAGCAGTAACCTCATTAATTACTTATAATAAATTATCCCAGACGTGGAGAAAGGATCAATCAGAGCCTAACAGCAAATTACATTATGCACTTCCCTTAGGACAGGTGAACTGTTGCTCACATATTACATTATATGCAATGAGTACTGTGGCTCATTCCATCAAAGCTGAATGAAGTTGTGAGGAGCATAAAATATAAAAGTGACACTTCAACAGATTGATGAGGCCTGCAATCCCATGGAAAGGGCTCTAGATTCTTATGAACTGAAACTCTCTTTTCACACTGCGTTTTATCCTAACTCGTTTAGCAGCTGCATCACAGCTGCATCAAGTTGCCGCTAAATCTGAGTGAACATCTGGCTCCCGCTACTTAAAAGTATTCCATTAGCAAAACATGAATATATTTTTACATTTACTACTAACTGTGATCAGTTATCAAAGGAAACGGGCCAGTCAGCTGCCACAGTGTGGTATTAGATTACTTCTCAACCAGTTTGAGCGATTTTGTTTGGCTGTGTTGTGAAGAAACAAAATGTAATGTTGCCCTCTGCAGTGTTGTCGGAGACCCGAGGACGTTCTTGTCCACTTTGGGAACCGTCTAACTTGCAATACTAGAAGTCAAAGAAAATCCCCATCCTGCTCAACCTGAACCCAGCCCTCCTGACTGCTGAACGATTTTTCTTTGAATGTTTTATACAGACAGGCCACTTCATTATTTACTCTGTATAAATTAAGGTCAAATAAAATTGATTAACCTCCACCTCCAGCTCACAGTGCAGACCTTTAGATGTGTATCTGCTTGGGACTAAGAGATATTGACATTGCAAGTCTCTGCTTGCTGACAAGCATGTGGCAGAAGGTAAAGTAGCTGCCATTCAGCCTAAGCAGAAAATAAACTGTTGACAGGTAGCGGAGGGGACAAAGTCAAATACCCTGCCGCTGCTGGACAGTGAGGGTGATTAAACCAGAATCTTCTGCTGCTAACAGGACAAGAGCACGATGATGCTAAGACACATTTTTAAATATATTGCTAAATTATATTATATATTTAAATATATATTTTAAAGCTTTTACTTATATGATAAATTACCTAACATACAGCTGATATTACTTTACAAACCTTAGTGCTAAAGTCATAATTCTTTTGTTTGCTTTTTGTTTTTTTTTAAATAAATATTGTCAAAGACTAAAAACAGATCTTATGGATAACTCCAAAATAAGCTCCTCAACATTTATAGTGGAGAATTTGGAACAATACACTCGGCTGCTTTTCTATTATTTGGGAAGTAATACATAATATTAACAAATACACTGGCATGCTCAGAAACAAAAGACTGCTCAGAAATTTACACGATACTGTATTACTTGTCAGAGCAACAGAATCATGAGATAAAGAGAGACTGGAATCGATCGGTTCTTATTAAATGGCTTTACAGAACCTCAAGATTTAATCCTACTTACAGATGAGACTCCACATTAAGACACATTCAGAGCAGAGGTGATCAGAGGAAGAGATGTATTGCCAAAGTTACTGGAGAACAGTTGGGGTTTAGTTCAGAAACAAGAATATAATAAACTAAATAAATAGTTTTTTATTTTATTTAAATTTAAATAAAATGCCATCACCAGTGTGTGAATGTGTGTGTGAATGGGTGGATGATTGTGTATAGTGTAAAGCGCTTTGGGGTCCTTAGGACCAAGTAAAGCGCTGTACAAATACAGACCATTTACAATAATATTTTGGGTGCTGTGACTTACACAGACAAATATATCTTGAATAAGCTAAGCCTACTAAAATTTGCTGTACCACAGATATTTTTCTTAGGGTAAATAAATTTTTTTTCTCACTCAAAGTGAGATGTCTTAACTAGAAATGCTATTTAGTGGTTCTTTCTTCTTTTCGTCTATTGTCATTACCACAAATGCCTATATAATACTTACCAACTAGCGGAGGTCACTTACATAGCTCAAACATCTATTTTAATGTCTGAATTTCCCGTTTTAATTCGTGTTCTGGTTTATTCTCAGCATTTTAATGTGGAAATATTTAACAGTATGGATTCACAACATCGCACCAATGCTCAAATATATCTACATTTTAAGCCAAAATCTAAATGTATCTGTTGAAATCATGTCTGTGATTTCATACTGACATCCTCTATACTGTAGGCATACATTATACAAGTGTTGTGTTTTAAGTTTCCCCAAGTCACAAACGTGATTTTACAGATTTTAAAGAATCTCAAACATGTCTGTGAAGGTTCTCAGTCATCCAGGTCATCGTAGTCAAAGGAGCTTGCAAAGAAAAGCGTCTGGACTTCTTTCAAGCAACTTAAAGAAATCTCAAACACTAAATGCGTATTAGTAGCCGAACAGTCCTTAGTGATTTGTTTGAAATATGCAGGGCTGAAACCAAAACCATGAGAAAGTGAAAGAATAAGAAATCTCAACGCTGCAGTTACTTAAATGGCAACTTAAACCAAAATGCTTAAACAAGCAATTTTGAATAGTTCAGCATTCAATAAACGACACATTATAATTGGCTGTTTTCTGTAAGTGACTTTTTTAAACATTTTTTTTCCACATACATAGAGCCTTATTTAATATTACAGTGAATTACCATCGCACCTCACTAATCACTAAACACTATCTTTGATGATAGAAGAACGAAAAATTTGTCATAGCTAACCAACAAAACTTAATAATACATCATGATGGCTATGGCCATCTTTAATATACAGTGTGTGACTGAAAACATTATTCTTTTATCTTATATTTATATCTTGGTAACTAATCCAGCCAAGCAAATGCGGCTTTAACAGACCTTTTTAGGTGTTTCATGAAGTTTTGAATATTTTTTTATTTATGTATTTATTTATTTTGTACATTTTCTGAACATAACGTCACATGTCCAAGGGCTTGGGGTTGTTTTTGATTTTGAATTCTTAATCAGGTTTGGGGTCCTGTTTAAGTTATCCTAGTAACTGAAATTTAGGTTTTTGAATTTTTTTATTTTTGTATTATCATGGGGTCTTTACCTTACAACATAAAGTTGTGGTGATTTGGCGCTCAACAAATATATCATTTATAATGCTATTCTGGTAGAATATGAGTTTTACCTTTCTGATGTTGTCAAAGAGCCTTTGTTTGGATTTTTTACTTTGTCTCCGTGTTTGGTTTGCAGACTTGTAGCTACTTGTACTACTTTTATCGCCCAATATCGAGTTCCTTAAATGACAACATTTTTAATCATGTTAATCTGCATCCTTCATTTCTCTCCATTCCTGTGCACGCCATAGACTCACAATAAAGTTTGCATTTACTGTCATGAAAGCAGAGCTCTTACTATAATTTTACATTTTGTAACATATTATTTTTTTAACTTTACATATAGCATGCATATATTTCCTAGTCTTCCTAATATAACCATTAAAACATATGCTCTAAAGTTCATGTTATTTTTAGCAGAGGCACACTGAACAGAAAATAAAGAACCACATAGAGCAATGTTTTCCTTCCTGTTCAGGTACTAGCTTCTTTTCTGTCATTGTGGGTTACATTACAGAAAGTCTGCCTCTTGCTTTGAAGTCATATTCATTGCTCTTCATGTCTCTTATTGTCACAGTATGTTATTCCTCTGCTACCAACAAGCTCGAGGGCACACGCTCCCAGTTTCTACCCCTGAGTAGCAGCTGTTGGCCATCTTTACTAATGTTGTCTTCTATACATGACATGAGAGACAACACAGAGATGCGATGATTAAAATGTCTCTGTTCATTGGTGTTAGGGGCATTTCACTTCGACTGCCCGTGGATTTGTATTTCAAAGCTGAGACATGTTGTTTTTCCCCTTTCCCTTTGAAGCCAGTCATAATGATGTTCCCTACCTGTCAGCCTGAGGATGCCTGAATAGCTCAGGAATCCACTGCCACATTTATAATAAATAAGAGACATCTTGATGTATTTTGAAAGAATGTAGGAATGTGAGACCCATGCATGACTCATTTACTCAATACTGAAATGGACTTGAGTTCACTGGACTTTCCCACCCATAGCCTGTGAATGCTCCAATAAGCCCTCTACAGTCACATTTTTGCTCATATCATAGCAAAAATCTAATAACCAAACTGAACCTAAAGTCCGTCTTTTGTAGATTCTTCTCAGCATCTGATCTGTTTGATACATTAGGAAATCAACAATGTCAGTTGTGATTTAATGTAAGATCATGGATATTGTTTACATGTTCATGGACTAGGGTTTGTGTTCTTTGAGGTTTAGCACCAAGTAAAGACCATGAGATGAGCCGAGTCCTCATTCGTCCATGTAGATGAATTCAAACATGCTGTAACCGTGAGTGACATCTGTGGAAAAAAACATAAAACCATCTGCAACAAATCATCATACTAAAACTACCTTAATGAGTTCATTGCACATTGTTATAATGTTATGTCTGCCTTTGCCTGAGTAAAATGGATCTGACACCATTGATGGTGTTGAGCTAAAATGAAACGGACTGTTGGACTGAATATTACACATTACTCTGGCTTTTAACATTGCTGTATTTTTTTTAAAATAAACAAGCCAACAAAATAAAACATTAATCAATGTTAAAAATTGACATAGAGTATTACAGCATTATGGCAGCTGGGATTGGCTTCAGACCTCCCAGGGCCCTGAATTGGATAAGTGGAAGAAGGTTGATAGACTATTACCTTTAACTACACTGATGGAGAATATAAAGTTAAAATTCCCTGTTAAAAATTTGTTTTATAAAACCCTGATTTAATGCTATTATTACCTATTTTTCCTAAATGACCATTCAGTGCATTTACTCCTCAAAATCACGTCATTACTTCACTTGAGTACAATCTACAGATATCTGTACTTTACTTGAATATTTATCTGTCTGATGAATCTTCCCTACATTTGAACAAAAATATCTACACTTTGTATCCCTGCCAAGACTCATTTTTAAGGTTTAACATATCTGAGTTATTGTTTCACATCGCTGTGCACCTTCCGTGCTTCAAACAAATTTCAGCCTTACTGGAGGGAACAATAACAGAGACAGTCCAATTGGTGTATCCATCACTGGTGTGCACTTCACACGACAAGATGAAATGGGCAATCTGCAGTGTTCATGGTCAATGTTAGGCTATAACAAGGGTTGCAGACATCTATTTAAATTTAACCCAATGGTGCTGATTAGATTCACTTACTGAAATACACCTATAAATCATCTGTGATAGCTCATGTGATATCAGTCTGACTATAACTTGTCAAATTCAGTTATTTGAATCCAACAAGAAAAGTAAACCTCAGAGCAGAAAGCATAGCTCAAACTCAACTTCAGTTCAATTCAGTTTTATTTATACAGCTCCAAATGACAACAACAGTCACCTCAAGGCACTGTTGGAGCTCACAATAGAAATTATCACAATTTGTTCCTAAGTGATAATTTTCCCCATGCTGCACCACTAAAACTGATCTTAGGTTCACTATATTCTCTTTAGGTGTAAAGGTAAAGCCACCCATCTGCAAATAGAGCTAGTATTTTGTTTAATTCCCTCTGTTTCTCTCTTATAGTCTAAATAAGAGATGTTCCAACTGTGTGTGAACGTGTTAGTGTTAAAGTTGAAATAAAGTTGTAGGCCTTACTATATTAATACAAGTTTTACCACAAGAATCGTCAACACAAGCATCTATTACTACTTATATGACTTAAATGCCTGTACATTTGCCACACAGAACAAATCTCACACCACTTAAGCACTAGTCACATCAGCCCAGTAATCAGTGACAATGTCTATACCCCAACCAGGCCCGTGTGACTGGGTGCTACATAAATGTGAATGTTGAAATAGACACTAAATTTTAATTGTAAAACAGAAAACAGCTCGGTTTGTGCCAACTATTACAGACCAAAACAGTCATTTTATTCATTATTTGTCTGCAAAAGCTGCACACAGTTCATAAGTATAATTTTGTTAAGTTGCAGATAACTGCTGGTGCATGAGTGTGGCTACTTGCAGCTCCCAAGTCATTAGGCAGACTATTACTGGGACTCTCCTCAGCTCTTTCTGGGACAGTGGCGCAGCTGCCCCTCTGTTGGTCTTCCTTGGTCTCTTGTGTTCTGGGGGCCTCTGGATGTCTGGAGTTTTGATCTCCTCCATACCTGCTTCATGCCCTGAAGGACGGGACTGTGGCCCCCCCACACCCTCTAGCAGATCATTACATGAAGGAACCTTTTAAAAAAACAAAAAACAAGCGCGTCCATGCTCACAGGTGTACACACGGGTGATCACACCCACAAACTACACCCTTTTTGGCTCCTACCTCAAAGCACACTGTGTTCTGTTGATCTTATGTGCTGCACAATAATGTTTAATATTTAGTATTTACTGTCATATTCCCATATATCATTGTGATGTTGTTTATTCTATTACTCTTGTTCTCTTCTGCTTGCTTTCTTTTTTCTTTCTCAGCAGGTGATCCAGGTGATTGATATATGCATTTTTTTTTTCTCTGCCCGTTCTGTTGGTTTTTGTCTTTTGCCCTTCTCTTTTGCCCTCTTCCCAGCTGTTTCTCTTTCCCTCTTTCTTTCTCCCCTTCTTTCCCCCAGTCAAGTCTGTCCCGTATTCAGTAAGTGAAAATAAAATAAACAATAAAAGGTGAATCAAATGGACCATTACGGCAAGGCTGGGATGGTCAATTTGGTAAAATAAATCTGTTGGGCATCTTTCTTTGCCTTTAGACAACAATTCTGATGGCAAAAGAGCCAAACGGGACAGGCAAAAAAAAAAAAAAAAAAAAAAGGCAGACTATTACTGGGTGAAACTGACTAATGACAAAGGTTTTCTTAAATTCCTTTTATTTTACTATTTTTCCAGTTCGTCATATCATGTCATCCATCATCAGCGTTCTGTAAATGTGCTTTCCAAGAGGACATCACATTTAATTTCGGAAAAAATAAAAAAATATAATGATTTTATAAATAACATTGATACTCTATCTATGCTGGAAGAACACATGAGATGGAGAGAGGTTGAGTGATATGTGGCAGCATCAAAACAAGACCTGAAAGCCGTTTTTAAATACAATTTTTTTGCCAAATTGTGGGTCATTGCAAAATTAGACTGACGGAAAAATTGTGAGAGCACCGAGAAGACTGACATAACTTTCTAAGAAATATGGTAGACTTTATGATTGAACTGACTGAAAGCAGTAACTCTGTCACTCATAACAGTTGACTGTGTCAGAGCTTATTGGAGATTATGTATCGGAATTTCGGGAGCAGGACCACGCCTCCAAACACTCTCCTTACGGTTGTCATCTACATAGGTTCCCTCAGTTCTGCAAGCTGTTCATTCTCGTTTACGTGCCCCACCCTCCCTCCTTGTTCTCAATTCTTTAACTTCTGCATTTCTATTTAGTGCATGGGGATCTGCCAGGCCCGGGAGCCATCTCCAGTCCCCTTCGAGGCCTTCCCCAACCCGTAACTCAATTCATGTCAAAGCATTCACTTTTCCCTACTAAAACGCTGTCAAACCTAAAATGAGGACGTGGGCCCAGCTAGTGAATTAAAAAATGAAAGCAAGAAATATGTAAGTAGTGTGTTACACTGTTTCTACCAATAGTTTAGTGGTTACATTTATTAAGCTGCCACTATCTACCGCAAAAGCTGTTAGATTGTGTTATCGGACTATTTTATTTTGCATGCAAAAAAGTAATTCAGATATGAGTGTGCTTTGGTATCAGAAAATCTAATTGCAGTTGAAAAAACAAAGTATTTTCCCTGCTGTACAATAACATATCTGTAGTACATTTGTCACTAGTTGCTACAAGGGAGATTTAAATAAAGTCTTGAAGTTTACAGCAGTGTTTTTACGCCGCCTAGTTCAAGGATTTTATTGGAAAAGCAAGGACATACTGCAAAGTAGTTTTTGAGGCGGGATGCTTGGGGATTCGGGTGAAATGTGATCTTAATTTTGAGAAACATAATGCTACGCCTAACACATTTTAATCCTTGTGTGGGTGGAATCGATGGGTGCTTTGGTGAGCCGTTTCACAAATGCAAGCCTTTGTGAAAGCAGGAGCCACCAAACTGGAGTTAAGCTCTCCAAAACCTATCGTACCTGCAGCATCACTATGAATATGAACTTTTAGTGAATAAAGTTTTTTCTTTTTCTTCTGTAGTTTGAGATTCAGGCTGATGTGCTAATGCACGTGCTTCCAGAGCATCTGGTCACTTAACTAGCTGACGTATTTTCTAGATTTGAGAATCACACTATATTTAGAGTATAAAACAGACACGTTCCAAGCTCTGCTAGTGGTAGTACATAGTGCACCTGTCTTCTCGGTGCTTTGTGTCTGTTGATGGATCAGAGCTACTGCCTGTGTTATTGTAATGAGGATATTATACTGACGCTTGACATGGCCTGCGGTCCTCAGTTCAAGGCGAACAGTGTCATTATGACTGGGACATGCTCCATGACAGACGTTATGACATTTAGCCTTTGACTCCTGTGCCATATTACGCCACTGTTCAGAATAAATTTTGTCAGAATTTGATTTTTTTTTATCTTATAGAGCAGAGAGCGTAGGAGGTAGAGCTCATTTATTGAGAATTGACAATCAGAGCTAATTTTTTTTCACAGATTTTGGATAACAAGTGTTTTTTTTTTTGTATCTATAAACCACAGAGAAACATGTAATATTGGACTGTACTTTTTATATCCAATAAATTTGGATAGAAATGTTAAATCTCTATACTCGACTGTCTTCAGACAGAAAATCTTTGTCTGGGCATTCTTGGCCTTTAAATCACTGATTATTACTTAGTTCAAAGTAATTTAGGTGGTTTAACATTTCTTCAAGTTGCACTCCTTTGAGAAAGTCCTTTCTCAAACCAGATCAATACAATATTGTACATGTACTGTAGAACCCTGAACTTAATAAAGTAAGACTGCCTTCTGAGAAATCTTTCTGTAGAGGGCACTGCAGCCTGCAGTCGCTTTTCATGATGGCCATGAAGCAGTTGGTGGGAGGCCTTGTCATCCTATGATTTAAACAAGCCAAAAAAGATCCCCACTTGATGTTCACTTGATTTTGCCAGGATCAACTGTTTTCTGTTTTATCCTATCAAAACCATCAGTAGTGATGTGGAGAAGATAGATGAAAGGGTTAACAGACAGCATACATAAAGAGGGCCTAAGGAACTAGTGATAGACATGGATTTACTGCAATCTGTCATCCTGATCATTAGTTACACTGGGAGATGGAGATGCACTGTAAATTGAATGATAAATATATCTTATCTGCAGTGGATTTGCTCACCAATGCATAGCGATTGCAATCCAGCAGTGTTATGTGAATGTCAGTAAGTGTATGTGAAAGTAATTGACAGTACTAACCAGCTGCAGATCCTAATTAGGTGTCCGATGGGGGATCTAAGCTGGGATGAACCTCATTAATGATGAGAAACAATGTTTGATGAAATTTACTTCTGCAGTTTTAGAGATACCTGCCATAATCACACACGCACACCATCTCTCCCTGTGTCTCAAGCCCACCGTCTCCTCATCCCGCGCTCCCAGTGAATCCGTCTTCCCTCAAAGACTGCAAAGGACCAGAGCTGAAGCAAACACGTCAAAACACTTACAAGCAGTCGCCTCCTTTGTGCAAGCATCCTCAAACACTGAGTTAGTTTGAAGCTTGACTGACCCCAGTTACTGTACTTAGCAGGGGGAGAACACAAAAAAGACATACAGCTTTTTAAAGGCTCGCCCTGAGGGCCCGAGAGGCAGATGGGGCTCTGAAGAGTGAAAATGAATAGAATCTGATAGAGTGGAAAAAGTCTAAAAAGACACTTAAAAGAGTCAGAGATGCAAAGGCGGCATCGCAGAGGTGGGATGTGAGTTGAAAACACCATGAAAACGCTACATTAGCTCCCTCTCTACTGCTGGTGGAGGCAGTAACCATAATCATTTGCTAGTCTAATGGCAGTAAGGCGGTGATGAGAGCTAATGCACACTGTCACAGGAAATTAAAGCGAGGGAAGCCATTTTGGAGCATAATTCCTTCAGTCCCCACCCCCTTTTTTCATGGTTCCTCTTGATTGATAGTCCTCTAAATGTTGCTCTACATTTAGATGTAATCAGGACAGTCTTACCAGAAAAGATGAAAGACCTCTCTATTCTGGGGTTCATTCCATTTATACTCCTGCAAATGACACAGCCACTTAATTTATCAGTGCAGTATCTCAGCCCCGCCACAATGTGAAAGTGCCATAATCCACATTGCCAAAACTGGCGGTAAGAATGGGGTCCATATGGTTGAGAATTATAACATTTATGAATAATTCAACAGGGGGGGGCAGAGTGTGTCAGCGATCCAAACGTAATGCCGCAGCTCTAATTACAACCGATTTTGACATATGTTCCTCAGATGGACTGTGTTGCTTTCACACCCTCGCTTGATCAAATGTTTCATTTTGCAGGCATTAGATCAAATTCAGCCACGTGATGAGTGTTAACAACACGACTTAAAACAGAGAATGATACAGTGGAGTTAAAGCAATCTAGACAGCCATAATGATATTATAGATAACAACTAAAAGTGAAGATTTAGATTATCTCTTAAATGTATGGGTCATTTTTCACAACCTCTGGCTCACTGTAACAGTTCAATATTAGCAAAAAAACCCCACAAAACACACTAAAAAAATCCTTTATTTTATTGATATTCATTTATTGATATCTAATTTATTTTGGGGGGTCTGTTACTGGTGTATTTTGCAGTGTAGGCATCCAACTGTTTAGTTGTTGGGGCAAATGAACAAATGTTTCATTACCATTACTTCTGATGTCCTTTTGCACAAATTAAACACTTTTAAATTACCAATCATCTCTTGGACATCGTAACATCTCTTTCCTTTTTGCTATGCTATAGTGGTTGAACACCAGGCTCTTAGCCTTGAAAACTAAGTGTAACTATTTATTGCTGCAGGTTTCAATTTTATCCACACTGCTGACCTTTTTTTTTTGAATATCACCTAAAATGAAAAAAAAGTTATAAACAGGGCTGCACATAAGTGGTCCGCAGGTGCGCATGTGCTGTCAAAATAAAAGACGCGCACCATTTTAGAAGTTGCAACGCACGTTTGCATACATAAAATTTCTAGAGGAGGACAGACATTTGTTTAGAACTCTTAAAGATGTCGAAGAAGCTCCTTTAAGCAATTACTTTGGTGTTCCTCCACCTCCAAAGAAATGTCAGAAGGAGTCCGAACCGCAAAAAAAGCGCGTATTCTCGGGAAAGTGGTTGCAGGAGGTGAGCTGGCTTCAAACAAATGATGAACGGACAGAGATGTGGTGCAGAATATGCCGTGAAAATCCCACTCTAGTGGACAAAAACAGTGCCTTTTATATGTACGCAAACGTGCATTGCAACTTCTTATCTGGTGCGTGTCTTTTATTTTGACAGCGCGTGCCCACCTGCGGACCACTTATGTGCACCCCTGGTTATAAAGTAACCTCGTTATAGAAGAATAATACCTGCATCCATGATAGTGGTATAAAACAAAGATGTCACCTGTTGACTAAAGACAAAAACAAACCGATGTAAACAATCAAACAACGAGAATTAAACTTAAAAAGAATGACACAGTAGTGTGCAAAAGTGTTGAGCCATCCCTCATTTCTTTATCCTTTGCTAAGAAAATGGGCAATAGGTTCAATTAAACTTGTGAAAACATACATGAGGAAGTAGCTCCATGACTGTTAGCGTTCCATTGTGTGTTTTTCTATCCAGGTATGCTTACACTGGCAGTGTGTTAGGATCATTGTCATGATGTAACATTAAGTCTTTGCCAGTCAGATTCTTTACAGACTGTTCATAATTCCATTGGTTGGGACAAAATCTCCAACACAGCTGGCTGAAATGCATTCCCAAACCATGACAAAGCCTCCAATGTATTTTACAGATGGCCGTAGACACTTACGGTTGTATCTGTACATGCTGATGAATCTCCCAAATCCTGTCAGGATTTTGTTTCAGTTTCTTAAGGACACTGCTTTAAAACCCTTTTCATCTGCTGTAGGTCTGTTTTTGTTCTTCACATGCATACAACATGTAAACATATGCATCCCTCTTTCAAAAAAATTCTCCTTTGAAGCAAAATACAAAGAAGGGATGGCTCAAGACTTTTGCACAGACTTTTTAAGCTTATAGAGCAAATCAATTGATACTAACGTGAAATAAAAATCCCTTTGTCCTATCTTGCTAAAACATTTTTCTTTTACAAACATCAAAGTAAAAGGCCAACACAGCGAGTATCTAATGGTGAGGTTATCTTGGTTGTGCAAAACATTTCCACAGTCAATTTATCGCATGGCAGGGGTCGCTTCCACCACCAGCAGACGCTCTGACTCCTGTGTTGAGCAATGCTGTTCAAAGGTCCTGGGCACTAAATGTCATCTGATGATGTGCCGCTAAATAAAAAATCTAAATCAAATCAATATTCAGTTTGATGACCATTTGCCTTTAAAATATGACCTGCAGGTACACCTGTGCAGATTTTCAAGATACCTCGCAGATGCAGTAGTTTATCTTGAGCGTGCTCACACTAAGCATGGTTATCTTGCACCATGTCTGCACGATTGTCCCCGCTTTTCGCTGGTCTTCACTCACACTGCCCTTAATGATCTGGGCCAGAGTACACTTCAGTTTATCTTCATATGTCTACTCCTCTCTCGTGCTCACGCTTCACACCCACACATGCTCTTAAATTGTGCTCTTGCGGAGCACGAGGTTCACAGTTTTATGTATTTTGTGTCTTAATTAGGTAAGCGGTGATACACTCTCCTGTCACACATTTGTTAATTACTCTAAGTGGAGTTCTGTGTTACGGGGGTGGATAGTGATCATACAGCATGTGTGCTGCGCCCGAGTCCAGCTAAACCTTCCCCGAGCCCACTGGAAAGGTTCCAAGGAAGGGTTTGCATAAGCATGCTTGAGTACGGTACCCAGCAATCATACTGGTGAGATGAATTCTACTTTCAAGGACAAACGAACTTAACAATTTCTGTGCATATAAAGTGCTCAATATTTTTTTCAGTGTCTAGGGTCACAAAACACAGGGGAGGCTGTGTGTGACACAAAAACAACTGCTTTCTAAACCTAAAACCCTTAACTTAGACAAAGACACACACATAGTGATGTCCTTCATTACCATAGAAGAACATCAGAGGCAAAACAAAAAGAAAAACAGATGTAGGTACTGTATACAGTCATTTTAACTGTCTAATGAAATTGGCAAACATATTCTCAAAACTGAATAAGAACTAATCTAATAAGAGATATCGTTTCTCACCGAAAACCCCCCAGAACACATCTCAAGGTGTAGCAATGTTCTCAATAGTAATTAATCTTTACTATCAAGAGGATTTACTTGGCAGTTTTTGTTCTGTCAGTGAAAACAGTCTAATCAGCAACAATTTGCAAACTTCTCTGGCAGCCAATGAAGCAGTTCAGATAGCTAAAATGGCAGCAAAGCTTCCCAAATTGAAATAGTGTTATCTGATGAAGAAAAATAGATCCTGCTTTTTCTGCTATTCCCCACACGCTATGCCCCAGAGTGTGGGAAAAGGTAAATAGACAGATAGAGGCAAGTAAAATCGAAGAGCCGGATCTTTAATCATCTAACTAATAAATTACTTTGCACGTCTCTGTAGGTAGGTCATTGCTCATAAACTTATGTCCTCTAGCATGAAAAGAACATTGTGCATGTTTGAGTAGGGATAAGAAAGACCTACAGGATGCTGAAAAAATAAACAGCTTTCATGGTGTTTTCATCTTGGTATTTATTTCCAAATGATGCTTACAGTACATGTTACACTCAGAGCTACATTCAGACAGCTCTCCCTTCACAAATGTCAAGGCCTAGCAACGTCAGCATAGGCTGATTCAGATCAGGAAAATGCATATTTACAAGGCTCAGTCATACTCGCTTTCTTTCTCTATGCTTTATTAGGCCTTGGCGAAGTATTGATGCATACAATTATACTACTGAATGTGTCATGATTTTCTCTAAGTGACAGAGTTAATCAACCAGATCTGAGATTACTCAGTGGCTGTTCTGATCATGCCTCTAACCACCAGACTGGATTTTACATAGGCTCTATTTATTTTGATGGATGCAGCACATAGATTTATTGTGACATGCTGTGCAAGAAAAAACAAACAAAAAAACCCCCCACCATGAATAAACATCTTGCTCCACACTGTTACACATGATCTACCCATGACAGCATACATTATAGCATTAAACGTTATAGCTGAAAGTAAGCCAATTAGGCAACTCCACTCCACTGCTACCAACACGACATGCTAAATAATGCTAGTACAAAACATCCAAGAACACCAGCACTACATCAAGCTCGTCTAGTTGAAGTGGCGTATGTAGCGGGAGCTTGAAATTGTCCATTAATCCCAGAGCTTTCACTTTTTCATTACAGCTCTCCAGTCACAAATTGGAAGGGACAAATGATTGGATTACACTTGGTATAACTGAAAAAAGAAATAATTTCGCCTAGTGATTTATCTTACCCCTGCAAATGAATAGTACTGACAATTAGACTAACTGAGGATTCTAATACAGAGCAAGTAACCCAACTTCATCCCCGGGGTTTCCTCCACGTCTACTCTCTACCACACTTTAACCGGAATTCTGGCTGGAAGAAATTAAAAAGAATAAAGACATCTCAAATTTTAGCACTGAGTAAAACTATAAGTCTGCCAGAGGTGGACTCCCACCAAATTCTTTAATCATTATTAAAATTTTGTTCTGAAAACAAATAGTGTCACGGCTGGGGCGGCAGTCGTGTGGAGGTGAGAAGGAGGATCCAGTGGTGGAGGTGCAAGTGAGATTTATTTACAGCGAGCAATAACCAAGATGTGGGCAGAACCAAAACATAGCCTAAACTGGGAAAACTAACACAAACGGAGGACACGGGGCGAGGAGCAGAGCGACGCGGTGAAACACGGAATAATGCTGGGTACACAGAAGATTCATAGAGAAACACAGACAACACAACGAGGAGCACAGGCAGACATGCAGTATAAATACACACACCAGGTAATTAGGAAATGGCACACAGGAGGGGACACAGCTGGAACTAATGGGCATAACGAGACACAAACCTACAAAGTAAAACAGGAAACTCACAGACTGTTTCACAATACCAACTCGGGGACACGAACAAAACACAGAGGAAGGACACAGGTAGGGAGAATAGAACACTAAACACACAACTCAAACCCTAAGAACAAATACAAAACAGCAGAAACTGGAAAATAATAACAATAAACTCAAAGCACTGGATCAACAAACCAGGATCATGACAAATAGGCTCTGTTAATTGCATAAAATGCCATTAATAAGTCCAATAAGTGGAATTAGACACTGCTCAGTGACTGTCAAATTGTTGTGCACAAGTGTTGTCATCATAAAACCTAACATGGCAACATTGTAAAGATATAAAAATAGGACACCACTGGCAACAGAGTGGTGCAGTAGTTAGCACTGTTACCTTAAAGCAGCTAGGTCAAGGGTTTGAATCCATCGGCACTCGGTCCAAAGACATCGATATTAGGTTTACTGGTCATTCTGAATTGGCCACAGGTATGAGGTCTTTCTGTGCTATGGGACCATTATTCTTGACTTCATGATGACATCACATCTGTCATCCAAGTTGCAGTTCGGTGCACCTCTTGGTTTTTGCAACCTCACTCATTTTGTTGCTGCCACAAAAGCACCATATGGGAAGGATACATAAATAGATTTTGTTATGTGGCAGCAATGTCACCACTGGCCTGTGATCCTGCCTTTTGTTGTTACAGCTGGGAAATGCTCCAGCTGCCTAGAATTGGTAGAAGTGTAAGAAAATGGTTGGGGGGAAAAAAGATGAAAGTCATTGTGGTTGGCTGAGTATCAGTTGTGCAATTTCAACCATTTAAAATCTGATCAATACAAAATATAAAAACACTGAAGGACCCTGAATATTTTCTGATTCCACACTACTCTCACTACACTTACTCAGAGTTCATATATAGTGTGGCAATGGCCGTGTCACTGGCCAGTATTTTACACATTATTGAGTTTTAAATTTTCAGTATGGCAGTGCAGGCAGATTCCATGGTGGTTTCAACATGGTGAATAAAATCTATAACATGGACTTGAGTGTTCTGCTGCACTGCTCTGATCTAGTCCTTCATACTTGATGATTTGTCTCCTTTATGAAAAGAAATGGTGTTAGTTAATTTTACTCTATAACAACTTTGGGTTAATTTGCTTGGAATCAGATTTATTTGTTGCAGTGTCAAGAGGTCCATACAGAAACATTTTTTCCGCCATCAGCAAAATATTGGGTTGTTAGCAGCATCCCTCATAAATACATTCTTATTGCCACACACTCGGTGATAAACTTGGAGATATAAAACTGTGATCTATTGGTTGCCAGTCATTCAGCAGCATTAAAAACTGTCATTAAATCATAATTAATTCTACACGAAGAAACAAAAGACCTGGTTATTTTAATCATATATATTTATAATTCTCAACTTGGAGAAACAGTGAGATAAATAGACACTGGAGAGATAATTGCCTGGGGAAAAAATGTAGCTGCTATTGAACACAGACTCACACAAACAATACTACATAATAATTAGAGGGAACATGTCGCCACTGTAGTGATAAACAACTCTGAGATTGTATATCTGGTTAAATTGAAATCTAATTAGCTTAAAGGGATCCAGTTTGTAGCTGTGGCTGTCACACTAAAGACGTTTTCTACTATCCATGTATAGGTGGCATTTTTGTTTTACTGTCAGGTCACTTTGAGAGTGGCAGCTGCAGAATGATGATCTCTTACTGATTGGCTTGCCACTAACAGATTTAAGAGCTTCACATGAAGTCTTTAGGGATTGAAAATGGCCTCAGAGCGGCTCTGAAATGATCCATGGGCTATTGGGTTATTAATGTCAGAGTGCTAACAATCATAGACACTCTGTAAAGGCCTGACTCAACTGAGCTTAGCATGGTTAACACCCTGTGACTCACAGGTTTCCAAAGCAGATAGCTGAAGTTATGTAAATAGAGGCTATTTCTGCAGTGCTTCTCACGTCAAATCCTTTTAAATGATGCGGTTTTCTCATGTACCAAAACAACAATAGATACATCACTTTTTTTTCATCAGTAATAATAGTAGAAAAAGGTGATCACTAAACTGTAGAAGTCATTCTCTGCTGATGATCTACCAAGACTGTGGCACTTGAGATATTTCAGTCTGAACCAAAGTCACTGTCACGGCTGGCGGAGGGAGCCGTGTGGTGTGGAGGAAAAGGAGGACCCAAAATGCAGCAAACTGATGATACGAGTGACGTTTATTTTCAAAGGTGGCAGTGGCAAAAAACAGGCAACGAAGCATGAGTAATGACAAACCTAAACTGGGAGAAACTAAAGAGCAAACCTGAAATCTTACAAAACGGAGAGCGGACCAGGATACCAAGAAACACAGACGAGCCGACAACGAACACAGACCGACACCCACTATATATACACACACACACACGGTAATCGGGTAATCGCACACAGGAGGGAAGAACAGCTGATCTGAATACACATGATGACTGGAGGACACAAGCTGAACACAATGACAACAGACACAGACTTTCAGAACAAAACAGGAAATCTAGAACCCGAACCGGACACAAGGGGGGAGGACACAGAATAACTAGAACAGAGGGAAATAATCACGAAACACAAAACGCTGGGTCAACGACCCAGGACCATGACAGTCACCACAGACAAAAATGACTTCTAAACACCACCATCTCTTGTACTTTTACAGTTCCATCCCATGATAGCAATGCACAGTCCCAGACTTGCAGTCTTTTGGCAGCACCTTGAAAACTCAGCACCCAACATACATTTTGCATGTACAGTTTTTCTTTAATATTGTATGACTACTTAATCAAAGGCTGCAGTGCAATTCATCAGCGGGTCTCAATCTTATTATCATGCTTTTTTTTTTTTTGCAGAAGCCCCTACATAATAACCTCCTAAAAGCTTCCAACCCCCTAACAGTGTTTGCTGGAGCAGGTGGTCAAGCCATATACATCACAGTTAGGAAATTACTGCAACTGTAAGCTGTTCCCTTTAACCATATTTAAAAATTAACCCACCTTAATTGTCAGTTTAATGTTTAAATGGAGTTTTCAGGTTTTGCAAGGAATTGAAATGCATTTAAGATTTATAAGTAAATATAAGTGTTTAAATTTTAAATAACATTTACTTACGCTTCAGTCACACAAGCCTAAAGACCGGTTGGCAACCCCCGGGAAATTGGTTAGTGAGTGATTTCTGGCTGTTGCTGGGTGAAATCGGTCGAGCACAGTGCAAGTGTTTCCAGAGACTACAGCATTGTTCATTCAACCCGCAAGTGGCCACAACAATTACACAGAGTTTCTTAGTTTAGTGTTTTGTTTTTTTTTTATACTTGCAACTGGCAGTTGGCAGCAAGGTTATTATCGTTAACAAAAACTAACGAAATAACGAAAACTAGAAGTGAAAAAACATTTTCGTTAACTAAACTAGCAAACAATTGGTAAAAACTAATTAAAACTGATATAAAATTGAAAATCTGAAGTCAAAACTAAATAAAAATAAAAACTAATGAAAATTGCAAAACTATTAAAACCCTGGTTGGCAGTTCACTAACCAGTTTCTCACAGGCACGAGGGAATGAACTCAAAACTCAGCTTTATTCGCTGGCAGAACAAATATACAAACTAAACTAAACTGGGAAACCACAAACTAAGAACTCACAGAGAGACACAGGGAGATCCACACACGGCATGAGGGACAACGTCACAGAGAGCACAGGAAAACACAGGGCCGGTGGGCACAGGACCAGTCAAGGCGGGACCAGTCAAGGCGGGACCAGGCGAAGCACAGGCTGAGGCTGCAGCAGACGAAGGCTCTGAGGCCGGGCCGGGCGAGGTTGCAGAGGCTGGCCCAGGCGTAGCAGAAGCACAGGCAGAGGCTGGCCCAGGCGTAGCAGAAGCACAGGCGGATGTAGCCGGGCCAGGCGATGACGAGGCGGTCGCAGATGGCGGCTGGACAGGCCCCTCGGGCCCTCCAGCTGATGCGGCGTGAGGCTGAACGGGCCCCTCGGGCCCTCCAGCTGAGACAGGAGGCTGAACGGGCCCCTCGGACCCTCCAGCAGAGACAGGAGGCTGAACGGGCCCCTCGGACCCTCCAGCGGAGACAGGAGGCTGAACGGGCCCCTCGGACCCTCCAGCGGAGACAGGAGGCTGAACGGGCCCCTCGGACCCTCCAGCGGAGACAGGAGGCTGAACGGGCCCCTCGGACCCTCCAGCGGAGACAGGGAGGCGCTGGCCGGGCTCACTGGAACCCCCAGCGGACGAGGTAGATGGCGGCGTGGGAGCCGCGGAGTCCTGGATGAGCTCATCCGAGGTTCCAGCAGGAGCTGAACTAGAGCCAGAGAGGATTGGGACCCCGGGCTCAACGTTAAGCTGGCTAGAAAACCGCACTGCTACGGGGAACTGGGCCAAAGGTTCAGGTGCGAGCTGAGCTGCTGGACACACGGGGACCTGAGCTGCTGGACACACGGGGACCTGAGCTGCTGGACACACGGGGACCTGAGCTGCTGGACACACGGGGACCTGAGCTGCTGGACACACGGGGACCTGAGCTGCTGGACACACGGGGACCTGAGCTGCTGTCTGTAGTACCGGTGGTGGTGAGAGTGGAGTAGGTGGTGGAGTTAATGACTTCACAGGGGAATGAACTAGAGGTAGTGACGGTTGTGGTGCTGGTGGTTGAGTGGGTGACTGTGCTAAAGGAGGCTGCACTGGGGACACTGGAGACTGCACTGGGGACACTGGAGACTGCACTGGGGACACTGGAGACTGCACTGGGGACACTGGAGACTGCACTGGGGACACTGGAGACTGCAGTGATTGTTGTAGTGGAGGTGTAACGGGTGAAGGAGTGGCTGAAGTGGCTGTGGGTCGGACGGCTAGTGGCTCAGCTACAGGGTATGGTAACGGCAGGGCTATGGGTTGAATGACGGACTGAGTAGCAGCCTGAGTGGCTGGGTGTAGTGACGGTTGTGGTGGAAGAGAAACAGGTGGTAGTGTGGATGATGGAGCTAAGGGCGACTGAGTGGCAGACCGAACTGATGACTGAAGCGATGGTAGAGGTGAAAATGGAGCTTGTGGTGGAGTTAATGGCTGAGCTAGCGAGGGAGCTAACTGAACTGAGGGTGGCTGCGAGGGAGCTAACGGAGCTGTGAAGGGCTGCGAGGGAGCTAACGGAGCTGTGAAGGGCTGCGAGGGAGCTAACGGAGCTGTGAAGGGCTGCGCAGGCGATAAGCAGCTCGCATTGACTTCCGCCACACAAAACACAGCCCCTGAATGAACAGTCATAATGTCTGGAAAAGACACAGAGTTCTCACTCACCACAGCAGGTGAATTAGAAGGCCGAATGTCCGGCTGTGGGGTGGCGCGTCGGCGGCGTGAATGCCGTTTTCTTCGGGAAGCCGGAGGTGCGGTGATGGAGGAAACCGGCAACGACGGAGAGATCGCGGCCGGCTCCTCATCCTCCGACCACATTGCTGCGAGAAAAGCAGCGGGTGAGTGACAGTCAGAGTGGAGGGTGGATGGAGAGGAGTCCAGTGGCAGCAGCGTGGAAACGTTTCCCGATTGTGGCGGTCGCTGTTGCGGTATGACGAGCTCGCGAATTTGTACTGTCTCCTTGGCTTTCTGCAGATTGGACAGTAGGCCCGAAAATCCTGAGAGCTCGTGGAGATGGGGATTCCCTTTGAGAATAGCCTCGATGGCGTTTATCCCAATGGACACGGCTTTAATGTCCGAGGCGTGGGAAACTCGCTCCCACAGGCCGAAGATGCGGGCCAAATCGCTTTCCCGGGAGGAGCCTGCTGGGTCCATGTCTGGTGACGTCGTACTGTCATGAATCGCCGTGCGGCAGGCAGGAGTAGGACCCAAAATGTAGGACTCACAGGCACGAGGGAATGAACTCAAAACTCAGCTTTATTCGCTGGCAGAACAAATATACAAACTAAACTAAACTGGGAAACCACAAACTAAGAACTCACAGAGAGACACAGGGAGATCCACACACGGCATGAGGGACGACGTCACAGAGAGCACAGGAAAACACAGGGCTTAAGTACACGGGGAGTAATCAGGGAATGGGCCACAGGAGGGAGACACAGCTGGGAGCAATAAGGCTAACGAGACAGGGGAGAGGTAAAACTGAACACACTGACATGAGACATGAACTTTCAGAATAAAACAGGAAACTGACACAGAGAATCAGACAGGACACTGAACATGACAGGCAGACTCATGAGCAGACACAATAACACCATGGACAGACAGAGGGAACACAGAGAAGTGGGAGCAGGCAGGCAAAGAACAAACCTAACAAATGGCAAAATCACAACAGAATACACACTCGGAATGAACAAAAGCATAAGGAAACACAAAACACTGAGTCCTCAGACTCAGGACCATGACACTAGGGCTGTGTAACTGGGGCCTTAGCAACTGATTTCACAGGGGGAATCGGAGAATGTACATTTTCATCTATCGTTGCCAGATTGTCAACACAATTAAAACATTCATAAACTTAGTTAATCTTGAAGTGAGTGACTAAAAATGTTTGATCAGTCTCCTAACTTGGGTCATGGGGTGGTCTGCAGCCTATCGCAGCTACACTGAGTAGAAACAGAGAAGCAGCTTCACCAATAATCATCAGTAAATGCAACAAACATGCCTTTGGTCAGTGGGAGTGATTCCCAAAGTGTTGGCCAGGGACCCCTGGTTGGATGCAAAGGTAGCACAGGTGAGCTGTAGTAATAAGAGAAATTGAGTTTGTAATTACAAGTCTGTAGAGCTACATACTTATTTTTATGACAACTACATCAAAACTGGTAATAGGAGGCAGTGATTTGATATTACTCATTACCCCGACTTCAGTTTACTGCTCTTAGAAGCTTGTGTTCAATTGGCAGATTGGTCACACACTGGCCTTCCCATTGTATAACCAACAGTCTGTGTTGTTCAAGTTTTTTAAATAAAATTGGGTGGGACCCATGGGATTTCTTTGGTTTTTAAGTGGGCTGCAGCATGGTTGACTTTGGGAATGGCTGACCTAGAGGAACCCCAAAGAGGGACAAAAAGAGCATGACTTTGTAAATAAGTGCCATCAAATGCATCAAAAAAGTATCGACATCTGAAACAAAAAGCCAAAAGTGAGTTTTAACTATTCAGACACTTCCTTTAAATATGCGCCATATTGATGTGAGAATATGACGTAGTATGCTGGACTGGAAGGTTATAAATCTTTTTAGTTGCTAAAAGGGGTCAATAATCGGAACAGGTCAATAAACTTCATGGATTAAGTAATGCCCCTTTTACAGGCACTGTGGCATTCGAGACTGTGAGACTTCCATGCAACAAAGTAAACTTTTATCATTACAGCCTCCTCTAGATTTGTTATTGAGCATTTCACAAGCCATGCAATCATCTGCTAATGGCAAGTCTATATGAAAAGCACATTGCTGAGCTCTTATGGGACTGGGCTGATTTTCCCACCCTGGTCCCTAGTTACATCTACAGGTTATTGACTGCAGTCACAGACAACCTACGATCAATACATGAGAGCATTAAAGCCATTGCCACGGCTGTTGCAATTTCATTGATCCCGTATTGTGTTCCACAAAAGGTTACAGAAATGGAGTCTTGGGCAACTGGCAGGGCAGCCGTGCACAGGCAATTTCAATGAGCAGGAAAGGGTTCTCTGTGAGTGCTTGATACTCTGTTATTTTCACATTTCTCCAGGAGTCTTTTTTTACTGAAAAACAAACAATTGCACTGTAAATTTTCTCTCTATACAAAGAGTACTCTATTTGAAAGATAATCACCTGATGTTGAGGTAATTTATGCTTAATATCTTTGTTCCTTTGTTATGAATGTAGGGTCTGTTTTCTTTTGCTAACAGAATACAGCACTATGGCATAAACATAGTAATACAGACCAAATTCCAACGTTGTCCAGGTCATAGGTCAAGTACGACACAATGCCTTTCTCAGCTTTGGCAATGTTATTGTGTTCCTCAACAGCATAACGACCGTGTTAACCACTGTAAATCATACAGCTGGAAACCTGCCTGTGATGTGAACTGTGGTACTTGTCACTGGGTATAACAGAACAGTCCACTCATTGGAAACAACCAAGATACAGATGCTGAATCCACACAGTACACAGCATCCTCTGCCTAATGCATTTTCACTACATGCAGGAAGTTAAGTAGCTCTAATGCAGGCTGGCACATTAGTCCAGCAATAAAGGGAACATGTACATACAGTTCTGTCACGGCGTAAAAGCATTTTGCTGTACCTGTGAGGGAAGATGTGTATTTATGTAATCTGCCATAATGGCTGCTACATTTTGGTGACCATCACTACTGACAGCATTTTGATGGCCACATCTATAGGTCATACAAGAATAATGAACTCTAAGACAAGTGCCTGAGTGCTCCTGGTGGGAGCACTCAAAAAAAAGGAAGTACTTTGAGCAATTTCAGTTTGACTTGTGCACAAAACTCAATATAAAAAGTTCAAATTGTGCACATTTAGCTGTCTGTACCATCACTTACTTGACTTCTATAAGTAATTTATTGTCGCAAATAGTATTATTATTTTGCTGTGAAGATGTTTTTTTTTCTTAAATAGGAAAACAAATTTATTATATAAATGTTTAAATAAATGCAACACTGCCATTGCTGCTATTAAAGCCTTGTAATGAAGAAAAACGTTTTTTTCCATCATACAATTAATCTTGCAAAACATCTGATTAACACAAGCAAATATATTCAACAAGTCTGGGAAGTTTTATAAAATGCTCCCAGCAGGATTTATTGACAGACATTTAATACAATCAAAACCACTGACAAGGGAAGAAGAGTTTAAAAACCAGTGGAAACTCCGGCAAACACTAAATCCACTAAATCAGAATTAGATTGATAGAAACGTCTTTTTGCATATTCACGTCGATGGGTCCCACTGACTTGTTTCCATCCAAGGAGAAGGTAAACACTGTGCTAGTCAACAGCTGATGGAGGACAAGATGAGCCGTGTCTGCCTGGTTCATTGTGGACTCAGGTGTTTAAGGCCCGAGCAGCTGTTCTAAGGCCAGCTTCATGCTCAGTTGCTCTGCATGGCTCTGCCGCTCTCCAGCTGAGACAAGGCCTGTTGTCTGTGCTATATTTGATACCACAGTGAGTAATTAATAAGGTTCTATTAATAACAGTGGGAGCTGTAAAAGATCCCCTTTTCTTTGCTGCTCTCCTCTGCAGCTTTTGGCACAGCCCAGCAGCCCTATTCACTGCTGTTATTAAGCCAATGCACGCAGAGCCACTGGGATGAAAATGCGCACTTTATTTCATGGACTGTTTTATCTCCGTCTCATTATTAGAAGGGATGTAGCAGTAACCAAAGAGATTAAGTTTTAAATCTATCCCTTTATCCAGGTGCACGAGGAAATGATTTAACTGAGCTGGACATGGAAGGGAAATATCAGGTAATAAAGAAAACAGATATTGTGTTGTGGATTACATCGCCGTGACGAAATTCTGCAGAAATCATAACAACAGATTTGGCACTAAGACTTCAAGTGGTAATGACTGAAAGAGTGACACAGATGCATGTTTGGTAAATAGTACTACTTTAGTATCCACTTAACTGTCACCATTTTTCTAAGAAGTGATTAAAATTTGACAGCTGGATGTCCAGATCTGTCCCGTTGGGCTGGTTAAGAAATTTGGCATGAACATGTTAGGATTACACACACACAGCAGATGCATTTTTAATAAAACACTTAAGCATAGCTTCACAGCACAGAAGCAGGAAATCTCACATTACATTCAGGTGAAAGGTCTCCCCCCTGGCATGTAAATATAAAAGTATTAAATATTATAAAAGTATCTTTGTCACGATCTGAGGAGGCAGACCGTGCGGTGGTGTGTGTGGTGGACCCAGGTGCGAACACACGAGAGTAGACTGGAGTAAACTTAACTGAAAGCGAGCCTTTATTGTGGCTGGTGACAAGGAGTGCAGATAAGGCAGAAACGCAGTGACAAACTAAACTATGACTAAACTGGGAAAGTAAAACTAGGAAAAACTATGAATACTAAGACTGGCTGTGACAACATGGAGGGTGGGAACACAGACAACGCAACACAGACTACATGAAACACAGAGACTAAATACACATGAGGGATGATCAGGGGAAGTGGCCACACATGGGAGCACAGCTGACACACATGAACCTAACGACAGGACAGGAGAGGTGAAACTAAATACACTGACATTGAATACAGACTTTCAAAGTAAAACAGGAAACATGGAGATTAGACATGACATGAACTAAACATAACCACGCAGACATGACGCATGAACCAGGGAGACTTAGTAGAGGGGGAGATGACATAAACAACTAAGGAACAAGACTAAACAGCAATCTAGAAATTAACTAGGTGAGCTAAACTAGGGCACAAATGAATACAAAAGATACATATAAGAACTCAAACACTGGGTCACAGACCCAGCCCATGACAATCTTATTCCCCATGAGAGGCGATGTTCTTTTTCTGTTACTGTAATATCTTCTGTGCGTCCCTGAGATCTAGTGGTAAATGTCAACACAGGTTTCAGTGACTTGCTGCACTTGGCCCGCATTGACCGATTAAAGAACCCTTGGCAAGGAGAGAAAGCTACCTGGGCTGTGGTTTTTAAAATGAGTGACCTCGACTCAGTCCTGAGATTCCCTGGCTTCGCTTTTTGACAAAACTGGATGAGCTATGATTCATAATCCAATTGTCCCTCAAGACTAAGTAATGCTGGCCAAAACCACAAAGCCAGGGATCGTACAATATTACCATGGCAGTTTGTCTAAAATAAAAATTGATTTTAAAACGGCACCCATTAAAAATAGATGCTAATCTGGTAGATGAATCACAGCGTGTCACGGCAGTAGATTATTCTGATATGTCTTCATTTATTTTGAGTGGGCAGCTATCATGGAATTTAAATGCCATTGACAGTTGCCAAGTGCCGGTAAAACATTTTACAAATGTGAAAAGCAGGAAATGAGTGTGGGCTGAGAGAGCTATTGAGTGGTGATGCAGTGACAGTTATTTCTGCCCAAGCAATGACTGGCTGCCCACTATATTGGCACTGGGAAGCCAAATCAGTGAGCTGGCCTTAGGCTACAGAGCACAGTTGTTGCCATGGTAAAAGGATTATCTCTGAATAAAACCGTCCATTCTCCTGAATTGGATGGACAGTTGTTCTAGCAGGTAACCTTTAAGTGCATTTCTTCTCCCTTCCTGTCAAACTTGTATTTCTTCAAGTTTCTTCTCAAATCAGGAGTACCGATAAACTGAGGCAAAAAATAAACACATCTAGTTATGCATGGGTATCACTAGCTTAGTGTTAGTGTGATGATGATGATAATAATATTGAATGGTAAATGAGCCTGTATTTGTATAGCGCTTTACTAGTCCCAAAGCGCTTTACACTACATTCAGTCATCCACCCATTCACACACTGGTGATGGCAAGCTACATTGTAACCACAGCTGCCCTGGGGCGCACTGACAGAGGCAAGGCTGCCGGACACTGGCGCCACCGGGCCCTCTGACCACCACCAGTAGGCAACGGGGGAAGTGTCTTGCCCAAGGACACAACAACCGAGACTGTCGGAACCAGGGCTCCAACCGGCAACCTTCCGATTACAAGACGAACTGCCAACTCTTCAGCCACGATCGCCCGTATTCAAGACTAAAAGACTGAAAATGGAGAGATTCTCTTTATTTAGCTGGAGGGCATGGTCTTGTACAGCTGTTTTCTTTCATAGCATCCACATTTTTCCAAGCATGAATGAATGTCTTGAATGAATTATGGGCAGTTTGCAGTTATTTCTTTACAGTTCAGGCATCTACAAGATTTAATAATATGTGACAAGTGTATTTCTTCTCTCAAAGATCTCAGGGAAATAAATAATAATCACCGTTTATTTATTTATAGCTTACAGAAAACAACAGAGGCTGACCCAAAGTGCTTTAGAGGCAGGTGCATTTACATTTCAGGTTTCAAAAAAAGTTTGGAGACCTGCAAACGCTACATGCAAAGCTGAAAGCTGTTGTTTTATCTAATTACTGAGGAAAGTAATAATCACATTGATTTAGTGGTCATTTAAATGTGTTCAGAATCTGCACTTTGATGATGATTTATCCCATAAGTCATGACATACTGGTTTCCTCTAAATTATCTGCTTTAAAAAGCTTTAAAAGTTAAAAGTATTACTACCTGAAATACTGGCCTTGCATTTACTTGGTATCAGATCAATACCCAAATCGCACAGCACTCCAGTCTGCATACGAATGCATCCATGGGCAACATACTGAACCCAGAGTTACACTCATGGGGGACGCATGGGGAGCAAGCACGAATGTTAGATAGTGTTCTGAAGTATAGAAAAAAACACTTGTATGAATGTGTGTGTATGTGTGTGTGTGTGATCAGGTGAATGAGGTTTGTAATAAAAAGGTGCTTTGAGTGCTCCATTAGTGTAGAAAAGTACCAGTCCATTTACCATTCTCTCACTGGCTGGGCCCTAACCAACTCTCAAATGTGATCTCGGTAAAATCTTTGCATGGATTAAACAGCAAGCATCATATTTTAAAGTTGCAGGCAGATAGATTTTGCAGACTTTGGACAGAAATATATCACGTTTCTCTTACATTTTACTCTTAATCTAATATTCATAGTCCTCAAGAACGCAGATAAAAATCACATTTTAAGTTAAATATGAACGCATTTGTTAGGATACAGTAAAATGCATACAATACACTGTCATCACTCCCAGCTTTTTACACTAAGTGCCATTCAGCCACCCCTGATATGTTTAATTATAGCAGTGTTTAGCTGTGGTCACCTTTGCCTCTTCTACCTCTGTCTGTGAAATTAGCATTCCATCCACAGGCATATAATAAGCATAAAAAATTCTTTGTGCATGTCTGAACAAATTGCAGAAGTTGCAGTGTCTCTGCTCCTTTCAATATCCGCACACATCTGAAGTGTTTGTTTGGCAGTCTGAGGTTAACACGCCACCAGTACAGATCAGCTAAAGAGCTGAGCCAAAGGGCTTTAATGTAGCTGCCGATTTTTGCACTGAGACAAACATAAAACACGTCTTGTATAACATAAACAAGGATGTACTGCTAATGAGCAAGAAACGGATGAAAGCATCAAATGATGGACGATAAACAGCTTTAAAGGAAACGGCTCAGTACACAGCAGATAAAGATTAAAAAGATACAAAAAGCCTATGAACTGATAATGGATGTTTATTTAATTTTATTTCTTCACAAAATGGTTTTAAAAAGGACTTCTAACTCAAAAAGACTCTGAAACCAATTCCAATCTAATTCTGTTATCTAATAGGCCTGAAGACATGCAGGGCTGAAACCTTCACCCCTATAGTGGTAAAAGTAGGTGCCTCGTTTTTAAGGGTGCTTTGCTGGCGTGGTGTGGGTAAACACACCCTCTGACATGGAAAGATCACAGTAATACAAAGCTGTTCCGGATACCCAGCACATTCTGATCGGTGTGAACCCTTCACGAATTTGCGTGTCATCCTTGCACAGGGGCCATGCTAATCTTCTCTGTATCGTTCCAATTTTAGTATATGTGCTACCGAAGTAACATCCATAGTGCATGAGGCGTCACTGAATGGTTTGACAAGCATAAACATTATGTGAATGATGTGTGGTATGGCTGCAGTATGGCTTTTTCAGTAGTATTCAACAGACTTTAGGAGCTTAGGATGCTGAGATTTTTGCTGGGAGTTTGAGCTTCCAGGAATGAGGAAAAGAGGAAGACCACAGTGAAGATTCATGGATGTAATGAAGGATTACATTCACAGGGCTGGTGTAACAGAGGAGGTTGCTAGGGTGAGGAGGAGGAGGAGAAGAAGACGAAGACGAAGATGAAGACGAAGAAGAAGAAGAGCAGCACATTGAAGCTGTTTTCACAGCACAAAGTGACCCAACACCTTATTCTATTGGAATTTCCATTCAATTGTCACCTGTCTTTATAGTCATACTTAAAAAGCAAGGACAGAGTAGTCTTCAATTTCTTAAACAACAAAAGAAGGAAGAAACCAAGAGCTGTATGCATTCATTGTATCAAGTGCAGCTCCTCATCTTGTTCAGACTTCAAGTAATCAAACACTTCACTGAAAAAGTGACAAAAATTGGAGAGCTGCATATATGCTAGACTATGATGTCATCATTATCCACGAGGATAAACACAGCTCAGCAGCACTTACAAAATGTAGCTGGTGACAAAGATCCATCTCTTCATATTACTGGTTGTAACTGCAGAAAACAGTCATTGTCCAATTACCACGACTTTTTCATTTGTTATGGATTTTTATTTGTATTTTGTTCTTTACGCTATACGCTGTCATTGCATGTTGTTAAATGCAGTCAGTGGCAATTTCAGGAAACAGACTGAAGCTGAGCATTTAAATATGTGGTGGTCATTCATGTTGTGAGGCTGGACAACACAGGTTATTATCAGGATGTCATGGCACTGGTGGCCCCCCTCGGTGCTGTAAGAGGCTTGATCGTCAAGTGTAAGCAGAATGCTTTAACGCTGAAACTTTTTTGGTTGGAGAGGGAGACAGCGTGCTAAGTGAAAATGCTGGCTAAGAGTCAAGTGGGATGGGACTCCAGAGCAGCATTTAATTGCTTTGCTGCAGTCGTGGTTGACTTGGGGACACCAGGGGACACATATGCCCAAGGAAGAGAAGAATGCTTTCATAGGTATGGGATTACAACTCACGGGGGAACTGAGGCCACACTAAACAAACACTGCATTGATGAAATCCTGTAATTCTCAAAAAAAATTGCACAATCTGTCAGGCAGAATACCCCAGAGACGAGGGATTTGTCAAAATGGGTAGTCAGAGTTTGTTTTGTTTTTTACTTTATTCTCTTTGTTGACTTTATGATGCAATGGGGATATTTTGGCACTGTTTTTAACCAGCTCTAGAGATGGCAATGTATGTGGGCTCAGAACACTGCTTCTCTCTGAAGTGAAAAAGCCTAACAAGCATGTCATTAATGACCATGAAATACTGTACACACATCGTTGGACCCTGGAGGATAAGTTCAACAGATTGACGTGAAACTCATATTCTTGCCTCTGGCAAGGGTGACGTTTTTGGATCACAAACAGATCAAAACTATTCACCATAGCGATAAGAAGGTGGTAGCTTCATGCTGACTTTAAATTTAAGTTGACTAAGGTTCTAGTCTGAAGACCTTACCACTCTGGTTCTTGAAACTTCATTCCTATTGACATTTTGATTTTCAACCATGCAGTCATCTTCTTTTCCACCTTCATCTCGTCCTTTTGTAGAAAGTTTGATCTGAAGTGTCCATCAGCCGCCCCTAACTCTACTAAACACGTCTTATTTGCATAAAAATTCTATGGTCCAAAGTTTGGACTTGTAGAAAGATTGCTGTGAAATTTAAGTTTTGTATATATCAAATACTACTCATGCTTTATTTTGCAGTGAAATTTAACAATATGATATTTACCACCAGTGATCTTTTGCAATGTTTAGTTTTTTTGTAATAGAAGTTTTCAGTAGAAATTTTGTGGGGGCAAATATAGCAGGAGTGCTGGATGTTTACTTTGTATTTTAACTAATCAACATTCAGATATTTCTGGATGTCTCTGTCTCAAATTACAGAACCTGATTCATGTTGATGGTAAGAAAAACCTGAAAATTTGAGGCTTTTATCTTTTTTAGTTTTTGATATTTGTGTTCAAAGACTGCCTCAGATTCAACGTGCAAGACAAAATAAAGCCTGAAAGTGGGTGTACAGGCCATTTTTCAAACAAAACATCTTGAAAACTATTTGATATCCATCCATCCACCTATCCTTTTCAGGATCACGCGGGGCGCTGAAGCTTATCCCAGCTGTCTTAGGGCGAGAGGCAGGGTACACCCTGGACAGGTCAGTCTGTCGCAGGGCTAACACATAGACAGAGACAACCATTCACTCTCACATTTACACCCATGTGCAATTTAGCGTTTCCATTTAACCTATCCCCACTAACTGCATGTCTTTGGACTGTGGGAGGAAGCTGGAGTACCCGGGGAGAACATGCAAACGCCACACAGAAAGACCCTCACCTGATGGTCGAATTGAACTCAGGACCTTCTTGCTGTGAGGCACAGCAATCATTAAATATGTTGGACCATAAAAATCTTTGTGCAAATCCGAGACAGTTGAGCAGAAAAACCTTCTGATTTGAGATGATCGTTTTTTCTATCGCCAAGCATCTGGATTCCTGTTTCAACTGTTGCCTACATGCTTTGGTTAGCTTAGTCAATCTCCTGCACATCAGTAAATAATATCCTTTACTTACATACAGGATCTCTGTCCTCTAACTAGTCTAGTTAGAAACATGACTTGCTAAAGTTAAAATTAGCTTCAAAACATCCACCTCATAAACATCTGCAGCGAGCGGTCTCACTTGTAGATCTGAAGGAGAAACATCATAATTGATTATGTTTAAATGTATGGGGATCTTGATTTGAAGAGCTGCATATCATTCTGAATGGCAACTTCATCATAATTACTAATCTCGTCTTCAAAGTCTGTTTTTTGTGTGCTCATTAGAGATGCCTGATGAAGTTCTCAATCAATATGCAGATTAGGAGCACATCAATTTGTTTTGATTCCTATGTCATCATTTTTTTTCTTCAGTACGCTGAAATGCTAGAGTGAAGATGTCAACACTACAGATTTATATCTGTTCCTGAGCAGTACGCTGAATGATGCATGTTTGCGGTTTGATTACAGTTGATGTCACGGGCATGGAAAGTGTGTGTGTGTTTTTTAGAGAGAGATTTGTTCCACTTCTAAAATTTGCCTGGCCGTGCATTAAAAATGAATGCCACTCATTCTAAAAATTATTTCTTTCTTTTTTTTGGTAGGTTTATTTATTCTAAGGTTCAGTTGCCCTCTTTCTGTCCTATCAGTCCTGTCACGATTTTTACAAAATAATGTAACAGCATGGAGCAATGTGAAAAATCAAAGCCCCAGAAACAAAAACAGTTCTGCCACCATAAGTATCTAAATCCATAGAGTGTGTTTCACAGCTCCCGTCCTGCTCTAAGCCATGTGAATCAGGCTTATTTGAACAGGATATTTCGGAGTTATCAGCGTTACCAGTACCACCCAAAGAAAACAGATGTATATCAGTAATATCTGGTTTCCCTACTTTTTATCGTGTGCGGGTTTTATTGTTTTGAATACAGTAATTTATTTTTTTTTTCATTTTCATTTCTTTCCCATTTTTATATGTGGGTTTCTGTTTTATGTGAGCTCATCAAAAAAAAAAGAAAAAGAAAATCAGATATTGAAACTGTGATAAGAAGTCCAGCAGACTATTATACTGGCTAATATTTCTTATCACAGGTACAGTGGGATCGAAACTTTCTCATACTTTTGTGTAAATTTTTTAGAAAGAAACAGCAATCCTGTATGAACACATTTTTTTTGACATTGACATGTTAAGGCTTTTGTCCAAAAGGTCAAATATTTCCAATTTTAGTGAAAATTCAGGTAACGTACAGAACAAACTTAGAGTAAGACTGCAACAGTGGCAACATTATAGCTAAAGTAGCAGAAGTAGAGAGGATTACATTTGCAAATTATGGCTAGACTGAAGATTTCTAGAAGGGGGCAGTATGAAGCTCTAAAGAGCCTTGTGAAAGCTACATTATTTGTATCTGTCACAATCAGACAGATTAAAAGTGACCACACTATCTGAAGGTCGCTTTGTTCACTACAAAAAAAAAGAAAAGCAATAGAGAATCTTACTGTAATGACTGTTGCATAGCTATGTATGTTTATTCCATAACTCCTCCTAATCTCCCAATCTGGGTGAAACCTACTATATAAACTGCCAATTGTACGAGAATTATCAAGGTCTATTTAACTTTAGGGAATTATTTTTAAAACATTCAAATCTTTACAAATTATGATTCAATGAGGAGAGATCATTAAAAGGAACTGAACATGATTTATTGATATACAGAATTCAATTAAGCTATTTGGCGATTAGACTTTGAGAACTGATCAGAGACCTCAGCAGAAGGGAATCCCAGCGGTGTCCGGATGTAGTCTACACACTGGTGGTGAAGATGAAGATGGAGGCTTGGATGGAGGCTGAGTAACATGGGAGAGGCGGAGAAGAGGAGGAGGTGGGTTGCACCAAGGCGTTTGCAAGGCAGAGTGACAGATGAGCAATGGGATTCAGAGTAAGGGGAGCAGAGGTTGATTAGCCTGAAGAAGGCGGGCAGAAAGATGATTGGACTAAACCAGTGATGTCAGCAAAGAGCTCGACAAGGTAATGTGTACATTATTTGGAAATACCAAACAATTTTTAGTGCAGTGATACTTTTGGGTCACTGTAAATGTGTTGTCATGCATAGCTGTAAATAAGTGTTCATCACTGATATTATTAAGATATACATGATATTGTGGCATGCAGAGGAATCTTTACAAAGAAGCTCACAGAGAGAGATTGAGCTTGTTATTCAACCCCAAGCTGGTAGGGGGAGCTCTTTATTACAACACTTGCTGATGCTACACTGTGCTTTGAGGGTCATTAACAGCATAACAGAACTCACTTATGGTTGCATTCATTCTATAAAACAATAACTGTAAGTGACTTTGAACCGCAGTACAAACACAACATTCAAGATAACAGTTAAAAGTAGTGTAACCATAAACAATAAAACAAGAACATCTAAATAGCAGCACATGTCCCAAGGCATGATGGGAGAGAACTAGCTGTTCCCCCAACACGCCACAATATATTTATATATATGTATGAGTTTAAACACAATAGACTAAGCAAACAAGCGATTTAGGCCCTACAACAAAACACCTAAAGGATGTATTTTTGCTTGCTTTAAATAAAGAATGCAATCTGCAGAATCCTGTCAAATGACAGTCTGGAAGTGACATCTCAGAGGATAAGTAGCAGCCTCTCAACAGGGGGAGCAAAGCCAAATGTTTGACGTGTTTTACGGCATGCTGTCATTTCACAGCAGAGCAGTTGGGGAGAAAATCTAACCACTTATAAATCCAGGTTGGATGTTTCTGCCAGTAAGAGAAGGGTTGATATTTCAGCGTATCAAACCCACGGTGAAAGATAATGGTGGTAATATTGAGGTCTGGGGGTGGTTTACAACTCTGAAGTTGGATGTCTACACTGACTCGACTACACCAAGACAAAGGTTAAATATTTCCCCATTCTCCAAGTAGATGTTGCACCTTCTGGTCGGCAGGTTTGTGGAGCAAGATTCCCAGTTCAGCAGGAAAGAAACCCCAGGAACTATCTGAAGACGAAAGAAAATCAATGATATGTGTTTTCCTCTACACCTGCCTGACCTTAACCGGATGTTTTTTAATATGTTGTCTGCTTTTTTTATATGTCACGTTACTGTTTGCCATCAGAAAGTTTAAAAATGGATGCTTAAGCAGCAGGTTTTCAGGCAGGAGCAGGTGCATTCATTAGCAAAATCCTAATGAAACAGAAGAACAACCCAAGGGAAGCCAGCCAAACAAAAGGAAAATAACACAGCAAAGTGCCACCTCTTTTATTTCACCATGTCAATATATTCAAGGGGTTTCAGTGGCTCTTTCCTCTTTGGCCCTAACTGCTCCTGTGCCCCTATCCATCTGTGCTCAGAACATAACCATATAAAAGTGCTCAGAACATAACCATATAAACCTGCCTTCACTAAATGATTAACAGCTGGAAACCCCAGAAGAAAACTGGACAGAATAGTAACTAAATTAGACCAAAAACAGACAACATAAACCCATTATAATAATCACTATTATGTTTGGGAATAGGGCCCAGAGAAAAGGGCGTAGGAGTGACCCCGTTCACATTCACAAAACTGCAAACATTCACATTGTTCATATGTGAAGACATATTATGCAGATTACTAAAAGATTTGCTGTGTAGATTCATGCTCCCAAGGGAAACCCCCTTTTCATTTTAATGGCCTTTCCTCTTGCAAAGTATGCAAGGACAAACTTCAGATGAATTAATAAACACTGCAGACTGTGCAGCTATTAGGACTTTGGACTTTTAATGTTGTTATGCTAATTACACTTTTATGCTGGATAGCGTTTAATATTGTCTTGTGCTTTCTCAATAGGTATAGGCATTTTTACGGCTCGGTGGTAAAAGGCTGATGGGGTATTGTGGTCACCCTGCCTGGGGGCGGACGACACAGACAACTAAGTTTATAAATCCAATAACTCGAGAATGACGGGACATAGATGCTTCAGATAGATAGCATAGGTGCATTTACTGGACGTAGGATTTTAAAATTGATACCATATTTGTATCTACTAGCACTGGCTGTGTAATTTAGTGCTCTCATATCCCCTCACTGAACGTTACCAGAGTTCTTTTGCCTCTGCTGCATGTTCAACATTCCCAACGTTCCCAGCATTTTTTTTAAGGAGTTTACAGGACAAGTGGCCACTTCACTTCCTTTAAGTGATTCTATGTTTTCTTTTTACCACCTCATGATTCCTCTTATTGTCAACTCTGTCCCCCACCCGCCTTCCCTGGTTCTCGTGGCATGGATGGAGCTGATCCTTGTCACAGAGGTCCAATCCTGTGCACATGGGGGTTGAATTATTAAAGTGGAAACTACCAGCTCAGCAAACATGACCAAAGAGACAGATGATCCTTTCTTCACTCTGCGCTTCTCATCACCCTTAAACCTCTAGAATTTACCTCCTGTCAAGCAGCCGTCCCCGTGAGCGTGCTGAAGCACCACATTTTATGACACCCAAGTCAAAAGGCAATTCACACACACACATATACACACACACACACACACACACTCATCCACTAGGTCATGTTTTGCACCTAATGAAGAGTAAGAATCTGCAATGATCACTGCTTAATGAATTCTACCGACTGAGTTCAGCAAGTGTGAAAGAAGTCCAGTGAGATCCTACCGCCTGCTCGCACTCAGAACATTTTCTTATTTTTCTTTTATCAGCTTCATCTTCCGCGCGGTTGACACTACAGCAAACAAGCCCAACGATGCAAAGTAGCTCATCGACTAAGCAGAAAGTTTGCATAAAGGCTGAGTCGTGTAAAACACTGCATTGTGCGAGTGCAAAGTCTTCCATTAGCAGGAGCTAATTCACTGATCCAAGGTCGGGCCCACTTGACACAAGAAGAAAAGACGCTTTGTTTTGTGAAGTACAGCACTAAAAGGCAGCATCATTCTGCCTTGTAGTGGAGTGCCTAAAAATTCTCTGTCATTTCTTAAACCACCCCAGAGGGAAACAAACAAATGCGTCTCACTTTCCTCATGGACAAAAGCTGACACGTTTTCTTGTACAAGGTTAATATATCATTATCCGCTGTCTTCAGTTCCTCCCTCAGCAGTCACAGAGAGAAGGTCAAGCTTTATTCTTTTAGTCCCTCTGCAGATGTTTCCATCATTCTCTAACAAAAATCATTTTCAATAAGGGCATGTCATCTACCACTCTCAGCAGAGCTGTCACACCACCTCTGAGATCTGCACTTTATAAAAACCCCTTCGGAAGCTCGTTGCATCGTCATTACAGGAACACAAAATGTCAGCCTGTCTTGGCAGAGGAAACAGATGTAAACCTGGTAGGAATGGAGCTGAGGAAATATCTTCATTTAAAAGATTTTAATTAAAGACGCAGTACCCCTTTTTACTTGATTTGCTCTTGGGTCGTGATCTTGTTTTGCAAGACTCGTGGCACGCGTAGATGGGGGGGCGGGGTTTGTGTGAAAATGACAATTCTTAGTGCACATTCATGCAGCAGGGGGATAACAAATGAGACACTATATTTGGTGCCTTTACAGGCAGGAGGGGAGAAGACGTTTCTGCTTTGACACAGTCTCCACATGGAATACCAGCTGCAAGACGAGTACAAGAAAAGTCATTTCTCTTGTAAAATTTCTAGCCCATATCCTGTTTCGGCTATCAGCAGGTTTTTAAATCACGGGAATGCGGCGGAAAATAAAATACGGTCCCCTACTGTCTTTAAAACTATCACTTCGCAGAGAAAGGTCGCGCAGTCATGTAAGAGTGAAAAATGCAGTGCAGGCATCAAAGGATTGAGCATGAGTATGTGTTTAACACGTGACACGTTTAAAGGGATTTAAATCAGGTCTTAGTAAAAAAAAAAAATTTCAAACCTTTTTTTTTGTTGTTTTTTTGGGGGGTGGGGGGCTTTTTAGCTGTTATTGAGATATGAGTCAGCTGCTCAACCCGATGAGCTAAAGCGTCATTTCCAAACTTTAACAGAAACACTCACTGTCTGCTTACCCTGCATGACTGCAGCTAAGTGTTCTCGAGTGCAGAGGAGGAAATCCTCAAAAGATGGATTCATTCACCTCTTCACCAAAATACTATTTATGGGCCGGGTTTAGCTCGAGTGGAGGAGCTCCAGTAAAACATCAGACAACATAATAGTAATATTTCTTTTGTGAAAAGCTAGAGGAAAATGTATGTGAGCGACTGATCGGCTTTTTACCCCCAATCCCAGAACTTGCTCGTTCCTTCCAGCAGCCGCAGGAGAAATAGATGACGGAGAACAATGTTAATGATGCATCTCCACAATGTGGAATTCACAGCCGTGTTGTAGGTCATTGATCAAGACTTTGTACTGAAATTGTGATGAATTTATGTTTACATTTGTGTACATTTTTATTCATTTGAATTTTTATGATAATATAGTTACAGATCTGGTTTCCGATGTCAGGGGCTGGGTCTGTGACCCAGCAGTTTTGAGTTTGTTTTGTATTTTTTTCCTTATATTGTTGTAAATATCTCAAGTTCTTGTGTTGCCATTATTAGTTAGGATTTAGTTGAGTTTCATTCTAGTTTTACTTCTTCTATAACTCCTGATTTATAAGTCTTATCTTATATGTCATGTGTTTCTTGTCTGCGTGCTTCATCTTGTCAAGTTTGTGTGCCATGTCTAAGTCTCTCATTGTTTCCTGTTTTATTTTGAAGAGGTCTGGTGTCCCATTTTTATTGTGTTTAGTTTCACTTCCCCTGTGGCGTCATTAGCTGTGTCCCAAAACCTAGGCCGCATTTGTAGACCAATTACGTCACAGCGACACAACGAAGGCTGTCCCTATTCGTAGACTCCTCCGAATGCAGCCGACAAATGCGTCTTCCTTTCCCCTAGATTTGAAGGATGGGTCGGGTGTATCCTTCGTGGCCCACCATATCCCAGAATTCAGCCAATTCCAGTTTCCAACAATGTTTAGTTTTAATATTACTCTTATTATTACTCTTTCTGGGTCACAAAAAAAAACTTTTAAGATATTTTCAGGCGAGAATGTAGCTCTGTAAACTTCAAATAGCTGCTTGGTTTCTCAAGACATCTCATATTTGCAAAAGTGCTCCAACGTTTTTGGAGACGTCTGTCACCCACCCGCTCGATGGCTAGCTGGCCCAGAATTCATTGCAGTATTTTTCTTGTAACAATGGCAGTCGAAGCAGGAGATAAACCAGGAGATGAATACACTTTTAAATGTAATTATATGAAAATCTGGTGGTACAAAAGTTAAATGTTTATAGCGGTTGTGTTCTTAGGCTTTGGCCATTTAGAGTTTTTTGCACTGAGCTCGTAAACGAGCAACATATCTGGGTCCATTTTCATAACGTTTTCACACTGTGGCCCTAGAAAACGGAAACATGTGGAAGTAAGGGTGGGAACAGATCGAGAAGGCTAGACCGTCCAATTTCATATCCGCTCACTTCCGGCCTACCCGGCCTCCTGAAGACCTAACCCACGTAGCCTGCGAAGGCCGGGTCCTCCGAAGGATGCGGCCAAGGTTTTGGGACACAGCAATTATGTTCACTCTAATCAGCTGTTTCTCCAGGCGTTTCCACTTTCCTCATTACTTTTCTGTGTATTTAAGTCCAGGTATCTTTGTATCCACGCCAAGTTTCATGTTAGGGTTTTTTATGTTTATTTTTAGTTTTCCCAGTTCAAGTTATTGTTTATTTTCGTCTTTGTTTGCTTTGTGCATTGCTTTGTATTTCTCCATCAGCCACATTAAACGGCTCGCTTTTTGTTCATTCAAGTTTGGGTCCACGTTCCTTTGTGTCTGCATTTGGGCCCACTATTCACAATACATACAGTCTGCTTCTGCATATTGTGACATCCGAGGGCTACTGTTCACTCAACAGATGGGTGGAAAAGGGGTTAAGGTTGTGCCCAGGTGAATAGTCGGCCTGCCGTGCAGGAGATTAATGGGTTGTAACAGAGATTTCTCATGTACATGCAGTTTTTATGTAGCTGATGAAATCAAAGTTTTAGATGTCCTTTTATTTATTTAGAGAGAAGCTGGAAAATAACTGCCCAGAGGCAACACTTGCTTCTAGAAGGACTAACAGCAAAAAGTAAATAAATAAGGGTATAAGTCAGTCAGGTTGTCTTATTACTTAAAAGAGGAGCAGCAATAAACCAAATGCAACATGACGGGAAAGTCCGAGTTCAAAGAGAAGAAAACTGAAATACCAGCTTCTTATCTGAAACTGAACTGAGTTGTCCAGATATAGACCAGAGCTGGCTTCTTTTCGCTAACTCTTGGATCTCCTGTTTTAGGGCATCTTGTTGCATATTGGGCGTTGTTCATGTTCTCTGTTCTCCACCTTCATTCCCGCACGCTTTCCCTCAAGAGCGTTCAATCTCAAGCATCATCTTGAAGTTTTCGACTTCATTGTGAAGGATGTCACTGTGTCGGTTTATGTCATCTCTCTCAACTTTCAGCAAGTCATACGTGGGGCCAAAAACTTTTTTCACCTTGAAGTTTGCTGCCGAGCCTCTCGACTGTGTCTGCCAGAGCTCAGGTTGATCTTGAGAAGGCTTTTAGCTCATTATTCTTCTTCTTGCTCCTTTGAGAGCTTTGTCTTTAGCAGCGTATTCTCTTGCTGCAGGGTGTTGTTTTCGTTGATCAGTGCCTTTTTTCTGCCTTCGTTGCCTTATAAGCATTCAAATTTTCATAATCCTCTGTGAAAATATGAATTTCTCGGGTTACTCTTTTTTTTTCTTCGAGAAAGCAACCTTTTCCTTCAGTTTTTCTTTTGTAGTTGTATCTCTAGTCTTCTTCAATTAGAATTTTTGTATGTATTTGTATGTATTTTAATCAGGTCTTATACCTCCAGTTCAAAGTATCTGACCTTTAAACTTCTTCTGATCTGGAGCAATAAATTTACAGAGATGAGAATGGGCCTCATAATTTTTGTTTTTTCAAGACATCCATGTGGGCCAAGGGCATCCAGACCTTTATGTCTTCCCATTCTGTTATAGAGACTTGGATTGGCTGAACACTTCATAGACACCTCAGCTTCACTACTGGAACTTTAACATTATGCACTCCATACTGTACAGTAATGCCACTGTTTTGCACATGTCTCACTCTGTATATTTTATTTTATATATTTTATTTATTGTTTACTCTATTTAATTTGTAAAATATGTGTACACACACACACACACACGTAGAAAAATATTTAGTATACACATCCAGAAATGCATATACTATTATATATTGTACATATATTTATTAGTTTCAGATGTAGCCATTCTTGTATTTTGCTTGTTTACATTATTGTATTTGCACAACTCTGTTGCTTGTGAAGCTCGCACACAAGAATTTCACTCACATGTGCTGTACCAATGTACCTGCACATGTGATGTGACAATAAAAGTGATTTGATTGATTTAAGTCCCTAGATTTCCTGTTGTTACATTCTTTACTGTTGCCTCAATTTTCTCCCTCCATAGAGGAAGATCGATTTCCGTAAATTCCCTCTAAGTTCTTCTTTTAAGATTCCAAAATACTTTCTAGAGTTGTCCACCGTTGCATTGTCTTTAAGTCTTTTTTAGTGTCCTGAATTTATTGCCACAGAGTGTGACATTCATAGCTCATTATGCAATACTCTAAAATTTTGCACACTAAATGAAATGAGGTATGTGTTGTTCCTTGTTACAAATCACACTTTTTCTCCAAACGTTCAGACCTCTGAAGCTGTTTGCTGAAGCTCGTGAAGCTGGAGTTGCAGTTGGTGATTTATAGCTTGTATGCTCTCTTTTGTGGCAGTGTAGTTGGCCACGTACCTCTCTGTTCCTGGTGGAGGTCCCTGTTGTCACTCTCCAAGGACTCCAGAGAGGAGACAGTCTGTTGACCATGAATCATTTCTTGCTTTCTTAAATATTCACAAAACCACTATTGTAGATATTTTAGAAGCATCGTGTGAGAAAACTGAGATTAAAATACTGTTCTACTGAATCTGTGAGCAGTGTGTGTGTGTGTGTGTGTGTGTGTGTGTGTGTGTGTGTGTGTGTGTGTGTGTGTGTGTGTGTGTGTCCTTCTAAGATTTTAAGTATATTTAATTACTGCATAGAATGTTGACTATGCAGTATTAAAAGAGCAGAGTCTGACAATACTGCCTTTATGTGACATGGTGGTGTGGTGTAACATCCCTGCCTGCTATTAAACTTAATATCTTAATATCACCACAACTGTAACTGTAACTTCGGTCGTTGCTGTGCTTTTTTTGGAAGTCGAACTTCCCAGAGGAACCCACCCGAGGGATTAATAAAGTTCTATCTTATCTTATCTTATCTTATCACAACGTTACCATGACAGTTTTCTCTGTATGTATTATTGTGGGGTCTACCTTACAATATAAAGGGCCTTGAGGTGACTGCTGTTGTGATTTGGCGCTGTATAAATAAAACTGAATAAAATTGAAAAATATCCTTACACTGGACAATTAATAATTGTGAACACAAAATTTCTCAACTGCCACGCCCCCTTTACCTATATTAGATAAATATAAACATTAATGATTGTGAAGTGGAGTAAGAGGTGATGATGTCTGAGGACGAAGCCTGTATCACTAAAGCAAAAAGCAGGAGAAAACTAGACTGAAGAAAATTGAAATAATAGTGTCCAAGGAGCAAGCTGGAAAACTTTCATTTGGACATTTTTTTGAAAATGTGAGGCCTGGGCTGAAATAACGGCAGGTGTGAAATATTGTTTCCCCTGAGACACTCATTATGGCTTAGGTAAAAACAAATAAAATAAAAGAGGTTTCACACTGAAGTAACAGGACATAAGAAAAAGAAGAAAGCAGGTGGAGAACGAGGAGCGCCTGAGATGAGAAACTCACTGAAATTACTTAAAACATCTACACTGTCCAGCATCTGTGGGAGAGCTCCAAGAAATTAGACTGATAACATCCAGCAAGAATAGAAGTCATTTTTAACGAACGACGTTAGAGAGGAGACAATGAGACAATAATGGTGGAAATAGGAATATGATTAAAAAAAGATTAAAGCCTACACCTTTTCCATTAGTTCTTTAAATGCTCTTTAAATGCTATTTTGTGTTGTATTGTTGTGTATTTAACCCTTGTATGGTGTTCGGGTCTGTGAGACCCGTGTTCAGTTTTTTTCAAAAGAAAAATTAAACAATTAATTATTTTTTCACGTGTAAATGTGTTGTGTCTTTCCACTCACTCCACTTGATTATAACTGATTTATTTATAACATTTTATATAAAAGAAAAACGAGAAGCACATTAATTCATAAATGTGATCTAACAAAGGTAAAGGGAAAAAATTAACCATGTTTGCTGTTCATATGTCTTGTAATTGGGATGAAGTAAACATCTGTTGAGTAATTTAACATAAAATTGTTTGATAGTGTTAATTTGGAAAGCCAACACTCTAGCGGGTCCACCAGACCCATGAACACTGGCTGAGTAACAAAAATACGAACACCACACAAGGGTTAACAAATATTTGACTGAATTGAAGCTTGTATCTTTTCAGACACAATAATTCATGGTGGTCTGTCCTATGAACAAACAAAATAAAATAAAAAAATGATGGTCACACTTCTCACCTGATGGCCTTGGATACTGTCAATTGTCAAATTCCCACTGAAAACTGCTGTACAGTCTCACAGTGATGACTGTCATCTACAAATTTGGGTCAGTTTGACATAACAATTTTAAGCAGAAGGACCATGGTGATGTCAGAAATTCACATGTGCTAGTTACAACTTGACTTCCAAGGAGTCATCTAAAATTAGCAGTGAAAGGGCAACGAGACAAGGAGATTTACCAAATACGAATCAGCCTTTTTTTTTCTTTCTTTCTTTACAGAGAGTCACAAAGCTGTCATGGCACTCACGTCTGCCTATAATCCATTGCAGCATGAAGAGGAAGAGAACATTTTTCACCATCACATATTGGGGGGGGGGATAAGAAACATAACATGCAAAAGGAAGAAGGGTTTGAAAAGAACGAAACAGGTAAAAGATTTTTCATTCACAAGAAAATGGAAGGTTTTGCGCATTAGTTCGACAGTTAGAGGCACTGATCAGTCACGGCTCAGACTGTCGATATTCCTGACTTCTCTCTAAATCCTCATTTGGCTTCTCCCTGTGGACAACAGCAGCACCATTTTTCTTCTATGTGTTACCAACAGAAGGAAGAATCTGTAACATAAAGACAGCTTCAGAACCCTAACAACTTCCACAAGGTAAAGTTGTCAGTGTAACGTACTGTTTATTTTTGTTATAAGAAGAGTTCAAGCTAAACTTTAGTGTGTGAAGTGCTGCAAAAGGAGATCTGACACAGTGATTAGAGACCTAGTGCTGTCTTTATCAGTGTCTTTACTGTCTCCTGTCTAAGCTAGACATTTTGTAAACATGCTCATAATTGGAGCTAGCCTGCCATTAATATTAGCGAGACTTGCAAACAGCTCAGCGGTTATTTCAGGGCCATTAAGTACTCTACCTCGGTGTCATTCATGCTAATTTAGTATCATGCTTGACCAAATTAAGACATTGATTGGATAGGAGAAATATAAACTACAAGCAAGCGGGAGGTGGGAGTGATGGAGAATTCAGGTCTAGCTAAGCTAACTTATTAAGGACGCATTTCTGCCAAATAAAGAGATTCTAAATGGCTGTTCAATCCAAAAAGAAAACATTGTAATCATTCTGGAAATCAAAATCTGACTACCAGAGCAGTGTTTGTAGTTTTGAGTACAATACTTCCCCCATGTAGGACAATACTGGTGCTACTGTCTATTTGCAATCTGGTTGTAATCGTCAGACAATGCTCCTGCCACTATTGTCATAAAAAGCTTTAATTCTTTTCAATCTCCTCTGCAATTATAATCAAAGATTTACAGAATTCTAAATTTAAAAAACAAACATGTTCTTTCTCCACAAGAAAAGTACTACTCTTCAACTCCAAACCTGACCAGCTCATTGTTCATTCAGAAAGGAAACACCGTCACACATGAAGAAACATTAAGTACCTAACACAGATTGTAAGGAGTGCTGAAGCAAGAAAATATAGGGTTCCAGTATGTTAGTTGCACTAACATACTGGAGGTACACAGTGGCAAATAAAATACAACGTGGATCACAGCAGGTAGACAGAAACATTACAACAAATGCTGTATGTGGTATTCTTGCTGTGTCTGCTGGAAGAGTAAATAGGAAAGTGTTTGCTAAGACGTCTACAAACATCAACTTCTATGGTGTAAATGATCAGAAAAATGTAAAATCTTCGCCTTAGAGGGTGTCGACATATGGCTGAGTCAGACTGACTTCACAGTTATGTTTAATGGCAAAGCCAGTGTGCAGTAACAACATGGGAAATAGCCATAGTCACTGATCAAAAACTACAGGGCTCACTAATGTCTGCATGGTTAGGCACCATAGCCAACCTAGGTGACCACCAGTTCTCACTCTGAATTCATCCCACTGAGATACTTTGTACCAACCTAATACCATCATATTTTAATGTCATGTGCGACCCTTTTGATGCCATTATTAAATGTGCAGAGTAGTCTGATAGACTAGACTTTTTTCATTGTTTGACCAATAGGCTTCAAATTTATCTTGTTGTTATTGGGACACTTACCAGGAGTAATTTAAACTTACTAAAAAGTGAGGATGTTTGTGTTTGTCTTGATGCATTCTCAATCATCCAGGAAAGTGGAAACATCATGCTATGGGGCTGTTTTTCTGCCAAGGGGACAGGACGACTGATCCGTGTTAAGGACAGAATGAATGGGGCCATGTATCGTGAGATTTTGAGCCAAAACCTCCTTCCATCAGTGAGAACTTTGAAGATGAAACGAGGCTGGGTCTTCCAACATGACAATGATCCAAAACACACCGCCCGGGCAACAAAGGAGTGGCTCCGTAAGAAGCATTTGAAAGTCCTGGAGTGGCCTAGCCAGTCTCCAGACCTCAACCCCATAGAAAATCTGTGGCGGGAGTTGAAAGTCCGTGTTGCTCGGCGACAGCCCCAAAACATCACTGCTCTCGAGAAGATCTGCATGGAGGAATGGGCCAAAATACCAGCTACTGTGTGTGCAAACCTGGTAAAGACCTATAGTAAACGTTTGACCTCTGTTATTGCCAACAAAGGTTATGTTACAAAGTATTGAGTTGTATTTTTGTTATTGACCAAATACTTATTTTCCACCCTGGTTTACGAATAAATTCTTTACAAATCCTACCATGTGGATTCATGGATTTTTTTTTCACATTCTGTCTCTCACAGTTGAAGTGTACCTCTGGTGCAAATTACTGACCTCTGTCATCATTTTAGGTGGGGGAACTTGCACAATCGGTGGCTGACTAAATACTTTTTTGCCCCACTGTAAATCTCCAAAAAGTTGATTCTGTTCATCTGGACATAGCGTTTTGTGGGAGAAACGTTTCGTCACTCATCCAAGTGACTTCTTCAGTCTCAGCTGACTGCAGGTTTCGCCAATCTTATAAACAGTACATTTGCATAATGACTGAAACCAGCCCACTGAAGGAACAATGGGCTGGGGGGTCAGTTCCTTAATCTTAATTATGCAAATTCTCATGACCATTGATCAACAACCACTGATCAATGGCCAACACTCTCTGTGAATGGTACTCACGGCCATTGATCGGTGAACAACACTAATAATGACACAGTACTGCCCAGGTCTGGTTCAGTTTTGGTAGCACTTAGAAGCTACTTGGATCATTTTCAGACTAAATTCACAACACAGAATGTATCTACTATTTAGTGAGGAAGGGCGGGATATTATATCTACTTTGACACATTGATATAGTGTCTGGTATTTGATTTAGTTTAAATTTATTTGCTGTCCATATGGCTGCTTGTATGGCTCACTCTCCGGCCTACTCACCGAAAGCATGAATCATAATTCTTATAGTAAACTATGACAAAGTCTTTCTGTACATTCACCCAGCATGAAAACAACATGCATCAACAAATATGTCATCTCTTTTTATGCATCATCCGCCTTGAGCATTTACCATTCGATATTCAGCGGCAACGAGCTGGCACGCATTGATGTTTGAAATTATCAACAAGACCCCCCCGATTTTTGCATTTGTTAAACACAGATGCTTCATTCACAGCGCCATGTAAATAATGTGGAGACACTGTTCGTTACCTTAATCTTTGTGAATAAAGTTCATTATCAGTTAAAAGGTGACATAATTTAACCTATGGTCTGGAGCCAATTTATTTCACAAATGAGTTTTTTTACAGGATTGTATAATTATGTGGTTTTAAGAGAGGGGGGATGGGGGGGTCAGGGCCATGTGACAGATAGCCACTTGGTCGTTTTTCTCTTTTAAGCTTCCTTCGATACTTCCGTGATGACTATAACCTCTCCGTGACCTCAGTACTGTAAAGGTTGATTAATTATGCTCCGAGTCCACCTGAAGAGTTCACACCGTAACTGCCGCCTTGTTTCTTTTCTCACCTCGCTGCGGTTTAGGCTCCCAGCAAAATGGCACCATTGAGCAGAATGTCATACGTGATGTTCTATGTTACATCGCAAACAGAGAGCAATTAAGTGTTTATTGCATTGCAGCTGCCAGGCAATTACTGCGTTTTGCGCCGCTTGCACTTTAAGCGCAAGGAGTGGACCGCAACCAGTCTTTTGAATCGCTCAGGGATTAATTAGTATATTCAAAAGAGTAATGAGTCTCTTGGTTGTGTATACATTCTGCTGTGTGTTCAAAATGTCAAAATTTATTTGTTTTATAATGAAAGGTTCAGGTCAGAGCAGGAGCAGTTTAATCCACTGCAGGTGATTGAATCAGCTGTAGAAAAACAAGATGGCGCTTTGCCTTGCACAGTTTACAAAGTCTTAACAGATCGTGCATCAAAATATTTACACCAGTTGGGGTTTTACAATAAGATTTATCCACCTTATTCATTATTGAATAACATAGCACCATAAATTATTATGATCCTTTATGATTCATTTTTCTCTGTAGGTAATGCAGGTATATAATATCTATGGCTTTAATTAAAGTCTTCGCAGCCTTAAAGTGGGTTATGAACTACACAGTGCAAACAATGCCATTGCACAAACCCCATATAAACTATATGCCATATTAGGTAATGTGTCAAAGTACGCCATAAATTTAGCACTGCATTTGGTGAAATGTTCTACCCTGGGGTCTTGGACAAATCCACAGCCACGAGGTTATTGTAAAACTGGCAACATGAATATCAGAAACCCAGTTGTGTATGTCAGTAATGTAAGATGTCGCTCATCATTCCACCTCATGTTTTCCTCTGCAATTCAAGCATGTTCATCTCCTGACAGATTTTTTTCTTTCAAAATAAATTTACAGTTTTTAAAATAGTTCAAGCTTCGTCACCTTTAACCCAGTGGAAGCAGGAAAGGGTCTGGCAGACCTCGGTGTAACTTCAAGTTTATTGTGACCATGCAAACTCGCACCAGCAGATACCACACTACAAAATAAATGCTGCACCTTCCAGCTTATCTAGAAAATATTGCAATAAGAATGACTGTGATGCTCCCTATACTGATGTTAACAGGCCCAACGACACTTCATGCAAGAAGATGTGGTGTAATTATCAATAATAATTTAAGCAATAAGCATTTATTGAATAACGTGTAAGGCATTCTTTAAAAGTGATTACTGCATGAAAAAACAGACCTACTTGTGCAGCAGCCTATTTGCATGGTAATCATTGCATTTGTTTGCTTACATTTATTTACCATTTGGTGGTAATTTTCGCACTTAATCTATTTTAAATTCATGGGGGACACCTGGCACAGCTCGAAATATGAGACTGCGAAAGTGCTGTAATTGTTTATTTGTTCATTTTGACGATAGAAGGTAGCAACAGACCCAAGTCATCACAGCTGCTCTGTTTTCGTTTTTAGAGTTGCCAGATATCTTAATGTTGTGATCACCTTCATTTCTGCTGCTATAGTATTATTGCGTTAGGTAGAAGTTGTGAGCACATCTCTAATGAATTCAAACACAAGCATTATCCCTGCACCATATAATCTGTAGTTTTTCCATTAGCTCACTGTCATTCAGCATTTGGAGAAAATTTCTCATTTTCCTTTGTCTTTCTGCTGTTTTCTTCTCTTATAAGATGCTTAAGATCTTAAGCATCTTATAAGATCTTATCCTAACAGTTTTAATCATATAAGCATATTTATTGGCTAAATGTGTTGTTGTATACTTTAATTTAGAAGGATCTAAGGTGAAATTGTTGGAAAATGTTATACATTTAAAAAGGATCTAGGATCTTTTAATGAAGCCTGACAACAAGGAGGAAGAGGAAGTTACTCCCATCGTTATTTGCATTACAACAGTCCCATTAAACTGCATGCACACTCTTCTTGGGGATGTTTTTGTGACTTGTTTTATTGTAAATGTCACTGAGATTTGAAATCTGGATTTGTTACTAACCTGCTGCAAGTTCTCCGGTTTCGCTTTGGCTTTCTGCTGCAGGCTAAGATATTAACACCATGCCACAGCTGTCAGTAAAAAAAAGAAAAAAGATGAGGCACAGCTTTGTGACACATTAATACAACAGTAAGTGAAAAGAAAACAATGAATATTGCAAGTCAAGGGATCACACATTAGCATGGAAGTGTTTGCATAACCTGCCCCTCCTGGTTTGAATACACCAAGAATCTCAGGGAAAAATCAATAAGCCCGTTGGATGCAAGTTAAGGGTCAAGACATTGCCACTAGCTTACTCAGTCATTCAGATCTTTTCCCAACGACAAAAATGTGCGAGTGGATGACCTTTGTGCAGCATCTCACACTCTATTTTACAACACTATCAACAAGAGTGGTGTAATGAATTTGCTTGTCACTAGCTCCTCATTCTCTTCCCTTTGGCTGCTGAAACCTACTGCACGACAGCACTGCCTCTGTGACTTCACTTTAATAAGGCAATGGAGTCTTTGGCAAGATCAGTACATTTGGGAAATCCACAGAGGCACAGGTGATTGAATGCTGGTGCCAATACTAAAACCCCCCAGATTGGAGTGATGGCTGATGGGTAACTGATTTGATAGAGGCCAATGTCACTGCGTTGTTTGATAAAAGATAATTGTGAATCACCGTGGGTGGGTTGGGGACTTTGTTCTCACAAAGATCAACTCAATATATTTTCATACCCCCTGCTGGTGCAAAGGGCAACTTTGCAATTTGGCTTTTGCTCGCATTGTTTCTCCATCAAGGTCTTAAATTTATAGCAAGCTGTGGATTGGATGAGGGTAGCAGGGGTTCCTAAAAGCCTCTGTTCATCATCACTGCAGTGCATAAGTGCATGGGTTAATTAATAATTAACAAATTGCCCTTCTAAGGGCTTCTTACTTTAAAACAGCATTGGCAATGAGGAAGAAATGGAGAATGGTCCCTGCATATTGTTAAAGGACCTTTATTAATATACAATGACAGGTGAAGGGAAGCATTTATTTCTAAGTCAATGAGGAAGACACTTTGGAAGCACCTCGTATGATTAACCCTGCATTGCTCTGTGCTTGGAGGGTATTAACACGTGACAAGCAATCTGTCCTGCTTTGATTACTTATGTCTGTCAGTAGCCACACACTACAGCAGAACAGCGGCCAATAAAAATGTATTTACTGAAAAGATTTGGGAGTTTTTAAACTTTAAATAAGAGTGAAAAAATCTCCGCTGGTGGGTTGGATGGTGGAGGGACTTTTGACTTTGGACCAGAAAACTGGAGTTTCAGTCTGTTCAGTCTGCAACTTGTTAAAGTTTGGTTCAAGGGTGGGCAAGAACATGGAGTAAACAAAAAATGAGCTTTCATCCTAAGCTGATAATAGAAGTCAGGAGAAAGCAACTAAAATGTATCCAACTATGAAGCTAACTGGGAACTGGGGATGAGACAGTCAGGGAATGAGGCACAGTTGAACATAATCAAGATAATCAACAGACAGGAAGTAAAACCCAGAAAAAGGTACATGGGGGTAACTTTTTATCATAACAAATTTTGGGGAAACACAGAACGACAAGAAAAAGGGAGGAACAGACAGACAGAGAAAGAATAACAGTAATAAGTGATAAAAGTGATACGTTTATTACACAAGTAATAAACCTAAAATCCAAACTAAAGCAGAATGAAAATCCACTAAGGATTCAAAACTAATGCCAAATAGTACACCACCCACCAAAAGGGCAATCATCATGACACATATCCAAACTCCTTAAACACTAAACAGTAACTAACTAATGCTCAAGATACTGGAATGATCGCAAAGTCAAGAATTCAACCTATCAACCTAACAACAACAACAGTGAAATCAATTATCTCTCATTTAATAATAATCAAAAATCCAAGAATCCCAAAACGCTGGAACCAAAACCAGGGACCACGACAGGTTGCTGAGTTTTGCCCATTGATACTGAAGACACTACAAACACAAACAACCATTGGCTTGTTTTCTAGGGTGGACCTTCATAAATGTGCTGACACCAAATATTTTACAGTGGCACAGTCATTGGTTCATAGTATATATCGAGTATAGGCACATGTTTCTCTGTATAAAAACGTACTATATTCTCTAATAAGGACAAGGTTGATGCTAGAGTGTGTGGAGTAAGTTTTAGCTGATAACAGATGTTACATCGGGTTGACTACTGCTGTCAGTACTACTACTACTGATTTTATCACACTCATGGCGTCTAGCTAGGTGTTTTATGCCGCTGGCAGATTTCCTATTTGGCAGAAAAACTTACATAATGTTCGAGCAGTGCTGACTAGGGTAGAGTGACATTTCTGTCTGTCTGCATTGTGTTCAGTGATAGAATATCCTGATATTGGTTAATCAAGCCTGAATGATACCGTACTGAATTGTCCTTACACTTTTAATTTTAACTAATGAAGCATAGTATGACTGAGACATTTTTCACTCTAACTGGTTATTTTTAGCCTCAAAAACTATTTAAGTAGATTCAAATGAGGGTGTGATCAAAATAAAAAATATATAATTACGATGTTTATGAATACAATGAATGTTTAAAGGACACACGGTTTAAAACTTAAAGGCCACAGTTTGAATATAACAAGAACCTGGGCGGTAATTAGCTCAAAGGACATACTGGATAGTTTTTACTTCTATAGCTCCATCCAACAGCATATAATGATTTCTCATAACTCTACATTTTATTTGCAATAGAAATTAGAAGTTAGAAGAATTATGAAATTCCACCATTTTAAGAAGTTAGGGACATGTGCAACAATCAGTATTGAATGCTCGTGATCTTCAGGGTATGAGAAATGATGAATGAAAATCACGACAAGGACTAATTACCACCCAAACTTTCATTAGATTCAGACAGTGGCCTTTAAGCATTGTTTGTATTTATAAAAATCACGTCACAGTTAAGTCGAGTTGTCAGCTGTACCATCTGACTAATAATAGTGGCACACTGAAGATTCTTTCATGACAGAAAATGGCAATAAAAACCAAAAGAAACACCAACAAACCAGCTGGTTTTCATTTTCCTTGAACAATAACTTTGTACAAGTGATTTACTGTAGATTCTTAATGATGTAGCTGACCTGGAAGTCAAAAGGGCAAAACGCTGACATGCATCACTACACCTCACTGACCTATGTGACCATAAAGTGGAACCAGGCCTTAGAACAAATTATACAGCAGCAGCAGCATCACTGGAGCTCATCACAAGGATATTGCTAATATGCTTTCCATTTCATTTGCGCCATTGTTTTGGGGAACTTTAATGGTGTTCTGTTACAGCCAAGTGCGATGACTTGCTAGTAGTCAATAATCAATTTGTGTCATCATAACCCTGAGGACAAAAGATTCAGTAAGCGGCAATTACACAAATGAGGCCAGCTGTGTTGAAGTCAATACATACAGACACAAGGGAAACCGTGAAGGAAGTTTTCTAATTAAGCTGTGAAAGTAACACAGTTGAGCTCTTTCTTTGATATGAAAAGACTCCAAATCCCATCTAACCCTAACTAGGCACGGCAGAACCAGAAGAAACTATGGTTCAGGCCAATGGAGCACCCGACGTGCACATCTTTTTCCTATCCTTTTTGCAGGAAAGAGGATCAATGAACTGTTGTATTAATTCGTTTGTGTACTTTCAGAAGTCTTGAATATGTTGAATGCATTGCACCCTGTGTACCAGATGACTGCTTGCCAATAACGGCATTGAATGTTTAGAAGAGCAAATGTAAGAGCTTCCGCGAGCTGAAAATAGGTTGGATTGCTGTTGCATAGCAATCGCTCATAGTTGTATAACATGTTTGTTTTGATAAAAATCCTGCAGATTTTTAGAGAGCTAACTCTCTCTCTCTCTCTCTGGGTTTATAGCGGCCACAGTGTTAGACTAGACTAGTGACAAAGACAGGCTGTGCTGACTCATTTTTCCTTCCTCTCAGTTCACCAGCTTAATTCTGCAGTAATTCCACTGAAAGCTGTGGTGTCAGACTTCTCTGTCTGTCTTGTTCGCTGTCACTGTAGCCTGGCTGCCTTGAAGTTACATGCAGTTTCTGTCTCTGTGGTGATGGTGTGTGGATGTGGGGGGCTGATTCACGAGCCTGATTGAAATGGAGCATCACACCCCCCAGGAGGTCTTTATAAGCCCCTCTTCTCTGGCAGGAAAAGCCACAATCGGAAGGCTGTAAATCATAACAGAGATGATAGTGGTTTTCCTAAGATAGAACTGGGGAACAGGAGAGACATTGAAAGCCAGCCTATAAAGGCTTCATTCAAGCCCCTGGCAAAGACCTTCCATAGCCCCCCAAGTGCACCTGCCGCTGCCTAGGGGACCCATGAGGAACCAGAGAGTGAGGCATGGAGAGAGAAAGAGGACAAAATAACAAAAAACGCCAAGGGAGATGGACAGGGTCTTAGCGTGTAGCCATCGCTGGCCAGCAGAAGTGACTGTCCTTTGGGTTTGCCAGTCTGGCAGTAATGCCAGAGGAGGATGTGGACTGTAATTCAAGCAGAGTGAGTTATCATGCTACTGGATGCCTGCCCTCATATAACAGAAATATATTGAAAAGGCTTGAAACAGCACTCAGAAATCAAAAGCACAAATCCAAGAGTTATTGATATGTTATCCACAACTTATGGTTATTTTCATGGCGCCAGATGTTATTTTTCCTCAAAGCTTAGAACAGATAAAGCTTTGCGTAAAGCTGAGGAAGTGGAAATGATGACGAGGAAATTGTGTGAAAATAAAAATGCTCGCATCTTCCTGCAGGGAATCTTTTAACTGTGAAGTTTCTGCAGTCAGCATTACAATAAGACACTCAGAAATTTTATTCACACACACTGACCAGGAAATGATGAATGGAAGCAGTTTTTTTTTAAAAATCATTTTTGAAAATAAGTCACAATTTGTCAAAAACTGGACCAATAAAACACTAATAGCTTGTTCTGATAAAAAAATATATCTAAAGAACTAGAACCAATTCTCACAGGCTTCATAGACAGATAAAGCTGGGTGTCATCTGCATAATTAAACTGCATGCTATGCCTTCTAATAATAGTGTAATATAGCGTATTATGTCATTGTAAATTATTTTAATTTTGCTTTATGGTAAATTTCTATTAAGCTGATCATTTGACTAATTCTCAAAGTAATTACAAATCATCTTTTTATATCAGGGCAACAAACATATTATGTTTACAGTTAACAGTAGCATAAAAGTCAGAAGAAACCATGAACATTTATAGAAACATTTATGGAAACATGTTATCCATTTCTCAAATCAAAGTTACACTTTACCTTTCCAGCGTGGATTAATCAGTGAACATTTCCATCTATTGAAGATATATTGCAAGATTGACAATGCACACAAACATTTATATTTGCACACTTACACTAATAAATGGCAAAATAGTAAACTGTGTAGCAGAGTGACAGCTCCATTTTGAGTGGAAATGTTCTTTTTTTCACCTGGAAAAACTCCAGCAGAACTGGTACATCCTTCACTTACATAAAAACAGTCATTCAGGCACACTCTCGGGGGTTTGCCACGAGGCATCCTGGGGAATGTAGGTCAGTGTAAGTTGAAGCTGAATAAAAGTACACAACAGCAAAACTTTTGATAGAAATGACTCTTGGTGGTGATAGTATGTGCTGCTCAGAAAATACAAATCTTGACATTATGCTTTTCATATTCTTTTAACCTCTTATCTTGTCATTATATTTTGTATTTTTAAAATCTTTTATTTTAGCAGCAGTTTCACAAAAATAAGTGGAATTATTAAAAACCCCTCATACTCTGAGCCTCTAAATAATAGAATATCTGATATTTTCCCACCTCTCTGCAGCTTTAGGAGATTATTGGTATTCAGAATCCTCATGAATAACTGTCTGATTACAAAGTGACGAGCAATAAAAGCGCCGTGAGCTTTAGTCAGAGGTGGCTGGGTCAAATTAGGATGCAAATTTAAACTAAACTTAATTCAATACATTAAGTACGCTCAGAGCAGTAAATCAGGGTTGATTTGGATATAGTATGCTTTCAAGCTTAGTGTGCGTTTGTGCTTTGGACCCATAATGATAAAACTTTGTGCTTATCCCCTTGGCATTTTTAGACATTTTTGTGATTCAATAAATGCGTACCTGATGCTTTATCAGATAAAGACTGTCCATTTTTGCAGAGATTTCACATTTGCTTATTTAGCTTTTTTCTGAATTACATTGAGAAAGTATGTGTACACCTAACCTTTATACCCATATTGTCACAGGCTGGGTCTCTGACCCAGCGCTCTGAGTTCATGTTTGTATTTGTCTCATTTTGTTATGTGATTTAGTTTGTGTTATTTCCTATCTGCCTTTAGTTTAGGCAGTTATTGTTCCTGGGTTTTCTATGTTTTGGGGTTTTGTATTTATTCATCACGTATTAGGTCTGTTAAGTTGTGTTGTCATGTTTAGTTTTAGTATTTCCTGTTTTATTTTGACAATGTCATGTGTTCTTTGTTCATTGTATTTAGCTTTCCTCTCCTGGTCCTGTCATTAGGTTTATGTCTGTCAGCTGTTCCCCCATGTGTCCCCACTTCCCCTGATCACCTCATGTCTGTATTTAAGCCTTTTGTTTTCTTCATGCCATTGTCGGTTCGTCTGTTTACCTCAGTCATAGTTCTAGTTTTCGTCTGTTAAGTCCACGTTAGTCTTAGTCTGTTTATCTCACCAGAGTTACAGTTATAGTCTTAGTCTTTGCCTGTTATTTTCCACCTCAGTTATAGTTATAGTTTTTGGTCTTAGTACCTTTAGTGTTTTGTTTCTTAGTGTTTTGCCAGTTTAGTGTTTTGTTTCTTAGTGTTTTGCCAGTTTAGTGTTTTGTTTCTTAGTGTTTTGCCGGTTTGTTTTGGTTTCCTGGTTTAACCCTGCCGTCATTTAAATAAAGCCTCACCTTTCTGTTAAACCTTACTACTCCTCATCGTCATCTGCTTTTGGGTCCTGTTTCCACACACATCGGCGCACCCCGCCGTGACACATATGTTATTGGCATTGATGTATCCTCAAATATTTCAGGGAAGACCTTAATCAGACTTGTAGAAACTGTATTGAGGAGCTTGCTTCCACTCAGCTGAAAGGTAATCAGTGAGGTCACCGATGTGGGGACAATTAAAACTGCACACTGAGCACTTTGAGTCCATCCAAAGGTATGGATGTGGAACAAATTACCAATATAGCATTTTAGATAATACCAAACAGATCTAAACAAAATGCTTTTGGATTGAGTCACCATCATTTACTCTTTTTAAGGTGCTCAGCTGAGATTATCAATGTTATACAATGTCAAGCTTTAATTAAAAAGGGTAGGCTGTATGTGTTACTAAATATTGGGGGAGGATCATCAACAGTGATTCTTGTAGTGCTATTTAGAGGTGCTTTTCAGCCTGAGAGAAGACAATGAATTTGGCCCTGATTACTGATGTGCCTCTTAGTTTTCTCCATAATGGCCGCCTCAGGATTAGCAGACAGTGTCAGCCTGTATTTAACTGTAATAAAGCTTCATTTTGGCTGAGTGGCTGAGACTACTGCTCCCTACTGTCCACTGTGCTCTTTATGTGTTCCATTATGATGAAAAAGAAAGAGCTAGAGGGCAAAGCTCTGTTTAAAAAAGATAAGGATGTCACCATCAAACAAGGAACAATGTCAAAGATTTCCATTTTTGAGGAACTGACTTAAATCTATCTATCTATCTATCTATCTATCTATCTATCTATCTATCTATCTATCTATCGTTACTTTTGCAAGTATTAACACCACATAACAGTAATTGCATTTCTGTATAATCTCTTTAACATAATGGTTCTTAAAAGTAAGAACAAGAACTCATTTGTGTGTGTGAAATTCAAAAGTTTAAAAGAAAAAACTGTTGTCATATGTAGTGGATGTGCTTCTAACACAGAGAGTTCACACAAAATTTGCGATTTAAATCGACATCAACTGAAGCTTCTATGTTGCCCCTCATGCAGACTCGTAGAATGTTACTACCGCAAAGAGATAGAAAGAGATACTATAAGAGAAATGCCCCTAAATGCCTGAGCATCTTATTTTGCAAAAAGAATGAAGCAAGACCTTAATGTCTTATAGACTATGTTACAGTTTTTCTCAGTCGCTTTGGTGCGTTTCTCAGAACACCATTAACATTTGCACAGCAGTTAGTGCATTTCCCAAAACAATTAGTGCAAACTGCAAAACCTAGTGGATAGCCTGCAAAAGCACGTCACATGCACAGAATTGATTATCCATACCTCAAAAGCAAGTATCTATGTCAATGAAACTGTCAGTGCCATCAAAATGAAAAGTCTTGACACCATCTTTATGAACAAGATAGTCAAATGGCATTGTCATGTTTCCACTATGACAGTTTATAATTTCAGTGTTTCCCATTGCAAAAACAATTGGTGACACCTGAAAATGCTGACGACAGCACTATGGCCTACCTGTACAGCCATCTGAAATGTGCAGTAAAGTCACTGTAGATGTTATGGGAGGCTTGGGAGTAACTGAGACACTGAATACGTACGTTTCACATTTCCATTGTGTAGAAGTGTTTGTAATCCTACAGAATTGTGCAAAAGAAAAATATGCTACAGTCACTTGTGCACTGTAGAATACATGTAAACATAAAATCACCCATTTGGTAGAGCTGTGCACTAATGTGAACAATAAACAGCACATGTAACAGTACAGTAAATCATTCTGGCACATCCAGACGTTCCTGTCTGTCTGGCCACATATTTTCATCTACATCACAACAGATGTTATCCCTCGCAATGCAGCGAGGAAAGTATCTCCTGGAGTGGCGAATCCATCCTCTGCAGGACCCTGCTGTGATGTCGTCACATGCTGCATCCATGGCTGCTAGCAGGGCCATTTGCTCATGTGGATTTCATTTTTCTTGAGTACTCTGTCAATTGTTGAAATTGAAACAGATTCAATATTGCCAAATACCGTGTAATTCTCTATGACAGCGCTTTGTATGTCTCTCAGCTTTATTGCATTGTTTGCAATGACCATTGCACAAATGGCTTCTTCTTGCTGTGGGGTAAAAAGGGGCCCTCTTCCGCCTCCGCGAGGTTGTCTTACAATCCTATGTGGTGCAGAGTAAACTTTTTGTGAAATTGCAAATACAGTACAGTAACATGTGATGTGTCTGAGATGGCACAGTACAGTACAGTGTATTACTGTTTGCATACCTGTTTTCCCTACGGAATGTTTGAATGATTGAACTGACAGTAGTTCTTCCAATATTGGGTTGCACCCTTCGACCAGCCTCCTCCATGGTGAGGCCGTGATTGACAACATGATCCACAATTGTAGCCCTTATTTCATTAGGAATCCGCCTATATCTGCCTCTTCTCCCTCTTCCCCTTCCTCCCCGCATCCTCACCCCTCTTCCACGGTGCTGACCTTCCATTTTGTGTCACAGAAGTGTAGAAATGGTACACACTAGCTCCTGCGCAGTTTATATATGCTTGCCAATTGGGGATTCACAGGATTCATCCATAATTGACAGTGAACAAGTTGTTTGTCATTGGTTACAACTAAACTTTCACACGCCTCCTCATGAGTGACAGCTGTAATTCACCCGAGATCAATTGTTCAATTTCGGAGACATTTCCAGGAACAATGATACAGAAAGGTATAGGATTTGCTTGACAGATGGCCAATATTTGGCATGTGATAACTAGTTCAACAATTTTGTGTGTGATGACTCAAGCAATGGATGTATGACTATTAGTTTTATTGGGAACGACTATTCAGCATCCATAGGTATGATTACTTTTGACTGACATGACATAAGCAAATGGAAATGTCAGAAAGCAGCAGGGAAATGTATGGAAGCAACTGATTCATGTCCAAAATCATTTGCAGTTTGTTCATGCACACAACCCACATATCCCATCCCATCCTTCCTGCTTGCATTCCCTGGCGCTTGCTCCTAAAAGCAAGCTGCTATTCTAGGAGCAAGGTAACAATCAACATGGCCAAGATCGTTAGCCTCAGTTTTCCCTACGGGCCAGGCACAGAAAATAACTTTCTCTTTCCCTGGCATCTGCAGATACTGGGGTAAATGAAGACATACAGCCCCCAGGTCCAGCGGCCTGCTCAAGGTAACCTCTGCTGTCAGCACACATTTACAAATACCGCCTGTCGAGAGGAGGAAGGCACCAGGAAAACGGAAAATGATATGCCACCAAGGTAATGCCCCATGCTTGATAAATTATTAAATAAATACCAGAACCCACTCCCATTTCATTTCCATAAGTAAATTTGCACCTCAGGTTTCTCCAAACAAAAACCTGTGTACTTTCTGCAGGTGGCCAACACTTCTGAAAAATCCATACGATAGGTTGGGTCATGTATTAGAGCATTCCCTAGTTAGAAACAGAATCTTTTTTGGCAAATTAAGGTATTTCTGTATATTAAACTAAATAATATTAAACCCTAGCAATTTATCTCAATCTAAGTTCACTTCCTGGGAGTGTTTTAGATATTCTTCAAGAAACTGAAAGACTCGGAGAAGAGGCCAAAGAGGGATGAATGTGCAAGTTTCCTGCAATTGTGATGTAAATATAGAATATGTAAATGATAATTCATATATATTTCTCCACTAAATTTAAAAATACTATGTTAATATTAATTACACTTTTGCTTTTCCTCCTATGACAACTTAACATATTGCCACAGTGCGACTGCTCAGTGGTACAAAGAAGATAAAAATATAAGCAGTAATAAGGTCATAAAAGTTTTGTCTTTTTTCTCAGTTTTTCTTCTTACCTTCTTTTCTTTTGAAGCCCCAATGTGCATCCTCTCTCATTCCTGTATATGTACATGTTCATATGACAACAAAGTACCTGCACTTACTGACAACACTTATCCTTGGGGAAGCTTACAAGACCTATTACTACTGCGTGCAAGGTCATTATTATCATACACAAGGCAGCAAGCTGCAGGCTCTGGCTGTGAGCTATGTTTTCAATATGTACTGAGTATATAAGGTGCAGACCATGTTGAACTTTACACTCCACATCTGCTCCAGTTGTTCATTCAGCCCTGTGTTCTTCTCAAGCCTGGGGCCTAAGAGTGCTTGACCTTGGGTGGAAACCTCCTTGCGCTGTGAGGAGTATTTACATCTTGACATTAGTTGCATCTCCTCTTGCATTCAGCTTATTATTCCAGCTGGATATCTAATAACATACTAGTGCATTTGTATTGGTGGCTTGCATTATATTCTGACCTGTGAGCTGGCACCTGTCTTTTATTGCTGAGATATTTGTACATGGGGAAATACCAAAATACTTGTGACTGCCCTGTTTGTCTACTGCTCTGTCTTCTCGTGAATCCACCTTCCCTCTTTTTGCCACCACTCAACCATACCTATCCAGTCTCAGTGACACCCAGGTGTCCTTGCTGTACTTCCTGGTCAGGTGAGTTAACCTCTTTCTCCTTCCTGGGGTAGTTTGATGTTATCTGTGTACAGCAGATGGCTGATGGTCACCTCACAGCGGAATCGTTTTCCATATCTGCTCTTTTTGCTTGCTGAGGGAGCTGAAGACTATGCATCACATTTGTATCTTCTGCAGATGATGGTGCAGAATATACTGTGATATAGTCTGCACTTGAGTGCTGTCTTCCACAGTCCCCTTGATTAAGGTTATCAGTGCACTTTTTGCCTTGTATAGTTTCAAGTGCTTCAGTATCCATGTGTGGAGTCATAGGCTTTCTAGCAGTCAATCCAAGCAGTGTTCAGGTTGGCCTTCCTGGTCTTATAGTCTTGGTCTACAGCTCTGTTATCCAGTAGCTGGTGCTTTGGCCCAGTGGTGTTGTTTCTAATGCCATTCTGAGCATCATTCATGTGCCTAATACTCATCTTGGTTGCTATGATGATTGAGAGGAGCATACATGTTGTGGAGAGGCAGGTAATTGGTATTTAGATAGTAAGAAGGTGTTGTACCTTGGTAAGAATCATGAGCTAACTTTTTTATCATCTGTACTTCCAATGACTCTGAGTTTTGGTTTCATCTTTCCAAAGAAAGTTTTCTGTCTGGTCTGTATAGCCTCGATCTCACATGAGCATGAGAATACTTTTAAATTCTGCCATTATTTCTTAGCCTCTGAAAATGAGCACTCATGTATAAAAGTGGCTGTCATTCCAATTCCATTAATATAAGATTTTCTTTAATCCCTCTGCTGTGACAGTGCAAAATTTGAAAAACTGTGACAGTGTCTAAATACTTATGAACCTGAACCATTTCAGAACACTAACATTAAGCTAGGTAACACTGAGGGCAATTAGGTAAATAAAGGCAATTTAACAGGGAAGTCTCTTGGTTCTGGTCACCAAAAATCGTTTTCGTTTCTCAAATATAATTCAGTAATAGCTCTTTACTTTCACAGCCATCACATTACCACAAGGGAAATAAGTTTTAATACGGCCCTCTGGAGCAATATTTACAGACTACTGTCAATTAGACTATCCCCTGATTTAGAAAAAAAAGAAAGAGAGAGAAAGAGAGCATGAACTGAACGCCTCTATGAGCCCACTGTGTGTAGCGGTGTGTGAGAATCGCAGGGAGGAAGAACTACTTGTGAAATTTTGAAATGTTGAAGAAACGTTTTTGAGGAAAGTTCCTGTTAAAGTTTTAACACTGACTCTCCCATAGTTTTCCTGGCAGAAAATGGGTCTGGGATGTGTTAATATTAATATTAACATTGGAGTCGCTCCAATGACATTTAAAGAAGAATACAAAATAAATCTGTATCACTATAAACATTAAAACTAAAGCTTTTCATCAGTAGCCTCAATTCTGTTAAGGAAAGTGAACTATATAGTTGAACTGCTTTCTCCAGTAACTTGGCTTTGGGTGAATAAATGAAAGAATAAATGGGACAAAATCGCCCGGAGAATTCTCATCAGAGGAAACATGTTTCAGCTCATTAACACTTGCGGCACACAAACTGTTTTCACTGTTGTACCACTGGCACAGACTGACCATTATGATTGCTAGGTCAAATTAAACAACCTATTGAACTTGCAATTATGTTCTTTTATGTTTGTTTTATATCCAACCGTTGGTCTTAACCACATATGTGACACTAAATTTCAACTGAAAGATTAAATGTGGTTTGAAAAACATCCTGTTACTATCATTATTAGGATTTGCCATGTGTTTGCTCTTTAGAATTTACTTTTTAAAAAGATTAGATATTAACCTATGTCTGTATTATACCTTCTAATTATTTTTGATGGCATACATTGCAGATTCAAACAAAAAGTAAAGTGTTTACATCAGTCTGACCTGATTTGGCACTGCTAGCTGTAAGTATCTTGACTGATCATCGCACACAGTTTTGTTTCCTGTTTATCCTCCGAGCTAGAGGTTCATATTCATGCAGTTTTGGGCATTTTAACATTATTTCAATGCTACACACAGATAGCTTGAGGAATACCAAGGAGTTGAGTCGTGTAAGGGTGTTCTGGGTGACTAGTAAGCAGGTATACATTTATGAGATAACCACTAACCTCAGTATTTTGAAATTCAATTTGTCATTTAACTGTACTTGCTATTTTTGAAGGCAAATATTTTTTAGCCTGTGGATAAGTCAGACCAGACCATAAAGCTATATATACCAGTTACATAACATTACGAGCACTGACAGGTGAAGTGAATAACACTCTTTTCATCATGGCACCTGTTAGTGGGTGGATACATTAGGGATTTTGTCCTCAAAGTTGATATGTTAGAAATAAGGAAAATGGGCAAGTGTAAAGATTTGAGGGAATTTGACAAGGGGCAAACTCTGATGGCATCTACAAAACTGCAGCTCTTGTAGGGAGTTCACAGTCTGCAGTCCATGGAAGGTACAGTGGTGAAACAGTGAGAGAGTCATGAGCGGGCACGATTCAGTGATGTACATGATGGAGCAAAGACTAGCCCGTGTGGTCCGATCCAACAGATGAGCAACTAGAGCTCAAATTGCCAAAAAAAAGTTAAAGGTAAATATAATCTATAGGTGTCAGGATACACAGTGCATCACATGTCTGTGTAGGTTCTCCATCATCCAGGTCATGGTAGTTCAAGGAGCTTGGAAAGAAAGGAGCTGGAGTTCTTTAAGTTTCTTCAAGACATTTCAGCTCTTATCTGAGAAGCTTCTTCAGTTCTAAAACCGTCTTCAGCTTCACACCTTGGCCCATGTGGTGAGATACTTGATCAATAGTCTTAAGGGACAACTCCTGCATAACTACACATCAAACAGGGTGTCCATGCTGACCTCTGTCCACCACCAAAAATGCTAATAATCATGAGCATCAGAACTGGAGACAATGGCAGAAGGTGCCCTGGTTTGAATCTTGTTTTCTTTTACATTACATGGATGCCCATATGTGTGAGTCGCTTACCTGGTGAACACCTGGCACCAGGATGCATTGTGGGAAGAAGCCAAGCTGACAGAGGCAGTGTGATGCTTAGGGCACTGTTCTCCTGGGAAGATCCTGTCATCCAAGAGGATGTCACTTTCACATGCACCACCTACCTAAGGACTGTTGCAGTCCATGGAAACAGCATTCCCTGATGACTGTGGCCTCATTCAGCAGGATACTGTTCCCTATCATAAAAATGGTTTAAAGAGGAGCACAGCAATGAGTTTGAGGTGTTGACCTACCTGCCAAATTCCCCAGATCTCAGTTCAATCATGGGTCAGGGCAGATTTGGCAGCATTAGGACCAACAGAATATTAGGAAGGAAGGTGGTATGTTCTGATCAGTATATGTATCCACATGGAGGGTTACAGATTTATCAGAGTGTACCAGTGTACCCTGTACTGGAGATGCAGGCTTCCTACCTGTTGTCGAGAAGGGAAATTATTTTACTGCTATAGTTAAATAATTGTCATCATTACCATTGCATTAATAATAAAATCTGGAGTTTATATTGCATTCAGGGGTTAAACAGTGTCTCTTTCAGAAAGACTGAGTTGCAGGCTGACAGGAAGTTGTATGCAGAAGTGAAAGCAGATAGTTATTTTGAGCCGCAGGCTAAGACGAGGCTTTAACAATGTAACAGATAGCTTTAAGAAGGCCTTAAGCAGTTATGACTATTTCATACACAATGCATATCTGTGCTTATTAAAGAGTTGGAGCTCGGTCAATTAATTGGGGGTCGGAAGCTTTGTTCGGCGCGATGTTCGGACAATCTATTGTGCAAGTGACTTGGAGCCATAGAAGGAATCGCAATACATGCTTACAAAACACTTATATATCAGATCATTTTATATTAAGGTTTTAGTAGAGGTTCTTGGTTAAAACATTTATTTAGTAGAAGACATACACATAGTCTCAGTGAGCTTCTGGTCTGGTAAAAGGTCAGAAGTGCAACAGGTGAATTGAGAAAGAGTATTTGAGGACGAGACACAGACAGTAGGTGAAGAGGTGACACAAAGAGCATGTGAGGTCGTGACACACACACATAGAGTTAAATTTATTCAGAGGAACCGTCCTTGTTGTCTCGGCAAGAAAGAGGAACAATTCATTTTAAGATAAGAACGGAAAGTACCACGCCATGAAAATAGAAGATGATTTTCTAGGTGAAAAGTCATGATGATGTTGATCTGATCTATGTATAAAATGTACCGGTGACGCATGAAGGGGCGTCAGTAAACAAACCCTGATGCTATAAAATATCTGTTCATGCTTTGATTAAGTCGAGGACTACTGGCTGTCTGCGTACAGAGTGTCTTCCCACGCGTGTATTCATTAAAATCATTGTTTGACCAAAGACCTTCTGGACCATGGGTGGTGTGTACTCTCCTTCCTCAACTTTGAATCTTAACATTTGGGGGCTCGTCCGGGATTGGAGGTTTAGATGGAGAAATTTGGTGGTCTTAGGTGGTCTGACGGGCAGACATGAATTCCAGTGGTCTAAGTGAGTGGGCATAAGCCGGCTTATCCAAAAGGTAAGGCACTACCTGTTGAATTATTTCCAAAGTGTGCCAAATTGGACATGACAAAATTTAAGTCTACTCACTGAAGTTACTGGTGGATGTCTGTTTTGATTTTGATGAAAATCTCATGAGTTGAAGCAGTTAGAGTTCTGCTAAGAAGAAATGAAAGCAGTTAAGAGTCTGATAAGAAAAGTTTAAATACTGGGTTGAAGTCCCAAAGAAATTGAGTTAGAGTCTCAAGTAGTTTGGTAGGGTATTTGGTCATTTTGTGGGTTAAAGTCCCGGTTGGTCATTAGGTCAGACCTTTGTGGGTCAATTTGTGGGTTAGAGTCCCCATTGTCCATCAGGGTCGATCTGCCTCAGTTATACACTTGTTTCGGGTGTTGATTGTTGTTTCAAAGTATTATAAATTATTCTAGAACGGCAGTTCGAGTCTGCTAGGAAGCGCAGAGCCCGGAGGTTACGCTCCCTCCTTGTCGTGGACGCGCGACATTGACCTCTCGGCGAAGAGGGATAGTTCAGTGTGGTTTAACTGTGGGGTACAGGGCAGCCTGGAATTAAACTAGGAGTTAGAGTCTCCTTACCGTTTGGAACGGTACCTGCGCTTTTTTGGACAGGAGAAGTTGGTCTTCGGGCGTGTAACTTTAACTTAACACTTCGAGGTAAGCCTTGGCTGTGAAATGCCAAAAATAGAGCTTCAGGCAAAGTTTGGGTTGGTTGACGCTTTTAAATTGAGTTAGGGATTTTAGAAATGAGGCCAGAAACAGTTAAAGTCTTGATACTGGTTAATTGGTGGGCGGTTATTTTAAATTTGTCTAAATTGGTTAGGCGCTAAAGCTGACAGATCTGACAGTAGTTGTAAATATAAGACGTCTTTGTAATAAGAGATCTCTGTGTGAAAGGAGTCTGAGGCAATGCTGCTGCTATTTTTAGACGGTGTGTGTGTGAGTGAAAATGCAAATGAGTAAGCAGTGAACTGTTTAAGCCACAGTTGGTTTTACAAATACTGCTGCAAACAGTGTTGAGTGTGTGTTTCAAATGCCATTTATGTTTATTAGAGGACTATAAATAAAGTTTTGAGTTGCCGTAGTGGATGTATAGTAATTGACTGAGTTTGGATGTAGATAGATAAATATATTGAGTGCACTGTATATACTTAAGACTAACACATCACTTTCAGTAGTAACTTTTCTCCAGCATTAGTTGCTGGTGGGTTTATTTTTTCAATTTCTTGTGTGTGCGGTGAGAATTAATAGAGGTTTCAATTTTTGTTTGTTTGTTTTTTACTTGCTTTTTTGATTATGACAACCATGTCTAAAATACTCTTAGGAAAGTGGGTTTTGAGTTATATCCCTCAACTCTAGTCACACTTTAAGTGTGAATGCGGTGACTAGAAGGTTTTGAATGATGAATAAAGGTGTGAGAGGTATTTCTTTGGTGATGTAAGGTAGGATGTTTTAAAGTTTGAAAGTGTTTTTAATTTGAGAGAGGCATGAGTGATGTTATAAGAGTTTGAGTTTCTTTTTCTTTCAGTTTAAAACACATAAGTACATACACTTGGTACACCTGTTTACTCTTTGACTTTATTAAAACAAACGGTGTATTTGAGTTTGAATTTCAGTAATTGTATGTTGATATGGTAATTTAGTTTTATGTTAGGTGAAGGAGATGTCCATCTCTGCGTCTTGCAGGATCGAAAGTGAAAGTTGAAGGTTGTGATGTGAATGCTGTGAGTACTCGATTTGAATGATTCTGTGTGAGGTGTACAAAATACTAAATAATAATAACACTATGAAAGTTGATAGTAGAGTGAGTGCAAGGTGATGTGTGAACAGAGGAAGTCTAAGAGAGAAGTGTGTGCGTAGGCAAAATGCAGAGTGTGTGCGTGAAATAAGGGAGTATTGTTTTTACATCAAGGTTTAGTAGAACTAAAGTAGAACGTTACAAACAAACAGATAAATAAAGTAAAATGAAGAGAGAAAATAACTGACAATTACATTAATGAATAGAAAACACACATACACAAAGTGCCATAGGTGAAATTATTCTAGGAAGGAGTCAGAAGTAAGATAGTTTAATATAAGATGCAATGAAGGAAGCAGCTTACATTCCTTTAATTCCCAGAGCCAGTGTGTTCCCTCCCCTGCCCACTTGGGCCCCGTATCAGGCGAGTATGGAAGGCTGGATAGCCCATGACGGGTAAGATCCCACCTCGAAACCCTGGGACAACCTAAGGCAGGCACAGTCACGATTACTCTCGGCTTCAGTAAGAAGACGGGACCTGACGGGTAAGGCCGCTGGGCTAGGGTGGAGGTGGAAAGTGGCAAGTGGAGCCCTACCTTCTGGCTGAGGACAAGGAATGCTGCTATTTAAGGTAGGAAATCAGAATTTGGGTTAGTAAATTTGGGGAGGAGAAAATTGACTGTTTAAAGGCAAAATTATGAAGGAGTCTGACACACTGCAAAAGCACCATATGCAAATTCACACACACAAACAGAAAATGCATTAAACTTATAAAGACAAGACAAGCTCATGGAGTTTAATGCATAGACACTGATTAAACCTGGCTAAGAACACAAACATAGGCAATGAAGAACAGCTTGCTATTTTGTATGAATGATACAATGGTGTGAATGTTTAATAAAATACATTTGAGTTTGTAATTGAGGAATAGAATAAGCCATATGACAAAGGGAGTTATGAAAACAAAAAGGGATTAAAGTAGTTTTAAAAAGAGTGACTTAGGAGTGCTCTCGTACTGAGTGATCAACACTAGTGATCACTGTTGGAAGAAATAAAATGATTTAATGAGTTGGGAATGTTTAAACATATGTTTCTGTTGTTACAGCTTCTTGAGAGATGACTCAGTATGCAAATTAGCTGGAGTGTGTGGTGACGAAGGAACTTCCTGAGTGTGTGTGTGACTGTGACTTTCAGGAAGAGGAAGCATAGCAGAGACGAGAAGTGCAGATTGCGGTGGGGAATTTATAGTTTAGTGATTATATGATGTCGTAAGGGGTCTTATGCTGAATTTAAGAGCATAAGGGGGTGATTTTTGTGTGCAAATTGAGTGGTTTTAATGAGACTTTTGGTGTATTGAGGAGGTGAAATTATGTGGTGGCAAGATTTGTGTGTTTAAGGTTGTTGTGGTGATGGGTTGATTCTGTCAGGTAGGTTGTTGTTGGTATTTTTGTTTTTAATAGAGGGAGTTTTAGGAAACAGGGACATGTCTGGGAGGGGCCCATTATTTTGTAACAGTGCACTTAAAGAAAACCGGTCAGGTGACTTTGTTTTGTTTTTATGAGCTAACAATCAGCTCTATTTTTCATTTCTGTTTTAAGCAGGCCTGCAACAGTGAATAACGGCGCTGAAAGTTCTCGGGAAGAGCAAATATAAGGCGGCTTTCCAGATTACAATTGGCTGAGGAGAAAGCTACCTGGGGACTGATCAAGGTCGTAAGTCCCTGTAAAAAGGATTTTATGCGAGTCAATCCAGTCCAAAAGCATAAAGAAATATTTTCCTATGGAAAATAAAAAATGACGGAGCTCATTTTGCTGAGGGTGGAGTATCTGATCGTGCGGGAGGCTCCACTATCAGCAAATACATGGTGTGACTGCATGTGAGTGAATGTGAGACTGTATGTGAGTGAGGATGAATTAATGTGGACAAACAATTTGTTTTTACCAGAGAAAATTTCTGTTTTGTTTTATTAGGTGGGGTTAGATTATGGGATTATAGTATATTGTTGGGAGAATGCCAAATGCTAAAGGGGAAATATTTTTTGATGTAACTCAGTTATCATTAATTGAAGAAACACATGACTGATAACTGTTCTGTTTTAAGTTTATTTTATGACATAGATTGGATCATGAGTGGGGAAACTGAGCATTTTTAAGTTTTGTATAGTATCTTGACACATGAAATGTATCAAGATAAAGGGGGGTTTAGGGTTTAATAATTTAATTGTTTAATAATTTAGGATCATTTTAGGACCTTTTGGGTTTTTGATCATTTGGATATGGTAAAACTGAAACTGTTATTTTTAAGTTAAGGTTAAAGGATTAAAAGTGAACTTGTCACGGTTTGCGAGGCAAGCCGTGTGGAGTTGTAGAAAAGGACCCAAAAGGCGGCAGCTCTGGTGCAGGTGAATATTTATTTACAACGGTGGGCACAAAACAGCACTGGTGGAAAAACAAGAAACCGGAAACCTAAACTGGGTAAGCTAATAACACAAACCAGAAACGAGACGCAGGGAGACCGAGGGGAAACAACACAGACAAACCAGCAACTACCATAACAGAAGACACAACTTAAATACACCCAGAGCACGGGGAGAACACAGACATAACAGGCTGGGGGAAACATGGAATAAACACAAAGAGAGACGAGAGCTCATAAATACACAGAGGGGCACAAGGGGGTAAGAGTCACAAAGGGAAAAAACACTTAGGGAACACCACAACAGGACACCTCAGAAAACCTGGCCTAAATAAGGAGCGAAAATACAAGGAACCAAGAATGCTGGGCCAACATGGCCCAGGACCATGACAGAACTGAATCCTGTTTAGAAGATACAATGCCGGTTTTTCAAAGCTGTGAATAAATCTTAGAGGGAAAATTAGTGAGGGTTGAAGGAGTAGAACAGCTTTGATTTCTTTTTGATTTCTAGAAGTAGTGGTTATAATGTAGGCTTACACATACAGATATTACATAGGAGGTATTTTTAGGATAAAGGGGGAGCTTATAAATAGAAATGATTTTTATACATATTGCATTTTGTGCTTTTAAAGGAGTTGTGGCTCAAATTTGTCTCTGGAGGGTCACGAGCCTTTGGCTAGCGCTATGATTAGCCAATCTACTGTGAGGATAATATGAGTTCATGAAGGATTGCACACGCTTACAGACACAGAGTTAAGAAACACACATGACAGTATTGATTCCAGGCAAAAGGCCTTAAATTCATTTAGCTTTTAACTGAACTTAAAGAAGGACCAAAGAGGAAGGAAAGCATATATTTTGGTTAAGTCTGATACATTAGAATTAGAAGGTATTGTTACATTAAAAGGAGCAAAATGAAATAAAAAGGCTATACCAAAACAGGTGATAACATAGGAAATGTGAGGTTTTAAAATGAAGTTAGTGTTAACACATAGGAGTTGTTTCAAGGCAGCATTTAGCTATGATGAAATGTATACAGGAGTAATTGCTTATATGCTTAAACTTAATTGATTAAAGTGGTTGTTTTCTTTTAGAGTAGAGGAACTTGCAGCAGCGACAATTTGTGCACAGGATGTTGATGATCAGATAAGGGAAAAATAGAGCGAGCAACTGGACGTGAAAGCAGGGCTTAAAGAGTTTAAAGTGATGAGGAACGTTGAAGAATATACATAAATACAAGTCAATAAGTTAAGAGCATAATTAGGATCATGCTTTTGATTAAAGAGTCCCAAAAAGGATAAGTTAGGGAGATGCAGGAAAAGGTGTTTTGTTTCCTTTGCAGAAGATCGATCTCGGCGACCACAGGAGGGGCGAGGATCCTGGAGATCTCGAGGTTCGAGACCACCAGAGAAGGGTCTGCGTGAGGACACAATGTATTGTGACCTCTGGTGTTCCAGAGGTCATGAGAGGGAGTGTCGAGAAGGGAAATTATTTTACTGCTATAGTTAAATAATTGTCATCATTACCATTGCATTAATAATAAAATCTGGAGTTTATATTGCATTCAGGGGTTAAACAGTGTCTCTTTCAGAAAGACTGAGTTGCAGGCTGACAGGAAGTTGTATGCAGAAGTGAAAGCAGATAGTTATTTTGAGCCGCAGGCTAAGACGAGGCTTTAACAATGTAACAGATAGCTTTAAGAAGGCCTTAAGCAGTTATGACTATTTCATACACAATGCATATCTGTGCTTATTAAAGAGTTGGAGCTCGGTCAATTAATTGGGGGTCGGAAGCTTTGTTCGGCGCGATGTTCGGACAATCTATTGTGCAAGTGACTTGGAGCCATAGAAGGAATCGCAATACATGCTTACAAAACACTTATATATCAGATCATTTTATATTAAGGTTTTAGTAGAGGTTCTTGGTTAAAACATTTATTTAGTAGAAGACATACACATAGTCTCAGTGAGCTTCTGGTCTGGTAAAAGGTCAGAAGTGCAACAGGTGAATTGAGAAAGAGTATTTGAGGACGAGACACAGACAGTAGGTGAAGAGGTGACACAAAGAGCATGTGAGGTCGTGACACACACACATAGAGTTAAATTTATTCAGAGGAACCGTCCTTGTTGTCTCGGCAAGAAAGAGGAACAATTCATTTTAAGATAAGAACGGAAAGTACCACGCCATGAAAATAGAAGATGATTTTCTAGGTGAAAAGTCATGATGATGTTGATCTGATCTATGTATAAAATGTACCGGTGACGCATGAAGGGGCGTCAGTAAACAAACCCTGATGCTATAAAATATCTGTTCATGCTTTGATTAAGTCGAGGACTACTGGCTGTCTGCGTACAGAGTGTCTTCCCACGCGTGTATTCATTAAAATCATTGTTTGACCAAAGACCTTCTGGACCATGGGTGGTGTGTACTCTCCTTCCTCAACTTTGAATCTTAACACTGTTCTCCAGAGCCGAAGTGACAGTCAGCATGCAAGTGCGAGGCTAAATGGAGGACTGCATGCAAGCTTTTTCTTTTTCCTTCTACTTGTTTCATTTCACTGTGTATTGCTGTCTTCCTGTTGCTGTCGACATTCTGTCTTTCTTCCCGTCCTATCCCCTATATCGTCACCCCACATCTAACTGGCTTCCTCTCACCCTCCTCTCTCTCTGTCTGACAGCAGTAAGGCTCCTTTGGGAGGTAATTAGGAAAAGCTCAACAGAGACACACACAGCAGCTGCTGAAAACAAGGCTTTCAATCGCTTTTACTCTCTCTCTGCATTACAATAGCAAAAGGCCGGGAGTCAGGGGAAGAGGATGATGAGGGAGGGTGCGCGGGCACTACCAGGACATCTTTAGGGAACAATGTCTGGGAGAAAATGCTGCTTTGGTAATCCTAAATTTTTATGTGCTGAAGAACCAGGTATTTTTTTTTAAATTACTTGTACCTGCGCTTGTGTCATTCCCTGTCTAGCACAATGGCAGCTTTGAAGTGAAGATGACACAAAAACTGAGAGTGTACAAAAGGAGACACATTTCAGTAATTTAGGACAGAGATGAAGTTGCTTTTCTTCCTTGAAGCAATTTGTTCACTTTTCAAAACTGCGTGTTATTGGCTCTAAGCCTTGTTCTCTGCAAGCTAGTAAACAAAACCATAGGATAAATCCTCAATAAAGGCACCTGATGGTTCTTCTCTCTTCAACAAACCTGCTGCCCTCTGGGCTGATTTCAAGTGTTTTCATCAAGCTGTATGGTCATTCTGTGCCCTCTCTGCACACTATGACTGACCTAGTTCAAATACTTCACTACTGAGAAACAGAAGAGGCTGTTGATGGTGTTGGTGACCATGAACCAAACTTTTAACCGTGCCAATCACAAACTTTACATTTTATAGATTTATAAGTCAAATGTCACTCCCCTTTACTCCACTCCTACATTTCACTGTTCCTGTCAAATAGAAGGCCAAAAGTTCCTGAATGCAATATTCCATAAATTTCCGGCCACATTCCATAACCACAAAATGATGGCTTAATCATACCACCCAGAACTGGATGGTTTTATACATTTCAATACAGGATGTGAAAATATGAAAACATTGGTCTCTGAGTAAAATTCTATTACAAGATCCAGACAGAACAGCGTGACTATTGCCATGCTAATGCAGTTGTGTAACCATTGCTATAGAGCTCAGTTCTCACATTAGCATGCAATATGCTCACTATGACAATCCTGACATGGTGACATTTAGCGGTTTTAGTTCATCACCATGTTAACATTTGCTAATTAGCTGTAAAGACAAAGAAATGCTGAAGCTAAAGGGGAAAACTGATGATGCTGGATGAAAAGTGATTACAGTTAAAGACAGGCACGACAGTCCAGTAGATACAGTCCAGTGGTTACTGGACATTTCACTTAACTACAAATCCCAGCATTGTGATATTGATATGTATTTTTCTATCCTTCCAGTAATGATTTTGAAGATTTTTTTTAATATAACTTAAATATTGACTTTTACTCAATAGAAGCTATTCAGTTTATTTTAGTAATCAGATAACAATAAGAGACTGTACTGTAGATGTGTAGCATGGAGGAGTAATATCAGAGCCTTGATAAAAGTGAACTTTGCTTTTGTAGTTTCTGCAGCAGCATTAATAACTAAATGTGCAAACCTCTTCATTGCCTGCAGATGCAAAGTCTGTTATTACAGAGGTGAGCATGGAGAGGGGGGAGTGCATGCGGTAGTTCCAGGAGGGTGCACCGCTGTGCATTTTAAACACAAGCATACATAAATGCTAATGATATAGACAAACACAAATATTTACATACACCTGTAGATGCAAAGTGCACTGGCAGTTCTGGACTTTTCACTCAGCAATTACCTCCCACTTAAGACTGTACATCTGAAATCTCATTCAGCATATCTTCAGTCCCTCACTGCTGAATTACATGCTTTGGATATGCAGTATGCTGCACATCATGCATTAGAGCCCTAAATTTCCAATAGAATCATTTCTTTTATTTCCCACACTGTGCTCTGAATAGTTCTTTCCACTCTTAAATTTTCTTTGAAGAACTTGCAGTAGCTAAGTGTAACTGTCTTTTGAAATACATGGGACTGAATTCGTAACATTTCCAAAACTGCAGATTTCTTTGCTTTTCTTTGCGAAGTGTATGTTACTTTAATGCTGACGGTTTGTTAAACGTGGCTAAAGATGGATGAGCGGTCATGCTGAAGCATACCAAGGGTGAACAGATAACTTTTCTGTGCTGCAAAGAGGATGGATGGATGGATGGATGGATGGATGGATGGATGGATGGTCATTCTGTGGCACGGAATGAAAGAAAGGGCTGACGATCGATGACCCACCATCTCTGTGTGTGGACTTCAGGACAGGCAGGCCAGGCATGTCTGGACAAGCCAAAATCAGCAGCTTTTACCTTTGTACAAAGGCAAGTGAAGACAACCAATTTGGCTGGAAGATTTATTCAGTGGACACCAAGCATCCCGACATGACAGGACTTCCACTGCAGAGATCTAGAAAATATCTTTGCAGTTTCTGGAGAGAACTGATTATAAAAGAGAAGAAAAGAGAGTTGGCATCAGACTTGATGTTACAGGAGCAAGGAGCCCAATCATATATAAAGCACTCTAAGCACTGTGCTTTCAGAAGTCACTTATTTTTTTTAAAGCCAACACATTGCTTTTACTGCCTGTGAGATTCAAATTCAGAGAGCAAGTATTAAGAAAGCTTTGACAGTATAGTTTAAATGAGGTCATGCTTCAGATTAAAAAGGGTGGTATTCAGCAAAAACTCAAACTCCCGACAGTAAAGTATTGCAAACACTCCCTTCTCTCTGAGGATATTATTAATGTGCTTTTAAAAAAAGAAGGGGAAAAAAAGCAGCTTTATAATATTGCAAACTGACCAGTTGTGTACATTGTACATTCTCTTTTGGCTCTTGCTCAGATCAGAGAGGTGTTTAAATTATTTATGTAGAGATGTTCGTGCATTTGCATTGAGTGGTGATGCAGGAAGGATCGTGGGTGAGCTGTATACCGTACAGTGCGAGCTGTCTAGGTTCCAGGCTGATAAGCGCTAAAAAGAGTCTTTAGTAAGATGAAAGCTGCCTTCGGCCAGTGTGTAGATTGGGTTGACATCTCTCCAGTGGTGCAGACTTACTACAGCTGCCTTTTAGCTGCCTTTAATAATCCAAGCGGTAGCTCGGAAACAGCCCTGCAAATCCTGCTCTGTACGTGTTGACACAGTGGGCTCAATGGCAGTCATCTCATAACCAATCCATAAAGCTTGAAATGCTCCCATTCACTTAGGTGATGCAGTACCTCTCAGGGAGATGTTAGTGCAGGTGAATTTAAAAGGTTCAGTGTTACAGGCTCAAGGGATGGCGTTACCACCAAAGAACTAAATTACTTATTTGTGTTTTCAAAGCCCCTTAAAGAGCAAATCTAGGATAACAATTTTCTCTGCAGTGTTTTTGATCTCTGGGGTGCTCACATAGTCTCTGTGGTTCACAGCAACTAAATTACAATGCGTTTGGTATAGTACAGGAGCACAAAGCTGATACACCTCTGTCAGTAATCATTTGTACATTATGAGCAGGGAGCCGCTTCACTGGATCCAAGCTATTGGTGCCAAATCATTAAGTTATTTAATAGTTCATTGAGTCTCTACAGTTGGCTGCTAATTAAACAACATTCGATCAGTGTGAATAGGGAGAGGCAGTGGATGACATTAAGTAGATGAGGTGGTCTTAACCCCTGCAAACTGCTAGGATCAACTGATTGGCAATTAATGTTCTCGCCGGCTGCCGCTGATGAAACCTCCTGAAATGACTTTGAAAGCTCAAACTTTCCAGCAACACTGATGCCAGAGCTTCCAGTATTTCTCATACTGGGACGGTACTGTTCTCTCTGCCATCATGACTTTATGTTAATCCTGTGCTTTTGGACTCCAAAAGTGCTGCTTTTTTCCGTCTTTTTCTCAACTGATTTAAACTGATGTTTATTGGGAACAGCAGTTCACTGCATTTCATTATATTCATGCAAGTGAGAGTAAACTACAAACACTTCTCACTTGTTTCTTGATTACTTCAGAGAACATTTTTTTAACCTTCAAAACTGTATAAAATGCAGGTTTTGGAGTTGTGGCTCAAGGTGAGATAGTGGTTTGGATTCACTCAGTAAATAGAAGAAATACCAAAGACCAGGTTAGCGATGTTGTGTCACAGTCAGAAGGTCCTGACTTTGACTCCACCATCTGGCCAGAGCTTTTCCGTGTGGAATTTCCATGTTCTCCCTGTGTCTGGGTTCCTTCCGGGGTACTTTGGCTTCTTACCACAGTCCAAAGACATGCAGTTAGTGGGATTAGGTTAGGCAATTCTCTTGGCGACCTATCCACGGTGTAACCTGCATTTATGGTACCTGTATAGGTGCCAGTCCCCCTGCAATCCTGAATTAGATAAGTAGAAGAAAATGGATGGGTGGATGGATAGACCAAAGCCAAAGTCATTCAGTAAATATAAAAAACTCTTTGTTTTGCTGACCCATAGAATAAAGAATCAGTGGATGATTCTTTATTCTTCCATCATTTTCAATCAACACAGAAACTGGGGCAGTCGACGGTAGGAGTGGTTCACCTTAAGTAAGAAATGTTAGACTTTCAGAAGCGTTATTTCATTTTGGCAGTGTGTAATAATTACAATTAAAGTCACATTTTCACTATTTTGATTTTCATATTAATATATTTAGGGAGGTAGAAAAGCTGTGGTGGATTCTTAATGAACTAAACTGGTTGGTGGATAGAAGAACTGGAATTAGAGAATAGTTCCAGGCTACCGCAGTAATCGTGCAATATCCGGTGCCGAAATGAGAGTGGGTTGTCATGAGTAGGCTTACTTGCAGACCTTGTAAGGTCAACAAGGCTTTAAGGCTTTAATCAGCACTGAGATCATACAGGTATCGAAGGCCTAAACAACTGAGAAGCTACATGTCTTATAAATGTCTGAAAGAGAAAGCCAAAGGGTTTCAGAGGAATCTTGCCCTCCTGAAGGCGCCCACACACTGTGGGATTTCAGCAGTTTTATACATTCATCGTAACCCCTCATGGATCTAATAAAATTTACGTACCAAAGTTCAGCTGAGTTCTGATCCTGGCTTAGGACACACAGATGCTATTCCCCTATAACTTTTTCCATGCTACATCCTCCTTGGTGTTGTCATGACAACAGACACATACCTTTGCACATTTTATCTCCATCTAGTCTGTTTGAATGTGTTTTATTTATTTATCATTTAGTGTTGATGTCATGCTGACCACTCTGCCAGTTCATGCTGCATTCCCTTTGATTAGTTAATAAATGTAGCAGCAATCAATGTACACTGACACGCTACACCATCTTTGGTTGTAAAGCTGTTACAGCATCCAACTTCAGTTCTATGACTCCTTTATGGTTTTGGTTATAGTTCATATTAGGAACAACACTGCACAGTGTCTACCAGGCTCACAGTTAGCTAAATGGGATCGTATAGACATCTATTACCTGTATTTTCTATGAGAATTGATTGGTTAGATCACTATTTGGTATTTTGAAGCACTTGTTATTTCCACTATAACCCGCTCAGCAGCACGTCATGTGCACCATGGCGAAGAAGTTTCCCCCCAAACCCCAGATCCCACCTTGTAGCACCAGCTAAAGCCTCGGGCTGTGAAGCAACATTTCCTTCTCTCAAAATAAAAGAGAAATAACTGCTCCTCAGATCAACACATTGAACTATTTCCTCATCAGGAAAATGCTATGCTTATAATTTCCTTGCCTGCCTTCCGCAAGCCAATCAGCCGTTTTGTGTGTGTGGTTTAAATCTCACTGCTCTTCTGTCATTCTGCCTTTCAGACTCTCATTTGTGTGACCTCCACCTCGCCAACTCCCCCTCATCATGACATCCACCTGGTTCATCTCAGCCACCACCAGCGTATATAGTCCACTTTGTTATTATCACCAAAGAATTTGTTATTCAAACTAAAGTATGTTCGATTCTTTCAATTATTCGCTCGTCAAATGGAATCATTCAAAACATTACTGTTTATTTTACTGTTTATTTTCATGTGTGTTTATGGCACCAATGCTAAGAACACAACGCGGCACAAAAATAAAATGCTTCAGTTTAGGAAACCTTGTGGTTTGGGTTAAAATGGCTATTTCATTGTCAGACTTTGTGTTGAAGCTACATACTTTACACATACTGTACCCAATTGTTGCTGTTTGCTAGTCTGAAAAAATGAATTCTTATAGCACAGCAGTAGGGGGAGGACTAACATGATGATTTTGCTGGTCATTATGATATGTTTGAACCTCAAAAATAGATGCTTCCACATGAAAATGTGTGAATATACACCACCCTAAACCTGTCCAGGACGGACGGTGGAAATCTGACATTTGGAATCATTTCATTTTTATCAAGGCTTCTATAATAATTAGCTGATCTTAGTTGGTACCCAGCCGGTCCGAGCAGTCACATAGCCGTGAAACTGTTTAGATGCAACACTATACCAAAAAAAGAAAATATTAAAAAGCATAGCATTTTCAGACACACACACTCGGCTGGAAGATTATCATCGCTGCAATGATGCACAATAACAGCAGAACTGAGGCTGTGAAAGAAATGAAAAATTCTGAGCGCTGGGCCTGATCCTCAGGAGGGCTGCTGCTGATTGATCACACGCAGAAAAGTCCCATGAAAACAACTCAAAGGTCAAGCTGGCGGGACTCTGTCTACAAAATATGAAAATCTCCAACTTATCTGTGATTATAATCACAGTGTGCCACCTCATCTGTTGCCTGGAGGCAATTAGCATCTGGATGGGAATATGTCAGATGGCGCAAATTAATCGCATAATGGAACATAATACTGGAATAATGGAAATACTTACACTCACACATGCAGCTGACAGACAGGGAGATTTGTTTTGTCTTTTCACTGCTTGTCATGTTCATCCCCATGAAGCTGTATAAAACATCAGAGTCATTTATAATACGAAAAAAACGGATTTTCCAAACACACTTACATTATCTGCATGTTTACATGACTTCCTGTTTGCTTGACTCATCCACTTACAGCCTTCCTTAGGCACAAATGCAGCCTTATGGATTTCTTGCGGTAGTGTGCATAAATTCAGTTTGCTTAATTCCATCATCCCTTCAGTGGCTGTGACTCTCATCAGGAGGTAATGTTACAGTGAATAAAACTGACAGGAAGGCTTTTGGCTCCTAGCAAAGTGCAACTTTTCTTTTCCTCTGTCACTAAAATATTAACATCAGAATCAGCTTTGATCTTGTTTAACCCCTTTAATTTGAAATTGAGGTCACATGTGTACTACTTGGATGTTTTTTTGTTTCTTTTTTAAAATGAATGACCGCCGCAGTTTTATAGTTGACGGGGGTTTAAGTTTTACTGATTTGTAAAGGCAACCTTTCGGTACAATATAGGTAACACAATTACATAGATAGCAAACCTGTGACCCTAACCTGTCTGCTTGGGTAACAGAGAAAAATTAAACGTGTTAAATGTGTACAGTGCAAACTTTTTAAGTCTATTTCAAGTGATTTCATTCTCGCTGTCACTCCTACCTCTTTGATTATTCACCTGCAAGACTGAAAGAGAATTCAGCCAGAGTAAAAGAAGTCATCTTCTATCAGCTGAAAGAAAACGAGTCACAGATGGCAGACAATGACTATAGCGGGAGCTCTCTCAGTCGGCCCTATTCTTCCCTGCTGCCTGTGTTGTTAGCTGGATTCCTTACCCACGGTTCTGGCATTCAGAGGCACTGGGCTGTGAGAAGGCAATCAAGGCTGCGCGTGGACGAGAGAAGAGGGACATCGGGGCAGTTAGGAAAGTGGGCTGTGCCCCGGAGACAGATAGGAAAAGGCGGATCTGGGCTGTCCTGAAGTCAATCTGTGTTCGCTCAAGAGGAGAGAGTGGAGGGGGAGGCGTTCTCAGCGAGGGAAGAGGATATCACCTCAGGCCATTCTGCCGCTGCTCAAGCCTTTTAATAAACATTTAACATTCACAGAGAGAAAAATCAATACCCACAGGAGGTGACTTCCCTCTGTTACTATGAGCTGCCGCTAACTGCTAGGAACATGTTTAAGAGTGTGGATGAACAGGTGGTAGCAGCATGGGAATACCAGTGGAATGCATAGATTAGATTTATTACGGCATATTCCAACACTGACGTTTAAAAGAATGCCCAAGTATATGCTTTTATTTTATGTGCATATAAGAAAAAAAGGCATTCAATAATATTTACTGATTTTCTCACTGTGAATTTTGCATTACCCAAATGAGGGCGGAGCATTGACAATGATTAATGGCATGAAATTATGAATAACAGATAAGCATTTCAAAATTTCCCCCAAAACATCTCCAGCTCTGTTGAATAATCTTTATGAAATAATGCTTAACACGAGGTTTCAAGTGATAGTCTACATTGCTGAGCCTCTGACTTTTCATCTAGTGCCACCAACAGGTTGGCATTTTAGCTGAGAGTGTGATGTCTTCACAGCTGAGTGACTTGCCAATTTATTCAGACATTCTTCTCCTGCTCAGCGTAACTTTTTAACGACACTGATGAGCCTGTAACTTTTCATCAAGATTCATTACCAGGTCAGAATTGCACTTTGTCAATTTCTTTGATTTATGACCAAATACTTGCAAAACAACTGAAATTTCCATGCTCAGACTCAGAAATACTTTGTAGCTTTATTACTTTTTGTAGAAAGCCATCATTAGCTGTAACTGGATTTGCTTAATCACTATATGTTGCCTGTGCAGAAGGGCTGTGCTTATATTGAGGGTTTGTAGAAACAATAGCAGTGGGCAACAGTACAGTCATAAGAAAGATGATTACACTAGTTTATTTTAACTAACTAGTGTCACAGCTAATAACTCAGAGGACAATAAGGAAAATTTCCCGTTTGTGTTTGTTTTTTTTTAGATAGATAGATAGATAGATAGATAGATAGATAGATAGATAGATAGATAGATAGATAGATAGATTAGTTCTTATTTAGTGCAAACACTACAGTTTAGTTGTCCCCGCCCTCCTTTGCCCTCCTGTTGCCCCCAACAGTTTGATGACATGTGGGTCAAAGGAGTTTTTAGGTCTGTTGGTCCTAAGCAGACTCCTCTGGTTATTTATGATCATATGCAGAGGATGCCCAGCATTGTCCATAATGTCTAGCAGTTTTTTAAATGACCTCTTCTTTGCCACTGTCACCAGAGTGTCCAGTTTCATGCCTTGCTGAGTAGTTTTTCCAGCCTGGATGAGTCTCTCTTTGCTGCACTGCTCCCCCAGCACACCACAGCATAGAAAAGTACACCAGCAACCACCGACTGATAGAACATCCACACATTATATGATCTGACCCATCAGTCTTTTTGGAAACTTTATTTCTTCAAGATGATGAGAAGAGAAAGTGGGCAGCGGGCAATTTTGGAGGTAGGCTGTAGCCTGTGTGCTGTTTTCTACTGGCTTAAACAAATCATAACATTAAATTTTGATTGAGTGAGCAAGGTGCACATTTGGATTTCATGAGCCTATAGCTGCTGCCAACTTGGCTGTACACATAAGAACAGAATCTGTTCTGTTTTTCTATGGTATACATGGAATTCGTGCTGGTGCTGTGCATCTGTGAAGCTGGAGGAAATGCGGTATTTTTATCAAGGACAGTCTGCCAAAGTCTGTTCTTTTTTAGTGTGCATTTTTGGAATTTTGGTGACTCACCATGAACGTGACTGAACCTGACTGAGTTGGGACGACAAGCACAGAAGGGGGTATGACAGGGAAGATCAAGGGGATGGTGCAATTCTGATTTAAGCTGCAGCTCTTCCTCAGAATACCAAGTAGTTATTTTGATTTTTTTATATGATATGTTGTGGGAAAAATATAATCATATAAGAAACATGATAGTTGAGTATAGCGGCATTTATTTATTTGATATTTTTTGCAAGATGTTAGAAAATTTTCTTGTATCTATGATCGGTTTCAATGAGATATATTCATTTGCTTTTACCATTTACTTTTTCTTTATTTCATTTTTTACTGAAATGCTTCATTTTATAAATTCATTTCTTTTTGAGCTAGTTCTTGTTAGATTGTGCCACTTCACGTTTACTCAAATGGCTCAGCTTGAGCTGATAACTGCAGCTACCCTTGAAACAGTAAAAGAACCCCGAACCACCACAAACCATGACTAGTTGCATCATTTATAGGCATTCACAAGCTTTCTTTTTCGATCTAAATGAAACCACACGTGTATTTAGCTAAGAGATCATCAGGACTTTTTTTGGAGTAACTTGTATTACTAGGCAATTTTTCAAAGAGAATCAAATAATGTCAAAACTAATAAATCAATTTACACTTTTTCACATGACTGTACTCCATTTCTTAGACTCAACACACCCAGCAGTTTAGAAGTAGCACACTGCTTGCTCCTGCTATTTCAGCTCATTATTTTGAGTGCGCAGTAATTACTGAAGGCTAGTAAGATGAATGCATCAAGATTCTCTCATCACATCTTTCATATGTGTTATTGTGGCTGGTGGTAAGAAGGAAAGTTTCAAAGAGGTTTCAGAAAGAAAAATCAACATGAAACAATAAAAGGGAGACAGACACGTTCCTCTCATCCCAACTGGAAATCCTGCCACTGCTGACAGGTTCAGTAAAATAAACCTTGTGAAGGCTATGGTCAAATATCAGCTTTTGGACATTCAAGGCGAATTTATTTTCCTATATCAACCCAACATCACTTCAGTTTATGTGCAAGACCACTTCTAAATGTCAAGAGACATTTTTTTGAAGGCCTCTATTGAATTTTACTTGGCGTTTACACAGCCTGAGTATTAGATTATTTAAAGGGGACTTCTTAATGTCAGTGGACGAAGAGAGAGTTAGTAGAAGAATTTACAGGAACACTTTAAAAACCAAACACTGTGCCCTTGGTACAACATCTCTCAGAGAGAGAAAGTTTTTTCAAGACACATACACTATACAGTGGGGCAAAAAAGTATTTAGTCAGCCACCGATTGTGCAAGTTCCCCCACCTAAAATGATGACAGAGGTCAGTAATTTGCACCAGAGGTACACTTCAACTGTGAGAGACAGAATGTGAAAAAAAAATCCATGAATCCACATGGTAGGATTTGTAAAGAATTTATTCGTAAATCAGGGTGGAAAATAAGTATTTGGTCAATAACAAAAATACAACTCAATACTTTGTAACATAACCTTTGTTGGCAATAACAGAGGTCAAACGTTTACTATAGGTCTTTACCAGGTTTGCACACACAGTAGCTGGTATTTTGGCCCATTCCTCCATGCAGATCTTCTCGAGAGCAGTGATGTTTTGGGGCTGTCGCCGAGCAACACGGACTTTCAACTCCCGCCACAGATTTTCTATGGGGTTGAGGTCTGGAGACTGGCTAGGCCACTCCAGGACTTTCAAATGCTTCTTACGGAGCCACTCCTTTGTTGCCCGGGCGGTGTGTTTTGGATCATTGTCATGTTGGAAGACCCAGCCTCGTTTCATCTTCAAAGTTCTCACTGATGGAAGGAGGTTTTGGCTCAAAATCTCACGATACATGGCCCCATTCATTCTGTCCTTAACACGGATCAGTCGTCCTGTCCCCTTGGCAGAAAAACAGCCCCATAGCATGATGTTTCCACCCCCATGCTTCACAGTAGGTATGGTGTTCTTGGGATGCAACTCAGTATTCTTCTTCCTCCAAACACGACGAGTTGAGTTTATACCAAAAAGTTCTACTTTGGTTTCATCTGACCACATGACATTCTCCCAATCCTCTGCTGTATCATCCATGTGCTCTCTGGCAAACTTCAGACGGGCCTGGACATGCACTGGCTTCAGCAGCGGAACACGTCTGGCACTGCGGGATTTGATTCCCTGCCGTTGTAGTGTGTTACTGATGGTGACCTTTGTTACTTTGGTCCCAGCTCTCTGCAGGTCTTTCACCAGGTCCCCCCGTGTGGTTCTGGGATCTTTGCTCACCGTTCTCATGATCATTTTGACCCCATGGGATGAGATCTTGCGTGGAGCCCCAGATCGAGGGAGATTATCAGTGGTCTTGTATGTCTTCCATTTTCTGATGATTGCTCCCACAGTTGATTTTTTCACACCAAGCTGCTTGCCTATTGTAGATTCACTCTTCCCAGTCTGGTGCAGGTCTACAATACTTTTCCTGGTGTCCTTCAAAAGCTCTTTGGTCTTGGCCATGGCGGAGTTTGGAGTCTGACTGTTTGAGGCTGTGGACAGGTGTCTTTTATACAGATGATGAGTTCAAACAGGTGCCATTCATACAGGTAACGAGTGGGGGACAGAAAAGCTTCTTACAGAAGACATTACAGGTCTGTGAGAGCCAGAGATTTTCCTTGGTTGAGGTGACCAAATACTTATTTTCCACCCTAATTTACGAATAAATTCTTTACAAATCCTACCATGTGAAATCATGGATTTTTTTTTCACATTCTGTCTCTCACAGTTGAAGTGTACCTCTGGTGCAAATTACTGACCTCTGTCATCATTTTAAGTGGGGGAACTTGCACAATCGGTGGCTGACTAAATACTTTTTTGCCCCACTGTATTGCCAAAAGTATTCGCCTCTCTGCCTTCACAGGCATATAGGCTTGAGTGACATTCCAGTGTTAGACACTGATGGCAGTCTCTGCTCTGATTCATCCCAAAGGTGCTATGTCGGGTTGAGGTCAGGACTCTGCACAGGCCAGTCAAGTTCTTCCACACCCATGGCCATGGAAGTGATTGGAAAACCTGAATTAAATGATTTGGATAAGCAATATAGTGTGTGTGTTTTGACTTGATTAGACAGTATTTGGGGTTTGACATTTAAATGAAAATTATAAAACCATATAATTAATAATTACAGAAGTCGCATTTCTATTGGTATTTGTGTCGAGATGTGCCTTGTTTAATAAATATATGAGCTATTTATTTAATTAAACATTTACATCTTTTGTCATGATGTGTTTCCTTTATATCAAGTAGAATGTATTGTGTAAGATATATATTTAAACCAGAACGTACAATACATGACCATTGTTTTAATTCTTTTAATGTTTAATTTAATTTTTACATTTCACTGTTAGCGAATTTTGACAAATGACTGTCATGGTCTTGTTTTTAAAGTATTTTTTAAGTTTTGATACATTTTTATTAAGTCTTGACCCATCGAGACATGGAGACCACTAGATCCCTGTAAGTGTGCTGTGGTAACCTGGCACCAAGATGTTTAAGTCCTGTAAGTTGTGAGGTGCGGCCGTATGGATCGGACATGTATATCGGACATATTTCACAATTCAACACCTCATTTGTTGTGTTCCTCAAATTATCCTGCTGAAAGAGGCCACAGTCGTCAGGGAATACTGTTTCCGTGAAAGGGTGTACATGGTCTGCAGTAATGCTCAGGTAGGTGGTGCATGTCAAAGAACACCACACACATGGATGGCAGGATCCATGGTTTCCCAGCAGAACACTGTCCAAAGCATCACACTGCCTCCACCAGTTTGCTTTTTTCCTATAGTCGATGTTCCTCAGGTAAGTGATGCACACACGATGCAAGAAGTCTAGTCGCTTTCTTTCAAAGCTCCTTGAACTACCATGACCTGGATGATGGAGACCTGTAATGCACTTTGTATTCTGACACCTTTATATCAGAACCAGCATTAAGTTTTTGGCAATTTTAGCTTCAGTAGCTCATCTGTTGGATTGGACCACATGGGTTAGTCCCCACGTGCATCAGTGAGCCTTGACTGCCCATGACCGTTTTGTTGGTTTACCACTGTTCCTTCCTTGGACCACTTTTCATAGATACTGATCACTGCAGACCGGAAATACCCCACAATAGCTGCAGTTTTGGAGATGTTCTGACCCAGTGGTCTAGTGCCCATATCAAAATCATGTAATCAAACTCTCTGAAATCCTTACCTTTGCCCATTTTTCCTGCTTGCAACACATCAACTTTCAGGACAAAATGTTCACTTGCACTCTGATATATCCCACCCACTAACAGGTGCCATGATGTACAGGGTGGGCCATTTATATGGATACACCGTAATAACATGGGAATTTTTGGTGATATTAAAGTCCTGTTTGTGGCACATTAGTATATGTGAGGGGGCAAACTCCTCAAGATGGGTGGTGACCATGGTGGCCATTTAGAAGTGGGCCATCTTGAATACAACTTTTGTTTTTTCAATAGGAAGAGGGCCATGTGACACATCAAACTTAGTGGTAATGTCACAAGAAAAACAATGGTGTGCTTGGTTTCAACATAACTTTATTCTGTCATGAGTTAGTTTTTCCTTTTGGCTCTCCTCCCCTTTATCTTCCCTGCTTAGTTCTTATGTCCTTGTCTAGTCTCGTGTTTTTTTGTATTACTTTTCCCTGGAACACTCTCTCACAGTCTGTTTCTAAAACCTAAAGAGAATTATGGATTTGATCAACTGGTCTCTGAATGCTATTGACACCCTTTTCTCAACGAGAAGTCTGGGCTCGGGAGAGCCCGAGTGCCCTGGAGGGACTTTCCCTGCCGGATGGACAGGTGGCAGGAATGGAGGGTCGTGTGCCTGGCGGGACTGTTGATCGAGGACGCTGAAGATATCTACCTATTCGGAACCATGATAACAGGGTTCTTGCTGATCGGTGCTGGCTTGGCCCTGGCTTATAGGAGAATTAAGAAAGCGGAACTGGCTGTTCAAACCCCCCCCAAAGCTGCCCGCTGGGATTGAAACGATGGGATGAGGCGCGACTTCTCAGAACGGGATCATTGAGAGCAGCATGGTTAAGACCTTGGAGATGCTTACAGCTGCTGTGAATACTCAGAATAACACCTCTGAGCGTATATTGGGTTACATCAAGGAGAGGCCTGCTCAGAATAGCATCTTTGAGCGAAAGTTGGATCACATCGTGGAACAGCTGACTGCAGTCGTGAGTTCTCAGAATCGGCTCTCTGAGCAAAAGAATGACAACACCACGGAACGCAAGTTTGATACCATCATGGGGAAGCTCGCAGTTCTCCAACGGGAGATTGAGAGACCAGTGTCGGAGTGTTAAAGAACAGCTTTGAAATTCTCATGAGTTGTTGCAAAAGACAAATTACCCTCAAAATCAAAACCGAACAAAAACTCCCTGATAACGACTGTGTTTAGACTGTTCCTTCCCATTCCATGCAAGGCCACCTGGGTTGGCTGGAAGACTGTTTACTTAGCCTGGCAGGGCGAAGGACACTGTCTCAGCTGAACTATGGACACGCACACACATACATATACTGATACTGATAAGCACTCACTGACGCATCACCCTCCCTACCCCGGATCCAACGCCACCTCCAACGCTTACCTCCCCTCTGATGTGGACATCGGGTCAGCTGGAGGCGCAGTCGAAGATTGCAGCGGTCCCAGATCAGATGTACACACTGGAACACTTTCCCATGTTGCTGTCTGTGTTTATTGTGCTATGGTGTGTTGATATCTGTGCATTCATGTATTATCCTTTTGTGTTACACATTTCGATGTTTTTTTCCTCGCTACCTAGCCTGACCTGTCTCCCCAATGTGATGTTTGTGTATTGTATGTAAGTACGGTCGGCAAGGTCTGTCATCTCGGTTGTGGGCAAAAGACCTGCAACTGACAAATAAAGGCTATCTCATCATCATCTCATCAAAAGTTTCTCTTTGTTCACAGCCATTTACATGTCAAAGAGGTTAACACGTGAGGAGCGGATTGAAATTGTGTTGATATCTGGTGAACGCAGTAACCGGGTCATTGCAGCAGATTTCAATGCAAGACACCCTACGTGACCACCCATCTCCCATGCTACAGTTAGCAAACTGCTTGCTAAGTTTCGTGAAACTGGTTCAGTGTTGGATTTGCCAAAATGTGGACGCAAGAAAACTGTCACTAATGAAGAAACATCAGTCCTAGCTTCATTCAGCAAGAGCCCACAGCGTAGCACTCGCTGCATGTCACTGTAGAGTGGCATTAGTCGGTACAACTAATGGACCCACTATCGGTACAACAATAGTGGGTCCATTCTTCATCAATGGAAACCTCAAGGCCACTGGATATTTGAAATTGCTACATGATGATGTGTTTCCCTCTTTATGCACTGAAGCAGGCACGTTCCCTGAGTTTTTCCAGCAAGCTGGTGCACCACCACATTATGGGTGCCAGGTCCGAGCATTCCTAGATGAACAGTTTCCTGGAAAGTGGATTGGTTGTCGTCGGCCAGCTGAATGGCCCCCAAGGTCTCCCGATCTGACCCCCTTAGACTTTTATCTTTGGGGTCATCTGAAGGCAATTGTCTATGGTGTGAAGATACGAGATGTGCAGCACCTGAAACTACGGATACTGGATGCCTGTGCTGGCATTTCTCCTGCGGTGTTGCTATCAGTGTGTGAAGAGTGGGAGAAGAGGGTTGCACTGACAATCCAACACAATGGGCAGCACATTGATCACATTTTATAAGTGGTCAGAAACTTGTAAATAACTCATGAGAGAATAAAGTTACGTTGAAACCAAGCACACCATTGTTTTTCTTGTGAATAAAGTTTGATGTGTCACATGGCCCTCTTCCTATTGAAAAAACAAAAGTTGTATCCAAGATGGCCCACTTCTAAATGGCCACCATGGTCACCACCCATCTTGAGGAGTTTGCCCCCTCACATATACTAATGTGCCACAAACAGGACTTTAATATCACCAAAAATTCCCATGTTATTACGGTGTATCCATATAAATGGCCCACCCTGTACATCATGGCACCTGTTAGTGGGTGGGATATATCAGAGTGCAAGTGAACATTTTGTCCTGAAAGTTGATGTGTTACAAGCAGGAAAAATGGGCAAAGGTAAGGATTTCAGAGAGTTTGATTACATGATTTTGATATGGGCACTAGACCACTGGGTCAGAACAGCTCCAAAACTGCAGCTATTGTGGGGTATTTCCGGTCTGCAGTGATCAGTATCTATGAAAAGTGGTCCAAGGAAGGAACAGTGGTTTAGTATATGTGAGTTTGCCCCCTCACATATACTAATGTGCCACAAACAGGACTTGTTATTACAGGACCATGTTATTACGGTGTGTCCATATAAATGGCCCACCCTGTAGTGATAATCAGTGTTATTCCCTTCACCTCCCATAATATTATGGCTGATCGGTGTATATCTCTGCTCATGCCTCAAATGAAAAAGAATTGATTAGTGATCACTGATTTGATTAGCGATCCATAAAGTAATTTATTTGCACCAACAAGTGTTTTTTTGTTTTGTTTTTTGTTTTGTTCCATGAGGCAGCTGTCCAGGAACTGAGGCGCTGTCAGATTAAAAGCTCTGCCAAACAGGCGGACCGGACAGCTGCCTAGATGCGTTCAGTGTCTGCTACGATTAACAGTCACACAGTACAATACACGCAGTTCTATTCATGGTTCATTAAATGGAAATCAATATCAATATACTGTGGCTTTATGTAAGACAGTGGCTACAAACTGCCAGCATTTTCTTTGTCATGTACTGTACGTGACTGTTTCTTATTTAGTACTTCTGTGTGTTTGTGCATTTTTCTCTGTGTGTGCAAGTACCAGCAAGACAGAATACCCCAGCTCAGCAGTGCAAGTAGTGTGTGATAAAGCTGTCCTATCAGCCAGCAAGTCGGCAGTTATTGCGTCCGTTCCGCATCTGTGAGCTCCCTCCTTAAACTCAGCAAAGAAACTCTTGGAGGAGCCATTTGCGAGGAATTGAATCAGTCTTTGGAACACAGAGTGGCCTGGCACCACCAAGGATTAAAGGGAAAAAAAAGTGAAGCTGTTTCAATTCACTTGGGAACTTTTGCATATACTGTCTCACTGTATCATATACAGGTAGCGTTTTACAGGCTTGCCGCAGAGACAGAGAAGGAGTGAGCTCATGAATGTTTAATCAACGTTTTCAACGTGCAGTCAAAACAAGCATTTATATTCCTCGAGTCGATATCCAGTGCGGAGGCTGATCTATGTTTAGCTATGCAAATGTGGGGATTAAAACTTGAGGCCAGGCTGGTAACGGGGAAGCGCTCACTGCTAAATTAGGCATTCCCAGCAAAATGCATTTGCAGAAATGTGTGTATGTGCACTCATAATTGCTAAAACAGAGACCAAGTTTTTGTTGTTGGACTCTCACAGAACACAGTATGAAAGAAAAACACTTCACCAAAGAGTTTCAATGACGAGGCGCCCAGTGAGTGATGGACTCTTGGATGTCACAAGCATCTACCAACCTGGAGATACTGCCCATCTACTTCAGCATCAATCAGCCCGAGGCCCAAAAATTCACCCCCCAAAAAAGCCCATTTGGATCTGTTCATTGATGTGTTTCCCTCAAAGGTGAGTCATTTGTTCCACGCTCAGACACTCATTAATTGGATTGTAAATCTTTGGTGACGATTAATCATACGACCTGCTTCAGAGGTGCTAATGAGGAGCTATTTTAGCCTGGTGACATCACCACACATCACCTCTGGCAACTCCAGGCTCCGGGTTTTAGCCTGTTTGCGAGTGTTTCTCCCCGTTGCACGAGAAATTCAGTCATCATTACTGTGCTTACTTCTAATTTCAAGTTTGCTGAAATAATGATAAACATTCATAGGTTCTCTACATTTTCTCTAGATCATGATATTTGAGTACTGTTCTGTTATGTTTTTGGTATCCCTTGCATCTATGCATGTCATTCCTTTGTTTGTAACACAATAGTTCACAAAATTCTGATCAAACTTTTCAGGAGTGTAGAGCAGGGTCAGGTTATAAAATCCATTAAAAATTGGCTTGCATCCACCAGGGTCTTCAAGGTCAACTTAATGATTTTTTGGTAGACAATTGGCCAAAAGCATTAGAACTTAGAAACTATGATTCCTACAAGTATGGTGTGTATAGTCATCATATAGAAATTCCCATATAAAGACTAAAATATCATGTCACATTTGACCTCAGACCTGTCATTCAAGGTCAATACACTGAAAGTAAAGCGTGAGCTGCCTTGACAGAGGTTTGCACTCTTGATGAGCTTCTTGTTTTGTTTTGTTTAACTCAGAAATAAAGCTGTAAAATCATTTCAGTCTCAGCATCAATTGTAAATTTTTGATGGAAAAAAAGGATTAAGATTGCTCATGTCACCATAGGAACCATGAAACCTGGATTTGGCCTGACAATTCTTGAACAAGTAAAACGCAGACTGGTCAAACAAAGGGTTCTGGATTGTGCTGATAAGTGATGTGCAAACAGCAGCCACCCTGCAGACGTCTGTCACTCAGGTCCCTTTGTCACAAATAATGACTGGCTTTCAGAACTTTGTTTACCTTGCAGCCCATTTATACAAAATCTGACCAACTGTTCAAAAGTTTTGTGCTCCAAATGTCACAACGCATAAGTATTATTAACACATCCTGATATTTTTCATCTTCGTCATGTAAATGCTATGTGCATGCATGACTAATGTGGCTTACAAAATGTTTTCTCTAGAAAATGTATGCAGTGTTACACTGAATATTTATGAAAGCCAATTTATGAGCAGACATCATTTTGCCAAGGTTTGCTTAGGCATAGGTACACATGCAGAGAGAAGATCATGTTTTGAGGTAAAATAGATGAGCGTTTTGCAATCTACACTGTGCATTTACCGCTGTTAAAATGGGAATGGGTGTCGATGGGGAAAGAAAGCAGTGTCACCTGTCATTAGGAAATGGGAAATAGCAATATCTTCAGTTAAAGTTCAATGTTTGTTTTTGCTAGCTATCCAATAAGATTTTCTGTCGAATTTTTGGCTTCGTAATAACATTCTTTCCCCTTCCTGACAGATAACTCATTATTACTGTGGCTTCAAGGGAGTTTACTTGATAGTAAACAAATCTTATTTGCTGGGATCTGTAGAAATGGCTGATGGTTGCATTCATTTTTTGGCTAGACACTCTCTATTACACATATAATTTTTTCACTACCTTTGAAGGATGCCCTCCTTTTTTTCCAATAATGTTGCCAGTGAACATAACCCCCTACAGTAAAACAGTGTAAAAACAAATAAATAAACAAATTTGGGGAATGAAAATACAAAAGAACTAGATGGGTTCATTTATTTGTATTTTGCTCAGGCAAATTAGTTGATGATTTTGTCTTGTGAGGTGTTAATCAGTGTTCCGCACTCTGGTTGGACTGAGACACGACCTTAATATTGATTCAGTGCGATTCAGTTCTTTTATAAACAAAGAAGATCTGAGTAAACTCAGGCAGACACTGAAAAACTGCCTCACAAGCTACTACTGTAGCTAATATAATTATGCAATATGTATGTGTGTAAGTTTTAACATTTAAAAGAAACGATAACCAATGTTGATCCCTCTGTTTATTTTTCTACTCTTGGTGGTGTCTGTTTAAACCATCACTATCCACAAGATGGCATTGAATGGGAGTAGAGTTTAGAAAGTTCTACTCAGGTCATAAATTCTAAGCTGACTCCAATCTAGTTCCACAGACTTCAATGCTAGGGCAGCAGTAACAGAAAACTGCTTTCAGGCGTTCAGTGCAGAAACCTAGTAGCTAGGCAATACTGTCTGGCAGACAGTGTAGTGCTTGCGCATAAAGTAGTGCACCATATAGCTAACCTTACATACTGCACAAGTGGTAAGCTTATCAAAAGGAGTCATTTGCCACTGCATGTTGTCGAAGCACAGATCCTCCAATTGGTTAGAGACCTGCAGGAGTGGCTCATTTTGTCCCCTAGCTCTTGAGTACTGCAGCCACTGTTTTAAGGCCAAGACCAAGACAGTGGCAGCCTTACATCACCTGCAGCTATGACTTATCAAGTTGCCTGAGGCATACCATTTTGAATTTCTTTATTGTTTTGCTAAACTGTCGGATTTTATTCAACATGCTCCCAACCAGCTGCCAAAGGAGGAAACATGAGCATAACAGTCTGTCAAGACATTTTCACATGGAGCCCAAAGAACTGGCAACAAGAACTGCTTCTTTCCTACAGAGAAGACTACTTTATGGCACAAAGCAGGACATGTGTGGCTCTTCTTTCCAGCACAGTAGACATTCTGTCTCTTCAAGAAATATGGAAAATATGAGATGGGTTTGGAAAAGCACTCACACTGACAAGGCTTGACCCCGGTAGACAAAGCCAATCACCTCTAAAGACTCTAAAATATCAATTGAAAAAGTGAGTAGAATAGTTTAGTAGTCTTCTCAGCCCTGTCCTACACTATCTTAGCTGCCATTCAGAGGTGGTCTGGATGTTCCACTCCCCACTGGACAACTAAGGAGCTAATCAACTTTGACTCCCCTGTCTGGGCAAGGCGGCAGGAGACTCTTTGAAGGGTGCAGGTTTGCAACTGGGATTAATCTCACCGTGCTGAAGTATCTCCCTGGCAGCTGTTGGCATGTGCCGTCCACTCCATTGATCGTGTCCGTCTGTGCAGGCAGGGCTGCATAATTCTATTGTATGAGGAGCGAGAGGGGCTCCGTTCCTGTCACAGTCAGTGTAGACTGATCCAACTGGCCTCATGCTAATGCGGCCTGGCAGGCCTCCCCGAGGACAGAGTCTGGCTTTAGGGAGTACAGAGGAGGACTCATTCTGCCCATGCCGATTCGTCAAACATGAGAGGAGAACCGTATCTCCAGGTGATCTCAAAAGCACAGCGTGGGTGAGAAAGCAAGGACTAAAGAGAAGCCGCTGATCAACAAGATATGCTGTTAAACCGAGGAGCAGTATCACAATGCTTAGATAAATTAGCATTTATTGTCACACTGTGAATTTTGTCAAAGAGGAAAGATGCATATGACAGATACAATATGTCAACCTAGACCTTTTTGAAGTGTGGCTGAAGTGGAAGAAACATGAATTTTCTTTAAATTAAAGGCAATCCATTCAGTAGTTGTTAAGATATTTAAGAACATATACATAAGTTATGGCTCACAAATTATACTAAATTGCTTTAGTTTTATCACAAAAAAGACGAGTAACTGATTATTGAATCTGAATACGAAGGATATATAATAATTACCACTTGGTGCGAAGTTGCTTGTTGTCAGTTGCTTTTTCATGTGAGCTGGTTGTAACGTTGGGCCAGTGTTAAGTGGGATTCTCCACTAAGCCTTCAAAAACCATTGTGTGGCGCATACTGAACAAACAGGGCCCGCGCTCGCAAAGCTTTAATCATTGCTATTATTAATGATTGAGTGGTTTAGATAGGAGGAAACGCGAGCCGAGAAGACATTTCGCACCTTAATCAGGTAGAAAAACAACCACTGGAGCGCTTACAGCTTTCCCTGCAAATATGTCACTACTCATTCTGGAGGCTTTTATCCAGGCAAGCCACGAAGGACGTTATTATTAGTTATTTTTGTCATTTTACAAGAAATTGTTGACTGGAGCCAATGAAGAGAGCTTCTTGACCTTAGTATTATAACAGTGACATAGTGTGATATTCATAAGTTTCAATTTTCCATTAACTTTCCTTTAATATAAATAAATACTGCATTTTTTTTCCTGTGTCATTAACGCAAAATAGAGTCCAATTTATTAATTTAATATTATGAAGATAATCCTGCATGTATAATGTACCCGATCACAAATGCGGTCATCCATTTAGACTCTTCTGCTCATCGAGGTCGCTGGTCACAGTCAGGCTGGAGGCTAGAAAGAGAACCATTCACATTCACAGCCGATTTAGAATCAGCAGTGGACCTAATGTGCATGTCTCTGGGCAGTGGGAGGAAGCTGGAGAATCAAGAAGGAACCCACACAGGCACATGGAGAACATGTAAACTCCTACCAGGTCAGTGGATTTGAATCAATGGCCCTTCTTGCTTTGAAGCAATAATGCTAACCACCGTAACACCGTACCACCAAAAGGCTGTGAAATGGAGAGAATGACGAGTTTACAAGGGAAACAGCAAAAAATAAACTAATAGATCAATTAAAAAATCGATGCTTCATATCTGGGATGATCAAGATAGATATTTCATGGTCAAGCTCACAAATATCGAAAAATAAACAATCACAGAAAAATTAGTCTTAATGAGCCGTGGCAGTGTTAAGTAATCTAATGGCTGAGGGAATGAAGGCTTTTAAGTTTCTGTTTGTGTTACTCTGGGGTAAAAGGTAACCTGTGTGCAACTTCCTGAACTCAGATGACAAAACATGTTCAGGATGGATATTAATGTTTTTTGCCTTCGTTGCCACCTGGTTTTCCCATAGTGAACACAAACCTCTCTGCCTGACCCCCGTGATTTTGGAGCAGGTGTTAACAATACTGCTGAGGGAGTTTCTATTATTGATCGAGAAAACAATGTAACACCAAATAAAAGAAAATCAACAATAAAAAATACATAAAATGTTCTTTAAAGTCTATATACTCTTTTTTTTTTGCAGAGGACTTTGTTCATATTAAATTTGAGTTGATATGATGATCCCGGTATATGGAGATTTCACATTATAGTCTGCATCCAAATATAATTTCACATTTGACCCCTAACCTCCCTTTTATGTTTCAGCCCCCAAAATACAGTTCTAGTTTTTTAAAAGTAAATACTACCCTTGAATTTTGCTGCCTTGCTGGATGTTTCTTGTTTTTGTTTTTCCCTGATGATACTTTTCATGTTCCGTCTAGAATATTAGAGCTGTTTGAGTTCCGCATATTATATTCACCATGTTTAATATATTTCGCCAACGGTGTCATCTTTATGCTTTTAAAGCGACGCATGAGTCATTGTTACCACTGTGGTTACTGGAAGAACCCTGAGCCCTTGATACCACATAGTGTAAATGCTGGTGGATGTGAGTGCTAGTCTCATTTGTTAGCATTATTAATGCTCATGTATCACATTTGACATGATAACTCATGTTTATTCATTAAAATGCTGAGAATTTAGCTGCTCAGAATTTTGCACATCATTGGATTTGACAGAAGCATCGATTGGATTCATATTAAAATCTTTTATTTCGTGCCATTTGCCCAGATCGCTGCCCTCCCCCAGATTCATTCCAACAAACTCCCTATAGCACGTGCTCGTGTTGTTTTACATTTTATTAATAGCAACATCAGAGTACTAAATGTACAGAGGACGAGTCCAATGAGAATCGCATTTACAGTGCTTGCAAATACAGAGCTTAGTAGTACAAGAGTAACCAAATCAAAGTCACCTGGAAATCGTAACATTTACCAATAACTACAAAAGGAAGAGATGTGGTTCATAAGACACAAAATAAAAGTTATACAACATTTAGCCGTCACAGAGACAGACTAGAGTCCCTTTTCGTGGAGGTGTGTTTTGTGTGTGTGAGTGTGTTTGTATATACTATAGTCATAGGTCTTATACAAAAGTTAACAGAGGTACTCATTGATATATTAAACACAAATATAAAAGTTTGAGTCACAAAGTACAAACTCTTCATTTTTATGGCGACAACACAACTTGAGTCAGGTTCCTTCATGGTAGGTATGAATCATGATTGTAAGTCAGCCTCAATGAACTGTGTGTGAAAAGCCCTTCCCTCCCCCCTGCCCCAGAGAGAAAAGAATCTATACAAGCTCCTCACCCCTTGACCTTTGACTTGACCTTTGAACTTTTACTGTACTTCATATTTAGTTTTTTTGCTCCATCTACTTTGATCAGCTCTCGCAGAACATGCAATCGCAGGCTATCCCATTCGCCTGCTATTCCGAATTCCCTCGCTGTGTCACTCGTTTCAGGCCTGCACTTAGCTCGCGAAGGCATGATCCAGGGCTAGAGGCCATCTGCATGAATTAGCTGACACGACAGCAGATTTGGGTCACGCTGCTAGTCTCATTCTAGCAGAGGGATTATAAGAGAATTGAGATGTTGCAAACAAAGTCGTTTTTTTTTCTCCAAGTCTTTTTCAAGTCTGACTGCACTGATAATCACTGACAGTGACAGTGCTTTAGCTCTTGTGAATAGAAAAAGTAAAAACATGACCCGAGAGGAGAGTCGCAGCCCTCCGCTTAAAATACAGTAAGCGCACAGTACGTGATTTTTAGTTTTTTTAGTTTTTTGAAAAGATGCGGAAAAGCGAGGAGTGAGGAGCTACAGTTTACTGGGAGTGAAAAAAAGAAATAAATGGATCCAGCGATATACCTCCACAGTCTCGGGGCAGTTTGTGAAATAGTCACAACAATATAATCACTTTTATTGAAGTTCTCAGGCAGAAAAGAGCTGTGTCACAGTTGTTTTTTGTGCTTCATTTTGAAAAAGCAACACATTAGGCATCAACAGACCTTCACCAAAGACTTGTCTACACCTTCTTTATATATTTTTTCTTTTCTGTCGACTTGCTGATTTTGGTTTCTTTGGTTCAGAAAAAAAACTCACGATTTGGATCAAAACACTTTTTGTTAATATGTTTAGGAAATATCCAATTTTCTAAGTTGCCTGTCAGAGGACAGTTTCAAAAGAAACACGTCCACTAGCATTAGCCTGAAAATCCTGCTGACTGAGAAAAGATGTGTCCGTGCACGAGTGGACTATATTTTGTCACTATTTCACAAAAGGCCAAAACACCGGCCGAGGATGGATATATATCATTCTGCAAAGATAAACTTTATCCTTTCCTCTCAGTTTGTCCTCTCACCTTCTAATTAAACGTCTCTTTTTGTTTTCATTGATAAAGCGTCCACAAGATATTTTTGTTATCACACAGTGTGCTAATAAGTCCACAATATAGCCAATACACGGATTCCTCTGACCGTTCCTCTGGTATGAATGCTTCCATTAATATGTGGAAAGAAAACAACTTTGTCCTTCAGCTAGCATGTCATTCAAACAAAACACATGTCAATAACTTCCACTCTGAGTTTCTGACATGCAAAGAGGAATCACAGTCTCTGTAAATGTGGCACATCGTTCATCTTGACAGGAAAAGCCTCGCTGATTGATAGCTTGTTTATGTCGAGGAGAGCACAGGTTTTATGGGCTGCTGAAGAAACAGAAAGGAGAACCGCAAAATATTCATTTGCTGTGAAAAAAAAGGCATGTCGAGTAACCCCCACACCCACACCTAACACAACAACACAATATTTCTTCAATCAAATCTGACTGGGCCGAGTGGAATTACTTTCCTGCCTCTTAGTTATAATAAACTAAACTCATCTGCTATACTGAAATGTAAACTGAAAACGCAAGAAAGCAGTAAGACGCTTCCTTACGTATCAGTTTGATTTCAGACAGCGGTAAAAGGGGGAAGCGTGCTGTATGCTGATGTCTCCAGACATCCGCGACTGTTTAAAATATAGATCACAGCTGCTGGTTACATTTTTCTTTGTCTAAATGTCCTTCAGGAATGCAAAGAGAATTCCTTTTAGCAGCTCCTCATGATTTCAAAGAGAAATACTAACATTAAAATCAAGCTTTTCAAGTCTTTATAGATCTGCCCGAAACACGCCCAATGCCTGAAAAGAAAAAAAAAGCTCAAAAACTTTTTCCCCAAAGTATTAAAACACAAAGAACTTCAGAAAGTTAAAGTTTCCTGTTGTTCAATTAGAGCATTTAGTATATTCCAAGGAATCCAGAATCTTTCCCACAATATCGGTATAATCTCAGCTGACACTTTCAGCAAATTCTAGCTAGTTGCATTGATATTCCACAATCATCAGATATGGTGTTGTTAACAGATGAAACTGTTTACATCAAATGTCAATCAGCCAAATGTTTTAAAGTTGTGAGACTAAAATAGAAGTTGTTCAAATTTCTGTGTAGGTCTCTTATATGTAGCATGTAATCTTAAAACGACAGTCAACTTTAGCACAGCTAGAAATTAGGGGGGGGGATTTTTACATAGATTTGGCCATCACTGCATTCAATAATATTAATATACTGTATTCAACAGAGTAACTGGGAAATTGTTTACATCAGGCAGCCATTTAAAAGAGAAAGAAATGGGCAAATTATAAAATGATCTCACAAACTTTCCACTTTGAAGGTTCATTGTCCTGTTGTTGTTGGCTCCCTCCCCTCAGCCTCATTGGGCTCAGGGAGAGGCAGATGGATGCCTCTCCCTGAGGTTCTGTTGGAGGTTTCTTCCTGTTATCAGGGAGTTTTCCCTTCCCACTGTTGCCAAGCGCTTGCTCAATGGGGCCGTCTGATTATTGAGGTTTTCTTTGTACAGTTGGAGTTTGAATTGATTTGATAACCTGGCTTGATTAGGCAAAATGACTGCGCTCCCAGTTTTTGGCAAATTACTTGTTTAGTACATTGTCATTATAAACAGCAGAAATTTTGGCCAAAGCTAAAGAAGCAGAAGAATTTGCAACCAAACTAGCAGCCCTGTGAGGCCGCACTGAAGCACAGCAGCTGTGATTTCAGCTAAAACAGCACATAAACAGACAGTGCTAACATGCTAATGTTGAGCAGGTGTAAGGTTTGTCATATTCACTGGCCTAGTTCAGTGTGTTAGCATGCTAGGTACACCTAGCATACTGACTGAAACCAACACTGCCATAGCCATGCCGGGATTATAGCTGAAGGGCAAAGCTGGAATAAAAACAGGATTACTGAAAAAGTTTGAAAATGAAAACGTTGCCTATCAACGCTAAAGTTGGCTTTTTGTATTTTTAACCCTGACTATTTAGCAGTCACATCAAAAAGGAAAATACAGACAGTGTACTTCACGAACGGTCCTCCTTTCAAAAGTTTTCCTTTAGATGTCTTTCCCTGATTTTCTTATATGCTTAATAAATGCTGATATTGGTTTATTTTCAGAGTCATTACAGTAAATAACATTTTCTGGGGCAGTTGTAGCAGTATGTATATACAAATACAAAATGAGGATGGTGACAAATGATTGCAATCCAGTCTAAATCAAGTTTAGTTAGTTTCTTGGCAGCTACTGTTGGATTAACAGTTTTTTTGTTTTTTGTTTTTTTTAATTCATGTGATGATACACTGTCTATTAAAATCGATGCAGAAATGATAGTTAAGAAGAGCAAGTCATTGGTTTCCCAGCCAACCATGGATACAGCTGAACCCAAGATATGATCACAACACCGTTTAAAACCACTCGGTACTGTTTTTACTTTCCACCTGGAAATCACTCTTCAGTCTCTGAGCTATTGCAGCGTCTACTGAAGTATTATACTGGTTAGCTAAAGATATAATACAAGTAACTGCTTGAAAGTGCAGGTAAGAAGCTTGGCACAAGGTTAGTTTTTGTGTTTTGAAAGAAATACCATAGTTACACATGTAAACAAAGACACTATCCCCGACCTAGCTGAAACCTTCCCAAAAAATGGGAGAGGTCTTGAAAAATAGAACACACCTGTACACAAATAGAAGCAAATATATAGAAAATACATTTACACGTGTATAATTTACAGCAAGTTTCATAACCCTCTTACTAGTAAGATATCACTGTTCATTCAAAAAAATATATGTTATGTCAAAGAAGCAACGCAGCCTATCGTGAGGCTGCACTGGTATGTGTCATTCATGAGATGAGTTTCATGTTGTGAATTGGCCAGAGCAGGAGTTTTGCACCACAGTGTTTATCCCAAGCCATCTCGACACCTCCTGAATGGCTCCCACGTACTGATACTGATCACTGGGACAACCTGTTGTCTTGAATCCTTTAAGGAAGTGAGTACAAGTCCGAAAACCTAGCAAGTGAAGTACTGGAGATCGACCGTCTATACCTAGTAAAACCCATCATTTATATCTGTACATATTGCTGTCTATAGCCATAAACATTTACAATTGCAGAATTGTAGTTGTGCTTTGTACAAACCCACAGCAAAATAAAAAGGTAGATTAACAGACAACTTTCTCGAAAGCTTCGTAGCACAAAGCTAATCTGTTTCAGGAGCTTGAAGATGATAATAAAAAGTATTGGTGCTAGGAAGCTCTCAGGAGAGCTTTACTGTCCTTCCTCACCAGAAGTTTAAACCAATTTGGCAGCAGCAGATTGGTTTGTCTTAATCCCCTTACTACAACAAAACACAGAGGGAGTGTTTTTAGGCCTTTGAAAGTACAAAATAGAATTTTTTCCTCTTAATTCTGTCCTTTTTTTCCCCTTTTTGCTCAGCTTTCTACGGCACAAATTAAAACAAATTATCCGAGAGTAACCCCAAACATCCTGGCTGTGATAGCTTAACTACTGAATGATTTAAACATTGTCCTCAAGAGTTTATTTGGGTCTGGAGAAAACCTACTGTGTTTGATGGGGGATTCCTTCCTGCTTACATTCCACAGTTAAACAAACCATGCATTTTGATCCTGAGGGACACCACATTTTTAGCTTCCCATTTCTTCTGTTTAATTCCACCTTGAACAAATCGGTTGACGATGGAATTACATAGACTTCCGCCTATAATTTAAGAGTTTCAGGCTCAACAACTAATTTGTCAAACCGGTCGAGAGTTGGGAGTTGGGTGGGGATGTTCAATTACTATCCGTTTTTCAACTTTGCTGTTTATGCAAATGACCACAATTTATTTGAACACAGGGGGTTCAGATTAAATCTCTTCTACCCTTTAATTTGGAGCTCGGATCAAAATCTAAACCGTTAGATTTATCCCAGACAGCTGCTGAGACAAGAGACTGATACGAGGTGTGCGAGAAAGCTAGACAGACCTGAGGCAGTATGAATGTCCTGTCAAGCTCCATGCAGTCTGTGGCTGTACTCACTCGTGAATGTGCCGCTGTGGGATCTAACGAGGACACACGCCTGCGCCACAGAAGCCTTTTGTGTATTTTTCCATTTTCCTAAATCAGATGCAAATCTTACATAATAAGCAGTCGAGGTGGGCGCTGTACTGGCTTGGACCAGATGTGTTCAGATGGTTGTCTTTGATATTACCTCAGCTTAGGTGGGAGTATTTAAAAAGTGGTTCCAAGCGCTTCTGACTTCCCCCGTTAGGGCTGTGGCAGACTCTTGTGTGTAAAAAAATAGACACGACTATTCTGATTTTAAAATGGGACCGGTAGAAACAACTTTTTTTCTTCTTTTTTTTCTTAAATTAACCGTCCAATAAAGCATATACCGTTTTCCATCATCTCTCTTCCCCAGCTAATAGAATAGTGCTTCATATAAATATCTTTTAGACTCTTTTGTAACACATTTCTTAAAACTATTTCATAACATATTCAAATACATTTAGCATTTTTTTGTACTTTCATATTTCTTTAAAAACCAAAAACCAAAAGAAAAAAATGTAACTGCAGTTGATACAGGGTTAATATAACGCTCTTTTTTTGTCGGCTTGTTTTTTAGTCCATCAGTCGTTGTTGAAACTTCTGTCCATCCAGGTTGTGGCACATAGTGGCATTATTGGCACATTGTTCAGAAATACAGTTCATCTTCCTCCCGAAGAAGCTCCTTGAGTTCCTCTGTGATAGGGCTAATGTTTTCCTTGAGACATCCGCGACGTCCACAGTCTAGTTCCATACATCCTGTAAATATATTTATATATAATCTATATCTAAATGACCGTAGGTTCTTGGAAATATGGTTTTCGCAGCGTTATGGCTGCTGCTTGTCAACTCTAGAAAAATAAATATCTTCACCAGTGTCCAAAGATCACGCTATTTTACAAAAGAAGCTGTTTTTTTGTGTTTCTTGTTTCCAACTGGATCCTGTGGAGATGCAGAGAACACAACCCCAGTTACTTCTCATTATGTTGCCAGTGCAAAATTAAACACACACACAAAGCTAGCCTGCTTCTGACTTATTATAGGGAGAATATGGGTTTGTCTCAAAAAACATGTGACTCCAGTGCCTTTTTTACATGATATGAAAGGGCAGAGTTGTATTAAAAATCAGTACAGTTAAGGTCTATTGTTGCATACACTTAAGCCTAAAAAATACACAAGATTTGCAAAGATAAAAAGGGATCTTATGTCTTTTATGACTCCAGCACAGGGAGCAAGCTGTGGAAAGCTAAGCTGAGTGAGACTAATGTGTGTCCAGATAACCCAGGGTCCCTGTCCCTGCCTCTCTGTGTTACCTGCTGGCAATCTATTCCTCTTAAAAATCTGGGTCAATAGCAAACATTACACCGCTTCTTGACCTTCCAGCAACACTGTGGGGCTAGACCATGTGTTTAACGTTCACGCTTTGAATTTCAAATGCTGGCCCATTCTGGCATATTTTAGCCACGCATAAAAATGTGTCACAAGTCAAGCAAAAGTGCCCCTTACTCCTTGAAATGCGCCAAACAATGCACCTTTGGTGTAAGAATGAAAGCGGCACCAAAAATATCAATGAAAATGTTTCAGATGTGAGAGGAGAAATAATTAACAGTGACCATAGTACTGATATTCACATAATTAGTCTCTTATCTCAGCTAAAGACCCCGGCTACTGCATTGAACCGGATTCCTCCTGTTTTTTTTTTTATATCAAAAGGGAACAAGATGGAAAGGGAGCGTAATCATGTCACAAATAACAAACATATGCCAAGTTCCCTTTTATTCCCAAAGTGGGGCAGCATCACCATGGGGATCGAAGGCTCAGATGATTATTTACAAGGGGATAAAGTGCTGCGGTACCCACCAAAGCGTGAATTCAGGAAGTCTCTTCCACCCACAGAACATGAACAAGGCCTTCAGCTCGTCAACATGAGATCTCAAACCACTTCTCTGACACAAAGGCCACAGGAATCAGTTGTCTTTCAGTTGGTGAGGGCCTGTTAGGCAAAACGCAAGAAGTCAGAGTCACACTGCAAGAAGTTAACTTGTGAATATAAATGATGTAATCAGACTGGTTACATTTTTATATTAGATACCATCACAACATATTAGTTGATAGTAAACCTCCTATAATTGATTCTAAAATTATCATTGGTGAGCAGTGTCTTTTTCTCATAAGACTTCTTCTTTTTTATGCTGCACACGCTACAAGGCCTAATTATGTCTCTTGGTAGCCTTAAGTGCCAAAATCAACACGGTACCACTGTCACGTACACAAGTGGGGTGACAGAGACCTGCACTGGGTGAAGGTCTATGTCAGCCTCGGACGGCTGCTCTGCAAAAATAAAAAAAATCCTAGATTTTTCAGCAGTGCTGTTGGTTAACCTGTGAAAAACAAGCTATAAAAACCTAACCATCCCTGTGTAATTTAAAAGCAGACTATTTACAGCAGATGAATTATCCCGCCATCCTTGCCAACATAATGAATCTGTTACAGGGTTTGGATTCACTGAGTAAGTGTGACCATCTTTGCTGGCCCTGCGGCTTAGATGACTATGTTATCCACTCAGACAGCAAACACTGTGAATACTCCACCAACTTATTGTCGGCGTGGCAATGCAAAGTGTGTGCGATTTCGATGTGAAACCTACCTGTCCGGTTAAATCGCAAAGCGGAATGCAAACGCACCAACGACTCACCAAAGACACATCTCTCGCCTAATGTTTCTCTGTATATATAACACTTTACATGTTCAGTAAACTTGGGCATGTAAAGTGTATTTACTGATATTACATAACTTGCAGGTATTGAAGTTCAAAGCATACACCTTTGTGCCAACGTTTAATACTCCCATGAAGAGCCAGACACAAAACGACACAGTAAAGACATCTATCAGCTGACTCATTACACCAATAGAAATCAGTAGAACATGTTATTTTTTGTGTGTGTGCAGCCTGAACATGCTGAGGCATGCGGCAGATGGATGAGGTGATGGGAAGCAGTCCGCCAATTTATGTGTAGATTTGCTCGAGCAAAATACCGACTGAAGCTGACTGTGGCTGCGGGGTAAAAACACGAGCTTGGAGACGAATGTGAGGATTCGTGGTCGACATTTCAATGCTCTTATTCTCATCTGTTTCTGCTTAATGCTTCTTAATCCTGAGTACGAGTTACTGGAACGTTTTTTAACCTATTTTAAACCGATCAAGCCTTGCTGCTCAGCACGGAGCTTCATAAAATATAAGCCACATGCTAATAACATTCACACTGTGGATTTCCAAGTGCTGAATGACTGGGAAGCGTGCATCCACCTGTCATACAGTCAGTACCTGTTTCCGTTATAAGCAGTCTTGTAGACAGGCGTCTGCTGGATCATCTCATCAGTGTAGATGGGTACGGCAGTCCGAACGCACTCGTGCGAGCACTGCAGGCTGTCGTTGTAGGCAGTGAATATGTCCACCTTGCTGGGCACCCGAGCTGGGGTGAAGTCTGTCAGGTTTTGGCAGCTTTCTTCTTGCTGGTGGATCTTTCGCTGATGGCTATTGTGGCGACCATTTCCAGACTGCGCACAGCTACAAAAACACGCACCAAAGACAAGAAACAAACATAAAATCATACCTTGTACCTTCGTTCATCTATTAGGGTTTCTGAAAAGGAACGGGGGTGCGCGTCTGACGTGTCGTGAAGCAAAAAGTAAAGGAATCTTTCCTACCAGTTTTTAAGGACGAGTGTTGTAATCAAGGCCGCGATAACCATAATGAGAGACACAGTGATTGTGATTATCTGGTGAACTGCCAAACCTGTAAAAAGGGCAGAAATGTGCAGGAGAGCAGAGAATTACAATCATTTGTATAGGAAATGGATTCCCCTGTTGTTCACAGCACACGGCCAAGCACTTCACTTCTGTTTTGTTTTTTGAACTGCACAAACTTGCTGCACTTGACAAAGTTTCGAGGCCGTCCTCTTAAAATGTAGAGGATAACAAGCTGCAAAGTGTACTGGTGACACTGACTGAGTTTGAGAATTAGAAATTATTCTATTACAGTACAGTCCACTCGAATGGGTAAGTGAGTTTTCTAATCTGCAGATCGGAACTTTATATTATGTCACCAAACTCACAATCAGTAGCTCTACAAAAAAGAACTGACATGTTTTTCCATAATGCTGTCTTTGTAGATACTGCCCCAAGGCTTTTATTTAAATATTAAATGAGAGCAAACAAGTTGATATGTTATAGATGTATATTTTTATGCATGAAAAAAAAAAACAGATCGAAAGATGATCTGCAGTCTGAACGCTCTAAAGGGAGGCATGCCATTGCACAGCTAACAACCAAGGCCACTTACACACATACATACAAAGACACACACGCACATTATGTGAATCATTAATTGATTTGGGGCAACAAGACATGACCATATATAATTCGCAGAAAAGTACTACCACGTTAAGGTGGCAAACTAGTCATGGCCCGCCTAGGAAAGATTGCATTCACTTGAATGTTTGGTTTGTTGTGTAAACTGAAACATTTTTCCACATTTAAGGTGTTTTTGGAAACCTTAAATTAAAGTTTGGTGTCACATATACCACTATTTCTCCAACTAGCTGCTAACTGTGTTTGTTAGCTGTCTGGTGCTGGGCAGGTAGCATACGGTGACTGAGGTTATATATACTCCTGCATTTCTGTGGTACTTCACTTCTTTACTGATAAAGTCAAAATTTGAACCACAGTAAACACTGACTCAGTCACTGCAAGGACTTCTGAGGTCACATTCCTATCCACTCACTGTTAATATTCATGATACTCTGGGCTGAGTAAGATCTATTTGGACGTGTCTCCCTGCTCTTAGAAAATCATTATTGGAAAAAATTAAACCCCAATTATAGGGCTATCAGAAGGAAAGAGTGGTTGCTAGCTGACAAAATGATAACTCATATGGACTGAGTCTTTAGTGGTCAATTTAGAACAGAACACTTTTGTATGAATCACTGCTTATTATTATTTGATCTAAGGAGGATTATAAAACCCGCAAATCTCTGTATAATCACAAGTCAACCTGGTGGCAACCATATCATTGTAAATTCACACAATCACTACGATTGTTTGCTAAGCTTTCTGGACAGTGCCAAGCCATACAAGTATTCAGCCTTTTGTTTATGCAGGACATCTTAATCAGCTTCCACATATATATGAAGCCCACATTTGTATGTTCTGTATGACTAAAGTATAAAAGCGCTTTTATTACTTAAAGACTTCAGACTCATGTGTGCTGATCTCTCACTGGTGCCAGAGGAGAGTAATCCAAACAAAACTGCCCAGGACATGTCTAAAGTAAGGATTAGTGCAAGCCTATTGCATTGTACTGTAAGGTTAGTGTGTATCTGTGTGGGTGAGTGATACAGCATGAGAGAGACTAGGACACAATGACACACTGCAGCAGGAAGCCAAAAAAAGAGAAAAAAGGGAAAGAAAAGCCGTCATGATGAAAATGCCCACGTGGGCCTTATACATCTCACCTCTCCATCAGCCAGCTGCCTGGCTGCTGATCCAAGCCAATTTGTCTTCGGGAAACGCTCAAAAGGAAGTGCTGCTCGGTCATTTTAGAAAGCACACAACGTCTCCTCTGCCTTCCAACTGTCTAAACAGCCTCTTCTTAGACAATAAACTTAGATGGGCAGGACCATGCAAAAGACATACCAGGTCAACCTTGGATTAATGATATCTCCGGCTGGCTCAGGGAAGCCTTACCTTCCCAGTGCAATCAGGGTCCCTTGCCATGGCAAAGGCACATTAACTTATCTGGCAAGTCATTTGCATTTGCCTCATATCCCCTCTGTATCCTCTAACCCCCCTCTCTGCCTGTGCCAGGCTTATGCTGAAGCTGTTAAGTTGAAAGTGTTCAGCTGTAAATTAACATCTGTCCAAATTCAGGCACAATACAGCTCCAACCTGACCTTGATCGATAGTTGAGTTGTCCACTGAGGATTGCTTCATTTTATATCGATGTCAGACTGAAAGAGGGGGACTTTCCAGTCAGTAGATTTTAAAATCAAAAGCTGCACTAATTTGATTTGTAAAGCCATTACTGATTAAATCCCATTATGGGACAGAATTAGGCTGTGTTCCTTTCCAGCCTCCTATGGACACTCCTCAGCTCAGGAAACAAGTGGAACTTCAATTAGTAAATTACAAACTGCCATTAACTGACAAATATGATGATTGATGTCTGTAAACATGTTCAGAATTCTATAATTTTGTATGAGGGGAATGTGATTGGCTACGCTAGGCAAACATTCACATGCTGTGCAGGGCTTACTGATGCAGCTTTACATCTTATTGTGGCTGTAGCTCAGGTGGCAGAGCAGGTCAGCCACTAACCTGAAGGTCAGTGGTTCGATCCCAGGCTGCCTCCTGGCAGCATGCCAAATATCCTTGGGCAAGATACTAACCCCATGTTTGCCTACTGGTGGTGGTCAGAGGGCCCGGTGGCGCCAGTGTCCGGCAGCCTCGCCTCTGTCAGTGCGCCCCAGGGCAGCTGTGGCTACAATGTAGCTTGCCATCGCCAGTGTGTGAATGACTGAATGTAGTGTGAAGTGCTTTTGGGTCCTTAGGGACTAGAAAAGCGCTATACAAATGCAGGCCATTTACCATTTATTGCTATTTTTTAATGGTATTTAACCCTCTCAAGGCAGGCATTGCAGATTTGTAACAAGTAAAAGCTAACAACCTGATTACCCCACATACATATTTTATGAGTTTTTTTTACTCAGAAGTACCACTGCAGGTATTCTTTTGTGCATTAGCAACAAAAACTTAATTTGAGCCTGAGAGGGTTAAATCAAAGTTACTTCCAGCTGCCATTCGGAGCCAAAACAAGCACACTGTCCTTTAATGAAACAACTGTACCCAAGAATGTGAGGTCCAGCAACACAAACACAACATTAAGTCTATTGCATCTTAATTTTCAGGGCAGTACATTTAAGGCTGTGGGAATAATGGAGCAGATAATGACACGGGTGACAAATCTGAGTGCAGAGGCTAGTTCTATTTTAATCCACGACTGCCAGTTGGAGGGAGGGAAATTTGGCCTCTCTATCTAAAACTCATTGTGTCCTGGCAGTCAGCTTGAAAAATCACCTTTGGCAGTCACCTTGCTTTAGAGATACCCAGTTAGATTTTGTTTGGTCAAATCACTGTCAAACAAAGAGCAGCAGAGAGTCACACAGGCAGAGGGAGGAAGGAAGAGGAAATAGGGACATGAAGTGATACAAAAGGGAAGGGACTGCTGGCCTGTAACCTCTGTGGAGCTCCCATCAATGCTCCCAGCAAGGAATAAATGAGATTTTTCACCTTCATTGCTATGACAGTTTGATGAACATGTCAACAAAAAGAAGTACAATTAAATTAAATTTCCCCTTGCCACCTATTTTTAATAAAAGAGCGACAGCTTAGACACAAAAACTCTGGGGAGTCAATTAATGTGACGTTAATGCGTCGAAGACAAATATCTGTCTCATCAAAGCAAAAAGGTCAAAAGAACAAAAATACAGTAACATTTTTACAGATATATGTACACCAAAAATAACAGCCCCACCTTTACAGAGTGGTGGAGCATTGGAGAAAGAAAACTTCGCCTATGTCGGTGCAGCTCTAGATTGCCTTCTTTAAAAGTGCAAGATAACTGATAGGGGATTGTGAAGTCCAGGTTCTCTTCTAGTTTTAAACCATCAACCTTTCTCTTTATGTACATAGTTTATCTTCTCTAATTCTGGATGCCGTAGTTAGCTTTTCCTACCTGTTTTGCACCAAACATCAGGCACAGTCAGCAGCTAAACAGCCAGGCATTTCTCTCAGCACATTTCTTAGTGGACACAAAACTAATACCAGTGAATATGGGACTTTCAGTCTGCTCAAAGTGTCAAGCAAAAACATTTTATTGACATGTGTGCCATTACAATTGTATAAAAAATTTGGTGTTGTGTTTACTCTGCTGCCTCCAAGTGGAAAAACATCCACTTTTTACACTGTTGCTGCATTAATCTGAAGAATCACATCTCTAATCAGAAGATTTACTAATTTATATTTATAAGTCACCAATTTCTTGAGTTGTGGAGTGATGGTTATGGCTGTTTTTATGAAGGAAAATACAGTCACAGCAGTTCTCTCTAAAAATCCAGTATGATTTATATGGGTAAAACTCCTCAGCCGTCAGTGTCTTGAAATATCACTTTGGCTTAAAATGTTATGCACACAAATTGTTATTTTCCCTTATAGCTAACGGGTTATTAAATGAGATTAGATTTATTTTTAGCTTTTGAATAGTGGCAGTTGAGTCAGACCTGAAAGTGTAGCAAGAAAACAGCATGTTGACATGAAACAGCTGGCCTGGGATTGGCTCAACCCAGGCAAATGCTGACTGCAAGCTACAGGGACATCATTTATTTTGATAATATTAGCAGTAGTCGTTTTATTTGTTCAGTGGCATATCAAAATTTCTTCTTGTGCAAACACCATTCAAATCGTCTCCATGCACAAGGAATCTACTTTAGCCTTTCTAAACAGTAGTTGAGATGCAAGATCTGTCTGTCTGCTGTTTCATTCGTAAATTAGAATGATGCAACAACTCAATGGTGATGGTGCTACAAAGAAAATCAATATTTAATCACTGTGCATATGTATGAGTTATTGTGTTAATGTGAGTGTGTGTGTGTATACTGCATCGTCTACATGTAGTGGGTTTAGGCATTATTTGCAAAGTGATTTAGAGGTAATGGCACCAAAGCCCACGCAGTATTTGCTTAAAAGCACCTGAAAAATGTAGGAAAGGGTCCTCATTTGTAAACCAGACTTTTAGCTTATAGAGGTTGAGCAACCTCATTTCCACAGAGAGCAATGTGTGTTTGTTCTGGCATACCCAATACATGCCTATATAAACCCTCCAAGACTGAGCAAAACAGGTTAGGAGAGGGCTTCCATCAAAGGTTTGCCTACTGATAGCTAGAAACTGCCAATTAATGCTGGTGTCAAAGTGTCAGTCTAGGGCTGATTTCCACAGAGTCACCGAGCAATCTAAAATGCTCACTGAAGAAGCGGACAAGAGAGCTGAATGAGGAGCAGGGAGAGGAAGAAAGAGAGCGAGAGGGGGAGAGGAAGAAAGCTAAAGATCGGAAACAATTAGTCTACAGATCTTTTCTCTCAATGTCAAAAGCATTGCTGCATAAGTCAAGCTCAATGGCAAATGCAACAATCCATTGCCAAAAAGAAAAAGTAGCTAGAGTCTATTGCTCCAGTAAGGCCTTTTTTCCCCACAAACATGCGCTCCTCTTCTGTCCTTCTCTGTATTAGAAACAGCAGGGAGCACACAAGAGCTCATCCTACAACAAACAAATGAAAATTACTGCAATTTTCAGGAGGGTGTAAAATGGCATTGCTACTGAGGCAGTTTCAAACAACCTTCTGAAAAATCTGTGTACTATCATGCTGGTGACAGGAGGCATTTTTGTAAACCAAACAAAAAGCTTAGCTGAACTGCTGACCAGGCGATTGGACCTAAAACTGGCAGGCAATACAATATCTCTCTCTCTCACTCTCTTATTTTTCCAACAAAACCTCCAAAAATAAAACAAATAAGAGTTTGGAGAAGTCATATTAAAAATTCTCCCTAAGCACTTTTGATTGACAGAACAATCTAACATAGCCAAAACAGTGTCTCGGTCAACATCTGTAGTCTTCTTCCTTGAGGCGGACGTGTCAAGCCACGGAGAAAGAGCTGGAGAAAACAGAAAGTGAAACAGCATCTGCTCAGTGAAGCCCGCTCAGCTCCTCTTGGCTGAGATTTCTGTAAATCAGGAACAGGGGGGTTTGACTCTGCACGCCTGTCGCCGGGCATCAGCATTTAAGTCCAGATTTAATGCTTGAGAAAAGGAGATTCATTTTTACTCACTTTATTGAGAGTCAATACAGAGAGTAAAGGCAACCTTATTGGATTGCCATGGTAACTGTTGGGAGAAGTGATTTCTCTCTGTCTCTATGTGTATCTCTCATTGTTGAAGAGGCTGCATTGTACGCCTATATGGGTGTGCACAGGTCAAAAATCTGCATTACAATGCTCGCCGCGCTGCCTTCTTTAAAAATAGATTGCTGGGATGCTTAACGTACATTTTACATGCTCTCACTTTGCTCCGTAGTGGATGTAAACTCCATCCACTTTACCCACACGTCCATCACAAACTTGATAGCGTGACGTGATTTGTTACCACATGGATTCGTTTAGTTTAAATACCTCGAATTCATACGCTGAATGCTGTTCTGTGCATTTTAAACATCCTCTACAAGCAACCGACAGGTCCGCACGGCTCAACGGGACCGTTCGGGAACACGTGGTGGCGTTCGATGGCCCAACATAACACTGCAACATTTAACCTTGCAACCCTCAGATCATCTAACAAGGCCCAAGTTATCAGTAGTGGCTTTGCTGACTGGAGTTTTAATCATCTCATATCCATAATGGAGCTGACAGCTCCATCTGCGTGGAATAGAGGGGGGTTGAAGTTGCTAGCAGCGCAAACAACAGGAACAATCAGTGAGCATCTGGAGGCTCCACAGCTATAACACCCCCCCCCCCTCCACCCGCCTCCGCTCCCTACCCTCAGCTCCTCTATGATGGCCAGAGAGAGCAGGATCAACAGGAGCCTGTTTGCTTACAGTATCCCGAAAAACTCCAATCCAAACAAAGTAAAATGTGTAACATGCACAATGCTGGCATATTGTCTCAATACAAGAAACTACAGATTGCATGTTGGTGATTAACCACAAAGGTTATAATACTGTGAGAAAGCATTTAATTACATAATCATAAAAACCTACGGCTGCAAGCCAATAAAACTTCACAGGTGTTAAACGGATGCCCTGACAGATGACATGCATGAGAATAGTTCAATCTCTGTTAATGAGACAGAAGGCATGCGAAAGCTACTTCCTTCACACAGATTAAGGGCAACATTCACTTCTTTATCTCGGTCTAAACAATTTGGATTTTCACCAGTGCCAGAAAGAACCATCCCTTTTGTTGTCCTGTGCATCCACGCCAACAGCGAGTGGGAGTTAAGACACATAGCCTGTATTCAACAAGTGCAACTCAGTCAAGCTGCGGCAAGCTGTTGTGTACTTTCCCTGTGTCACTACGTAGCTGGTTTTTCTACCAACCCAAACTGGTTGGAGAAATGTCAGAGTAACTGACTGGATCCCACGGCAGGCGTGAGGAAATACAGCTCAAATGTTCATTTCTGGACACTGACATAAATATAGAAAGAAACAAGCTTTTGATGGTAGTTGGATCCAAATGAGCTGCAGTCTCTCAAGAATAATAAGGACTTCCAGAAAATCCAGAAAAGATTATGACAAAAAAATATGGGAAAAATTGACAGCAACAGTCAACGGTGCAAACAGTACAGAAAACTTTCTGCTGCATAAAAGCTCAGCGCAGTGCAATCCTGTGGCATAGGTGGGATTATTTTCAGGTTTCAGTATAGTTCTGTGAATTCTGCAGTCAGGATCAGGACAGTTTCCTTTCGCTTTGTGTGACCAAAATCAATGTTAGAAAAGCACAAAATATGAGCTCTGTTTTCCTCCTTTTGTGACTCGAGTCCCAATCGTCAACACAGGTGTAACTGCCTGTTGCCATGGTAATGGCAGTCTTAGGTTTGATTTAGCCTGGGGTTAAGTTGGAATTTTTTTTAATATCTGAAGACATTTCCGCTAATGACAGAATAAACCTGGTTTTCAAAGTGCTGTGGAGCTTGCTTTTCTACATTTTTTTCTATCCTTGTGGTCATACAGGTGCAACATGCGTTCAGAAATTCACCATCACCTGAAGTATTAATGATTTTATCGGAGCACAGTCAAGCAACAGAATGTAACATTCAGACTACTGTCGGAAAAAATCTACATTACTTCTATTTTCTTTCTTTTTTGATTTAAAAAAAAGGCTTTTTGGATACTTCCTCTATCACTGGCAAATCCTTGTGAATAAGAGAGCAGTCGAAAGTAGCTTCCTCTACTCTCTGCCACTCTCTGCTCTTTGCATTCATGTTTGACAGCGATTACACTCTGAAATGATTACAGTCATGTTACACACACGCCATATGGGATGACACCAAGTACATTCACGACTTGCGTTTGTGCAAGCATACAATATTCATGAGTCATAATGTGCATTTATTGCTTGTACTGTGGTCTCATAGTCAGTGAATGCCTAAGCAGCAAAGATATAGACATTTTCTGAGCTGCTGAGCTAAAGCAACGAAGTGATTTAGTATAAGGAAGTTCATTTGTGATCTGAATATGTATCTAATTATTTTAGGAAACGTGCTACCAGCCCATGCTGCGAGGACCTTTTTGCCTTAGAAAGTCTATAGACTGCATCAACACTATAGATGAAGAGAAGAAGAAGGTACTGAAAGTAACTGCAAGGATGAATGTACCAAACAAATGAATATTTAATTAGTCAATAACTGGCTCTGTTAAATACATAATTTCTAGACATCTTTTTCAGCTATTTTGCAGCTTCTTAGCAATCATTCAGAGCATTGCAGAAACCATTTTTGTAATTAATCATCCAACTTGAAATAACACTTCTGGCATTTTTAATAATTTAGATTTTTTTATAGAATGTCCGTGACCCTAAATTGTATATATATCGATGAAGATGGAGGGATGGATGGATGGCAGAACCCCGGAATCCAGAATGCATGCTATGAGCTAACTGTCATTCTCCATCGATACTTTAAGAATGCAGTTACTTTTGAGTGCCCTTGGTGCTGCACAGTGGAAAATGTGGCCCTCTCCCAATTTTTTTTGAGAAGAGCTGCCATCAAACTCAAAATGAGCTAATATTTTTTCTTCAATAAATAAAGGGCAGATTTTCTCAATTTAAACCTTAATTTTTTTTCCATTTTACACGGCATCCCAACATTTTTCAGAATTGGGGTTATACATGCTTATTGATACTGTGAATATAGGAAACAATCAAGCACAGGAGAATTACAACAGTAATTAAAAATGTTTAGTTTAGAATAACTTGGTTAGTAAACAGCATAAGTTGTTTAAATCCTCATAACATTGAAACTAATAGTCTCTTAGGTTCTTCTCATACTGGCTGCAGATGACTTGACCATGTTTTGAATGTGAACTGAAATGTGGCGGCACTTCCATGTACATGAAAATATTGTATCATTCACCTGAAATAACTGCCACAGTTAACTTAGCAGAGTGAGTGAAAGCTTCGAGGATGGCAAGGCACAACCACGGAGCGAAAAGTACATTCAGCAGATACCAGCTGGGTGCCAAATGCGCTTGAACTCTCTGCATGCATGCATGATGCATGCACAGTCTTTTGCACTGGTTATGCATTTTTCAGAGCAATGCATCTACATTGCATGCATGTGCACCAGCTTCTCTCCTACTCCCTACTAACCTTAAATGGACTTCGACACAGCTCTGTTTAAGCACTGACATTTAGGTTGGTCTTGTACGAAAAATAACTTTCATCTAGGGCTGTGCAATATGACCAAAATCTCATATCCCGATATAAGAATTCTATCGTCCGATAACGATATAAATCACAAAAATGTAAGATTTTCTGTAAATTCTGTGAATCTCGGGCAGCTCGTCTTGCGGAAAGTGTTTCCAGCTGCGCGTCATTTAGCTGGAGTCTAGTGTTTTAACCTATGCATGAACCATACATTTTTAGACATAAGTTGTAAAGGCCGCCGTTTTCTTTGTATTTATTACACGGCGTGCTGCGGGGAAAAGCCTGTTCTAACGTTTGAGTCTAAGGTTTATTTTTTAGCACCTGGCGGCTCTTTTTTAATTCTCATCCGTAGATAATCTGCTCTTTCACGTGATTCAGTTTATTTTGAAAAGTCTCAACAGGATCTTGAGCTTTATTGTGAAAGGTTTACGTGGAACATAAAGAAGCGGACACGCGATGCTGTTACCGTCGTTGTTGCTAACCACAACGCATAAAAACAGGCTCTTGTCCGTCCGTAGTGTGGTTATATAAAATATAAGAGAAAGAGAGAACTTTAAGAAATTAATATAGCCACTACAGTGACCATCAAAACGATGAAAAAATATTGCTGTAAACAGTTTATTTTGCGACACCACGAAACAAACGATAGCGTAAAATGAAACGATAGACGTTTTTATATCGTCATCCGATATATCGAACAGCCCTACTTTCAGCAGTTATTTTGTGACAAAGCAGCCTTATGTCTTAAGCACTGACAGATTAGATGCCGTTGTTAGCATTGCTGTCAGATGATGTCAACTCATCTGCCTGTTAAAGTTAACATTGCATGCAGCGGGCAGGTTAGACACAGTAGACATCCGGAAGTGCAGTCATCCGGTTGTTCAGTCTGACGTCACTAGCCGTGTCTGGGTCTAAACTCCGCTGCAGGTCCATATATCAAACGATCACTATGGCATTACTGAGAGTTGAAAAACTGTCTAAAGTATTTCATCTTTAATAAAATGATCAGCCTTCTCCTCTACCAGGTGTAACAATTGAGTTTAACATCCAGGCATCCATGAAAACGGAATTTATGACATTTAACGGAGTTAGAAGTTAGCAGGGAGTTAGCTCGCTAGCTTCTATCTAAATACAATATAGCATGTCCTGACTGCGGGGTTTTGGAAACAAATTAAAACGTACAGCTCTGCTATCACTTCCAGCATAAATGAAGACAGAAAACTAAACAGCAGTGACGTTTGTAGGGTTACTGAAGTTGGGCTAGCTGGTATATAATGATGTGCTACGTGACCGCTAGCGACACAGCTATGTTAGCATAATATAAACAAGCTAACTTTTTTTTCCACTCGATAAAAGTTACCATGAGTGTTCTCGGTGGTCAGGAACAAATGTAATCGCATGGCAGGATGCTGTAAAAGGACCAAACTTCAGCCAGGAGAACAACTGAGATAATCCATCCACAATACGAGGTTAGTCATTCATATACTGCTGCATGGGCTGGGCTGTAGTTACATCGTAAGGTTTTAAAAACTGAGCTTAAATAAATGATTAGCGGTAATAAAAGCCGAGGGAGGTCAACAGTGGTCGCTGACTGTTTTAGGAGCTTTTTGAGATCAAATAGAAGAAAATACATAACATTAAACATGTTAACAACACAAAAGCCATATTAAACGCAGACTACTTTAGACCCGGAAGTAGGATTCGTCGCGTCATCACTGAACAACCGGATAGATCTTAACCTTCTATGAAAGGATTTCCTGTGAGGGATAGTGGTAAGAGAGAAGGAGAAACCTAGATAAATTAAAATAAATTTTATTAACACCTTTCCCACTTTAACAGAATCAGTTTAAGTTTGCAAGTGAGAGGTTATCCCACTGCAAGTTTCATCAATCATGACTAAGAAATTTTGTATGCATCCACTAAGACAATTCAGAGATATGAGAGTAAGAGACAGGCATACAGTGAAGCGCCTCTCCATCTGCAATGCTTTCAATTCAGCAGCAATCCAATGCTGCACTGCTCGTGTGGTAATTACATCTTGCCTTGGGGCTAATATGAGGCAGAGGGTTAACGTGTTGTGAAGGCAGAGGGAAAATTTCTGCTGCGATTACACACCCACTCTTTGCTCTGAAACATGATTCTCTTCATCTGCTCTGATCAGACACAATGTGCTTATTGATACAATAATATTCAACCAGTTGGAGGGAGAAAAAGTCTCAACTCTCCTTTCTTATCAGCTCTCAGTTAGCTGTGGTGACTGATTTCCTCCAGGATACAAGCCATCATCACAGGTGGTCTCACACTTACCTCCCAATCAAGAGAAAATGAAGAGATCACAACAACACTGACAAGATAATTATGTCCTGCCATTTCATTTTGCATGAGCTATATTGTCATGGTCCTGGGTCATTTTGGCCCAGCGTTTTGTGTTTCCTTGAAGTTCATTTTTGTGCTTTGTGTTTATTCTGATTTTGTATTGGTTTAGGGTTGAACCTGTAGTTTGGTGTGTGTATTCAGCCCTACCTGTGTCTGTCCTTGGTGCTCTGTTCATGTCCCCGTGTTGTGTTGTAAATCAGTCTGTGTGTTCCTGCTTTACTTTGAAGGCTCATGTTCTGGATTTCCTATTCTATTTTGAAGGTCTGTGTCTGTTGTCATTGTGTTCAGCTTGTGTCCTCCGGTCCTCATGTGTATTAGGTTCAGCTGTTCTTCCCTCCTGTGTGTGATTACCTGATTACCTTGTGTGTGTATATTTAGTGGGTGTCGGTCTGTGTTCATTGTCGGCTCGTCTGCGTTCTATGGTGTTCCTGTCTCTGCGTCTCTCTGCCCCGCACCCCTTTTGTATGGTCTCAGGTTTGTCATTTAGTTCTCCCAGTTTAGGTTTCTTCAGTTGTTTTGTCATGCCTCACTGCCTGTTTCTGCCATTGTCACTTTGTAAATAAACATCACTCGTATCATCAGTCACTGCTGCATTTTGGGTCCTCCCTTTCCTCCACACCACACGGCTCACTCCGCCAGCCGTGACATATATACAGTTCAATCACAGTGCAACTTATATGTATGCCACTAACACTCAAGGCTGTTTTGGGAGGCATCGTTGTTCCAGTATAGGGCTTGAACAGCACTGAGTAACAGCAAATAGTTCAAAGTGTTCATTATCTGAATACTCCCACTGCAGGATGAACTTTTCTTGATTCCTCTAACATTTATCATTGAAACTGAGTAAGTCCTTCCTTATCTTTGCATACTTTTATGACATTTTTGCTACTGCACTAAATGGGAAAACTTAATTTACCACAGTTATTGTTCCTAAGTTGTTAAAACATAACTTACATAGGTCATTTTAATAAAAAAAAAACATGTTCCTCATAGACATAATGACATACTAAATCTAATAAGCCCGGCAGGAGAAGATTGTGTTTCCACATTACAGAAGAACTGCCCATAAAAATCCTTGCCCATAAAATGCCCACCACCGGTATTTCAGACCTGAGGGCTACAATATAGTCGAGGGCATAGTCTGTCAGTATCAGCGCCTATATCTCTAAGCTGCAATATTATAGTCATGAAAGCAGATCATCAGATGTACAGTGAAAAGGTGATTATAGAGGCTTATAATCAAACAAACAACAACCTTTATTTATCACATAGACAATTAAACAGGGTACAACATGTAGTGAAATTCTTGCGTCCGAGCTGCGGACAGGCTGCAGACATAGCCGCGCCATTCCAGGGCTTTGTTTTAAGCATGGGGGGTCTAGCCAGGACCGTTACTGGCTAGACCAGTAAGGGTGGTAAATGTGTGATGGTCACACATTTAACCCCTTTTCAGTGTAAAAGCAAAGCTGTATATTTCAGATTCATTTGATTTTCAGTTTGTCAGAGAGTGGCCAATTATCCATAGATCCATTGGGGCTTAAACAGATTATGAATTTGTTAGGAAATGTCATTAACATACGTTTCATTCCTATAGAACCTGTTTTACGTGTGTATATATACCTGTAAACACAACTGTGGAAAACTTGTCATATCACAAAATAAAGCTCTGCAGAGAAAAGCCAATTCATAATTTATTTATAATGTTTTCAGAGCTGATTTAACAAATGTGTTACCTTTATCCGCTTAAGGTTCCCCTGAGAAATGTTTTATTAAAAAGACAACCTGCAAAGGAAAATCTAAGTAGCATGTTTGGACACTGCTGACTTGAAGAATTACCTTCACATCACTCTATGTTTGTCTGTTTAACAGTTACTGAGAGAAAAAAAACATATCTATATCTATATATATCTTATATCTCTTACCTGGTGTGTCCCCTGGTGGGTCTAGCTTTGGTGGTTTGACAGACTCCGTGTTGCTCATAGAGGACTTGGTGGTGCTCTTGGACTCTGTTGTGGTCACCACAGTGAACGTCCTTTGGGAGAGCCTGGTTGTAGTGCTAGTGGTTGTGGCCACTGTAGTAGTTGCAGCCCTGGTGGACGTTAAGTTTGGCTCCATTTTGCCATCATCTATGCTATCAGTCCCCGTGGGTCCCCAGTCAATAAATCCAGCCACTGTTGTAGTCCGGCCCTCCTGAGACTTGTCATAGCTGTCCCATTTGAGCTGCCTCCTGGTTCTAATTAACAACCTCCCGCTTGATAAAGCAACTGGAGCTTTTGCTAATACAGCCAAAGGATCGCCCGTCTCTTTTTGAGAGTATCTCAGCCGGCAATTCTTGCACGCTGCTTGTCCTTTGTGTGCTGGCTTCCAATGCTTTTGACCTTTAACTTTTGGCACTATTCCTGCCCTGCTGTCTTGGGGCGGAGGAACAGGGCTGAGGAGCCGGTGGGCTAACGGGCTCACTGTTCTCCAGTGAAGCATGTTAGGCTTATCCCAGAGGGGCTGCAAGCGAGGCCGTGAGCGAGGCACCGGTTTAGGCGTGAGTTTGATCCCCAGACCTTGACTGAGAGGGCTGCACACAGAAAAGTCCAAGGTAAGGTGAGTCATGGCTAGCAGGATCCACACCCGATGCCCCACACAGCTGCCTGGCTTCAAAGCAGACGGACTGCAAAGAGAGAGTAAATGAGAGGCAGCGTTTTAGATTTAGCACTAAATGTTAAAAAAATACAAATCAAATTTTCTCTGTCTCCCATCCTACCAAGTTTTAGCTCTTTTGTCAAGATGCACAGCAGTAATTATCCCCTATTTACACACTTAGCAAAGCTTAACTCCAAGTTCTGGAAAACACACCCAATTACACTATGATAATAATTAGCCTCGCAAAGTGATTCTTCAATAACAACATAAAGGTCAGACGCAGGGTAAACGTTGCAGAACATGGGAAAGATTCTGGAGTTGCTCTTTTCACTCTCAACTGTAACAAGCAGGGAGGGCGAAGCTGCAGATTCACATCAACCCAGTGATGATAACGACAACACACAAGGTCAGTCCTCGTTTAACTGATCATCATCATCATTTTCAGCATTATCTCCTCCAAAACACAAAGTCATCTGATTCCCAAAAGGGAAATCTGGTCGTGCAGAGAAACATCTAAGAAGGTTTAGTGTAACAATAATGGGAATGCACAAGTGAGCTTCACATATAACAGGTCTGCTTCGGTGTGTACATGCTGTTATTTTCAGTCGTAGATTCCTTCGCTCCTCTCTGCTGCTTTGGGCACTGTGAACTCCCGCTGGGTCCTGCCTTAATATGCACCACTGTGCACTTTGACTCGCAGGTGTCTCCGTAGTTTGCGGCTGGATTATAAAATCGAATCACTGAAGTTTGACGTTGTATTTTAGCTTTGTTGAGGTTGAGTACTGCTTACAATATGATATCTAGTGATATTAACTTTTACTTACCTTGCCCTCTTATACAGAACAGTGAATTACTATGTCTGTCTTTTTACATGCTTTATTGTCTTTTCAAGACTTAAATGTTATTGCATTTTAGTTATATAATTTACCTTATTTTACTTGCTTTCTGTAAAATGTCCGTGAGAATATGTTAATGTTTTCACTGACTGTTGATGCCGATAACGCATGTGGAAAAAAATTACGTGAGGAATCAAGTTATGCTAGCTTTGTGGAGAAGTTAGCAGGTTACTTCCTAGTGCAGCCGCTCAATGCCCGGTGAACTCAAAAACCTACTTCTAGTCAGAGAGGAGAGGAGCTGGAGCAGACAGTTTAATACAAGGCAGCTTTTCTTTATCATTTGTTGTCAGAATGAACAGTGATCGCCTATAAGGCGAGGTGTCATGGCAGTCTTTTCATGACAACAAAAAATGAAGAGCCTTATTGTTTCACATTTGTGAACACTGCGGAAAAAGCCACGGTGACAAACTTGGGTGAAGTTAAATGAAGAAGTTATGAACAAGGGCGCAAATTAAAAGTGTGGATCACGGTGCAATATTTTCAGATGAGGCATGATGACTACGTTGCAGAAAGCTTCACTTATATCACATGTGCGTACATTTTTTTCATATTTTATGATGTCCAAAAATAGATTTTGTCCCTAAGTAAACTTCACCTCTAGACAACATTAACTGCATGGCAAGGTGACAGACAAGCTGGCTGTTCGGGCTTGAGCCCCATAGCAGACTGATTCTAGAGACAACCTTCAGGAGCCCCTGGGACAAAGCTACACATTGAATCCTAAGGGAGGAACCTCATTATGGGCAGCTTTCATCTCTGCTGTCCTTGGCCAATTTAAACCCATACGGAGGACTTTTGTGGAGAAGTAATGATGGGTGGGAAAGTTTGAACGGGTCTGTCAACAGTCAGAAGCAGCATTAGACATCTTTTGATCATATAATCATAAAGTCTCTATCATGTTTCTATTACAGTTGTCCAAATAATCAACACTCAGCTACTAATCGATACAAAAACTACTACCGGATTAGATACTCATTTGCAACAGTCTCAATACAGACAGTACCATCTTTGCCTCCTCCAGTTGACACACAACTTTACCTTAAGCCATTTAACTATTATGCGACAGCCACATTAGCCATGGGTTATTATTCAATTCAGTTCAATGTAATTCAATTTTATTTATCTAGCGCCAAATCACAACAACAGTAAGGTAATAATACATACAGAGAAAACCCCAACAATCATATGACCCCCTATGAGCAAGCACTTTGGTGACAGTGGGAAGGAAAAACTCCCTTTTAACTGGGAGAAACCTCCAGCAGAAGCAGGCTCAGGGAGGGGCGGCCATCTGCTGCGACAGGTTGGGGTGAGAGAAGATGTGTTTATAGGATAAAAGACATGCTGTGGAAGATGCGAGAGATCAATAACAAGTATGATTCAATGCAGAGAGGTCTATTAACACATGTTGAGTGAGAAAGGTGACTGAAAATGAAATACTCAGTGCATCACAGGAATCCCCCTGCAGCCTACACTTATTGCAGCATAACTAAAGGAGGATTTAGGGTCACCTGATCCAGCCCCAACTATATGCTTTAGCAAAAAGGAAAGTTTTAACCCTAATCTTAACAGTAGAGATAGTGTCTATCTCCTGAATCCAAAACCATTATCAAAACAGTGTCTAGCTAAATCCAATAATAACAAAGTGACATTAATGTGGGAGCTAGGCAGTGCTTGTTGAATAGTATAACACAGTTATTTATACTTTAAGTGTTAAGGTTCCCTTTAAGTCCCAGATCAAAGCAGAGAAAAGTCTACTAACAGCGTGACAGAAACAGTGGCAGCCTACCTCACCAACTGCATTTGATAAGCAATGAAAATAAGGTGCTAAGTCACCAGCAGAAAAAAAGAATGAACTGGGATGTAGATAAATACATTTGCACATAACAATATTGTTTTAATCTATTTCTGCCTAACTCTTAATTTTCTACCCACTGATGGAAAATGGTATTGAGTATTTGTCGAGTGTAAAGTTCTAGTATCATGATGACCCTACTAACTATACTACGGTGACATTTGATGAGACAAACTAAACTTTTTAAGGTTGTATCTACAATTGCTTTGATCATAAACAATGCTTCTTACAAGGACATGTACACAAATAGGACAAAATAAGTACAGCGTGCCAAGAGCCTTGCTAAATCATTTCTACTCACTAAGAATACCAATTTTTAAAAACAAATTAAATGTATATTTCACAGGCGACGGTACATATGTCAGTCCCCATACATTTAATCTCCGCCTGACCCTCTGCATAGATTGTTGCCTCGAATGTAAAAAACAAGAAGAGAAAATGTGGTTTTTGGATTTGAGCTATAAACAAGGTTCAAAGCGCTTCAGTGGCATAAAAACATATTAAAAGATAAAACCGTTGCTGCCTGGCAGTAATATTATAACACTGCTTGTCACTTGAGGTGAGCTTCACACCTTTTGAACTTGTTCAATTATAATTCAAAGGTAATCCAGCATGCTAACTAGAGACCTTTACAATTATTATGTAGACAGGCTGCCCATGAAGAATGACAACAGGCTTTTATTATCACCAGCGTTCCATTTTTAAGGTGTGAGAGACCAGCCGACCACTAACTGATAAATAATTTAGAATGACATCTTAATTGAGCTGTAAATGGTGACTGATGTGGTCAGGAAAGAGCTGTGACAAGGTCATTTGATTTTTGACAGTTAAAAATATGGATAATAATTTGTCTTGTGAGTGTTTTGGCCTTGACCTCAGACTGAGACCTTGGCACCTGCTCAACCTGCACACTTCAGGTGAGTAAATTTTAACACTCCAATCCAAATTATGGCAATACATGATAAGGAAAATGGCTGTTAGGAATATTATTATTTTACAGCATGGAAAAATGCGGTGCAAACATTTTTTGACCATGTTTGTTTGCTGTACCTCAAACATGATCAGAACAATGTAAGCAAAAATAACCCTGAGGAGAGATGCCTACAAAAGGCAGCAGAGAGGACTTTTATGATCTCACTCACGCAAGTCTCTGATATGATTGAGTAAGATGGAAGTGTTGTTCTTTTTTGCCAGCGGTACATAAGTGAATAACAACCACAGACAACAAATACTGAGCTCATGCTGGGTATTGAACTTCATTCATTAGGGAGTGGTAGGTAACTTTTGTATGTTATTCATTGTCAACTGAACATTGAGAGCACAGATGCAAACATTATTCCTAAAATAAAAGGAACTTCTTTCTGTGCCTGCACCATCTTTAGTATCACAGCTGTGGCTCAGGCGCTAGAGCGGGTCATCTGCTAATCATTAGGCTGGCAGTTCGATCCTTAGCTCCTCCAGCCTGCATGTTTAAGTATTCTTGGATAAGATGCTAAACCCCGAGTTGTCCAGTAGGTTCGCTTAATCATTCTTAATTACTTTGAAAAAAGAGGAGAGCATTATGTATAAATGGACCAAAATGCTTTGAGGAGCACCTATAAGAAGTCAACTATAGGCTGATTAACTTCATTGTGGACTTCAAGGTTTATGTTTTATTAGCCTATTTTGACTAAACTGTCTGATCAATATTAAGAAGCAAAACCATAACTTTTTAAAAAAGTCACGGCCAGTGTTTTATATAAAGTAGCTATAATGAGAGATCTTTAAAAAATACTGTTATTACTGCTCTAAAATTTATCTAAAATTAAGCAGTGTTCATAAACTTGATTCACTAACATGCTGATGTATTTTCACTTGCCTTTCATTCACATACCTTCTACACCGTGAAGCAATGTTGGTGTTGAATTAGACAGAAAAGGAAAAAAAAGTTACAGCAAGAACAACACATGCTACAGATAAATTTCCTTCAACCGATGTTTTCTAAGAACAGCACTTGCATAATTTCAGAATTGCTAATACTCTTTGACATCCTGCATAATGAAAATATAATCTACAAGTATACCGCACAGATGGCGGAATAATTGCAGTTTTCACAGCATGAACATACCAGATTGCTTTCTGGTTGGATTGTGTGTCTGGTGTCCTATTTTATGAGCACATGCTCTATCATACTGTCAATGCTAACTTCAGAATATAGGTAAGCCTTGCCGATATGGCAGGAAATCCCTTTAGTAGAGCTTGTGACATCTAATGACTCACTAATGAGTTTCTCGGGCACCTTCTTACATGCAGTCTTTCCACAAGAAGGAGTATCTCATGCACATGTTTACTGGAGACTTGGTGAAGTTAACCGAAAGCCAATTTAAATGCATTATTCAGGCATCATTCAGTGACCCTACGGGATACTTTTTAGTCCTGAATCTCAGTATGCCAGCCCCATTTTTGAACCCAGACATACAGGGAATGAAATTGCTTTGTGAAGTTACGGACCAATCCGTTAATTAGCATGTCTGCTGGCCTGGAGGACTCAGGTTTGAAGGTCAGCGAAAGACTTGCTGGAATGATGATTTTAACCAAGACTTGACAGACAGCAGATGAAAGAGGTACCTTGGGATTCTGTTCGCAGATATATCAGGCAAAACAAAATTGCTGTGCATAGCACGTAGACACATTCCAGGAGTTTCTACCATTATATTACACATAAAGCACAATATGTTTTGTAAACAACATATTTGCTGCTATCCTTCACTGCTTCTTGTACCTTATCAATCCAGCAACTGTGGTTCTTGCTATATGTGTGGACTCTAATTACACTAAAATGCAAGAAATGGAAGGAACGTGTGTGTGTGTGTGTGTGTGTGTGTGTGTGTGTGTGTGTGTGTGTGTGTGTGTGTGTGTGTGTGTGTGTGTGTGTGTGTGTGTTTCAAGCCTCTATCATCCTTAACCAAACTCAAGTGATGTAGGATTTCAACAGAAACTCTGTGATGTAACAGTGTATGTAAGATGTGATATTTTGGAGCAATATATTTAGATTACCAAATATGAAAGAGCGCTGGAGGAAGGTTCACCAAGCTTGACTTCTCACTCTGCTCGTTGCCAGTTTAAGCTGTACTATATTCAGTAAATCTACTTCCAACTTATTCTGCAGCTTTTTACAAATGCCACAGTCGGGGGGGTGGTGTGTGTGTGTGTGTGTGTGTGTGTGTGTGTGTGTGTGTGTGTGGGGGGGGGTTATCTTTGACAGGCACACCAAATTAAACAGATGATCTATAAGCACAAAATCACAGTCAGCCACAAATATATTATTAGTAAACCATACATAAGCTTCCAATGTGCAAATGCCAAAAAGGTCATCCGAAATCTAACAACAAATGTCAAAGTGAAGACTTTGCCAGCAGAATTTCAGCACACAGCGTGACTGTCTCACTAACACTGGAACTAAAATGAATTTTTCGTTATTCTTTTCCGATTTTCTGTCACTTTCTTCTTCAAAAGCCAATGCAGTGCTGTTGCGCAAAACAGGAAAACATTACAGAGAGTAATCCATTGCGTACGGCACTTAATACCATTTACCTGTCCTTGAAACTGGAAACCTCGCTTAACCAACATAATACCATCAAAAGACCAAAATGAATGAAGAGTAGCCTTTGAAGTCTGTGAAAAAGATTCACGGCATAATCCTGAATCAAATGCTTAAGCAAAGGGTGTGAGCGGTTAATAAAAAAAGACCATTCATACGGGCCATTATGCCTCGCAGACACAGCGTCTGCATCCTATATGTCAGATTGTTGACATGAAAAGTGGACTACTGTGGTGTGTGCTTGACCACTGGTTTTCCCGCCTATTGTTTTTTACTCTTTCATGGTCTGTGAACTCAGGCAGAGCAGCGTTTGCGGATTCTTGCTTTCAGCAGCACAGAGACTATGGCACTCTAAAGTAATTACATTTCCTTTCCTCTTATACAAGCATATGTTATGTGGGCTTAGCTGAAGCATAGAGATGCTTAAGCAGGTCTGTGTTAAACTGCATTTATGCAAATGTTAGATTTATCATGTTGTTTAAAACTCTGTTACACTCTCTGCACCAGTAGTCTGCATTACCAACACTGAAAATGCTTCAAAGATCAGGAAATGGTGTAGTATATGTACCGTATATATGTATATACAGTGGCTTGCAAAAGTATTCGGCCCCCTTGAACTTTTCCACATTTTGTCACATTACAGCCACAAACATGAATCAATTTTATTGGAATTCCACGTGAAAGACCAACACAAAGTGGTGTACATGTGAGAAGTGGAACGAAAATCATACATGATTCCAAACATTTTTCACAAATAAATAACTGCAAAGTGGGGTGTGCGTAATTATTCAGCCCCCTGAGTCAATACTTTGTAGAACCACCTTTTGCTGCAATTGCAGCTGCCAGTCTTTTAGGGTATGTCTCTACCAGCTTTGCCCATCTAGAGACTGAAGTCCTTGCCCATTCTTCTTTGCAAAACAGCTCCAGCTCAGTCAGATTAGATGGACAGCATTTGTGAACAGCAGTTTTCAGATCTTGCCACAGATTCTCGATTGGATTTAGATCTGGACTTTAACTGGGCCATTTCAACACATGGATGTGTTTTGTTTTAAACCATTCCATTGTTGCCCTGGCTTTATGTTTAGGGTCATTGTCCTGCTGGAAGGTGAACCTCCGCCCCAGTCTCAAGTCTTTTGCAGACTCCAAGAGGTTTTCTTCCAAGATTGCCCTGTATTTGGCTCCATCCATGTTCCCATCAACTCTGACCAGCTTCCCTGTCCCTGCTGAAGAGAAGCGCCCCAGAGCATGATGCTGCCACCACCATATTTGACAGTGGGGATGGTGTGTTCAGAGTGATGTGCAGTGTTAGTTTTCCGCCACACATAGCGTTTTGCATTTTGGCCAAAAAGTTCCATTTTGGTCTCATCTGACCAGAGCACCTTCTTCCACATGTTTGCTGTGTCCCCCACATGGCTTGTGGCAAACTGCAAACGGGACTTCTTATGGTTTTCTGTTAACAATGGCTTTCTTCTTGCCACTCTTCCATAAAGGCCAACTTTGTGCAGTGCACGACTAATAGTTGTCCTATGGACAGATTTCCCCACTTGAGCTGTAGATCTCTGCAGCTCGTCCAGAGTCACTATGGGCCTCTTGGCTGCATTTCTGATCAGCGCTCTCCTTGTTCGGCCTGTGAGTTTAGGTGGACGGCCTTGTCTGGGTAGGTTTACAGTTGTGCCAGACTCCTTCCATTTCTGAATGATTGCTTGAACAGTGCTCCGTGGGATGTTCAAGGCTTGGGAAATCTTTTTGTAGCCTAAACCTGCTTTAAATTTCTCAATAACTTTATCCCTGACCTGTCTGGTGTGTTCTTTGGACTTCATGGTGTTGTTGCTCCCAATATTCTCTTAGACAACCTCTGAGGCCGTCACAGAGCAGCTGTATTTGTACTGAAATTAGATTACACACAGGTGCACTCTATTTAGTCATTAGCACTCATCAGGCATGTCTATGGGCAACTGACTGCACTCAGACCAAAGGGGACTGAATAATTACGCACACCCCACTTTGCAGTTATTTATTTGTAAAAAATGTTTGGAATCATGTATGATTTCCGTTCCACTTCTCACGTGTACACCACTTTGTGTTGGTCTTTCACGTGGAATTCCAATAAAATTGTTTCATGTTTGTGGCTGTAATGTGACAAAATGTGGAAAAGTTCAAGGGGGCCGAATACTTTTGCAAGCCACTGTATATATTAAAAACACTATAATTTTATTTTACTCACAGTCTGAATTCTCTGAGTGTCAGCTAGATTAATTCTTTTAGTTTATAAACATCTCAGTCTAAAGTCACACTTTCAAATTCCTTTAATGGTCAAACAAAATAAAACATTAATAAAATAAAATATTTTCAAACATCAGGTTAGTTGCATATTTTGTTTTTTCCGTCGACTCACTTGAATTGGCACAAGACAAACTTTTCCCACTAAGAGGCGAGACCCTAGACTACCATGACCTGGATGAATGAGAACCTACAAAGGCACTAATAACCAACTCAGCTGATAAAAACAGTATAAACTGGGTGGAAAGCAAATCTGAAAGCTTAATAATTGAACTGGTACATTATTAAAATTTTAATAGACGTGTGCACATAATGAGGTCAATAAATACATAAATGATGGGAGGAGCTTGCATTTTTAGAGGTTTTTTAATAACATTAAACTGTAAGTCAGTTTGTGCATCATCATTATCTTCTTCATATTTGCAGTATTATTTTGTCAAATTCTTTTAAGGATTTCAATGCAATGCCAGATTTGCTGTATTAAATATGTCAAACGACCACAATCTAAATAAATAATCTAATGACAGTCAGCATCGTGACGGTTTTTGGGCCGGTTACAACCACCATTTTATCCGAGTGAAGAGGAAACTCATCACATCCTTACGGCTTGCAACATGTCAAGCATCTTGAAAAAGGAGAGCAGTGCCCGGTGCCTGATGATTCCGCTCTTTCCCTAGAAAAGATCAAAGTAGTTGAGTGCTGTGTAGGCTATTATGCGCAGCAATTCTGCAAACCATTTGCCAGTGGGACACGGATAAGCAAAGAAACAAAGGGCAGGAAACAGCATCTGTGAATGAGGCCAACTTTAAAGGCTCTTCTGAAGCCTTTTTATAATGCTTCACAGAGCCTCGATGTTTTAGTAATCAGAAGAAGTCAAGCTTAACAGAGAGTGATAAAACAGTTAAGAATACATTAAAGTGATACTACACACAGACTATTTTAAAAAGTCCAAATTTAGAGGAAAATTTCTTCCCTATAATGTACTTAAATTATCGTCATGAGAGTACAAGGGCCTAGTAAAGGATTATCTGACTCTTTGAACTCATCCTTTTCACCCTGTTAGACCCAGTAAAACAAAACTATTATCTCTGAAGCTAATCAGATATTGCCCCTAATTGTCTCTGCGCACTATCTCTGGCCCATTTCTTGGTTCATCATCACACTGTGATCACTTGTGCGAAGTAGGTCTTAATTAGAACTTGTTGGGAGTTTGCAGATCTGAGGCCTCAGCAGATGGGCTTCCCACCTGAGGGAGGTGAAAAAGGCATGCCTTCTTCAATCCCTTCAACCTGGATCCCCAGGCTGCCATCCATAGAAATTTGATCAGCATGGTCTTGACAGCCCTGCCACTGAGTACACCTAATTTTCTTGGCTGGCCATTGAAAGGTGCCTTATTGAAGGTGACTCCACCTCTGCTGAAAATCTGGGTGGAATGGCAGACGCTATATGCCAGACAAGATTTAGACTGAACCAGTGGTTTCCTTTCCTTTTTTATAACCTCTCAGTGGGGCTTTGCATGCCCTAGGAAAAGTGCTCCAATTCAGCCTTTTGTGAACAATCTCAAGAGTACAAAAAGTAACTTGTGTTATACAGGGTAGCACAAGCAATTTATAGAGTATTTACACGTTGAACTATGGTATTCATGTGTCTCCCACACACTTCTAAAAACAGCACCTGTAAATACACACACACACACACACACACACACACACACACACACACACACACACACACACACATATATATATATACACTGGGGAAAAGGTTCACCAGCTACAGTTCAGAAAGTTTCACAATGCAGTGGGTGGTTTTCCCTGGTTGGACCAAGCAGGCGCAGCAAGCGGTTAAAATGAGACTATGAGCATAAACTGGAGGACAACATCTCAGCATCATACTTGTTTTTAACTAACTTGACTTTTCTTTTTTCATATTGTTCCCCGAGACAGAACCCTTTGGCTGGGCAGAGGGAGTCGGGGTAGTGGTGGAGGTTGTGTGTGCCTTTTTTTATTGGGTTCTTTAAAAAAACATAATAATAATGTTTGTAGAGAGCAGAAGCTGTAACAGAAAATCAATAAAGTATTCCTAATATAATAATACATGTACATACATACATACATACATACATACATACATACATACATCCTAATAATACATGTCTCAACTTTGTATATTTTTATATATTTTATTTATTGTTTACTCTATTTAATTTGTAAAATATGTGTACACACACACACACACACACGTAGAAAAATATTTAGTATACACATCCAGAAATGCATATACTATTATATATTGTGCATATATTTATTAGTTTCAGATGTAGCCATTCTTGTATTTTGCACAACTCTGTTGCTTGTGAAGCTCGCACACAAGAATTTCACTCACATGTGCTGTACCAATGTACCTGCACATGTGATGTGACAATAAAAGTGATTTGATTTGATTTGATTTGATATCGCTGAATAAGGTATTCAGTAGCATCAGCTCAAGGATTTTAGGGAGATTTTATTGCACTTAAGGTTGTGGTCATCTTCAGTAATCTCAAATTAGCAGAGTCCTACATACAGCTACAGTGAAACATGTAAACACTGCACAGAAATTTGGTAATAACATACAATAAGATATATTTTGAATCTTGTTAAGTCAGCAGCCTCCTCTGCTGACTTTCCCGACCACTGTATCTTGGTCAAAGACTGATTTTTGTACTTTTATTGCGCTTTCTACTCCCACCTGCCATTATCGAGACAACTGAAAGTAGATACAGTTGCAGGTAGTTAAATCTCAATCTGTGTGCTCTTCTTGAACATTGTCCCTTAGATGCCTCAGCATGGTACAGAAGAACTACACACTGGCAGTTTGACCCTTGGGGACATATATAATAGTAAAGTATCTGATGAATACTGAAGTTGAGCTGTACATAAACAGCAAACTATAGGATACGCCACACCTTCAAGTTTTCAATTTGTAACAGAATTTCGTATTTGATAGTATTTATCAAGATGATATCCATCCGTTTTCTTCCATGAACCTGAGTGGTGTGGCTGGAGACTATCCCAGTTGTCATAGGGTACATCCTGAACAGGTCACCGATCTACTGCAGCGCTATCATAAAGCCAATCACACACCTTCACATCATGCCAGCTAAGAATCACCAATTAATGTAACATGCATGTTTTGGGAGGAAGCCAGAGTACCTAGAGTGAAGCCAAGTAGAGAACATGGAAACTGCACACAGAAAGGCCCAAGCTGGCAAGCAAATTTGAACCCAGGACTGCTGTGAGGTGATGGTGCTACCCACCACAACAACATGCTGCACCATGGGGAAACTGGCAACGTTTAATCATTTGTGTATCATCGTATCACGTCTCATTTTTGTTTCTATGGCTAAGTTTTTGATCGCAATTTGTATTCAGTTATGGATATCCACAAACATTTGCTTCTCAGTTGGAGTTTATATCTCTTATGTAAAGACATCATTTTGCCATAAATGTTTTCTTGTTAAGCCTTATTTTAAAAAAAAATTCAATATTACCTCAAATGAATCTGTGGAATACGCAAAGTAATATAACAACTTCGTTTAACTAAGGAGCTTGTAAAGAAAAGGTATTTCAGTCCTACTGAGAGCTTTCCATTAAGAGGGTCATTGACCAACGATTGATCGTGTGCCTCAACACATGAGCCAAGGTGTGAAAAAGGGTGTGGGTCATTATCACCAGAGTTTTCAGGTGAAACTATTATGAGACCTTGCCTCAATATATCATGAGACCTACTGAGCTCAACTGACGTATGTGAGTGGGTGTTGTTAAGGCCCTGGAAAGGGATCTCAAAACTGGATTGTAGGTGACATCTGTCATAGGCCATTTCCAACTGTTAAATATTTTCTTTGGTGAAAAGGGTTTTGTTTTTTTTTTTAACTAAAACATTTCCATAAAAAGGCACCTCTTTATCCATGATTTATGCTTTGTGTTAAACTGCTGTATTCTAACCACTTTCAGATACTTCAGCTTCTAGGCTAAAGCAAACAATAGAACTGAGCATAACAGCACAATGCAGATTAGTCAGCATGTCAAGTTTGTAGACTGTGTTTACACTGATCGCTTTTTCGGGTTTCGATGGAGGTCCCTAGGGGTTTCCTGTTTACATTAAATGTATCAACAAAAAGGAGGTATTTGTTGACACATTTATTATTCATGGTCATATACTCATTCTCCCAACACTGTTATAATAGCTACTGTAATGTTTGCAGAGTAACACCAGGTTATTATCAGTCAGTGAATTAATATCTTATGTCTGTGCAATTAACTTTTTCCCTTAGAAGCATTAATTCTGGTATTGAGTCCTTTAACATTATTTATAACCAAGTTGTCTGAAAAACATTACACGGTCATGGCTTTTTGCAAAAGCCTGCAGGGGATTTGTGGATGGTTCATACCTTAAAAGTCATACACTTTGGGGCAACTATTAAGTCGCTCCAGTGGCTATGTTGCTAGATTGAACAACTTTAAAGGATTATGGATTGAGAACACACCAAAGACAGTGGGATGCTTGTGAGCGCTCATACAGTCTGTTTCCAGTCATTCAACCTTCCCCAATTCGACCAGCCCCAAGCACAGCATGTCCACACGAGAGAGAAGATTCTTAAAATAGAGATGGGAGTATATGGAGTATGCATTTGAATTACCCTAAGAGAGTGACAGAGATGGAGAAAGAAAGGAGAGAACAGGGAAGGAGCTGTGTGGTAGTCTTACCCCTCTGGGGGTAAAAACTCTCTGATAACATCCAGGCCACAGAACAAGGACGACTTACTCTAAGGGCAATGCACATAGGTTTGCAGACTGGATGCACTGGCAAAGCTAGCTGCATTTGACTGCTGTATCAGATTACAACAGGGCCTTATTTACTTGCAAACTGAATATTGATAAATTCTAGATTTACATGAACATGTTATTGGCATATTGGCATTGCATTGTGGCTCAGTTAACCTAAAATCTTTATGTGGTAATTATAATTGGTTGTTATTATTGTTTTGGTCACTGCTGACCTCACAACACAATATCACTATCTTGGTAGTGAACTTAACTTGTCTATAGTCACCAAACATCAAACAATCCTTTGCCACAGAGATCACTGGCCAGGTAGGACTGATAGAAATGTATAACATAAAATGTATCATGCACTGTCACATTATGCTAACAGACCTCCAGTTTCAGTAGTAGTAATAAGAGGATTAATGTCATTTTAGCCTCACAATAAAAACCACAAGTGGATGAAGCCCTGGGGAGCTAAAGTGCTGCTTAATCTCCCCAAAGACTCAATTCTGACCTCTAAAACATGAAAAACAATGCCGACACACATTAAATAATTCCATCACTCTCACACTGGGAATTGACGTGCTTTCCTACAGAAAACACAAATTTACAATGAATGGAAATGACTGACCCCTCTAGGATTAGCGAGGTAAAACATGTCTTTTTTTTCAGCTGCAGCGCACTGAGAAACAAGGGCACAATAACATTCCCTATTTGCCCTTCCCAGTTCCATTAATTCCAGCATGTAGCTTTAAAAGAGTCTGACCCAGAATAATCACTGTGTTCAAGAGGAGGTCAGCAGAGATGTCCTGTGCAGCTGAAACCGCCTCAAGTTGGGAGGCTCAAAACAACTGGCTCTCTCTGTAAAACAAAGGCGCTACTGGAGAAGACACCACACATGATCAAAAAAACTTACAAATATTTTTACTGTTGTATTTCAGAATTTCTCACAGTTTTACTGAAGAATAAGAAAAATAAGCTAATCACTTGAGGCAGCAGTTGACCTGCAAATGCAGCGTTCTCCGAGGTAAAATTACTGTGTTGACAAAGTCCAGTGACTTTAGAAGGCGATTACACCGATTGTGAAATGGTCATCTGACGGCAAGGCAGAAAAATGTTTTACAGCCTGTTTTAAATATAGCCTAAGCCTAATCTAATATTGATTTCTGTAAGTGGGTGGCTAAAATACACGCCTACATCAATACCTTGCTTTATCTCCATATCTGTTTGAGGGCATGCCAACAGTAGGTAATATTCTGACTATGGATAAGTACCTTATACAATCCCACTTCAAGAAAGCAAAGGAAGTTTGGAGTGGAAACAGTTTAGTCAGCTAAGCTTTTATTTTTTCTAAACCCTACAATCAAATTTATAAAATGTTTCCTGTTAGCTGTAAGTTTCCTGAAAATTCCAAATGCTCCAGAAAGACAATTTGACAGGGTTAAAACACATCCTATGATAATTTTTTTTGGCTCATTTTAGACAGATTAATAAAAGTGCATGAAAGATTTAACATGTTGCTTTGACTTATAACCAGACATACAGTTGGCTTTTTATGTAGAACTTGAATCAAATCCTGCTCTCCCCCAGCAGAAGACCCAGAGCAGACAGGCTCACATCAGCAGCAGGTGGAAGATAAAAGGAAAGGTAGAATGATTACAAAGCCAGTTTCATGTAAAATTATGAACCTTTTTAAATTTTGTTTTGACCCATGTGTGTAATAAAGAGGCTCTCAAACCTTCATATTCCCCACTGATAAAATTAAGCTTCTAATGTTTGAGGCTTTTTTGAATCATTGGTGGAACTGCCGAAGCACTACTAGTGGTGAGTAAAAAATGAAGGCATAATATTGCCGTATTTTGCGTGGTGAGATTTTATTGATATAAGGACACCAAATATCGATATTTTATTCAATGCAATAAAATACAACAAACAAGACGCCTCGTCTCATGCATCACGATCCTGAGATAACGTTCGCTGAGAAAACTTGCATTAAGTCAACTCAACGGAAAATCCATCCGACAGTGGACACGCTTAGCTTGATGAAGTTGGACCGACTGCTATCAGCCTCAGAGAGCTTGTTGACAATTTACAAATAATTGTTGTCTAATTTATAAATCCACAGATTGGCAACACATGGACATCAGTATGAATGAGTCTTTGTCAATGAGCAAAACTTACAGGAATCAATTCAACTGGCTGTCACATCGCTGTATTCTGGTTATATTCCTATAGAACAGGAAGGTTGTTGAGCACAAATGTGGTAGTTAAATGTGAATTTCTGTAGATTGCAACAGATATGTGACTTTTGATGGTTTATCACGGTTAACTGGTGTATTATTGGAAAAAGATTGTATGTAAGTTCCAATTATACCCCATTCAGTTGCAAACTGACTCCAACTTAAGGCAACATTTCTGACAGGTTTAAGTGATAGTGTTAGTAGCCTGTCAAACTGGAGTGAAATAATATCAGTTTATTAGTGGATAAAACAGACACTGACCAAGTTTAACTATGAGGACAAAATTTGCAGTTTAGAAAAGCTAATAAATCAAAATGAATGTTATTGCAATACTATATATAGAATATTGGAAAATGTTAAAATTGCTATAATGTGGTATCTTGCCAAGTATTGTGATAATTTTATACCATGGGGTGTCAAGTGATTCTCACTTTTAGTTGCTACCAACTTGACTCTTCACACATTTACAATATATTTGTGCTACCATGATTGTCCATACCTGGATTTTAAAGTAAAATATCTTAACAGACCTGGTATCATAAATAATACCAAATGTTCTGTTTTGGCTATTTTTTGGTAAATAACCATGTCAACTAGTGATTATTGACAAGTGACTACAAATACAGTAGATCATGACTAAAAACAGTTGTTTCCATGTATGTGTATAAGCAAGTCAAAAACAGAAACAGAAATTTGTATTTTAAATAGATATTATAGATACTAGCTTGATAAAGCTTGGACTAAAAGATGTTTAATACGAGGTCTTGGACGTTATGCAAGTTGACACCCATCTGCGCACAGACTGCACAAGTGTCTGTCGTTGCAGCTGTGTAGTGGTCATTGTTTGTAGCTACTTCTGATGAACATATCAACCCAGCATGTCCTAGGCATGTTCAATAGCAGACATAAATAAAAGCTGGCCAAGGAAGTGTCTAGATATGTTTGGGATCCAGAAAGCCCTGCTGTGTACTCTGGCAGTGTGGCAACAAGCAGTCTTCTGTTGAAATAGCTGAAAGGTGGACTGCTGCTGCAAGAATGCCACAAGTTCAGGTTAGAACACCTGATCTCAGTACCTCTGTCCAGTCAGATTTCCACCAAGTTCAGTAAGATCAGAGAAGGTGCTTTTATAGCTAGTTTGAGGCATGCCAACAGCCAAGCCTTGGTCAATCTCAGTCAGTCATGGTATGACGGCACTGATGATGATAATATTGTGCATATATTAGTATCAGTACTAGTTTATATTCAGAGACTGCTGGTTAGAAAATGTGGCGGTGTAGAAATGAGTTCATCTGTGTTTGGTAAACAAATCAACAATTTTATAGGGCTGCTCAATTAATCGAATTTTAATCACAATTACGATCTGGGCTTTCAACGATCATTAAAAATGACTGAGCCGATTATTAGCCCCTCCCTCGTGCTTTACTCTCGCGCTGCTCCGTGTGGCAAATTGAGCGCACCTCTCTGCATTTCAAACACGTGTCACAACAATTAAGAGCAGCGGTCCCCAACCTTTTTTGCGCCACGGACCGGTTTATGCCCGACAATATTTTCATGGACCGGCCTTTAAGGTGTCGCGGATAAATACAACAAAATAAAACTAGTACCGGTACCGAAAAAAAGAAAATTTATTCATAGCACACGTGAAAAGACCCAGGAAAACAGAGTAAACAATAAAAACGCTAACAAAATAACACTAAAAACCGATTTAAAAACCCTGAAAACTATACATTTCACCCCTGAGCCTCAACTCTCGCGGCCCGGTACCAAACAACTTACGTACCGGTCCGAGGCCCGGGGGTTGGGGACCGCTGATTAAGAGGACCCGAGGGATGCTCGGAAAGCTAAGCAGAAGTTATTTGGAGAGGAGAGTGACTGCCGTTGGTTGAAAAGAGAGGTAAAAAAAAACTTCAGTGGTGCGGAAACATTATGGGTTCGCGGAGTCAGACGTGGATCAAGTAGACACAGTGTGTAAACTTTGCTACAGTGTCGTAGCTGCACCACAGAGCAACACTGCAAAGTTCACTAAACATAGATGTTTACATTTTTCATTTATTTTTTATATTGCAAACATTTGCACTGTTATCAGTATTGCACACTATTTTATATTATTTTTTGACAATCTTTAAAGTCATTATTCAATACATTGTTATTGTTAAATAAATATCGTCAAATAATCGAGATCTCAATTTCAGTGAAAATAATCGTGATTATCATTTTTGCCATAATCAAGCAGCCCTACAATTTTACAATGGACAAAACTACTCACAGAATATGTTTGGGTTTAAAATTATGATTAAAATGATGTACAGAGAAATCAACTGCAAACAAAGATTAAAAATGTATTTCATGCATGAAAACTTCTATTTTTCAAAACTTGCTTCTATTTTTTACATACTTTACTGTATGTATGCAACTCTTTCTGTGATAAACTGTGTTGTAGTGGTATCACGCTATCAATGATACAATAATATTTCCTAGCACACAGAACAAGGCCAAATTTGTCTGACAGCAAAGGCCATGTGTCAGCCTCCATTGATGTTTAGTAAAGAAGTCACTTCAACCAAACACAGCACTTTGCAAAACATTCAATTCAATTCAGTTCAATATAATTTTGTTTATACAAAATCACAATAACAGTCAATTAAGACACTTTATATTGTAAGGTGGAGACACTACAATGCAGGAACACCGAAGTGGAAAAAACAAACTTGGCTCACCATTACAAACAAACCATCAAGTACACGTGTGACCCGAGCTTTAACAAATGACTCGATTGGACGACGCCGGAACATCTGCCAGTTGTGTGAAAGGTAAAGGAAAATTACTGATGCGGTTACATGGTGGTAAAACAGGACTTTAAGCAGCTGGTTAAAAAGCTCAACATCCCAGACTCCCGAAGAGTTAAAAGGTAAAGTTTCTTTAGCTATTGTTAAACTAAAGTGATAAGCAGTTATGTTTTACTTTTACATAACATTTCCTTGGCTACTTTTGTGGCTTTCCTGTGTTGCTACATATACTCCTATGTCACTAGTAATGCAATATAAATCTGCTCCTGCTGACAACTGAGGGCACAAGATTCTCACTTTGAATCAGTTAGTGTGTCATAAACGAGCTCATTTGAAAAGAATGGTGGAAAATACACTTCAGTATTTTTTTTCTGTATCATCATAAATATCGTTATCACAAAATTCCTTGAAATATTGTAATATCATTTTGAGAAAATATTGCCCAACCTCTACTGTGTACTGTGAGCAAATAGACTCAAGATCTAGAATATATAAAAGCAGACGTTTTATGTGCATGAATAAATCTGATGCAGACTAAATGTATTCAGACAGGTTTAATTTCAAACTGCTGCTTCATCATCTGTGTGCGTGTGGAGTGGGAAGCAGATGATAGGGCTGCAGACCTTTGGGACATTTAGGTTATAGAACAAAAGTGAGGCTGTTTTTTTGCACAGTGCTCACACGGTGCACAACTCTCAGGGGGACTGAGGGAATATGTGGGAGCTTCACCGCAACAAGGTCCAGAAACACACTTACTCAAATACACTCTGACCACTCTGCTGCCCTTAATACACCTGTCTCTCAGGCTTTCTTTTTCCTCTCACACTTTTTTTCTCCACACAATGGAGAAAACACACGATTCTGGGTGGAATCAAACTAGCTCTGCCTTTTAAAAAAAAGAAAAAACAAAAGAATGAAATCTGCTGTTCTTTATTTATGGTAGAAATAACACCACCTTTGTTCCCCCCAGCTATTTGCTTTCATCCTCCTATCCATTTACATGAAGAGCTGACCTATCGTACAGACTACTCAGTTAATGTGCTTTTGCTACTGATCACACAAAGACTGCTTTCTGGCAATAAGCCTGGTCACTGCTTTTAAATCTGCATCTGTTATTTTAATAAGCACATACTGGTGTGTTGTTCAGCCCACCATGTTAGTCCAGACTCTGTTTCCTTTATAACTGTTTGATGGACTAAGATAAAGGTTTGGATGAATTTGACTTACATCTCATTTAACCATTATTGTAGCTTGCTTATCTGTCAGTTAAATCTACCACATTCTATAAGCAAAATAAGCAGTCTCTATCAATTCAAAAGCTGCCAGCAAATTTGAGCAGAAATTTTGTAACATAAAGCAAATGCAAAGGTTCCAATAACAGTAATATTCTTCTACACTGGTTTGCATGAAATCTACTATTATGAGGGCATCATTAGTAAAAATGTGAAGCCATTAACAGCTAAAATATTTATGTCATATCACTGCAACTAGCGGTTACTCGTAGCCACAGTATTCTATGAGCCTACCCTGATCTCACCTCAGTACACTGATCACTTAAACCTGACAGGCAGATCAGAGCTAGAGTCGGGGTTACTTTAATACAGCTGATACTATAATATTGCAGGCTTCATCAGTCTGTGAAAGTCTGTGAAAGTGGGCTTTCTTTTATGTTAGTGTTGCTCATGACAGATAAGATGGAGAGAGCTACAGTACATGCACGATTGGTCAGTACATGTGTGCTGCATTAAATGATTTTTTTTTCTTACTAAAAAAATGGCAGAAGAATATGTTTCCCAGACAGATAGTTTATAATCTTAATAGTATTTAATGCTATTCCAAAACAACTTTATCAAACTGAGAAACTATGAGCACATGCAGCACACGTTACATGCCCCGTGCATGCCTGCTCTTTAGTGCAAGTGCAAGTATTCAAACTTATTGTGTTTAAAGTAATGCATGCAGTATAGTTACTACAAGAGGTGGGACCTTGTTTTTAACTGCAAATTATGTCCTTAAAATTAAACCATATCAATGTCTGTTTTATCCAATAAGAAAAGGTTATCAAATCCCTTCAGAATTTTTTGTTATGTCATTTTCGTTGCAAAATTACTGTCAAGCACACCAAGACTGTCATTTAAACCTGCCATAGATGTTGCCCTAAGACAGAGTCAGACTGCAATCAGTCTGCAACTGAATGCCAATTAAAGGTTGGCAATTATATTCAATCCATTTTTTATTATCCAGCAATTAACTGTAATAAATCATCAAAATTGCATATCTTTCTTTATAGACAGAAATTCACATTTAATTAGTACACCTGTGCTCAGCAGAACAGGATGGTTATCCTGTTCTATATAAATATAACCAGTAAACAACCAACTGACAACCAATTGAGTCGAGTTTCCTTGAGTTGTGTTCCCTGACAAAAACTCATTCAGACCGATGGCAACATGTTGGCATCAGAGAGATGAGACCTTGTGTTCATAGTATTTTTAATTTATTTAAGAAAATATTAATATTTAGTGTATAATACTGAAAAATATGCCAATACTATACTGTGTCATCTTTATAGTTACTAAATCCAATTTAGTAATACTGCCACCACCGCTTTTATGGACACATGACCAGAGTGCAAGGATGAAGTCGACAAGTTCAGGCGCAGTGTCATCGCTGCAAAGAAGTGCATATCTGAAAGAGCCTAATGTGTCTCCAGGGAGATAATGCCTAAATTGACTGGGATCATCTCTTGAAAAAGAAACAAAAATCTGCAGAACAGTGTGTAATCATGCGTACAGCCTGAAAGAAACACCCAGTTGTCATTTAAGAAAATATACGACCATTTAAAAGGCTGAACTTCTCAGAGAAATGAATGTTATTCATGTGAAAAATATGGCAGGCCTGCTTTTCCAGTTCAATAAACACAATAGACTGCTAATGATAATGCAAATTGAAAATGTCAGAAGGTATACAAAATGCTGAAAGGAGTTCTCTGCAGCTTTGATGAATGGTGCTGCATACAGGATATTTGTGAATTATGAGGCTACACAGTTCGTTCCATTATTCCATTTAAAACTCATTTTAACTGGCACCTGGCCCACAGACCCAGACACAATGGAAACATTTTATGGCACTGAACTTTGAGACACTGTTGAAATAGTGCTTTAGATTTTTATCAAATACAAAAGTTAATTATTTTCTAATAGAAAGCAAAGCCTCATTTACTAAAACTGTCTGCAGGATGTAATATGTGCTAATAGGCAACGTGTCTTAGAGAAAGAATGACAGTCAGCATTATCCATTATCAAACACTAACATTCTCACAAAGTAAGGCATGCAAAGCATTAGTATGTCTCTAGAGACATCAGCACCTTTCTTATCCACCATAATTCTCACAGACAGTATTACATTGTGGCAACAGCTCAAAATGGACTATTAGCAAAAATGCTCTATTGTTATTTTAATCCATTTCTGCTCACTTTTCATTTTTCCCTTTGCTTGGCACTTTTTTTCCCTCCACTATCTCCCAATGTACAGAGAACTTTTCAGGGAAAAGACTCCAATGGCCTTTTTATTTCTGAGGGAATATTAGTGGGACGGGAGTTTTTGCATCTTTATACATTTAACTACAAGCGATCCTCATGATGAACATCATGTTTTCCGTTTTTATTTTTCATCCCCCAATGTTACACACATTTAACAGTATTTATGTTTAAGTACCATTTCACTCTTAATAACTGTGGTTTATTTGCTGTCAGAGATTTTCTTATTCTTATTTGTTTCATGCCTGTATTGTATTGTATTGTATTGTATTGTATCTTTATTTAGGTAGGTTTGTTTTATTAGATTTTTGCATTTACAGGAAGAGTCATAAATTTTGAACAAAACCTGTTTTTGTAGTTATCGCCCCACACCACACACAAATAATCAAATATAATTGAAGTTCATACTTTCAGCTTTATTTCAGAAAGTTTTACAGCTTCAACATTAACTGGCCAGGAAGTTTCATGGCCAGGTCTAGCCTATGTTCTCTTGTTATTTCATGACAAAACAATCAGAATGTGTGAAGTCGATTCACAGTGTTGGATGTGTATTTTATAGCTTTTCGCTGTCGTTTTAAATATATGCTCCACAAGATGTTAGTCCAAGGGACAGAAGACGTCATGACATTGAAAAACAGAGCACACCTGTCACAGGGACAGCAAAACTTTTAGGAGTGGCAACATTAACAGTCTGATTCATTCGTAAAATATTACAGTGTTTATTTACAACAAGGTGCAAACCTCTGGTTACACTCAAGAACAGGAAGGCCAGGTCAGAAAACAAGAGCCTGTGCAACTTCTAAAAACAAAGAAAAATGGAAGAAACCAAGAAAACTGTTTGCCATAATGATGGGAAGAGAAAACTTTGGAAAAGGAAAGAAACAATTCATGATCCTAAACATACCACGTTATCTGTGAAACATGATGGAGGCAATGTGACAGGATGTGGCTGTACGGCTGCCAGGGGTACCGGGGCGCCACTGTTTATTGATGATGTGACTGTTGACAGAAGTAGCAGGAAGAAATGTGAAGTATATATTCTGTTCAGATTTTCGAATGCTTCAAAATTGATTAGATGGTACATAACAGTGCAAATGAAGTTTGTCGAGATAAAGAAAATTAGGACTCTTCAATGGCCAAGTCAGTCAAAGAATCCAAGTAATAAATACAGTCGTTATATGTAAAAATCAGATTAGTTTTTCCAATTAATTTATAGCCTCTTTTTAACTTCAATCACATCTTGATTGTTTGATAGAAAATCCCTTGGTACAGAATTACAGAAATGGTCTAATTTACAAACAAATTATGGCTCTAAATGTATAAAATTAGTATTTCTAATGTATTATAGTTAAAATATTCCACATATAAATGTTACAAATTAATATGTGGAATAAAAATCAACACCCACAATAACAGTTGTATTATTTAGTCATTTATTTTGAAGACATAAGTGCAGAAACATGGAAGAAGAGCATCACGTTTTTCATATAAATGTGATTAGATGTGACTGGAGAGGGTGGGTACAATTTTATGTTGCACTTGATTTTTACAGCACTAGCTACCTGCTGTAGCGCTAATCACTAATTGTGTGGTGGAACAGACAGAACAGCAAGACTGCGTATGTCCACACAGGAGGAGAGAAGGCAGAGACAGAGAGACACTGGGAAGTGGAATATGGAAGTAAAATGTATCTATAACAGAAGGGGAGAATTGATTTACAGTTGGATTCATATGATAGCTTAGCCTACCTTAATTAGTTGACCTGTGTATTTATGTACTGCACTTTTTCTAACCCTCCCGTTCAGCTTTACACCACATACTTAAACTGACAATCAGACCATGGTTGTTGGTCGTTGTTTGCATTTCAATTGCAGAAGCATTTGCATTTCATCCAGAAGACCTGAGGGGGTTCATCCTCTGTCCACTTAAAGGAAGAGCCGTGATACCCTGAGTCTGTATTTGCAGCCTGTTGAATATGCAATCACGCCTTTGTTGGAAAGTGAAAAGGGCTGTGTGCTCAAGCTCTCAGCTCTCAGACTAAGTGATGGGGCAAATATAACCCAGCATGTATACACACACTCGCACTCACACACACTAACATACCTACATGGAAATGGCTCTGTATTGGCAAGCACAATTGCCAAGATACACAGGAACCAAATCGCTTATTCCCACTACGTTGTGTTTCTAATTTGTTGACTGTGGTGGCTAAATCCTCCTCAATGCCACTCTAACCAAGTAACATGCCTCTAGTATCAAATGAATGTGATTAGCTTTGAGACTTGCCAGATGTTTACAATCCCCGCTGACATATCCCACTGATCAGCAATAAAAGAAAAAAGGCATATCACTCAAGTTGTCTGCTTTGATGCAGGTTATACAAACAATTTCCCTTCCACAGTGGCCCGGCTTTCATCTTGACTCTGAGGAAACTAAATGTTTTGTCCTTTTTCCAAATTACCAGAAATACAGAGCGACCCTCCTTAGTTACTGATAGTGAACATACAGTACCTTTCCATGTTATCTGTAATACATGAGAGCTTTGTTCCAGAATATCTTGAACATCAAATTGAAAGGTCAGAAACATTGGTAGGAAGATACTGATCATCTGTGTAGAAACATGAACTTCTGTTATGACCTTTTACTTTGGATGATGCCCGAATGCCTCAGTGCATCCCTTATTTCCCCACTCTACTTCTAAAATAAATCCTAGCTCTTCTCATCATAAATCAAAATGTACTGTTTATGATTATCTCTAGATGCTTGCTGTGTTTATATTTATTTATTTAGCTATTTTATTTTTAGGGATCTCAGCGGCATGTGCTTGCATTGCTCGTAAAAATGCAGGCTCCAAGGTGTAGGAGTTAAGCTGTCCTCAGTAGATATCCAGTATTAGGGAGATAAATACCACAGTTGGCTTTCCAAAGAGTTCCAGAGATTTATGGATTGCCTCGGTGCAGCAGGCCTCTGGGAGGCAAATATTGTATGAAATCCTCCAAATGTTTTGGTAGTGTGCAACGCGCACACACACACACACACACACACACACACACACACACACAAACAGATATGCACACAAATAAGACTCCATCCATGCCTGAAAGGCTGAGCTGCAGCAGCTGCTACTATGGCCGTAGTGTAAGAAACATTGCTGCATTGCTGAGGTCAGAACATAATTCATCGAGGAAAACAAACAAAAGAGAAAATGGGTGGGGCAGAGTGTGTATATGTGTGTATATGGGGGGTCTAAGGCGCAACAGCCAAGAGTGTTGCATCATCCCATTAATTACTCCCACTGCAGTAGAGTGTACATGACCCACATGCTCAGAAAGATAAGCAGGGCTGTAAAGAAACATGGTGGAAAAAGGAAATAACAGGACAATGCTTCGGTCATATCAGCCCTTTACTGTCTTTAAGTCTTGTTTGTCTCTTGTGACAAACTTGACAGCAAATACCACTAAGTAGCTAAACACAAAATAAAGCAGGTGGCAGTTTGGGGTTTTGGTGGAGGAGGAGGAGTAGAAAATGGCCCTCTGAGAGGCACCCCAGTGCCTGGAGAAGGCCAGTTAGTGGGAAGGGCCATGACGGATAAGTCTGATCCTTTGTAGAGGCAGTATTGATCCAGCAAAAGCTCACTACATGAATCAAGTATGAGTTCTGTGCTGTTAGTTCCTTTACTTTGTGGATGGTTGTGCTCCAGTGCGATAGAAACACGCACACTTTTTTCATGTAGCACAAAGCGGACAAGCCGGTGATTAAACACAATCAGGCTGAAGGTTGCTGCCAATAAAGTTAGAACACGGACTATAAATTCATGAGATCTGAATATGGAGGTTTTATTCTGAGGTTTACTGTCATTTGGCGGTCTACAGCCGGTTCCACAAAGCAAAACACTTATTCTGATTGCTATTGATTTTTTTTTTTTTTTTTTTGATCACCAGCGCATAAATTCAAGTATTTTAAGTGTTCGGTTTTCAAAAAAAAAAAAGAAAGAAAAAACTTAATGAGCTAAACTCCAGGCTTCTCATTTCAAGCTTCCGATATGCACTCATGTGTTGCAGTAAGAAATTAAAGCACAGTAGCAGTTACGGTCCCATTCTGCCTTTGACTCCTCTCTGCTAATTGCTATGCCAGTCAGTGACAGGTCGTTCATGTTTCACCCACGTCTTCAACAACAGCTAGCCTTTCTCTTGTTCTCTTTCTTTCTCAGAGGTATTTCCAGAAGGTTTAGATGGACAGCGTCCATGCCTTTTTTGTCTTTTATGTCATTAGAAAGGGACAACCTGTACCAGTCCTTCTGGATCTAACAGATTCCTGCTGAGCACAGGGTGCTAATGACACACATGCAGACACACTCTCACATACACACAGACACACACGCCTCCAGAGGATAGGATCTCCAAGAAGCAACACAGCCTATTTCACTGCAAATTAGGTTAATCACGCTCCAGAGAGGCCCAGTTAATAACCCTCATAGAGGCTATTAAGATGGCACCTAAATCATAGGAATATCTGAATATCTGATGGCCCCTAACACAGTAATGCCATGTTTAGCCCTGGAGTTCTTAGTAGGGCTCGCTAAGAGAACCACGGCTTGTCATATAACCAGCTGCAGACTGATGATGCTGTGCAACTTTTTCTCATTGGGGAAGAAAAAAACACCTCACTGCAAACTGTAATACATGAGGAACCCTTCTCATTAAGCCAGTGATATTAATCAGAATTAGACTATTATAACAGTTTTCTTTTTCACACAGGAGTAACTCGCAAAATACCAAAGAAATTATCACCAGGTGTAGCAATATTAGGCAGCTCACAGCTCATTAAAACCACTCTCTTTTCTTTTTTAGTGCATATCTGAATCACTACTGTCAAATTCACTCGATGTATCACTCTTGATCACTCAATGTATCCCTATTGAGCAGAAAAGGCTAAACATACAAAGACACAGCCATCTATGCTTTACAATCCTCTGCCAGGCAAGTGAAACAAGACAAATAAAGCCTTCGTAAAAGGCAACTGGTGTCTCAGTCAGCAACGCTTTTTACTGCCGCAGTGTGCCGAGGCTTGATAGCATCTCCGGTGCCTCAGCTGTACAAGAGCTCGCCATGGGGGACCTGAAACTGTGTGACATCCATGAAAGGCTCAGCCCAGAGATCCCGAGTGTGTGAGAGCCGAATCCCCGCTGGTTAACCCTCGAGTCAGATGCTCTCTGGTTCAAGCTCGTTATAACGCTGCAAATTACCAGCATTTAGCTTTGACTGGAAGATTTCACACATCACAGACAGTGAAGCATGTCGCAGGTCATGAGCGTTCATTGTTATCCATTTACGAGAAAAACTGAATGCACACCAACAAACAGCTGGTTTACAATTTGGGATGGCTACTTTAATAAGAACCCAATTACAATTCGTTCCCATGTTATCATCACATCTTTACAGTCTTTTTAGTAAGTCTATAAATAATAGTGATAATCACTAAAGCCCAGCCTTAGCCCACAGGCTGTCTTAATGAGACGGTTTGCCCAGAACGATGAGTAACTACTGTAGTCATCTCTAGAAGCCTTGTTTTTTTAAAATTGTATCTGTAACTCTCCATCAGCCCTTTTTTTTCTCCTGGTCTACTGAAGCCAGTGCGGTTGCATTTACGCCCACATATTTACTTTCTGTAGGTGGTTTGTTCTTTGTCTCTTCCAACAGGTACAGTGGCTTTCTCTGTACACATTCAGTTCATCCATCCTTTTTTTTTTTTCAAACAAAGGAAAGTAAATATTTTCACCACCCATACTGCAGGGAAGGAAATCACTCCAGTAAAAGCCCCGCCACCAACTGCTGCCATCAATGTCTGATAATCAGCGACAGCATTGCAAAACTTTAGACTGTGGCGGGGTTTCTCGTGCACAGAGTAACCGTGGGCACCTCATGAAGATGCTTCAGCTACAGCTACTGAACTACCGAGAGCATTTTAATATTCTTTAACGAGTTTTGATAATTGGGGTTTAACTTAAAGGAAAATGGACAGATCTCTGTCACATAAACAATTTTATTGCCTTTAATGCATGTGCACAGATTCCTGTGTGCACAATAACTTCTGCGCCCTGAAAAGGCCCAAGCCAGTAAAAATACCTGACTACAAAACAGGGTACATTACTGCTAATAACAAGCGACTTCAGTCCATAACAGCGGCTGCAGATCGTCCAATGTCCCATTTGGACATTCCAGTTTGTGTGAGCAAGTGACAAGGAAATTCCCGATGATGGAAATTGGTTTCTCTGTGCCCCTTGCCGATCCATCTAAAGGCATGGCATTTCATTTCATCATCTCGCACAACTGCACTGTCTAAGACGTGCATTGCCATTACCCTGCGAGGTCAACCCTAAAGATGTACAGCGTGTGTCATGCATAACAAATGTACGGCTGCAACTGGGCAGGAATATGAGCTGCCGGTGGGAATGGGATCCAGCAGGTGGCAAGAAAACAGACTTGGTCTCATTTTGCAGTGTGTCATTACCTATAAACCCACTTTGGGGCAAATGAATGATCTCACTTAGGGCTTTTGTTTGGACTTCCTCACTCATCAGTTGAAGTCTGAAGCCTACTTTCTATATCTTCACTTTAGGGATGTAGTTCTATCATATCTATCATTTAAAAAAAACTATTTCTCAGGCAAAAAGACTTTAATGTAGCCTAAAAAGATAAGGGATGTGTTGTTCAGTGTGATCAAGCTGACCCCTGCGCACAGATATTTTGTATGCCATCCTCTCCTTGTGCTTGGATACGCACTCATCAGAACACCAAGTGCTTTAATATTTTGGGGGCAAAGCTTCTCAGTTTTATTTATTTCATCATTTTACCTTCACTTTATGCCAACGAATTGCACGTGGAGCTCACCTGGACGCGTTTATTCTCACAAGTGGGGAGGAATTGACAGACCTAACCTTGAGACTGTGCACGCGCACGCGCGCGCGTGTCTACACACGTGTCGCTTTGAGCACGCGTCTGTTATCTGCGAATGTATGTGCGTCGCTTGCGCCGTACTGTTGGCGACCCCCAGCGTACAGGATGTGAAATTTTCCAATTATTTTCTTCCTTAAAATTTTTTTTAAAAATCACACAACATATCTATAGAAAGCCTGTACCCGGATATTCTTTATTACCAACACTAAAGCAGCTAATATGTGTATAACTCTAACACAGCGGCAGCCACAGCCTCGCGCTTTTCACAGTCCAATTGATCTATGTTATTCGTTCATCAATTCCAGCAGACTCTAATAACTTGCAGTGGCGTAGATTTAAAAGAAAAAATTGAGACACGCTGTTGAAGAGAAATTACAATGCACAATCACAGTCTACATTTCCCCCCTTAATCATTCAAGAATCTAAGTACAAAGTAATTACTGAACAAAATAATTTGTGCCTTACCTGCGCGCGACACTCCGTTTTATCCACATTTTTTTCTCTCTCTCTCTCGACTGTCGAAAACCGACTCAGTCCTCCAGGTATCCTCCCATTTGGATGGGTTTTTCCACCAAAGTCGGCAATTGCTGATGAGAAGAAAGCACTCAAGTTACGGACCTTACTCCAGCTGTCAACGCAAACATCATTTAAGCCATATCCTTCTACGTTGCGCACATCAAATTCCTCCCAAAAAAAAGGACAGGGGGGGGGGGGGGGGGGGGGGGGAAGGAGGAAAAAAACACTGCCGAAAAAAACAAACAAAAAAAATTCCACTAAAAATACCAGAACAATTGTCGGGTCTCTTCGAAGTTGTCCGTCAGTTCTTCTGTTGGCGATGATTTGCTCTCCCTGCTCACCAGCCGAGAGGAGAGAGAGGGGGTAGGCGCGTGCAGGCGGACAGGTGAGCGGGAAACCGAAAGAGGTACCCTCAAACTTTGCCTTCACGCAAATCGTTCATTTTTCAGTCGCCCCAGCAGAAAAGGCAAAGATGCAAGATGCCGAGAGCCGAAATCGGGGCATGCAGTTGGCATCCTCATTGCTGAAATGACGCCGTCACTTCTCCTACATTGCTGAACGGCAGATGAACGTCCAAAAAAGAAAATTGGAAAAAAAAATGGGGGGCGGAAAATGAGAATGTTCAGTTCTCTGAAGCAGGGAGGATTCAAGTCACCAGAGGCAGGGGATCTTCATTATCTGTTGACATCTCTGTGGAGGGGGGTGGTTGAGAGGTTAGATAAAGTAAAATAAATGAAAGTAAAATGAAATAAGGTGCAACTGAAAAGAAAAAGGAAGAGGGGAAGCGGCGGAGGAAAATCCTGGAGGCTGAGGGTTGTTTCAGAGGAGTTGGAGAGAGTGGCTGTGAGGGCTTGTCATTACAGCGGAGAGGAGACCGGCACGTCTCCTCCTGCTGCTCCTCTTCTCTCAGACTGACGAACGATCTGCCTGCTGAGCCCCACGCTGCCGTGACGTCACTTTAAAGCCAAATATGTCATGTGCTGGAGTGTCTCACGTCATATGGGTGCACATTCATGACTGCAAGACTGGGTATGACAAATCCAGTAGAGTACAGAAGTGTGCAGAGCTGCACACTATGGTTGGAAGACCATATAACAGTGAGACCATTACGTATCTGCACTTTTGTAGCCAGCTAAGGGAATTGCCAAATAACCTTGTAGCCTGTAAGATAGCATATCATAAAATAATTTATATTTTATATGATATGAGACACATAAAATAGAAACGACCCAGTTCATTTAGCCTGGGTGTTGCTATGTTCTGCCAGGCAGATCGACAACACTGCTCAATATCAGCTTGCTCACAAACTGCTTGTTATTCTTGTTATTTCTTTTTTTAAGCCATAGACTGTATATAAAAGATGGACACAACAAGGACATCAATAAGCATAAATGCGTCTGGCTGCAAAAGGAGGTTGTCAAAATCATCCTCTCTCCTCTAATCTTCCTCCTATACTACTGATCAGAATTTAATCAAACTTACACAATGATTATCTAATGAGTAGCCATCTGAATTGTCAAGGTCAAAATCATATTTATTGTTTTATGGGCAATTTTACAAGACTTGCTACTCCCTTCAGAATAGATTTTACTCTGAAAAGAGATTTTATTGAAACTTATACACGATGATTGCCTAATGGGTCTTCACCCCAACTGTGTTCGTGTTCAACGTCGCATTTGTTGTTTTTTTATAGCAATAACCTGTGAATTGTGATGGAGCGGGATTGCTGATTTAATCACATATACTCTTCAGCATCTGGTTTCAAAAAGCTGAAATAGATGGCATCACAGTAACTAGATACATTTTTTATATACAGTCTTTCGTTGAAGCCGCAAAACTTGTTGTTCAGTTTAGATAAGAAGTTGTTTTTTTCTTATTTGCTTTATAAATTTTTGAAGCAATATTTTTGGATTAAAAAATCTCTGGGAAATAAATAAAAATGATTAATAAATATGTAGCCAATCAATGACACAGTCTACTACAGCACATGTAAGGTATAATACAACAATACATTGACCTGTGGCTGAAGACATTTTATGCATGTCTAACACAGTGTGATAATAAATTAGTCAAGGTAATATTGGCCTATATGATACATACTGCAATTGTATTACAGGGTCTATTGCTGAACTGGCTCTAGACTCTGCGAATGCTCTAATGATCCAGTCCAACCACAAAGGAGTGCCCGGAAAATTAAAAAAGAGTCCCTTTTTTTGTTCAAAAGTCCAATTCTGAAGCAACAGCCCAATATGAAACATTAACATTTTAACCAGAGGCACGGACAAGCCCATTTGTGAAGTAATCAAAAAATGGAAAATTGAAGTTTCAAACCTTTTTCATTTGATTTATTTTGATGGTGTAAATTGACCAAAGAACTGGAACGAATAATGGAACAAATAATGGAATGAATGAATAATGGAACCACTTTCTTACTTTTGTAAGATACCACTTTCTTACTTTTGTAAGAAAGTGGTATTAAGCAAACTAGAACTTGCCTGACTGAAATACGTTTTTATACCATTATTCATAATTTGTATTCCACCTCCCATCCTTTTTCAGTTTGGTGTTGGCTCATACTTCCTATATTCCTTGGTACAGGTGTCATGATCCAGAATGTGTAGTTCCTGTTGATGCCACTAGGACATGGTCCTTCACCAGAGAACCAGTTTCTGTTTATGGAAAGCATGGTGTTATGACCCAGGGTCATTATTTGTGGTACGGGGTTGTTATTGTTTGTATTTGTATTCAGCGATGCTTGTTTCCAGGTGGAGGCCGCCCATTGGTGGAGGAAGGAAAGAGGCCAGCTACAAAAGGGGTTGGACTGGGCCGGTGAGCAGACTTTTCCTGGTTCCCCGTGAGCTGTGTGACTGGGGACCGTCGTGGTGTGTGACTGCACGGGGCTGCAATATTAATGTTGAAAAAGGGTTGTACCTGGGCTTGGTAGCTGTAGGGGTGGGAAGCCGTTTTCTTTTATTCCCCTCTTTTTTCCTGTTTCGGGTAGGGAGACAGGTTAGAGAATTGTATTTTGTTTTGGAATCGTGGGAGGTAAGTTAGCTCTGTTTTTCTTTCTAGTGTGTTTTGTTTGTTGTTTTGGCATCGCCCACCCTGAAGCTCGCTACCTGTTCAGTGAATAAATTAACCAACTCTCGTCATTCTGCCGTGGTGTGTTTTTTTTTTGTCGTTATTATGTATCGGGTTTATCTTTTTGTTGTGTTGCACCCCGGCTTCGGGCCGGTGTGTAACATAAATGGGGGCTCGTTCGTTTGAGGGATTTCGGGTTCGTTTGTGTGTCGTGGGGCTCGTGTGGGTGTGTGGGGTTGTTTTTTGTGTGTTTGGGGGTTGTTGGTGTGGGTGGCCGCGGATGGAGTTCGATGTGGACAAGTTTGCCGAGGCGCCTTCCTTGCAGCAGTTGGGTCGGTGTCGGAGGGAGGATTTGTTGCTTATTGCGGGCCGTTTTGATGTGCGAGCACCGGCGGGGGTAAAGAAGGAAGATTTGCGGCAGCTTGTCACGGTGGCTTTGAGCGAGCGGGGTTTGCTGTCGGGCGTGCCGCTTGTTGGTGGGACGGGCGGGGCGGTTGTGGAGCCGTTGGCTCCGGTGTCTGTTCCTCCTGTGGCCACCCCCTCTGTGGCTCCTCTGGCTCCGGTGGTGGGGTCGTCGGCGGAGGAGCTCCAGTTGTTGCTCCGCATTAAGGAGGTGGAGTTGAGTAGTCACCGGTTGGAGGTAGAAGCGATGCATCTGAGGGTGAGTGCGTTGGAGTTGGAGCGTGGACCTCCGCCGCGTGCCCCTGACTCTACGCCGCGTGCCCCTGACTCTACGCCGCCCACGCCTGCGCCCTCTGTGCTCCCTGCGCCGCCGGCGCCTGGTCCCGCCCCGGCTCTCCGTCAGGATTTTGATATTGGGAGGCACATTAAATTGGTGCCGCCCTTTTGTGAATCTGAGGTGGAGTCGTTTTTTCCTGCTTTTGAGCGTGTGGCTGCCGCGTTACAGTGGCCGGAGGAGGTCTGGGTTTTACTGTTGCAGTGTCGGCTGGTGGGTAGGGCTCAGGAGGTGTGGGCTAGCCTGTCGGCATCTGAGAGCTTAGATTATGGTGTGGTTAAGGCTGCTGTATTGCGTGCTTTTGAGTTGGTGCCTGAAGCGTACCGTCAGAAGTTTCGGCAGTGTGTGAGGGGGGGGGATCAGACTTATGTGGAGTTTGCGCGCGAGAAGGGTTTGCTCTTTGATCGGTGGTGCCAGGCTAGTGAGGTTAAGGAGTTTGCACAGCTGAGGGAGTTAGTGTTATTGGAGGATTTCAAAGGGTGTCTGCCAGAGCGGGTGGTTGTTTATTTGAACAAGCAGAAGGTCGTTTCCCTCGCGAAAGCGGCGGTTCTGGCAGATGAGTTTGCTTTGACGCATAAGAGGGGTTTTTCCCCTCCGTTACGTCGGGGTTCTAGGGTTTTGCCGGAGGTGGGGGGGGGGCGTTCTCCCCCGCTCTCGCGGCGTAGCCCTGCGGTGGCCGCTGGGGACCGCCGATGTTTTTTTGTCATGAGCTCGGTCATCTCGTTGCTTCTTGTCCCGTGCTGAGGGCGAGGGAGGGGGCGCGGGCCAACATTTCGGGGGGGGCCGTGCAGTGTTGCTCCGCGGTAACCCGCCCTAGCTTAATGCCGATTGGCGTCGTTCCGCGGGGGATAGATGAGGTGTTTCGGCCGTTTATTTCGTCAGGGTTTTTATCGTTGTCTGGTGATGCGGGGGACCGGGTTCCGATCACCATCTTGAGGGATACAGGGGCGAAGCATTCGGTGGCGCGGCGTGGAGTCGTGCCTTTCTCTCAGCAGTCGTACTGTGGTTCTGACTTACTGGTGTGGGGTATACAGATGAGTATTCTACGCATGCCTCTCCATACGGTTACTTTGACCTCGTCTTTTGTATCGGGCGCTGTGCGGGTGGGGGTTCGAGATCAGCTGCCGATTGAAGGCATTGATCTTATTTTGGGAAATGACTTGGCCGGGGGAAAGGTGTTTCCGGCTACTCCGGAAGTTATTGAGTGTCCTACTTCGGATCGGTTATGCCAATTCCCGTCGGAGCTGGGTGACTCCACGGTGTTTCCAGCATGTGTGGTTACTCGTGCTCAAGCTCGTCGCTTGGGTGGTGAGGTGGACATATCCGAAATGTTTCCGGACGGCTCTGAGCCGCATGATAGTTCTGTTCCGGGGGTGGATGGTGGGACGGCGAAGGTTTTTAGTGTGGTGTCGGAGGATTTGCGCCTGGCGGTAAACAGGGAGCAGCTCATTGCGGCCCAACAGGCTGATGATACGTTGTCTGCCTGTCGAGCTGCTGCCTTGCAGCCAGGGGCGGTGCCTGGTTCTGCATCTTATGAAGTTGATCGCGGGGTTCTGTTACGCAATTGGGCTCCGGTGGGTGGGTTGGGGGGTGAGGTGGTCACTCAGGTGGTGGTGCCGACGGAGTACCGACCCCAGGTTTTGAGTCTGGCCCATGAGCATCATCTGTCAGGCCACTTGGGGATTAAAAAAACTTATGACCGAGTGCTTCGTTACTTTTTTTGGCCGGGGCTTAAGTCTGATGTGGCGTGCTATTGTCGGTCCTGTCATGTGTGCCAGGTGTCGGGTAAGCCCAATCAGGTCATTCCACCCGCCCCGTTACATCCAATTCCTGCAATAGGGGAGCCCTTTGAGCATGTTATTGTGGACTGTGTAGGGCCTTTACCGAAAACTAAGGCGGGTTACCAGTACGTACTCACCATAATGTGTGCGGCCACACGGTTTCCAGAAGCTATCCCCCTGCGATCGCTTAGGGCTAAGGCCGTGGTGAAAGCCTTAGTACAGTTCTTTTCTATATTTGGGTTACCGAAGTACATTCAGACCGATCAGGGCTCTAATTTTCTGTCGGGGGTTTTTGCTCAGGTGATGACTGAGTTGTCGGTTAAGCACCGGGTGTCTAGTGCTTATCACCCAGAAACGCAGGGGGCTTTGGAGCGATTCCATCAGACCTTGAAGGCCATGTTACGGAAGTACTGTTTTGAAACTGAGTCCGAATGGGATGTGGGCCTGCCGTTATTGCTATTTGCCATTCGAGAGACCACACAAGAGTCCCTGGGTTTTAGCCCGGCGGCGTTGGTTTTTGGGCATACGGTGCGTGGACCCCTACGTCTGCTCCAGGAGGGGTGGCTCGCGCAGCCCGACCAGCCGCGGCCCGTGCACAACGTGCTTGATTATGTAAGTTCGTTTAGGGAGAGGCTGCACGCTGCATGTGAGTTGGCGCGCAGGTCGCTTTCCGGTGCTCAGGAGAAGATGAAAGAGAGGTATGATAGGAAGACCCTCAAGCGCACCTTTTTGCCTGGTGAGCGTGTTTTAGTTCTCTTACCCATTGTGGGTTCATGTTTTCAAGCTCGTTTTAGTGGTCCGTATGAGATCGAGCGCCAAGTTAGTGACACAGATTACCTGATTAAAACCCCGGATAGGCGGAAGAAGTCCCGGGTTTGTCATGTTAATATGCTCAAGAAATATGTGGACCGGAACCAGAGCCAGACTAACTCTGTTTCCCCTGTGGTGACGGTGGGTTCACCCTCCTACCAACCGGAGGTGGATGGGTTGCGTGAACCCCAGGGACCCAGCTCAGGGGCCCGCTTGGAGAATTCAAAGATCTTGGAGGACCTTGAGGCTCATTTGCTTTATTTGGGTGAGCCCCACAGGCAGGATATTTACAATCTGATCTGTGGTCATATTGTGCTCTTTAGTGACAAGCCGACTCAAACCACTATGCTTGAGCATGATATAGATGTTGGCGAACACCGGCCCATTAAGCAGCATGCCTATCGGGTCAATCCCGGAAAGCGGGCAATCATGAGAAAGGAGGTGGAATACCTGTTGGAGAATGGTTTTGCGGTGCCCAGCTTCAGTCCATGGAGCTCTCCTACCCTCTTGGTGCCTAAATCTGATCAAACCCCACGTTTTTGTAATGATTATCGTAAAGTAAATGCCATCACCAAGCCAGACTCCTTTCCGCTCCCCCGTATGGATGACTGTGTTGATAGGGTGGGCTCAGCCAGATTTGTCACCAAGCTAGATCTTTTGAAAGGTTATTGGCAGGTGCCCCTGTCGCAACGGGCGGCGGAGATTTCAGCTTTCGTGACACCAGACCATTTCCTGCAATACACGGTGATGCCGTTTGGGTTGAGAAATGCTCCCGCCACGTTTCAAAGGCTGATGAACATGGTGCTACTGGGTGTTCAGGGATGCGAGGTCTACTTAGATGATATTGTGGTTTACTCGCTGACCTGGCTAGAGCACATGGAGACGCTACGGGAGGTTCTTGTCCGATTGAAGGGTGCCTGTTTGACAGTCAATTTGGCCAAATGCGAGTTTGGCAAAGCTGTGGTTACCTACCTAGGGAAGCAGGTGGGACAGGGGCAGGTACGCCCTCTCATGGCCAAAGTCCAGGCCGTCTTGGATTTCCCTGTACCAACTACGCGGCGTCAGCTTCGCCGTTTTTTGGGAATGTGTGGCTACTATCGAGGGTTCTGCAAAAATTTCGCCACCGTGGTTATTCCTCTGACGGCCCTGACAAGTCCGTCGTGCCTGTTTTTGTGGAACTCTGATTGTCAGGATGCCTTTGACTCAGCCAAAGCCCTGTTATGCAGTGCCCCAGTGTTAGGTGCCCCTGACTTCACTCGGGTGTTTAAGTTAGAGGTGGATGCCAGTGCGCATGGTGCGGGTGCTGTACTCCTGCAGGAGGATGACCAGGGTATTGATCACCCCGTGTGTTACTTCTCAAGAAAATTCAATAAACATCAGGTGAATTATAGTACCATCGAGAAGGAAACTTTAGCGTTACTCTTAGCCCTCCAACATTTTGAGGTGTATGTCAGTTCCAGCCCCGCTCCAACCGCTGTGTATACGGACCACAACCCCTTGGTTTTCCTCTCTCGCATGAGGAATAACAATCAGCGTCTCATGCGTTGGTCTTTGCTGCTGCAGGACTTTAATATTGACATCCATCATCTTAGAGGGGCTGATAATATTGTGGCCGATGCCCTATCCCGGGTGGAGACCTAGGTCTAGCATCTCTCTAATGAGATGCTTGATTTTAGGTGGGGGGGTGTTATGACCCAGGGTCATTATTTGTGGTACGGGGTTGTTATTGTTTGTATTTGTATTCAGCGATGCTTGTTTCCAGGTGGAGGCCGCCCATTGGTGGAGGAAGGAAAGAGGCCAGCTACAAAAGGGGTTGGACTGGGCCAGTGAGCAGACTTTTCCTGGTTCCCCGTGAGCTGTGTGACTGGGGACCGTCGTGGTGTGTGACTGCACGGGGCTGCAATATTAATGTTGAAAAAGGGTTGTACCTGGGCTTGGTAGCTGTAGGGGTGGGAAGCCATTTTCTTTTATTCCCCTCTTTTCTCCTGTTTCGGGTAGGGAGACAGGTTAGAGAATTGTATTTTGTTTTGGAATCGTGGGAGGTAAGTTAGCTCTGTTTTTCTTTCTAGTGTGTTTTGTTTGTTGTTTTGGCATCGCCCACCCTGAAGCTCGCTACCTGTTCAGTGAATAAATTAACCAACTCTCGTCATTCTGCCGTGGTGTGTTTTTTTTTTGTCGTTATTATGTATCGGGTTTATCTTTTTGTTGTGTTGCACCCCGGCTTCGGGCCGGTGTGTAACAATGGCAACAGCAGGCAATGAGCAGGAATTATTTCACTGTATGCCAAAGAAGTAAGACTTTAAGTGTCCCCTACTCTGTAACACGTGAGTAGAGTTACAGTTAAGTCTGTAACACTTTAACTGTTTTAAAAGGCTCAAAAGAGACAGAAAAAAAGACACATTTCTGTATTCTGTTAGATCAGTTTGTCATTAGAAATGTGGGATCTCATCCATCATTCAATGTAATCAAATTGATTATCATGTGTTTTTCACCTGTGATTGATGTTGTCAGTGCTTTTCACACTCCCTGCCCCACAAGTCAAAAAGGTCCATAGTGTACAATACACAGTATAAACAGAGATAGCTACAATGAGATGTCAGATATCAGGAAGTGCTCTGAACATCAGGATCAATCACATCACCTGAGCTTTGGAATAGCTCCACAATCTGAGGTTAAATGTTCTTTCCTTGTAACATTTGCTAGCTGAGTGCTGAAGCTAAAGCGACAGGTATTCTCTAGTGAGGGGCTTATATCTACCATCGTTCCCATATGACACGAATGCAGCATTAAACTGTCAACCTGGGGGCTTTTTGCACACCTGTACTACAAGATATCAGCGGTAGGCAAAATCCAATTTCATTAGAATCATTGTGCTCATGTGACCGCACAGCGAGATAGGTGAAAATATTACCCATGACAAGACCAGCTCTTGCGTGAGAGAAAGAGGGGATGTGCCGGCCTTTCTTGTACACCTCGGGGTCAACGTGTCAAACTGGTGAACGCATCACACCTGTTTTTTAGCCTTTGCAGCCGCTCTAGAATTTCCTGGAAAAGAAGAAAAAAGCATGTATAGCCATTGTATTTACTGAATTTAAATTTGCTTTTCACTCCAATTCTCAGTGTCTAAACCCGAGGCCGACTTTGCCTCTGGCGTGCCTGTCTGGGGTTGCCTTGATCAGCATCTAGTCATGAAGAAAGTCACTCATCTCCCAATCAGAACTGCAGCTGTTTCAGAACAGTGACTGCTCTATACGCGAAGATGCGACTTTCCTCCCCCACTAATTGTTGCTATAAAGCACACTTCTGTCAAATACCCTCATTACTCCATTACTGTGTATACGTATGTACTGATCCAAGTGGGTATCTCTGTCTGAGGAAGCGGTCCGTGGCTCCGCAGCAGATGGAAGCTGTCATCACTCTTTTTCTCTCTGTCACTTCCTCCATCTCATCCCTTCTCATTCACACTCCATATCCCACACTCGCTGTTTCTGCATGCCGTCTTCCTCCCTTTCCCGTTTGTGTGCGCACTCGCACGTGCCTTTGCCTTTGTTACTTCATGCGAGCAGCATATGTGCAGTAAAGTGTTAACGGGCTTATTTTGCCTCCGAGATAAGAGTCACAGGTTGTCATATATAAGGCTGCGGGTGGCTTGGGCTCACATGGACCTAAACGCAGCATACTAAACATCTGTTGTGTAAGCCATTAACACCCCGCCAAGAGAGTGCGAATTAAAAGGAAGAGGGATTTGGGTATTGCTGTGTGTCTGCTAAGCTGGACTGAGTCACTCTGAACAGCAGTTGTGGGTACAGTTAAGTGTGCAAGGGTGAAATTGATGCTGCAGAAGTTTAAAGCTGTTTTGACGTTGCTGGGGGTACACGGAGAGAACATACAGTCTCTCCCTGAGGAAGAGGCCATTTATGTCTCTTGTGTCTTCTCTCTCCTGTGCCCCCCCCCATACCTTTCTGCGGGTATTTCCGACTCATGTCTCTGATCTGTTACTGGCCTCAGCAACCTGGTGAGTATTTGTTGTTTGTTGCTTCTCAGTGCTCTTCTTTGCGCTCTTCACTCTTCCCTCACCCCAACCGGTTGAGGCAGATGGCCGCCCTCCCCGAGTCTGATTCTGCCTGAGGTTTCTTCCTGTTAAAAGGGAGTTGTTGTTTTTTTTACTCCCTACTGCTGCCAAGTCCTTGCTCAAAGGGAATTGTTTGGTTTCTCTCTATAATATTGTGAAGGCTTGTCCTTACTGTGCAAAGCGCCTTGAGACGACTTGAGCCAGATCTGTTGTGATTTGGTGCTATACAAATAAAACTGAATTGAACTGCCCAAGGCTTTAATCTAAAGTGAAATCTTAAGAGGTTTATACAAACGGCCACAAGCACAGATGTTTAAGAGAATACGAAAAGAGCTTGTAAGCACACAGATGGATTTGGTTTTCCAGTGAACGATAATAATTATGTACAGTTTATTTATAATGTATTAGTTAACTCGCTCTGTCTTTAATAGAAGTTTCCTGTGACTGGAAGCAGAAGCGGAAAGCGCACAGAGGCTCACAAAGTGAAGTAGACCTATTGTGCTGTCTCCGTATTTTTATTCTTGGACTCCACTGGAATAATTTTACATGACTCATAGTTCAAACTAATCCTTATTTATCTTACGCCGGGTGCTCAGTTAATACCCTGTCTGAAACAAGTATCTCAATTTAAAGCTACAGTCTCTGTAGGCTTTCTTCTGATTGGTTGCCCCTCACTTGTTTTTTCACAAACTGAATCTGGTGCTGCAGATTGTAAACTGTAAACTTACTAAAAGAAAAAAACAAATCCAAGTATGAAGCAGAGCTCACAAACATCAGTTTACAAAGATTAAAGCAAGACAACCGTCTTCGGTAAACGTTACACTTATTTCACTTATTTCACTTATTTCTCACAATGAGCTTTTCAAAAATGAGTTGTATGAAACTGTGTCTGTATACAGGATTTAAATATACTATTAAAGGATGCACATGCAGGGAAATGTGATGAAACTCCTTCTGCTATGAGGAAACATGAAATAGTGAGTAAAATGCTATTCGGCTCTGGCTAAAAGACTCTGTTCCACAAGTTAGTCAAATTAAAAGCTTAACTATATTGTAAGTGTGCACACTTTTCTTCCTTCCTTAAACAGGGAAATATTCATCATTCAGTCATCATTAGTCATTTTGGTTTGATTATCAGTACAAAGCAAACATTTCAGCGATATGTTAATTACAGCTCGTATCTCTGATGCTCCACCACTGCCCCTTAAATCAGGAAGTCAAATAACTTTAACTCTCCCTCACAAATCGAAACCCCTATCCAGAGTCCCAAAACCTGCTGAGTAATCTGTTTCAGAGCTTGACCACATGGAGCAAATCCCCTCTCATCAGCATGAGTTATTGTGAGTGACTGTCAGCCAGTAAACTTTACTAGTTTTTGTTGCTTACCGTCTTGACTTTTTTGTTTCCGTTCTCTTTTTTGAGCTACAGATGGGAAAGGTAGACAAGACATTTTTTTATTTAATTAGCTGCTCTTCAATGTTTGCATTTATTAGAGTTATTGTTGGAAGCACTAAGGAAAAAAGAAAGAGTTTCCAAGTTGCTTTAACATTACTGCATTATGTTATTTCAGTGTAAACATATAGAGATTTTTGGTCCTGTTTTTATATAACTTTGCTTGATCTGACCTGGTGTCACAGTCCCTGAAAATTCATCACAGCACTTGCTCTGAGTGATGCTGGAAAGATCCTCCTGACCCTTTCATGTAGTTACCACTGCAATACATCTTCAGTTGCATACACCAGCCACACTGGGTGTTCGAGCCTTTGATTACATGACATCCTCGGGCAAGGCAGGTCTGCCACGTGCTTATGTCGGTGACAGTGTCAAGTTCCTTAATTGCCTTCTGATGGGTCTGTCCTCTGATGTGGACTTCCTTCAGCAGTCTTCTAGTTAGCCTCTCCAGCTAACGTCCACTGGCCACACCTTCACCTTCCAGCCCCACACCTTCGCCACAGCTGCCAAGTGTGCATATAATAGTTCCCTTGATATTCCTCATGGAGGACCTCCTCCCATGGGGCTGTCGGCTCAACAGTGAGGACATGCTGCCTTGGGCCAAAGGATCAGATCCAGGCACAAGTTGATGATTGCGATTTTGATTGGGAATATGAGTCTTCAGTGGTGCTCTAACGCTGAGGCCAAGCACCAAGCAACCTGTCCATCTGTCCATTTTCTTCCACTTATCAGGCTCAAGGTTGCAAGGGGGCTAGAGCCCATTCCAGCTGCCATAGGGTGAGAAGTGGGTTACATCCTGGACATCCGGTCAGTCACAGGGCTTAAACAGAGCGCCCGTAAACCAACTACTCACTATCGCATTCATGCCTACAACCAATTTAGAATAATCAGTGAACCTAACCCATTCATGTGGGACTCTGGAAGGAAGCCAGAGTACTTGGAGGGAACCCAAGAATGGGGAAAACATGCAAACGCCACACAGAAAGGCCCCAGACCTCTTGGGTGTGAGGCAACAGTGCTAGCAACTGAACCACCATGCTAATGTTAGTGTGGCTGTATAGCTGTATAATACAGAGGTTTGGGGTTTTTTTTAAATCAAGAATAAAACCTTTTCACATTTCACGTGGGACTATGTTCGTGGACAGAGGTTATATCACTGAGTTACACAGAAGACTGAGAAGATAACACATTTTTATCAAGCAAAATTATAAGGTATCTGTCCCAACATTCCTAATGTTAAAAGAAGAGACTAGTCACCAACTTTTCATTTATGTATTTCTTTATTCATTGCATCTTCAAAGCCACATTTAACTAAGCATCAATCCCTTTCATCAATATCAAAGTGCTCATGTTTTAAATAGGGAATCACAGACAGATCCAATTACATTTCTAATCATTTACATTTGAAATGTTCATATTATATGTAACTCCTTTTAAAAATGTGATCTAATAATCTAACAGTTTGATATATAAATCAAGTTTTCACCTTTTTGTTGCAGCTGAAAATTATTCAAGAAAGAAAATCAAGTTAAAAACATCTGTATGAAACAACTATAAATGTATAATACCCCACAAATCCTGGCACAACACTCTAAATTATTCTTCCATTGTATGACAGAAAGTTATGAATCAAAGAGTGAAAAAAATTTCATCTCAGGTTCTCCTGTCAACGTCTTTGCTAGTGGGAATTTCAAACTGAAATCACAAGCACAGATAAAATATATTGCAAGTGCTGCAACATAGGCACTTTTTACTTTCCTCTTCATGCTACTAGTAGGCAAAGTAGTGCCAATCAGAATCAACCGGCAGACATGTCTCCCAGAATAGCCCAAAAGACTGTGAGGAAAAGAGTTACTATCAGGGGAGTCTCTGGATTTCTTCAAGCAACTTTTTACATCACAAAGGTTGTACTGGCTTCTTTTAATCGCAAAATGCTGTGTAAGCTATGATATTGGTGTAGATATACTTTTCCTATGTTACAACTTTAATTATGTCCAGTGTTCCGAATAAAAGGTGCACTCGGGAGTGAAAATTGTTCTTTAAATGTTGCCAAAATACATCAAGACAAAGAGATGACCTTTGAAGGTTTACATTTAATGTTTTATTTTATTATCATTATTATTATTATTTTGTAGATGGCAGTACACTGAGTGGCTGAGTTGCCCACCTTCAGTTCTCAGGGATGGAGGACATGCAGAGCTGAACCCACATTAATGTGTTGTCTCCTTACTCTGATAAGCTGTACACACATCCACAAGCTACTCTTTAGCATGTCAACCATACATCTAACAATCACAGCATCTCGTGGGTCAAATATGTGCAGGCTCGACTGAGACTAAAGCTGATGTTACTATGGCAACATCATTTGGATGAACATTTTAGTGGCAGCTGGGATTAACAGTCTAACTTACCAGAGATCATATTTTTGTGCTGACAAATAAGAAACAATGCCAAATAAAAAGAACATTTTTTAAATGCTGCTTGTTATTCTTTAACATTAGTCTGTAAATCTATAAATAGACCGGTTGTTAAAGGGCAGCAATATAGTCCTGCTTCTCCTCAGCTCTTAGGCATTAACTCTGAGCCACATGCGGAGAGGCCAAGGAATCCGATTTGGCACTCTGCTATGATTGGATTGGTGGAAACTGTCCACTCCACTTTTTTTTAGTATTCAGTCTGAGACATAAAACATGCAATACTTTAATTAGAATATTTCAATTGAAAGCAGGGGTTGAGTTTTCCTATAAATAAGAGAAGGTATTGCCTGGATTATGTAGTGCACACTCACTGGACTGTAAGAGAAGCTAAGTGAAGCTCGTTTACAGTCTACTCAGAAAGACTACTTTATGTTAGATATTTATTGATATATATTGCTCCTTGACTCCAGGCCATCCATAGTTCTCATCCACTTCCTCTTAGAGCACAATTCAACTAAAGGAGACACAACTGATCAATGTACTCTTTGTGTATGGAACATTTGGCATGCTAATGACTAATGAATGAAAAAAACACGTGTTGGGAAGGACAATGAATCAAGCCGTTGTCTTTAATAACTCAAAAAACATTTCGGTTTTTCATTGTGAATTGAATTATCCACACCACATTAAATTAAGTCACAGCACAGAAAACAGAGTGAGGAGGTGTGCTGCATTTCAGTCTTGTCCAGAGGAAAGCAGTGTGAAATTGCCAACACAAAATGCAAAGAAAAGTCATTATCGTCCAAGAAGAGGTGCAAGAAAGCATCTCCTACTTTGAAATTGAGTCATTGATGCCAGAGTAAACAACTGCTAACTGACCAGTCACTTTCTTTTTTGGCACTTTTTAAACTCCCCGATATGAGCTTGATTGATTTTCACATCAAGACACCCAACATGTTACTTCACATTTCAGTTCATCTCCTTGAATTCGTCTTCTATGTCTTCTGACTCTGCCTACATGAAGGGCATGCGTGGGCTGTTAGTGGGGATCAAGCAACATATGTGGGAGGGTTTAATAATACCTTGCAATGTATGTGTTATCCATTACCACATCACAAACTTGTGGCCTCTAAAGGAAGAGCGTTCCTTTGGTGTTTGCTGGATTAGAATTCTGTGCACCCCTTTATGCATTATAAGAACAACATCAGAATAAAATATTTGCATTCAAGGAGTAGTTGATCAAACAATGTACAAGGCAGCTTTGCAACAGCAAACCTATATTTCAGGATTTATGTTGATTATAGTGGCTCTGACGCTGTGCAGTATGACTGTGAACAGCTGGATATACGTCTTTGGCTTTCAAGAGTGAAAGAGAAGCAGTGTTGAGATAGAGTGTCAGCATTTCATCTGCCAAACTTCCTTTGCTTCGTTAAATAATGAACGACTGGCTACAGCTGTGTTATTTAGGAGTTATTTCATGTCAGTGGATAATGTTTGCACTAAAAACAAACTCAGCTGGCTGAGCAGGTCAAGTTATGTAAAAGGCCTTTTACTCACTGGTCTTACATGAGTAACAAAGGGGAGTGAAAGGGACTAAGGGTAGGATGATCAGCAAGCAGCAGCTTCGATATGATGAACACAAATAGCTTAGCCATTGCATAGTTATTTGCTCACTGAGTTTATGCTTATGGGAGATTCGTTTTCCATCCGTGTTTGTCTGCTAGCGCCCCGTGCACACAAATTTTCCCTGGATGTTGTTTTGAACTCATCAACACATGGCCATTCGAAGAGTTATTACCTCCACCAAGGAGGTTACTTTTTTAGTAGTGCCGTCACTCCGTCTGTAAACACGACAACTCGAAAAGTTTTGAATGAATTCTGATAAAACTTTGTGTGAGTGTAGAGTGGGGTCGTGTTAGCAATCCATTCAAATTTGTTTTACATCCACCAAGATCATTAATGTCAGCTTAACGATTTATTGGTCAAAAAGCCTTATAATGCAAAAACTATGATTCTTACACATGCGGTGTGTAGTGGACACGTAGAAAGCACCATATAAAGATTTAAAATATGTCACACCTCTCATACCAGGTCAATAGAAGGTCTAAGTGATAATAAACTATTTCTCTTACTGCTATAACGTTATACTGATGAGGATAGATAATAGAATATATATTCCTGTATGCTCCTGGCATATAAGGAAGGTATATGGGAATTCTAAATATGACCTCTAACCTTTTCTTGAAGGTCAAATAAGGTCAAACGCTCAAATATCTTTGGCAGTGTTGGGAAAGTTACTTTTAAAATGTATTCCACTACATAATACAGAATACATGCCCCAAAATGTATTTTGTAACATATTCCGTTACGTTACTCAATGAGAGTAACGTATTCAGAATACTTTGGATTACTTAATATATTATCATGCTTTTTACAACTGCATGAATGTACTATTGCTGTGTGATTTATTACTATTACTGAAGGTTACTCGCCATACCAATACCAACTAGATTTTTAAATCTTAATATAAAATAAGTAACAGTAGGGTGGACATTAGGTAAGGCTGCACTTCTTGCAGCGATCTCGTATGGAAAACTATTCTGCGCGTATATAAAACAGGTCCGCGGCTCCGAACCGTAGTACAGGGACCTCTGGCTAATGCGTCGGGTTCCGTGTTGGGCTCGTAGCTGAAAACTAGCTTTACTTTGTTGTCTGGATCAACTTTGCTAGTGAGAGGCAGAGAGAGGCATTGAAAGGCTGCTTCAACAGAACCTATTGTTTCGGAGGAAAACATGAAGACAGTGTACAGGCGAGTCTTAATAGCTTATATACAACTGGGCTCGTCAGGCACTCTTTTTGGCTGCAGTGGTTATTATTATATTTACATGCTTCATACATGCAATGCATGTAACACTCTGCCTTATTTCCTTCATATTAAATACTTTTTATAATAATACTTTTAAAAAATATTTCTTCACGTCATTATGCGGCCGCAAGTCGAGGTGACATTGCGACACACGCATTAGAGCATCTTAATGCGTGTTTTGTTCAGGTTTCCACCGGCGTGGAATTTTCAGAAGAGGGCATAGCCTAACGTATGAAACAGGAAAAGAAGTGTAATCCATTTATTTCAACAAAGTAACTGTATTCTGAATACCACCTTTTTAAACTGTAACTGAGTACAGTTACTCATATTTTGTATTTTAAATACGTAACGCCGGTACATGTATTAAGTTACTCCCCAACACTGATCTTTTGCCTTAAGAAATGATCCTAAATTTAACTGCCTTTGTTTCTATTGGGAACATTTGGAAAATGATACTGGTATATGGGGTTTTAAATATTGCATTATAGTTCAAATCCAAATATCATGTCACATTTGACCTCTGAGCTCACTTATACGTTTCAGATTAATTTTTTCTACACTACAAACATCCCACTGTGTGTTTAAAAAGAACTACCGTATATTCTATTCCATTAAAAGTAAATGCTGCCCAGGTCTGCTCATTTTGGACTATTTATTTATCAAATTCGGCAGCCATGTAAAACTGCTGTAGTAGAATAGAATAGAATAGAATTCAACTTTATTGTCATTGCACATGCACAGGTACAGTGCAACGAAATGCAGTTTGCATCCATCCAGAAGTGCTTTAGTGATATAGATATATTACAATATATATTAGCAATAATATAGATATGTGAGTATATTACAGAAATGGGTCTATTATGGTATGTTATAATGTACACGGTATGAAGTATGTTGTGAATATTCTATAACTATAAGTATGTACAGGCTGTAGTGAGTACAAGCTATGTACAGGCTATGAACAGGATATAAATATGAAAAACTATACAGAATATGAAATAAATAACTTTACAGAATTTGAGATATACAGCTATACAGAAATGGGAACTATGCAAGTTGGAAACAGTTGTAGGATTAAAGATTATCGAATGTACAGAATGATTATTTTATTATTTTATTAGTACCATTGCAAATTGAAAATACCCATGCAGTCTGTTATGATGGCAAAGAAATGACTATAAATTGTGAGAATTTCCAATAATATTGAACCAGAATTCAAGTAGAAGGGAAAAAAGATTTGGAGAACTAATATTTCATTCTGTTGCATCTACCTGACTTTTTTTCCAGACGTTTTTTGCTGATTGAGATTTATCTGACATAATTTCGGTGACTTCTTCCTAACAGGGTCTGTGAAACCGATAAAAGTATGAGTAAGTGCGAGCAGGGCGGCTGTTTGAGTGCGGAGACGAGCCATCTCCATTGATCTCCTGCCACCCAAGGCTGTGATACCCGACACGCTGCCTGCAAGACTCTATAGTGTCAAGATGGACGTTCGCTTTATCTGTCTCTTGTTAAATTGTTAAACACACCCTCCCCTCACACACACACACACACACACATACACACACCCTGTCAGCACACTGGGCTGGTGCCCAGGGCCACTGAACTATTTTGAGGGAAATGTCATATCTTCTCAGTTCAAAGACAAGCAGCGGTGACGGTTCAACTCACATTCACCTTTTCATTTACATGTAGTCTTTGGTGTGGAAAGGAAAACAAAATGTGTTTATGTTGTGCTGCACATAGAATGCGCTCTGCCTGCCTGTAACGACGAGCGTCTACTTGATTCAGTGCTTTCAACTCTTTAGTGTGCTTTCACACAGCTGCAGCGAAGTCGCACTGACTTTTCACTTGTCGGCCTGAAAGAAAACAAGTTCGCACCGCCGCTCGTGAGCTCCGACTTTGATACTACAATGAGGCTCCTCAGAATTAAGCTTATTTCTCTGAGTGCAATCAAATACACAATGACATTTTATTGGGGAAAGAAAAGTCAAAGCTGAAAAGAAGTAAACTGCAACTGAGTATATAATAAGGAAGAGTGATTTTCACTAGTTCATGCTACATGGGCTTCTTTCATTTGGCATCCCATGGATGGTAGTGGATTCCTTCACTTACCTGTGATAAGTGAACAGATTTTTTTTTAAAAAGCAACGTGATTATGTGATTCCCTGCCCGTGTGGTCCTTTCTGGAAATGGGAAGGACTGGCACATGATAAATCACCACAGAGCTCAAGTGTTTTATATGATTAGATGGTGGAGGGAACATTAAATCAGGCTTGATTTACTAATTGACTGGCTGTGAGACCCTTATCCCTGCGCATTCTGGCTGCAAGTATTTTCCATGCTTAAGTGAAAATGGCTATCCCAAAAAAAAAAAAAAAAATCCTCCTTCTCCATCACAGAGGCAATATCCCTTCATGGCTCTGGAAGACTGTTATGTACGTCTCTCCTGCTCCAGCGCTTACTTTTTTTGGTCATTTTGTTGAATCATACAAAGGCAGCTAAGATAAATCAGAATTTGAGCAACGTCAGCAGGGCCTGATGAAGGGAGAGAGGGGGTGGGTGTAGTGATGTGAAATGTGAGGTGGGTGGGGGGGGGTGACCTTGAAGAAGAATACCGTATTTGTTAGCGGTGCGGGCTAAATTCCAGTTAGGCTGTGCATTCTCCGAGCACAGAGGAGGGCAGAAATATCCAGGAGCTAAGCATAATGTGAAAGTTTGTTGCCCTGAATGAAAACTATTAGAAAATGATACAAAAACATTTGGCTGCTCTGCATAGGAACGTAATGCCTGAAGGCATCGATTATATCATTCCTATTTGATCTTGATATCTATGATGTGTTGGTTTTAAAAGAAAGAGCCACCGCCGTCTCGTTTTCTGTGACCCTTTTAATTCAGTTTAACACAGAGTGTAAAGTGTTTTATGAAGCCCCTCTGTTATGTCGAACGTTAACGCCTGAGCCTTTCAACGAAACATCAATGGAAATTTATTGGAGCACACTCAAGGACAATTGACTTACTGCTAGAATACCTCTCTTCAGTCTAGCAGAGGAGCTGTAACGATGAGAAATTCTTCAGTGAAGCATTGTCACCCCAGCAGAGCCTACCTGGAAGTCGAGTGTGGGAGCAACCAGAGTCATCGCTATGGAAACAAGGATAACAACACCAGAAAAGAGGCGTACGCAGGGCATAACCAGAAGCAGAAACTTCACCGTGGCAGAAAGAATGCTCTAATTGATTGGTTGATAGGGATGGTGCAGAGAAATCCTTCATTCCATTTCTCCCGGGTCACACTTGTGCAGCACATTTTTTTTCTCTCCTCAGTGTCTAGGCAGAAAAAAAAGTTGGTGGTAATAGTGTTGTACGAGAGAAAAGCCAGAGGGGAGAAGCGTCAAGCTAGACTTTAGATGTCCACAACAAATTCAGCCCAGGCAGAATGGTCTCTTATTTGATTGATGTGCACCTGCAGGGATAGAAAAAAAAACACTTCTAAGAGTGTAACATCTGCTTCACTGGGAATCTGAACATCTTGTTGAGAAAATTAGTCTGAACAAAGTAAAGCAGGACCCGCCAAGATCTCCGCGGGTCAACGAGCCGAGCTCTTTACCATCTGACAAATGGCGCGATGACTTGTGTGACCACAAAGGTTAATGCGATGTATTTCAAGTCACTTCTCAGCCTCCGTCACCTAGAAAAATGCTCTCCTGGTGTAAGAATATTTTAGCTCCAGTAGCCACAGTTTGCTAGCCATTGGTGAAGCAACACACGGCTGGAGTGCAATGGATGGATTGTGGCCATTTGGAAAGCCAGCACAACCAATATCACACATGGTTGGCTTTAGTATTAAGTAGGACGGGATATCTGCGGATGGAGAAATAGGGGTAGCAAGAGTGGACAGAGCAAAAGAGCACCAGCTTTCGGCTTTCCCGGAGAAAAAACGATAAAGGACTACGTTATGTTTCCAAAAAAATAATTCTGAGAGCTGAGAGATTTCATCTACGTTTACAGGAATCCACTGGCACACGTTAAAGCCTCAAGAACTTTGCTCAAAGTTGTCGCAAACGATCATTCTCAGATACAAAAGCGTTAATTTAAAAAAAAGCCACCAAACTGCAACAATGTTTCTTGCTGAGGAGCTTTTTTTATTGATACAAGTGAACAGAAATCTAATAACAAGGAATTCTACATTAAATCAGTGAAGTATTCCAGAGAGTTTTTGCTTTTGTTTTTTTTAATCAAATCTTATGCTCTTCAGTAGCAGTGTGTTGTTGTAGCACAGTTGTAGTACTATACTTGTGTGCTTGTATTTGCTGATAAGGATTATGCAATCAGAAGCTTTGGAACGGCTACTAACTGGAACTCGGGGTGAGGCAGCGCTCTCTGCTACTGTGTCGCAGATCCAAGTAATAAGTCCAGACTTTTAAGCCAGCATAGAATGCATTACATTTGCTGATTTAAACGTGTGAGATTTCTAAGTCCTTCACGCATCTATGATACCCAATATTGTCTCGCTTGTTGGCGGGATAGCTCCGGCTGTGACAGTAATCTGACTTCAAAAATCGCTGCCGTGATGGCGGGGGATGCTGGGCTTTGTGCTGCAAACTTCCGCTTTTAACTGCTGGCCACTTAAGCAGTTGAGGTGATTGGGGGAATAGGTTTACCCAGTGTGAGAGGTTTGTCACTGAAACTGAATTAGGGCAAATTGATGGTATTATTCCTCCGGCTGCACTAGTGGGACGGTATAAATCACTTTGCAGCCGAGCAATAAAAAAAATTAAAAGAAAAACGAAAAAGAAAAAAATGTCAGCCAGTGGATTAAAGACACTCTGGCTATGAACTTTTCTTTTCTCTTCTCAAGCTACGCAAATATGACATTTGGAAAGAACAGGACCCTTGAAGCAAAAGCAGCAATCATCTTTGTAACATATCCGGCCATACTACACCAGAGCTATTGTCTGCCAGGGGCTGAATAATAGTGTGTTTTGATAAGAGCCTGTGTGCCACCAGCATATTATGAGGCAGTTAATAGGTTTTACTTGCTTTCATCTGCAATTCAAAGGATTTTGCTGTACAAACAAAATAATTTGCCTTTTTCTGTCCTAATGCTCCCGCCGTTCTGTCCTCTAAGTAAATGCAGACATAACGCACGTTCAAACATCCTGGATGTGAAGAGAGGCATTTAAGATTGGGGTTATTTGTTTGATCTCGTCTTACCTCTCATCTCCACACCTGCTTTCCTCCTTACTACTCCCCTACCTGTGTGGGTTATGCCACATCGCCGGAGAAATGAGGGTCACAAATCCAATAAGATTCATCGCAGGCTCAAATCAGATTAGATTAATCTTGTGTAAAGCAGGGGCCAAATGTACTTCCTGTCAACACGGAGCATCGGAATCCAGACAAAACAATGACAGCACTTCATGACAGCTTGCTGCAGAGTGTGTAGTAGTACGTTGCGATATGTTTGCAGACACTGAAGCAATATGTGCTCTGGTTTTAGGCACCGTTTAGCACTCACCTTTTTGCTTTTTCTCGTGAACTCTGGAGCGGCGCGTTCAAAGAAACCAGTTAAGAGTTGGGATTGTGCTGACACACAAGCCCTCGGGCACGAGCAACGCTTTTCAACAGATGCTGCCTTCAACAAATCGGCCTAAAAGATGCCTGTCTTACACACCCTTATTCCTCATTGTGCACTAGCCTCCCGGCATATCAGTTTACACAGAGGCTGTTTTAATCACCTTGTAATATTGCTTGAGTTTGGCTCTCCGTTCATCGCTCACTCTTTCCTCCCTCGGTGGCTTTAATTTATCCACAATGTATCGATTTAGGACCAAGAGTGGGCCGCTAATGATGACTCTCAAAATTATTCATATGTTTATTGAGAGGTTTGTGAAGCACTGAGACACTCCTGCTGCCTCTCCCACATTGCCAACGCTACCATCCCATTCCACGCTTGGCGATAAATTCCTTCTATGTTTCAAGATGGGTGATTTGAAAGATTTATAGCTCCCCTTCACTTACTCATTGCTTCAGTTTCCTTGTAACACTGTGGTGTACTGTGGCAATTTGCCTATTGGAGAGCCTCTTTTGCTGGAAAACCTATGCTGGGCAGTGTATGTGGGTTACAGTTTACTATTTACAGTTAAATGGCAATTGAGTATCTGCAAACTTTAAAGAGACTACATCCTCACTTTCTGAGGAATAAACTCTAAATCTGAATATTCTATATGTGGAAATCCTTAAGAACAAACATTATATGAATGCCTAAAAAGAGGGGTATGCCATGGAATTACTTTAAAAGGTCATCAGTGCTCATTAGAAGTTAATCTTTTTATCTACTGATGCTATTCATAGCTAATGTCATATCGCTATAGGAACCACCACCAAAATGAAAAAAACAAGCATCATTTATTGGCCAGCTGCTCCATTTTCTCTTCTTTTGCAACACAAGCAGTCAAAGAGTGATTTAAAGAGGCAACACAGATAGGTTTCAATTAGATTTATGTTAGGGAATATATTTAATCCAAAAAACAGTATCTTCTCACTACTTCGTTAAAACTCTGTCCACGGAGATCCTGCAACGCTGTTAGGTAGGAACTGGTACATTATCTAAACTCGCCACTGGTTTGACAGTACAGAATCTCTCATCCACATTGCATCATTATTCACCCGCCTAGACCCACTAAACACATCTTCTTCTGTAGTTTATACGTTTGCATCCTGGTGACAGTGTAAGGGGAATGAATCCTTGAAGAAACCTATTGACAAAGTGCAGCTCTGGTATGGTGACGTTGTTTTTTTTTAGTGATTGAAATATTACAGTCAATGCTCCCAGAGTAATCAAAACATAATTTGTTTGCTTTTTTTGGAGGTAATCTAAATATTTGTGGCAGAAAACAGACTGACAGGTTTTTCGGTGCAGTTCTGTTGAGTTTCGAGAGTTAGCTTCCACACTGAAATAATGTTTTGCCCTCTAGCTCCCAGAGCCAGACCCATGACTGAAAACAATGAATTACGGCATGTCTGGACACTTTTATCTCTCCGATAGCTACAGTAGAAAGCGTTGAACACACATTACTGCTGTCCGTTTGCTCTCAGGTACTTGGATGACCCCAGGGCTCCCTTTATATTTGCCTCACATAGGGTCCACTTGTCAGAAGAACGTCGAACATATGGTAATGATTCCTAGACAGGGTTTGGTAAGTGGTCAGACAGCTGCGAACTGCAAAGCAGATGGAATGATGTACCCTTTACAGAGCTGAATGTCATTGGCTGGCATTTTCCACCATGCCTCATGGATAAGACTACTGAAAATGGCCTGGAGCAAAAACGAGAGGCCCTCCTCACTGTAACAGTGCATGAAGTGATATGTTTTTGGCAGCGACTGCATACTTATTAATTACACGAGATAGTGATACATTCCTATAAAATGGCAATAAAAGAAAAAAATATTTGAAGCAAAATGCTACTTTAGGTCGGCAGGTAGATGGATAGATTAATGAAGCTGTGACCTTGTTGTGAAATTGTCCATCACATCAGATTTATCAAACTGGGGTGTATATCTGAAGTCCAGAGTGCCACAGGTCTCTCTAAACGCAATTCATCATGTCTTTAAGTAACCTATAGGGGCAGACTACATCATTTTTAACTTTTATCATTACAATTCATAGCAATATGAATGTGGCAACATGAGCTTTTTACAGGAAAATTAACTAAGGTATTTATGATAACATATAAACATGAAAGGGACAAGTTAGGAATGGATAGATAATATGGGTGCAGAGCACAATGACAAACATCAGGTCACCAGCAGAAATAGAGACCTTCTTTTGACTAGTCTCTTCAGGAGAAGATAAATGAAAGAAGTGAAGTAGCACAAGACTGAGAATTACCATGGGATGTGTTCATGATCTCAGTGACCTACTGAACCAGAGTGCAAAGGAAACCAGTTCAACAGCAGCAACCTATCAGAGCATTTATGGATGTTATCACAGTTACCGCAGATTCAGTTCACGGCTGTCAGATCTCAAAAAGCTTGCGGAGCAAACCCAGATGCATTTCAAGTAAGCCAAGTCAAGATCAAAGGTGCTCAGAAGAGAAAAAAGCCTTAGTTCAGTGCTTCAGGTGCAACAGTGTCAATCATCATGGAAAATCTATTTAAGAGGTTAGGCAAGTAATCCTATAGGATATACTTCCCATCCATTCAGTCTGCACTGAGCTGGATATTTGGCTTGCCATTTGACCACTCTGGCCTGCTAGAGACGTTCAAAGCATAGTTGTACCAGTATGGCACTCTTCCCTGAAACCTTTGACAACTCACCATGTATGAAGAGCCCGTCTCCAAAGTTGAGATCTTGGACAGGAAGGTCATCAGCCTGACACAGTGGATGAGACTGCAAGGCACTGTCTTCAGGGCAAAAAGCTACAACTGCCATTCATGTTCTCATAGACTGACAAGAGCCAGAGAAATGTTGCAGCCATCCAAACAAACTATTACGTCAATCAGAGCTAGCAAACAGCTGACGGACTGAAAAACCATCTCCGTAAGAGACCAGCAGCTATTAGTTGATCTCGAGCACCGAAAGAAGTTTCCCACATACATTGTGACAACTACCTTGATACCTGTGCACTAAAGTGGACTTGTCAGCACTGACAGTTCGAACGCATGGAAGAGGCTTTTGAAAAGAAGCTCACAAAGCTCAAGGGACTGGTTAGTGGGTGTCAGCGAGCCATTTGGAGAGCAAAATGTCTCGTTTGCTGTTGGATTCCTGTTTAAAGCCCTCAGCTTACTGGGCATGGTAGGAGAGAGGAGAAGATCCATGCACCAAACCGCTAAGCAGAGAAGGTTTGTAGATGGCAGTGGCTCTAAAAAGAAGAGTAAAGTAGCTAGTAAGCCATCTGGATCCAAGATGTGTATCATGCTGAAAGCATCTCTGTGACCAAGAGCCTGTATTTAGATATGTCTCTATATATTTTGCTGATATAGCACAAATCTTGCATACATACTGAAATTTTTGTCTTTTACATGTTTGCCATGTATTGACATAAAGTGACACGTCCCTATTAACATTAACTGCTCTGAGATGGATTACAGGGTTAAGATCCTGGCTAGTCTCCTGTCAAGAACTGAGATCTCTAGGGATTATGATACATTTACCACATGCCTGGATTGCTACAGCCTTACAAATTAAGATGCCAGTAAGTGGTACGAATCCTCAAATTTTAAACGGTCCTTCAGATACCTGGGACAAAAATGTCAAGAAAGCTATATAGAAATGCCATATTCTCATTCAGAAACACAGAGAGTGTTTATAACAAGTAGTAAAGAGACGATAAGGTCTAAGTGTTTTTTTATCCCCCTCCCTTCTTTAATTTGGAGACTGCCGTTGGCAATAGCAATAACTGTAGATTAGCGGTAGGGGGATTTCTCTTGGGAGAGAGACTACAGAGGAAATCGTTCCAGGCCGATCCTCTGCAAATGTTTTTCTTTCCAAAGGCCAGATCTCTCTGCTTCATTGTCTTTGCTGCCCCCGTATTTTCCCCAGTTTTACTGCTCTTTTGAGGGTCAATTTGTGTGTTGGGCCCTGGTTTTATTTGTTGGTGCTCTGTGAAGGGTAGGAGAGGCCGTCAAATGAAACCCATTAATCACCTCACAGGCTATAACAGATAATTGTGAAGGGAGAGTGAGAAAGACATTGAGAGAGGTGGAACGAGTAAGCATGAAAGGGAGAGGTAAGCAAGGGAAGAGAGTCAGGGGAGTGCAAATAAAATAAATCAGGAAGTGTGGTGCGGGGATTCTTACATATAACAGCCTTTACCTTCAATTTTCTCACTCGCTCTTTTTCCCACCACGCTCGGAGACGGTTGATTGAGTGCAGCGCAAAAGTGAAATATTAGGGTAAATACATGACTTTTCAAGCCCCCATGATGCTCAATTGATGGCACCTTGTACCATTTGTTTAAATTACACAGCTGCATTGTGCCAGAACTTAGAGTCAACTGACATGACACGGACATGTACTTTATGAATGAATTGTGGATCCGTGGTGTCACCCTGAAACTGAAGCAATATTAAACACGTCAGCTGCTGTGGTTGATGTCATTTCTCTTTGGTTCAATCATTTATAATTATGTCCAAACAGCAATAACTCTCAACCTTATAACATACTGCAAATGCAACTAATATGTTTGGTGTACGTATCTTTGCCTTGTTGTCTATTTGGAGATTCTGGACCGTCGCAAAGACGCCTTAAAGCCTTGATCAAACATTTTAGCATCAACAAAGCAAGAATGCATGAATCTAATGTTGGCTAAACATGTACAAAAATGCCTTTAATATAGCACATTGCACATACACAGACAGAAAAAATAAATAAATGAAAGCGAACGCAAGAGTGATTTAACAGCAGGTAAATTTAGCCCGGAATCGTAAATGAATCATGATTTTATTCAGTGGCGGGGGAACCATGGGGTCACGTCAGAAACCTTAAAATGAGCCGCAAACAGCTGATAAAATGAACGATTTCACAAATTATCCCATCCTCCCCTGCCAACTGAAGTCGAACTTCTGATGAACTAAACATTTAATCTACATAATTAGTCAACGCAGCAGACAGACACATCCTGTGCACATCCACACACAGTTCACTCCATCAGCTTGAGAAACACACCATCAGACACAACAAAAACATTTTTTTTCCCCTTTTTTCCACATTGAGATAAGACACTTTGATGACAGACTAGTTGTAGGACATGTTAACATTTAAGTCAGGGGTGGGGAACTCCAGGCCTCAAGGGCCGGTGTCCTGCAGATTATATCGCCCTGGGTAAACACACCTGAATCAAATGATTAGTTCATTGCCAGGCCTCTGGAGAACTTCAAGACATGTTGAGGAGGTAATTTAGCCATTTGAATCTGCTGTGTTGGATCAAGGACACATCTAAAACCTGCAGGACACCGGCCCTCGAGGCCTGGAGTTCCCCCACCTCTGATTTAAGTGATGCCACAGTAGGGACCAGTGATCAATTCAATCCAATTTTCAAAGCTTTAATAGCCCTCCGGGGACAAGAACTGATAGCTTTGAATCTGACAAGATATACAGAAAATCCGTTTTCATTTTTGCTCACCAGAAATATGACACTTTCTACGTGTGTGCAGTTTTGCTTTGTTTTATATCTGAATTTATTTTTCTCTCAGCGATGACAATGTGAGATGTGCGATCCTTTAGAATGCTTTCACACCTAAGCTGCTGGACACAACAAAACCCTGATGCATTTTTCTTATTTGGAGCTGTTCTTTTAGACTGGTGTGAAAGCCATCAATCACACGTTGGTGTATCCCAAACAACCGGATCGGGACGACCTGAAAAAAGCAGCATCAGTTTAACCCTGTTCGTCTGTGGTGTTATGGAAAAGGAGACCAACAGCAGCGTTGTGCAAGAGCGTTGCTATAACCACTATTAAACCCATCTGCCGATCTTGAACTGTTACAAAGAGCAGTGTCCCGATGAAAGGACGGATAGCATATAAAAAAATATTTTAAAATGTAACCATGGTAACACATCTGTACAACTGAATTCAGGTTTTGTCCCTGATAAACAGGAAAGTTAAAAAAGAAGCTCAATCAGAGGTTTGTCGACCTTGTGTCCTTCTTCATATAGTTTCATCAGAAAACGCTCTAAAACCACACAGCAACTATCCTCCCAAAATGTAGCCATCCTCCTCTCTTAGGGGACATGTGCTCGACTTGTTTTGCTGATATTATCATGTGAGCTACCTGTGACGACACATGTAACCGCGCGCAGGAAAGCGCAGCATAACCAGAAAAGAGCCACAGGATATGATTTCCCCATGAAGTGCTGCATCACCCCAGACAGAGGCAAGGACAAGGCTCCCTCTGTGCAATTTGTGTCTATGTAACTTGATTCTTTGTTCACTGCTTAGAAATTTGTTCGACTGCAGTACATTACAAACTATGTCGGATCTTTCATCTCAGGCTAGTGGTTCTGGTCTTGTGGAAAGGCTCAAAATATAACCTGAATGGATTTAGTTCTTTTTTATTAAACTGCCTTGTGTTTCTTCTCCTCTTGAGAAATGATCATATTGAACCCTGGGTCAAGCGTACAGCTCCAAACAACGATTTTAAATACATCTGATTGTTGTTTTCTTAAATAATATTTAGATTTTTCTGTTTAAAAAAAGACTATGCCACACAATAACATTTGGAAGTCTGACCAGCTATTAAAAATCCCCAAAATGTTTGTAGTTATTTACTCTTGATAGATATGTCATTGTTTAGTGCGATTCCTGTGATTTCAGAGTAGTCAGGTATGTTATACTGTTCAACCTCACTCAGGCTCTTTACCTTGGATGACTCACATCGTCAGGGTTGCGCTGGGTATTTCACACAGTCACTTTGTTGTCTGGCAGCACAGTCCAGTGTTGCAGAGCACATCACCACACTGACCCTGAAAAATCGAGGAAAATGTGCTGAGAGCACTTCATGATGCTGCTGCAGACATGTCTGCAATCAACCTGTTCTCACTCCCCACACTGGAACTTGGTCAGGCTCTTTTGCTTGTATAGTCCTATACTCCTTTAGCAGCTTTTTAAAATGGATATTAAATTCCGATATATAAGATTTATATCACACATGAGTGTTGTTTCTGTTTTCATAATTTTTGGATTCTTCAGGCAAAAACATTTTTAAAAAAGGTTTGCCTTTTAAAAACACCGGCGTTATTGTGTCTTGCATTAATCATCAATTACTTGTGAAGTATGTGAAACGATTAATTGGTTGTCAAAATAAAACCGATTTTCTAGCTCTAAGTCAAACAGCTGGATATACTGGCCTCTCACCAAAGCTATCCAATCATTTTTTATAAAGCAACAATGGGCTGTTGTCTTCCTTGGTCCTAACCATATCAATCAAATCTCAGGTGTGAACTCCCTAGCTAACAAAATGTGAATTTCTTCCAGCGCCTGCAGACCTGAGGACCAGGATTCATTTTTAAACACACTTAAGCATTTGTATTAGTTGCCTTTAAAAAAAATCACTTAATGTACAATTTACAAATGCCAAATCTTTTGCACTTGCAGATGTGATTTTGGTGAGAAGGTACTAGCACGCCTGACAAAAGTCTGCCAAATAAATAACAGCATAGACAGATTCGTATTTTTATATTTCCTTTATAAACTGTGTAATAATAATTCATTATTATATACTAATCATGAAATTGTTGATTAAGATCATTTGTTTGCAAAGTAAAGATTGCATTCCCAACCGGGAAACCAGGGTATCCAGGAATATCCAGGAGGCACTTGGCGACAGTGGGAAGGAAAAACTCTCTCTTAGGAAGAAACCTTCGGTAGAACCAGGCTCGGAGAGGGGAGGCCATCTGCCGTGAAGACAGGATTTAATGCACACTGTGGAAGAGAGCCAGCAATTAATAATAAGTAATAATTAAACGCAGAGGGGTTTAAAAACACAAAGAGAGTGAAAAGAGATGCATCATGGGAAGCCCCCAGCCGCCTAGACCTATAATACTCATGCATTCATGGTTACCTGATCAGGCCCTAACTATCTGCTTTACTATAATAATGTGTACTTCAGTTTCCAAGCTGCTTTTGGAAAAAGCTGCCTGCTGTTCAGAAAGTTTTCAATCTTTGCAGCAATTAACGCATTCAGAAACACTTCATTGGCAGCTCTTACAGGAAGAGCCACTGATAAATTTCCAGTTTTGCACAGATATAATAAAATGTCAGTAAATACGAGTTAAACATTGGTACGGAATTTATTGGGCTGATCTCTTTAGGTGTCAGAGCTGAAAATCCAGCCCTTTTATTCTAATCTGCTCTCTTAATGAGGACAAGCTCATCTATTGAACACTTGCACACCGATCGCTCAGTACAAGACACTGTATTCAGTACATCGCCATTCTGTTTTAATCTTCGGAATGACTGGTATTGATCATTCTGCATATGAGTCAATGTCAGTGTTACTTGGTGATATAAGAGCCAGTCTCCCACTTACAGCGTGATGTGCCAGGGCTCAGCATGGAGAAAACACACATTTGATTCAGACAGTGATGTTTCACAACAGAATTAGAAGCCTGCCACTGGCTGCCAAAGTTTTGCAATAGGATATGCAAATGTGCTGATGGGCTGATGGGAGAGAGGTGGAAATTATCTTGAAATACAACACTGTGAAGCAAAGTAAGTGTGAACTGTCACAGCTTGCTCCAATAGCCCCTGTTCTCATGTTACTCCCATCATTCAAATTGGCTGGAGCCTTGCGGTTTTCTGCCACTTTTATGGTGTGTATTTATTGTTGCTCTGTTGAATCATTTTACTTATCCACCCTCTTGATATGTAGTTTTATTCACTAGGCCTTTGATTTAAGGCCCAATTAACAAAAGAGCAACACAGCTGCTTCTTTATAACTCTGTGCATCAATGATATACTGACTTTGGGCTCTGCGAGATTTTTTTTCCCGCGGTGTCCTTGTAGTACATATGGTGCAGAAGCATGGTGGTGCATAGCTTACAAATATGAAATGAATTTAAAAGGGCAGAATCATTTCTGGCTCTGACAAAAAAAATGCAATTACAAGACTTTTATCTTGTAATTACACTGATTAGCTATACAACTGATTTTATAATTAGTTCCTCCTCTACACCCCATAATTCTGATATCTGTGTTAAGAGTGGGACTGAGAGTTTTTAAAAATATTTACCGCAGTATGTGATTGTGACATAGCACTATTAACATGCACAGTGGCTAAGACAAGTGCTAGGGTCGTTATACTTTTCTTAAAAGTAATGCAGTACATTGCTTAATCACTCATCAGAGAAAGTAATTTGTTACACTACTGGTTACATTACTTTCATGTTACTCTGTAAATTGACCAGCTAAAAAAAATCTCTGGCTCTCTTTCACAGCATGTCTTTTGTTTTAACTCCCAACCCCTCCCGCATGTTGGCTGCCCCTCCCTGAGTCTGGTTGTGCTGGAGGTTTCTTGTTAAAACTGAGTTTTTCTTTGCCACTGTCGCCAAAGTGCTTGCTCATAGGGGGAGGAAAGAATTCTTGGGGTTTTTCTGTATTACTGGAGGGTCTTTACCTTACAGTAAAGCACCCTGAGGTGACTATTGTGATTTGGTGCTATGTAAATAAAACTGAATTCAGTTAAATTGAATTAATTTGACACATCAACACAAACCTCTATCTTAATGAGGACATACGATGTTTCTTTTAGTTTTTACGTAAGAACACAAAACTGGCAACACAAGACAAAGATGAAAATTAGCCCAAAAAGATTCAAAAGCCACAGTGATTCTACTTTAGAAATATGAACAGGTAGAAACACAGGCTGTCAGCCTGACTGCTCATCACTGCTTTGGTTACCTGTTGAAGATTAAGCTCTAGTTGCTGAGTTTGGGCTGGCATGCACTCAGAAAAAAGCAAGTTGAAGTAATTTTCCTTTCCATTGTATCCACCCTGTGTGCAGATAACTGAAGGTTTTTTAAACACAAGTACTGATATAATTGTAACTTTAATGTTCTTACTAGAATCAGTAGAGTTAGTGCTGTGTTATTTAAAAATGTAATGTGATTACAGCACTTTTAAATGTGTTACACTTAACATTGTCTAATGTTAAGTTTTACAGCAACTTCAGTCATTATATAAGTCAAATGAGTGTAGTGAACCTATGCAGTCCTATGTATAGTCGTACATATTTATTAAAAATATAAAATGTTCTTAATAAACAAATAATAAGAATGAATTCATTTCATTCACATTTGTGCATAAAAGTGGAATTGTAAAATGTATGGAGGAGCATGGGTGATTCATCCTTGATTCACTCATCATACAGGGAGTGCAGAATTATTAGGCAAGTTGTATTTTTGAGGAATAATTTTATTATTGAACAACAACCATGTTCTCAATGAACCCAAAAAACTCATTAATATCAAAGCTGAATGTTTTTGGAAGTAGTTTGTAGTTTGTTTTTAGTTTTAGCTATTTTAGGGGGATATCTGTGTGTGCAGGTGACTATTACTGTGCATAATTATTAGGCAACTTAACAAAAAACAAATATATACCCATTTCAATTATTTATTTTTACCAATTGAAACCAATATAACATCTCCACATTCACAAATATACATTTCTGACATTCAAAAACAAAACAAAAACAAATCAGCGACCAATATAGCCACCTTTCTTTGCAAGGACACTCAAAAGCCTGCCATCCATGGATTCTGTCAGTGTTTTGATCTGTTCACCATCAACATTGCGTGCAGCAGCAACCACAGCCTCCCAGACACTGTTCAGAGAGGTGTACTGTTTTCCCTCCTTGTAAATCTCACATTTGATGATGGACCACAGGTTCTCAATGGGGTTCAGATCAGGTGAACAAGGAGGCCATGTCATTAGTTTTTCTTCTTTTATACCCTTTCTTGCCAGCCACGCTGTGGAGTACTTGGACGCGTGTGATGGAGCATTGTCCTGCATGAAAATCATGTTTTTCTTGAAGGATGCAGACTTCTTCCTGTACCACTGCTTGAAGAAGGTGTCTTCCAGAAACTGGCAGTAGGACTGGGAGTTGAGCTTGACTCCATCCTCAACCCGAAAAGGCCCCACAAGCTCATCTTTGATGATACCAGCCCAAACCAGTACTCCACCTCCACCTTGCTGGCGTCTGAGTCGGACTGGAGCTCTCTGCCCTTTACCAATCCAGCCACGGGCCCATCCATCTGGCCCATCAAGACTCACTCTCATTTCATCAGTCCATAAAACCTTAGAAAAATCAGTCTTGAGATATTTCTTGGCCCAGTCTTGACGTTTCAGCTTGTGTGTCTTGTTCAGTGGTGGTCGTCTTTCAGCCTTTCTTACCTTGGCCATGTCTCTGAGTATTGCACACCTTGTGCTTTTGGGCACTCCAGTGATGTTGCAGCTCTGAAATATGGCCAAACTGGTGGCAAGTGGCATCTTGGCAGCTGCACGCTTGACTTTTCTCAGTTCATGGGCAGTTATTTTGTGCCTTTGTTTTTCCACACGCTTCTTGTGACCCTGTTGACTATTTTGAATGAAACGCTTGATTGTTCGATGATCATGCTTCAGAAGCTTTGCAATTTTGAGACTGCTGCATCCCTCTGCAAGATATCTCACTATTTTTGACTTTTCTGAGCCTGTCAAGTCCTTCTTTTGACCCATTTTGCCAAAGGAAAGGACGTTGCCTAATAATTATGCACACCTGATATAGGGTGTTGATGTCATTAGACCACACCCCTTCTCATTACAGAGATGCACATCACCTAATATGCTTAATTGGTAGTAGGCTTTCAAGCCTATACAGCTTGGAGTAAGACAACATGCATGAAGAGGATGATGTGGACAAAATACTCATTTGCCTAATAATTCTGCACTCCCTGTATATATAATTTGCACACAGCAGCAACTTGATAGTTAGTGCCCAGCACAGTGTAAAGACAGACCCAACACACTGTTGTTGTGTTACCATTGAGGAGTGTTTATTGCGGTTTCCCACATACAGTGTCGCTCGGTTCAACACCCGATTCACCAACTTTGCAGCTGGTCTCAGCACACACACTCCTATCGCTCCGGTCTCAGGTTTCACTATAAAAAAGGAGACTCTTCATTAGTCAGATCATCACAACCTGTGGCCTCACTTGTCTCCCCGGTGCTGCCCCATTGAGCTCACTGCACCACCCCTCGGCTGCACACCTCCACCACAGACAGCTAGTGCTTTCTCTTTCTCAAGTGAGAGCAGTAACTCAGGTCAGAAACTGATGTTATTGTATGCAGAGGACTAAACAGTGTTAAGGAAATCAGTTCAATTTTTCGGAAATTTCTGTGATTTATTCTTACAAAACTTTTTCAGGTCAGAAAAACACGATTTCCAAATGATGCGATTTTCAAATTCCACGTTTTCATGACTGAAACAATTCCACTTCACACACAGATTTATGATAACATATCTGAAAAACATGGCACAACAACATCACTATAACTGTGCCTAACAAGTTGAAACGTGAATGTTTAGATAGGCTGTAAGCAAGTGGGCAAGAATTTCTCATAGTTGGTGAGGGCAGAAAATAATGCCAACTGAATGTGTTCCCACAGGAAGGCAATGCTCTGTTTTATTATGTATTCATTTAATTTGAGCTATTTTGGCTGTTGTCTGGCTGTAGCAGAACCGAAATGTCTGAGATACATCTAATCAAGTTTCCAGAGACAAATCAAATATGCAAAAAATAAATGGACTTACAAAGAGAGAAACCTGAAAGACAATATTTGAATCACACATCATATCGTTTATTCAGAACTTCTTCCCATCAATTAAAATGTAAAGAGAAAACAAAGACGCCTACTCATTGAAAGGTCCAAGCTCACAGCGAGAAACTGTCCAATTTAATGTTATTTTACCTGAATATAAAAAAGAAGGTTTAGCAATAAACATGTAGTCGGACAAGTGGCTGATTAAACCTGATAAACACAGAGGCGGGGTTAACGGCAACTCTTGTCAATAAATGCCTTTGTTTTGATCAGTGACAGAAAGGCTTGTTTTTTTAATGATATGATTAATTCGTTAAAGTATTGTAACCTGGAACATTTGCTTACTTCTATATACTTTTGTGTGGTGATAGAAGAAACAGACAGAGAACTCGACAGCTTTAATTTTTTAAGTAAAAAACTGACAACTCCACCCTGGGAATTTGTCACAGGGAGTATTTACTCAAAAGAAGTAGCAGCACCAAAACTTCATTCAGGTCCATTCAGCTCCATTATACTTAATGAACAGAAAAGTGGTTCAGCCCATTAAGAAGTTTCCTTATTAAAGCCATCAGTCCACTCACATGGATGCTTTCAAACGTCAGTTCAGAGCTGTGGCTCCGCAGTGTGTGGATGGGATAAAGGAGTTCCAAAAGGATCACTTCGTGCGTCTCATATCCACACACTAAAGTCTAGTTCAACTTATGGCATAGACGACCACAACCAAAACTAAGGTGCCCAGCTGCTGCCCCTTTAGGGCCTCAACGTCTGAATGAGGCAAAGATAAAGAAGTATGTCTAAAACATGAGCAAGAAAACAATCAGATTTAACTGTACTGTATTTAATGCTGCTGTTAAAACACACTAGTAATCCACAGCTATAAAAGGGGGCCTCCTTCCACCTTTCACAGACACACAGTACACACAGCACACATTTCATTTTAAAGGCCTTGAAGACCCAACAAATTACAACAAATCTAACAAACTGTTACAAATTCACCGCTTAAATAGGAGCCAGCTGCGTGTGAAGCAAAAAGCCGGCAATAATGTTAGCCCAGCCCAGCCAATTAGTAGAAATGAAAAAGATTGTTTTAGAGAACGCAACCCAAATGCAAATACAGAAGCAATGCAAGCTGAAACAAAAGAACAAAGCAAAGGCAGAGCAAAAGCAACACAATATGCAACACAAATAGTAACGCAAGGACAGGCAAAGCCAGCAACATCAAAAGAAACACAATCTAGGCCAGAGTAGCAGCAGTGGCTTCAGTGTAAGGATATTAGCCACCAAATGGGTTAACGTCCCTTCAACTCCATCCTGTAGCATCACAAAAAGCTAACATTACATACCAATGAGATGAGATCTTCTGTTTCCGAGAGGATGTGGTCTATTTGGGGTTTATGCAGCGGCAGTCTACGATGAAACACCCGTTTACTACATGTGAAATTATTAACCTTGGTGTGCAAGAGAATGAATAACTTGTAAACTGAAGTGGAGACTTCTGGGGAAATGAAAATCCGCAGGTGGCTTCCGCAAAACCACCAATCGGCACCAATGTCTCAGAGGTGAGCAGGACACAGGAAACCAAGAGAGAGCAGATACCCTCCTTTAATAATGTGCCATATAAGGTGATTGATTACTGCTTGAGCAATTAAAAGTGGCACAACACTAAAGAAGATATTCATTCTGCTACAGTCACTAATAAATGTTTTCAAAGGGGCAGTAAAACAAGAGAAAGTGTTAGAGAACCTACCCTGTGGTTCTCTAACACGAACCACAGGGTAGGTAAGCTGTGTGGCCTTAGGTGTGATATAAAAATCTGTTTATTGTCTGCTGAGCAGCAGTAGGTTGTACATTGGCATGACGCACGTCAGAGGTTTATTCTTTTATTTTCTAGTTACAGGGAAGTTGTTGAGTTATGCTTACAAATACTGATTGGGCGCCCAGAAGCCATCAGAATATGATTTCAGTTTTGTGGTATTCCACTTAAAGTCCTTGTGCTTCCTCCGGGGCTGTGGCAATGGCTCATTTTGAAATTCATATCGTGTTGTGCGAGAGGCCGAAAGCTGTGATTAAATTCGCTCATTACCACTCACCGTGTGACTTAGTACCACAACGATATTTTGCACAGGTCAGACAGCCTGAGAGCAATAGTCATAAGAGAATAATGTCTGTGGCGCGCTCATTAAGAGGAGGAAAGACATCACCATTTGCCCACTTTCAGAATTGTAAAGACTTTCTTGAGGGGCACAGGATCAAAAGCATATTAGAAGAACACTCAGCCTGTGCCAGCCTTTTAAGTAATGGTGCAGATTCTTAAGGAAGAAGAAGAAGAGCCACTAGGCCCAACAAGGGCGATAGTGGACTGGACTGCTGTTACACTTACCGGCTGCTTTTAATGGACGTTAGTTGATTAAGTTTCACAGGGCCACAGTGATGCACTTGTCATCTGTGTTTCACTTTAATTGGATATGCTTTTTTGCCTACACCACGAGGCGGACATAGAATACAGAAGTGAGTTTTCCACACTGTCAGCTCTGGCTGTGAATGAAATTCTAAATGAAGAAAGACAGAAAGCGATTGCCATATATAGCTGCAAATGCTTTAATTAATAAAGTGAGAAAACATGTCTTTAGGGTGTTTCCTGATAGAAATGTGATGCTTATGATTTGCAAGTTACGCCCCGTGTCAGCCAAGAGCAAGGACTGCCTTACGCTGTAAAACAAGTAGTGTCATATTGGTTACCCCATTAACCCAGTCACCAAATTAAAAGGGTTATTCCAACTGGTAATGAAAGAAGGGGTAAAAGGCGACCATTGTGGAAATGGGAAATTCTTCCTGAAGACATTCATATGGTGCACTCCATTTCAAGTCGAATATTCAACTGGAAGAATTAGAACTTTCCCTGAAGTCAGACTACCAATTCCATCTCCGAAAACCAACATTTGACTTCTGAGGCAAATGGAGTGTAGCGTTCCGACTCAGGAACAATCCAAGATGGTGCCAGTGTACATAAACATTAGTAAAACTCTAAAACTGTCTGATTGCTGTCGTGTATTTAAGATTCAAGAGCTTTATTGTCAATACACAGTATAAACAGTATACCAGCGGTCTCCAACCTTTTTTGCGCCACGGACCGGTTTATGCCTGACAATATTTTCATGGACCGGCCTTTAAGGTGTCGCGGATAAATACAACAAAATAAGAAAATTTATTCATAGCACACGTGAAAAGACCCAGGAAAACAGAGTAAACGATAAAAACGATAACAAAATAACGCCGAAAACCGATAAAAACCCTGAAAACCATACATTTCACACCTGAGTCTCAACTCTCGCGGCCCGGTACCAAACAACTCACGGACCGGTACCGGTCCGAGACCCGGGGGTTGGGGACCGCTGCAGTATACAGTGTACCGAAATTCTGTTTCACCCCAAGCCCTCCCTCATGGTGCATTTATAAGTACATAAAAGATATATCTCCAAGTGATATAAAACTAGAAATTAATAAATAAATAACGTGCTAAATTTTGGTAAAATTAAGGGATAAGTTAATTGGATAATCCAAATTGCCACTAGGTGTGAATGTGCGAGTGAATGTGAGTGTGAATGGTTGTCTGTCCCTGTGTGTTAGCCCTGCGACAGACTGGCGACCTGTCCAGGGTGTACCCTGCCTCTCGCCCAATGACAGCTGGGATAGGCTCCAGCGCCCCCCGCGACCCTGAAAAGGACAAGCAGAAGCGGATGGATGGATGGATGGGTACTAATTACTTACTATACAATACTATACAATACTAACTGTACGATAAATGAGGACAGGACAGAGAAAATACAAAGTGGATTGTGCAGTGGTATTGAATACCAGGTTCAAGTTATTGTCAGGATATTATAGATAAGACATGACAAAGATATGTGCAAGATGCAAAATGTGCAAATGCAGTATAGTTTAGATGTGTGTGACTGGCTAAATAAGCTGTACGCAGAGTACCAATTATGAACGTGTGCGGCGGTGTTTAAGTGCAAAAACAAGAATTGTGTTGCATTGTTAGCAACAACTGGCTCTGCCTTCTTAAGGTACCCCCACAAGAAATAGTCCATTGGGGTTAGAACCAGTGATCTTACTGGCCAATGGTTATCGCCAAAATACAGTGAATGCAGCTGAATGACCAAGCTCTAGTAAAGTAACAATAAAATGTTACTTTGTGTCCCATCTTTTTTAGAATTTGAGAACATAGTGTTTTGTTTTGTTTTTAGAATAATGTAGTCATTAAAAAACTGACCAGAGACAAAGTGCACTTTGCTACAACAAACTCATGGCCAAGTCAAGTGTTGGTAAATGATCGTTCACTGTTCATCCAAAATTGTGTTCACACCACACGACAGTAGGATGCCCCCCTCTTGTAATAGAAAGCAAAATGGGGACCGACCTGTAAAAGTCACTGCTCTGTGAGAGGCAGAGTGCTCCACAGAGTCCCTTTAACTTGTTCGGTGCAGTCATTGTCGATAAGATTAATGGCCGGAACGACAACAGAATGAGCCCCGAGTTGTAATAAAAAATCTTTTGTTTTTGAAATAGCTATGCTAGCTGTTTCAAACACTGGCATATAGAATTGTTTTAGGAATACACTTGCCCAATCTTGTCAGATCACACACTAAATATGAAATACCAACGTCTACTTCAGACTTTTAATTCCAGTGGGAAACATTCCCGTGCGTTTTTAATCCACAGGTTTTGAAAAGCACCTGCATATCTACAGATATCACTTCTGCAGCTCACTAGCAAATGTATCAGCACTGTGACCTTCATGAAGGGGCCCACAAATCATTATTATACTGATTATGGAGTCAACACAAAATGTTTTATTGTGACAAGAGGCCTTTGGATTTATCGAATGCTGTACGACTCAAATGCTGTTTAACAATAAGAGGTTAATCCCATCTTTATTGTCAGTGCCACAGCGTGTTTAACTCAGGTCTCGTCCATATGCAATAATCACCCGCCTCATTCCCTCGTCAGTCCACGTCTCTATTTATCTGTATCTCATTTTCTCACTTCTCCAGCGACACTGAGGTTAAAGCCATCGGCTGGGAATGTCTGACCTACCGCAGCACGAGATATGCAGCATGAGCTCAGTTCAATAATCAATCTCCTGCGTTATCAGAGTAAGAGTTGTCTCGTCTCGGGTGGAATTGGTTGAGTTGCTCTTTGCATACTGCCAGTGTGATACAGAGCTCAGCAGCTTGCAAGAAAACATTCAGCCTGACTGAAATAGCAGATTTCTGGTTTAGAGCAGCTGGATATTCCCACACCTTGAGAAATTCTGCCAACGCTGCTTTCAGCTTCTCTCCACGGAGTCATAAACAAGAACTACCAACATCTTCTCTCAATCAATAAAAGTCGGTTTTGCAGTAATACTTCAGCTTTAACGCTTTTGTACACAGATTGCCAACTTAAATGCCACCTTGTATTAATAAAGGTTTATTGGGTGTTGAATTTCTTCTCTTAAACCTTCGAGCAAAGACTGTTTAACAATGTAAAAAAAACATATTTTTTTTAAATAAACAAAGAAATAAAAAGACTAAAGTGACCGGCACAAACTTGGACTAACTGCTCTGTAGCACAGCAGTATATGAAGCAACACTTTATTTTGTTGTTTGATTCAATTCAGTGACTAGTTGGGTAACAATATGAACGGATTTCTATATTCATTGTCAACAATGATGGAGATTCATGTATTACTAACAGATAATTTAGCTTCCACTTTACGTGTTTATGCATGACATTTATTTCAAGAGCTTTGAATGGGACTATGATGTTTCCATCTCATTTAATTTCAGCCTGTTCTATCGAGCAGCTGTGAACTGTAAAGCCTGTACCTGCCTATAAATCTATGAAATAAGAACCTCATGTAACTAGACCTTTATTACTACAAGTTATTGCTTCGTGATTACTGATAAATTACCGCACAGCAATTTATGAACCAGTCCTGATGAAGATACATGATGGTCTTTAGTCATGCTGTAATCGCAAGAAATAAGGCTTCCTTTGTGGCTTTATCTTTGACATAAGATAGAAATAGCAAAGATACGTGGTGTTATCTGTATGTTTTGGTGGGCAGCTATCTTTGAGTTACATAAGAAATTATTTTGTTATTAACAACCATTCAGTATTCTGCAATACTGTGAGTTTGGCTCACTAGTAGTGTGAGGAAACATTAAAAATGCATTTACAATACCTTTTTGCATAGTTCACCATGATAGTTTGTTAGCAAACTAACGTGGTGACGCATGTTAGCATTTGGTTAGTAGTGCTAAGAACAAATATCTTGAAAATTGATGGGAACCTTGTTAAAGAGCTTTGCTTGACCCTTTATTTATGACAAAGTCATAATTTATTCTAAGAGGATAACATTTGATACCAATCCATATTTTTAAGAGCATTAATAGCATGGATACTCTTACCATTGCTAGCAACCTTTATCAGTGTTATAGATTTGTAAGCTAGCATACATTAAATGACTTTGAATTGTTTTTTATTTGCTGGGGACTCTTTTTGGTCTTTGGTGTAAATGTGCGCAGCTTTAAATTGGATAAGATTTACTTTCACAATAGATTTATTATCTAGTATCCCAATTACAACTACAGTGTACTTAAACGTGTGCGTTAACAGGAAAAATGCTGTTACCACAATATCAGAAGATTTGGTTTACACTCAACATGTTCAGAGCAACATTAGCATCTGTATAGATTTCTGCCCATCTGATAAAGTGTTATTACAAATCCAAGTTGTGCGAGTTTTCCGTTCGATTTTTTCCATCATGTCCCGAGGCAAGCATCTGTTGCTTATTTGTTAAATGTTGCACAGTGTTCACAGTTGTGTGGGGTATTTTTAGAGGTTTCAAAGATGAAAGCAGCCACCTGAAGCCTCTAAACCAATTAATTAAGCTGGACTAAATGGATAAGGTGTAATATGCTAGGAATTTGCCACAGGGCTGACTCTTTGTTGATCTGCGTGAAGTCATTTGATGAATTGTTGTTGTAAATGCTGTTCACATCATTTTGTTTTTGTTTCTTCTTATCTACAATAATACATCAATCTAGGTGTCATCTTCCTTTCATAGCTATACGTTGCTATCATTTATTAACAGCTTGCAACACAAAATCATGTAATGGCAGTTGTGGTATTCTGACCAGCTCCCTTTGTGCTGTTTTGTGGACTCACAAGTTTCACAAATTTTGCAGAGATGCATACATGTGTCTGAATCAACAGAAAACTTCAGTTTTATCAGATTTTCATCACTCTGGCTTTGAAGTGTCTTCAGCTGGTTTTGTGTTGCTACAATGAAAAAGCATCTATGCATTTCGGAGAGTGCGTACAAAAAGCTTTGAAAAATGTGCCATGCATTGTTGATATCCTTAGCTGACAGAAGAATTGCAGCATCTCTCTCTCTCTCTCTCACTCTGAAGTTATATTTTTATCTTTTTCTTCTCTTTTCCAAAGTGACTGATGTTGTGTGTAATCTTTGCAGAGTGTGGCTGACGAGAACGGTCAGATCTGGACGAAGATAGCTCTAAAACCTCTAACTAACCCTGTTAGAATATTCATGAGTGTGGAGGTAATTTCTTTTGCAATGTAGGCATCAATATTAACATGAGTTTAATGGACTGAAATGGATTGAAGGCTAAACAAAACCCCTGTGCTAAAAGAGTTATTCAGCTATTTAAGTCTGATGAAAACTCAGGAAGTCCTATGAAAGTTAATTTATGATGACATCTCTACAAACCACTGTACGAAACATTTGGTAAAGGGACTGGTTGTTACATAGTGCTTTTCTACTAGAGGACTCAAAGCACTTTATACAACATGTCTCATTCATTCACTCACACCAATTCATACAAACATTTTCTTCTACTTTCTAAAATTCACATGCCGATGAACGTATCATCGCCAAGGATAATTTGGCATGCAGACTGGAGCAGCCAAGGATTCCCATATGGAAAAGATATATATAAATCTTATAAAGTTTGCATCTGTCTTGTGTGAAACTTGTATGAAAAGCATATAAGAGTGAAAACAGATATAAGATCCCTTGAAAAATTATATAATGAAACTTGTATGTTTTGGATACTTACTAAAACAATGTATGAAAGTAATGAGAAAGTGGCCACTTTCACGAGTAAATCATGTAAGCCTTATATGATTTACTCATGAAAGTGGCCACTTTCATGAGTAATCACATATAAGTTTTTACTATTTCTTTTCCATATGGGTTGAACCACCAATTTTCTGATTTGCTACAGCCACCCCATCATCTCAATTCTGAGTTTCTATATGAATGCGCCTTTGCAGCGTTTTCATAAGTTTCCTTCAATGCATGTAAAAGTCATTCTGAGGCGGACCACTACTTTCAGGTGTGCTTTCCCCTAATGCAAGACGTCACTCCGCACTTTGCTGAAAAGCCATTTCCATTCAACCCTTGCCACATATCATAGGTTGCACAACAGTAATTCCTCCAGTTTATTGATGCTGTCCATTGTTCCCACATTGATTTAGTCTTCTTTTCACATCAGAGAGACAAATTATTGGACTCTTTCCACGATGGCAGAAGCACAGCCTGAGGTGTTTTAATGGACACCTCCGTCATCAACGGCTTTGTCGATAGCACACGTGAGCACTCGGACAACAAATCTCTGTGTACCCTCTGTTTCTCCTGCCAGCTGAGCACAGAGAATACAGCAAACAGAAGGTTGTGATAATACACCTAAAGTCTTATCCCTCATTTTCTGCTGACTTGATAGCCATTGTTGTTTGCAGTGATGTCTCGGGCAAGTCGGCGTGTTGACAGGACCTGAAATTACTTTTCGTCAAGTTTCTTGATGCTCTTTGCTTGTTTAGATGATTTCTCTTTTATTATCTCCACCAAACAGGAGTCAGTAACAGACTGCGTGTGAGAACACCCTGTACATGTGCTAACAACCTCCCTGTGTTTTTTTATTTATTTATTTTATTCAATTTTCTTTTTTTTTTTGGTTGGGTGGGTGGGTGGAGGGGTCTAATTAGCTAATGTAGATCCGCGAAAGCTACCTGTTACCGAGGGAACGAGTGATCAAAGGCACTCGCAGGACTCGGAAACCAACATTTCTTCTGTGGTTGATAAAGGGAATTTGTTTTCTGTTCAAAAAACACCAAGATCAGTTGACATAGTAATACAAAGAGGGAAAGACATCAGACAGTGGGTTTGTTATAACAGTCATTTATTGCATCTGGGGTTGTTTTTTATGTTTTTCAGTGGTTTGTAAAAGTTGAAGAATTTATTTTTAAAAACTCTGTTTGAGGGAGTAAGACGTTGAACGTTGGTGCTTTTACTTTTATACATGATGTTTCCATTAATATTGACAGGCATAATAAAAAAGAATGAGTTTTTAATTGTTTTTTATGGTAATCAAGCACAAGATTGAATTAAATTACACTTTTTAATGATATCTTTCCATTTGAGAACATATAAAGTGCGATCATGAGGTTCTGTGAAACCACCTTTAATAAACTTAAAATGCCATACTTTGAGTTGGTCCTCTGCAGATGCCTTATCACATTATGGTAGAAATTGCTGACAGCCTAAAGGTCTTTACACATTAACGCAAATGTGCATTAACAATATTTTTCAAACTCACCTGTTTTTAATGCAGCCGCTGACAGCAACCACGTAATTTAGCAGGATGAATTTGTGCAGTTTATTTGTTTGGATTTTTCATAACCAACTGTAGAGATTTTACCACTGCATTGGCAGCAAGGGCGCTCATAGCTCAAAACGGACTTCGGTACTGAATGTAAAATCTCATACAGACAGCTAGATGCTGCTCTGGGTTAGTTAGCGCTCTACCTCCTTAGATGTGGTCCCAACTCCACCAACAAGAGCTCAAACTACCCCCCTGACCACCTCAAATATGTTCGGTAGTGGACATGATAGAACTTAAATTTCTGGATCAAACCATGAAATTCTCCCTACTGCTGCCTGCTTGTGACAACGGAATGAACTGTTTCTTCCTTTTCTTCTTTAGAATCTTTAAGATAAAGGAATCAAATATTTAGAACATATACTAGAAGGAACAGAATTTATTTCATTTGACGGACTAGTTACACAATATGGGATCAACAATAAAAGATTTTTAGAATATCAACAAATTAAATCCATAGTAAAAAAGAAATTTAAACCGGGTCAAGTTGAACTACAAACACCACCAAGTGTGGTTCAATTTCTTACTCTTAAACCCCCCAAATTACTATCCAAAATATACAGAATGCTTTCTAAAACAGATGAATCAATATCACTTCCTATTGCAAAATGGGAAGCGGATTTATCAGTTAACTTAGACCTAAACTTCTGGTCTCAGATTTGCTTAAAAACCTTTCATCTAATTAGAAATCCCAGTCTTCAATTAATTCAATACAAAATATTACATAGAGTACACTATACAGGTCATCGGATGTTCAAGATGGGCTTTTCGTCTACCAACAACTGCTCACACTGCCAAACCAATTCACCGGACAATTATATCCACGCTCTTTGGTTCTGTCCACCAGTTCAGAAGTTTTGGCGCGAGATATGTGAAGACTTATCGAAGTGTCTGAAATGTAACATTCCAACTTCCCCCTTAGTGTGTTTGTTGGGCAGCTTAGATAATGTCACTTCAGAAAAGAATATCGCCCATATGGTTTTCACTGCCCTATGCATAGCCAAGAAAACAGTCCTCATGAACTGGAAAAATAAAAATAATCTTAATTCTAACCAATATAGAAATTATCTATTAGATTACATTAGTCTTGACACAGCCTCTGCCACCACATCAGATCAATTGCTCTGGGCTCCTTTGATCAGCTCCATCACCTAGTGGGGGTGGGGGGTCATAGTTTGGTCCCGCCTTCACTGTTGTGATTGGTGTGGGGGTAGGGACAGGCTTAGGGCGTCGGGGGGTTCCCCGGAGGCATCTTCCTTGGGGGGCTCAACCCGGGGTAGCGGTCATGTCCGGTTAGGGGCTCTGTTGGCTCTCAGGTGACTGTTTCCTCGCGGCTGCGTGCAGCGGGGCTAGGGGAGGGTCTGTGCTGACGGACGTGGGTTACTGACCTGGTAGCCTGGGTGGGTCCGGGATGGGCGTGAGGTTCTGGGGGCGCTCCGTCTCTGGGCTGGGACCCGGACCGGGCCTCGGGGGCTTGGGTCCTGGTTGGTGTGTTGCCGGGGTTGTGGGCGGGTGGGTGCATGGGGGCCCAGCCCTGGAGCAGGGTGCCGCCGGTGCGTCGAGCCACCTGGGGGGCTCTTCAACTGGTGGGGGAGATTGTCACATCTTGCAGGAGCTTTCCTCTCCTCAGGAGCTCCCTCTGCAGGAGGGGGAGATACAGGAGAGGTGGAGGAAGATCTCAGCCTGGGTGTTTATTGTCTTATGTAGTCTGGAAGATGAGTGGATGGTGGGGTGGGTGCAGTTTTCTCTGTGGTGGGGTTGGGTGGACTGTCCCGGGCTCTGTGGGGCCGGGCGGCGCTGCTGCACTGGGCCCGGTCTGGATGGGCCTGGGCCCCCTTTCCCTGGCGGGTCGCGGAGTATGGGAGTGCCTACTGGGGTCAGCGGGGGAGCTGGCCCCAGGGAGGGGTCACTTGCCCCTCCCTTCCTTCCCTCCCCATCTCCAGCTGCCTCCCTCTTCCCGCTCCACCACAACCACCCACACATGCAGGGCCTTGGAGTAGGGGTATGTCACCAGGGTGCAGAGGAGGTTTGGAGTCTTCTCTCACCCCCATTCTCTGCGACCTGCTGGAGCAGGGGGGCTAGGACTAGGAGGAGGAGTTGGCCGTCCGACTGCGGTCTGGAGTGTGGAGCCTTCCTGCTGCTGCGGAGTCGGGGCGGTCTGCCTCCCCCCACCGCAGGGAAAAGGGAAACACCACCTGGGTCTGGGTGCAGTTCCCCCCTCCAGGGGCGGGGGCACCTAGACCCGGTTTGTAGAGTACGCTTGGGGAGTGTGATCGTGTGTACAACGTCTCTTTATGTCTGTCTCCACGTTGGTTGAGTGTGGAGTAAGTGCATATGAGAGCATGAGGGTGGGAATGGATGTTTGTATCTGTGTGTGCCTGTATGTCTGTGTCTATATGTCAGGTTGGGTGTCAGGCGCCACCTCTCTGGGGACATCTCAGGCCCTCCAAGGTTTGGAGGCCTATCTCCCCCTACCACCACTTCCCCTGCCAGTGGCGGACCCCCTCAGACATCGGTGCGTTGGTGGTTCTTTGTGTCCGGGGATGGGCGTCCAGGTACACACCGGCTCACTCCTTGGCGGCCGCTTATCGGGGCCTGGAGCCTGGGGCTCGCTCGGGCCACTTCGGAGGTGGGGTGCCCCCGGCCTCTCGGCCTGGGGCTCGGTCACTCAGGCGCAGCTGGCTGCCGGCGGAGCTCACGGGCGCGTCACTGCAACTCCCCCTGGCTTCTGCTCCGCGGCTGCTGAGTGAGCCCTCATCTGGGACTCTCCTCAGCTCACAGGTGTACACACGGGTGATCACACCCACAAACTACACCCTTTTTGGCTCCTACCTCAAAGCACACTGTGTTCTGTTGATCTTATGTGCTGCACAATAATGTTTAATATTTAGTATTTACTGTCATATTCCCATATATCATTGTGATGTTGTTTATTCTATTACTCTTGTTCTCTTCTGCTTGCTTTCTTTTTTCTTTCTCAGCAGGTGATCCAGGTGATTGATATATGCATTTTTTTTTCTCTGCCCGTTCTGTTGGTTTTTGTCTTTTGCCCTTCTCCCCCGTCCCTCTTCTCAGCTGTTTCTCTTTCCCTCTTTCTTTCTCCCCTTCTTTCCCCCAGTCAAGTCTGTCCCGTATTCAGTAAGTGAAAATAAAATAAACAATAAAAGGTGAATCAAATGGACCATTACGGCAAGGCTGGGATGGTCAGTTTGGTAAAGTAAATCCGTTGGGCATCTTTCTTTGCCTTTAGACAACAATTCTGATGGCAAAAGAGCCAAACGGGACAGGCCAAAAAAAAAAAAAAAAAAAGAATCTTTAAGACCAGCTCATCGCTGCTTGATGTCAACTTTTTTCACGGTGTATTTTTTGATTACGATTTTGGGGTTTTTTTGCAAAAAAACCCAAAGATTTTTAGTGCGTATATAGCCTACACGACAGGTTTCTTCAAAAAAAGAAAAAAAAAGAAGCAGAATTTCGTGTCATTTTATTGCAACGCACGCAGTGTGTAAGGACTCTGAAGGGTGAATTCAGAGGGCACATCTTGCTGACTTTTCTGCCGTGATGATGTCTCACAACAAGAAAGTCAGATCAGCATGATAGAGAAGTTGATTTTTGCTTTCTGGGCAAGTTAGTGATCTTTAGTGAAGTTGCAGATGTGCACGTGCAAGTCTTCCTAACCCAACTTCCACAGACGGATCCAAAAGTAGCGACAGATTCTACATGCAGAATCACAGTATTTTCTGTTTTTCATGTTAGAAAATTCATGAATTGCTAAAGACCCCTAACTCCATAATGACTATGTGAAAAATGGTGCTTCTATATTCATGCACTTTAACATTAGCATGTATAATCATAGCATATATAATCACATGACTTCTTTTTTTTTTTATTTCTGATGTTTGGATTTTTGAATCCTTTTACATTTGTGTTGCTATATTTATTGAGAACATCTGCACGCTACCACCAGCTTCCTGTGTTTTTCTGTTTTGTTTGCTTTATGCTAATTGCTTCATAGTGTTATTTTTCCAGCAGCCGAGATGTATGTTATGTGTTTGCATTAAAGCTGAGACTGTGTTTTCGGCATTAAATCCCCTCAAGCAGACGGCACTGGAATTATACTAGTGGAATGGGGTAAATGTTTGAAAACTATGCATTTAATAATGAGCAAATAAAACCATTGTGACAGACAAATACCCTTATTAGCAGAAGATTATCTTCATGCAGACAACATTCAAATAGTTTTCCTGCACTGTGTTCAAAGTGCTGCAACAACAACCACAGGCAAGCTATTAAAACACTGATACACTTTTTAGCTGCACGAATGCTACCAGGCGAGGGACACAGGAAATTCATTTTCTTGTTATTGCAAAATTATTCAAATGAGAAAGCCATCAATAATATGATTCCCACAGAGAAAATCCCCCATAACAGGTCCAATAGGATAAGAGATTTGATATGAGGCCGCGTCCCGCTGGCATATTGTAATAAACGGATTTTTGGAGTCCAACGGGTCCAGCATCATACATGCTCGAGTCCATGATGGATGCAGGGGAGATAACCCTTCTTTCCATGCGCATCTGTTTTTTTTTAATAATGGCTTTAACAATGACACAGCAACAAGATGATTTGAAAACCTGCGCTAATTTTTTCCTCACCTTTCAAGGCTGCACTGACAACCCAATTTCCATTAAATATAATCTGGCGGTTTAACACCCGCTATAAAACCCAATGGGGCAGAGACAGGTATTGTGCAGGTTTTAATTATCTCAACGATAGCCTTCAACAGCTGCTGTGTGTTTATTTTACTTTGCACTTAAAGGAGTGCTCTTTAATCTCCTGAAACCCACCTCCCCTCATTTTTTCCTGACACCCCGCTATCATGTATAGCTGATTTCTTGAGATTGTACCTTCCCATTTCATTACTCCACCCTCTAAGAAGAAGAAAAAAATAGCTATTATGATCATCATGCTCAAATTACGACTGACCTCATTGTATCACATTGTCAGCGCTCCAGGCAGGATGGAAGGGGCCTGCAATACGGGATTGTAAATTCTGTTGTTGCAGCTTTTAATTGGTGTGAAATTACTTTTTCAGTGGAAGCATAAGTATCTGACTTTGCAGTGTATAACTGAGTTTGATATGGTTGACAGACACCAGCATGTGCAGTTTGATAGCGGTGTTGGGCCAGCATAAACAAAGAAATGTCAGCGGATTGCCGGGGAGGCGAACAACGCCTTGCTCACCCGGGCACGTCCTCAACCTCATTTGTCCAGTCGCATGTATCCAGTCAGAGTGAAGTCATAATACTTAAAACTATGTTCACTTTTAATAATAATAGAAACAAAAACAGAAACAATAATAATAATAGCATGTTTGCTGAGAAGATGATATTTGGTTGGTGTTGCTACAAAAGATAGAAAAGATGGACATAGCCTTCAAGTAAAGTAGAAAAGTATATTAATAGTATATAACGTATATTGTGTTTTCTTCTGCTGTTACATCACCCACTGGTCCATCATCATTGCATGTTCATTGGCTCACGTATTATGATTGACAACTTAACAACTAATCAACGTACAGATTCATAATCTTCCATTCTTAAATTTAAAGTAGACATTTTTTATTTATATGTTTATTTATTTATTCATGACCCAAAACGAGTGACCGAGTCCATAAGCTCTTATTTATGACCTCAATAAACGCACAGTTGATGAGTTTATGGTCTAAATTTAATACAGCTTGGTTTTCATTTGGCAAAATGGAGCAGAGCAGATTGTAAGGCAGGGTGTATGGGTGTAATTTATGGCATGGCTACTTTGTGACTGACAAGGATCTACCTAATGAGCGTGCAGTGTCCAATGGTTTGTCAGCATTTGTCATGTCCAGTTTTTTTTAAAAAGTTGGTGATTTTCAAAGTCTTCAACGTAACTCTTAAAAATGGTAATTGCGAAACCGGTGGGTGGCATCTTAGTGGCTGTGTCCATCTATTATAATACATCATGTGGCAACTGTGTAGGAATCCTGCCAAGATAATCACATCAGATACACAGAAATGTCTGTCTTCTGTCAGCAATGACAATGACAGAAAATGGTTACATGTTGGCCTTTTCCACACATCCACTGACCTGTACACAAACCCAGTTGCACTTGAATTGCTGCTTTAGCACATGTCATCCTATTTGCACTGGATTATGGCCTAGAGTACTAAATCAGTCTGAACATTTGCTTGACAGGGCACTGTCTGCTCAGACTGTTCAGAGAGAATACAAAATCCCTCCTCTTGGGTATTTCAGGTTTACTAGGGAAATTCACAAATGTTTAATAATGGAGTAACATTCCCCGCTTATGGGGGGGTTTACTGAATCCTTTGTTGAGCAGAGGTAAAATGTGTACGTTAAATTATTTTGCTGCCAGATGTTTCCTGGCTTTTAAAGCTCCCAGAGCTCAAGGCCTTGTCAGTTTTCTTGGAATTTAAAAGGTGGCCTTGTTAAGCCTTCGTGTAAAGAGAAGAGCCAAAGAAAGCACCGTGTACCAGGTTATACTTCATCTGGCCCCAAACACATCTTTCATGCTCACGCTAGAGGCTGAGTGAAGCTTATATTGGATTTTCTTTGTTAGATTTTAAGATTTTTCAGAGCATACAATTTAGACTGTATTGTAATATCAGCAACAAAGAATGAGGCTGGTGTATCCCCGTGATTGTGAGGCTGGGTTTACGCTTATATATTAATGGAGGCGTTTTATGTAAATGTAACCCACATCTGGTCCTGGTGACCAGATGTGGGTTACATTTACAATCCAACCTATTCTTTGACACCTTTTTAAAGCACTTGGTGCGATGATATACGCGTTACTTTCACAGTGAGTTTAAGAGCTTTAAATGATCATTTTTAGCTAAATTTACCAGCAGAATGCACATCAAAGAGTGCATTAACAACCACGGTTTTCGAAACTGACTGAAATCCCTTCCACCTCTGTTGTTAAGAGAGTAATGTCCTGTATGAAATTAAAAACAGAGAGCATATGCGCGGAAATGATGGGATAGAAATGAGGAAGACATGCAACAAAGGGCTTTGGTCAGTTGCAAACGAGGGTAATTAAGGCTTGTAATCACTGCCTTGTTGGAGGGTTCACATAAGTCTCATTCCCCCCCTTTTGGCTCTATCATGGAACAGTCCATGTCCAAAAGTTCTCATTACCATCCTCTTGGGAGCGGTGATCAGTATTTCCTTTACAATCTGTAAAATGTGTTTGGAATTTCTTAAATTAAGTTAAGATCTGCCTCAGTGTGGCACAAATGTAAAAGAGGAGAAATGACAGTAAATTCAACTTTCAAAGCAAAGAAGAACCATCAAGAATGAGATACATCTATGTCGAGTTCTTCATTTTTGACATGACTTTTCTCTAAAGAAGTTATGTATAAGATGGTATGACATTTACGTCAACTATAAGATTTACCTTTTAGTCACATGGAATAGTGGGGCGGCAGCAGCTCAGGAAGTAGAATAGGACAGCTTCTAATTGAAAGATTGGTGGTTCGATCCCTGGCTGCTCGTGTCTGCGTGCCAAAGTTCCTCTCTGATGCGTCCAGAGAATGCATGAATGAGCATGAATGGCTGAATGAGGTGCTATATCAGAAGGTGTCCATTTACCATTAGGCTTATATAACGCCTTTGTGAAATTGCCTCTGAGCCACGGTTTCTCTCTCTTCATTTAAATAATACATATATGCATTTTCGCATATACATATATTTACGTGTCACATGAACAATGGATCTCTTATCTAAAGTCCTACTGTCATTTTAATCCAACGAGCTACAGCGCAGAACAGACCTGGCACATACCCATTTAGCAAAGCCTTTTATCTGTGTCCAATCAAGAATAATTGCCTCCTCCTTTCAGATCAAGCCACCTATATGGAGAAAAAGATCCTTAAAACTCCCCAGGGGTTGGAAGCTCATTCTGAATATGAATACATCGATGTTAAATAGCTGCCAGAGATTAAACACAAAAGCGCGCACACAAACACACGCATGCACACATAAACAAAAGAGGTCCACCTCCTCACACCCACTCCCGCATGGATTCCTTTATAAACAACATGAGTCAGTCAGGTTGGCTTTTTATTGCCGCTGCAGCTCTCTGCATCCCCGTCCTTGGACTAGACTCAGCCAATCACGCCTGCAGGAGGTGGAGGGGGGGTGTAGAAGCAGCACTCATCAACAGCTAACCAGAAATGGGCCGGAGACAGACTGACCAGGGGCTGTGTTTCTCTCTGGTAATTGGCTCAGTTTTAGATCTTAATACGTTCAACAGATGTTTGCCTGTGCCCTGAGCCATGGAACAGCCAACTGTGGAGGAATTCGCCCTCTGTGCAGCGATGTCCTTGTTTTCAGCTGCTTTGGCGCCTGTCTCTCTCTGTTTGACTTGATTGCATGGAACATAATCTATTATACCTCATGATCCATTTCTACTGCATGCATGTATGTTGGAGCACTTTAGCATCATTTAACCGTAGCAAACAAAGACTTTTATGAGATGCCCTTAAGCTTTTTTTTAACACGAGTTTAATTATGCATAAGCATTTAGGGCATATTGCTGAATTTCACAATTAAGTATATCAACTAATCCTTCTAATACTCAATTAAATGTTTTCCACTGTAGTGTTGTTTGATTATCTTTAAGCTTAAAAGGTAAATTCTCCTCTTTATGTATATCAGAATTGTATTTTCAAAAAAAGGACCTGATAATCAAGTTCAATACCAAGACTTCTCTGTTCTTTTTGCAAATGTTTCTAGACCTTAAAAGAAAGCCACAATGTTGTTTAAAAGTTGTTTCATAACTGAAACAAGAACTCATGGAAGCATCAACCAACTCAAAAACTGCTGGAAAAGTTCAAAGGCCGCCTATTCGAAGGCTAAAACTCACAGTGACAAAAGTGGTTCAAAGTCAGTCAGTTTTAGGGGTTATGGGTGACAACCATTATAGCCCCAGCCATTTGTTCCAACCCAAGAAGACTGCAGCATTGCTGTGTATGCCATTCCCTGTAAAGGCCCTATTGTCATTCCTTTATCTCTCAGTCGTTTTTTTTTTCTTCTCTCACTCTGATTATTCACTATTCTGTTAAAGCTGATGGCCTGTGTGGAGGGCAAAGTGGTTGGCGATATATATGTGGTGAGCACTGCGACCAAAGGCTATGGGGTAATGACGGGCTTTCTAGGCTGAGAATAGATGGCAGTATGGTCGCCAGCCTCCTGTTGACATAATCTCCATCTTTCTGACAGAAATTGTGGAGTGTGCAGCATGCGGTAACAGTGGCTGGCACAAAGTGTAGTTAAAGTCTTTGTAGAAATACCCTCCAACTCAACTTCAGCTTCCCGAAGGTCACTTATCCCAACCTCAGTGAGCCGACGTTCACATTAAATGACTCCTGCTGTGTAAACAAGCGAGGGGAGCTTGTGTAAACTTTATCTGCGAGTAGAAGCTGGTAAGCAGGGTCACCAACAATTAGGAGATTGATGTCCTCTCCTTTAATGTTATTCAGCCACTATAATAAAGGGAATAATTACTTGTGTGTGCGTGGGGTTTTTGTTTTTTTCAATGCTGTTTTATTACACATTATTTTTCATCTTATTATCTTGAGTTGTTGAGGTTTAAATTTATCATCTTAAAGGTTTATATGCTGATTATATTGCTTCCAGTGTTGGTCAAGTTACTTGAAAAAAGTAATCAGTAACTAATTACTGATTACTTCCCCCAAAAAGCAATCCTGTTACTTTACTGATTACTTATTTTCAAAAGTAATTAATTACTTAGTTACTTAGTTACTTTTTAAAAACACGATTTACAACCTGAATAGGTAATAAAGTGATAGATCTTTCAGCCCAATTCTACTTTTTCTGCATAATCCATCATACAAAATGTAATCAAATGGAAAAGTCTCTTTTTAAAACTTGTTTTATTAGTTTTAATCTTTTAACTTTATGCATCAAGCAAAAATTTAATTATATGCAACATTCGCTGACTGGAAGAAATTTGTTTAATATTTAAACCTATTTTCTGCACATTCCAGCACATTTTTTTTGTTTGTTTGTGTGTTTACACTCACTCTTTCAAATAGATGCAAGTAAAACACAGCAGAAAATAAATAAAATCAAAGACTAGCGGTCCTTTTGCTCTATTTTCACCTGTAAAGCAGGAGCAGGGTAGGCGGAGGTTTACCCTGGTGCAGGTGTGCCGCGGCGGTCAGTGGAAGAATCCGCGAGTTTCTCTGTGAGTTTCCCATTACGTCGTTGCGCACTCGGTGCTTGCTTGGAAGTTTAGGGGGTTTTTTTGCTGTAAAAAGAAGTTTTCTTCCCACGCACAACGGACACTAATGTTTTTGTCACTTTTTATGGAATCAAACTTAAAGTAAGGTCAGTACTTCCACGCTTTAAACGCTGCACGCTCATACTCTCTCGATATATTATCCATTGTTGATCTGCACACAGCTGTTGTCACAAACGTCGCACTTCCTTACGTCACTGTCATGAGACATTCTCGCAAAAAAATCACGGTTTTAGTAACGCAGTAACGCAGCGTTCCTACGGGAAAGTAACGGTAATCTAATTACCGTTTTTGCAATAGTAATCCCTTACTTTACTCGTTACTTGAAAAAAGTAATCGGATTACAGTGACGCGTTACTGCCCATCTCTGATTGCTTCATATAAGAAAGGCCTAACTCTGAATACACTCTGTGCCAAAAAGTGCTGACAGGAAACTGCATGCTTTTGCAGAAGCGTGCTTTTGCAGCTAGAATGAAGTGAAAGTGAAACCAACTAGGCTGTTTGATCGAAACTTAAAGTGTGGTGTGACATAGAGAGCAAGTATATAAATAACTAGGCTTCCGTTTGTGCTTCAGACCTTGGGTTGTGTGTTGTGTCCTAAGGTCTCCATATCCGGATATGTAAAATAAAGATCATTTTTTAAAGTAAAAAGACCACTTTTGAGCCGTGTCTTTCTTGGGCCTAAGAATCCAAAAGAACCGGAATATAACAAAGAACACAGGTCAAGCCTCAAGTGAGCAAAACAAATTTAAGGGTCTACAAGGTTAACAGAAATTCACTTGGATATGAGACAGAGTTAACCGAATACACCGCAGCTAAGTATTTCCCCTTTATTTTAGCCTCAACAACAGCCTTTCCTGGCCTTTGGCACCAGGTGAGCCCTTTGAAAAAGCTCAAACTGGAACAAGGTGTGCATTTTACAGTTGATGTTTCAGAAACTGGTGAACAATATGTACGTTTTTATATATAGTATTTTTTTTCTTGTAATGCAGCCTGTCCAAGCGGTACTCTACCATTAAAAGAAAAGAAGATACAATCATTACTACATGGTTGTATCTACTTATGAAATGAGCAGAAAATATGCAGCATTCTATAGTTTAAAAAAACAATCCTAAATTTGTGTTTATTTAAGGCAAGCTGTTAAACATATTTGTAGTTACTGAGCCAGCTGGCCACAAATGTCTTTATAGATATAGAGAGAGGTGCTGTCACACACGCACCTGCAAGCTATCCAGTACAAGTCAGCAGCCCAGTGGGAGATAAAGGGCCTGGCTCAAGGGCACCTGCACTGTATGTGTTAATAATCTATAATAATAATCCATCTATACATACAAAAATAACGGAACCTTGCTTTTTTTTTTTTATTGATTTTGCTGATAATGCCTAATAATTCTATTTAAGTAAGACATGGAATCTAGGCTGTTTGCTTTTAACTGAGTATGTTAAATTGTGGCACTTAAACATGAAAACGTGTAACTATTTCTTCTTTATAAATTCTAACCAAATACTTAAAAGTTAAATGTTGGAACTGCAGCATTTACCAGATAGAAAAGGCTTCCTAAGAGAATTTATCATAGATTACAGCTTGCAGCACAGAAGGAGGCCACACTGTAAAGGCACAGATTGTAAAATACGTTAGTAGAGTTCAGTAGATTTTCTTTCCCCTCCCAATTCAAGTGCATAATCCTAGCTATGGTGGCCGCTGTAGAGCAAACTGAAGGACAGACAACTCTGGTCATCTGTAGTGAGCGTAGGCTGTCAGTCTGCTGTTTACCTTGGCTGTCATTATCCAAGGTGTTCATGTCTATATACTCTGGAGGAGGCTGTAAAACTTTGTGGACATAGTCCAATATGAGTGCATGAGTCAGTGAAGCTCAAATCTCTCTAATGACAGAAAAACTGAGGTGAGTTGTTGAAGCTATCCTGAAGTTTTCTGTAGGTAAGCGCTGCTGTTTGGCTTTCGTTGGCCAAACTTCTTTTGAAGTGGATCAAACTTTACTGAAGTCTGGCTCTTAGTGAATAAACTCTCATGATGTGAGAATGTAATCAAACTGTTTGTCAAAGGGTTATTGTCATGCGGGAGGGTCGCGTGTCCAATCTGCTTTTTCTGCAATCTGCTTTTTCTGAAATAGAAAAGCATGTTTGTGCACGTTTTTGTGTGTTGGAGCCCTGAAACAGATGATGAAAATATACATATATTAAAAGTTAAAGGTCATATGTAGTTTGAAAGAGGTATTTGTGATCTTTAAAATTAAAGTAACTTATAAGGGGTGCTATGTATGTGATCCTTTTCTAGCTATATACATAAAACCCAATTAGGCAGATGGCTATCTATCTTGGCCAATTTATGATGGCGGGGAAACATGGCAGCTTCCACAAACCAGCTCACTCCTGTGTATTTTTAATGAATTAAGTCCAAGATACTCTATTAAATAATCTCAAAAAAATTACTTGCTGTACCTTTAAGGCAGGGGTGTCGAACTCCAGGCCTCGAGGGCCTGGTGTCCTGCAGGTTTTAGATCTCACCCTGGGTCAACACACCTGAATCAAATGATTAGTTCATTACCAGCCCTCTGGAGAACTTCAAGACATGCTGAGGAGTCATTTAGCCTTTAAATCAGCTGTGTTGGATCAAGGACACATCTAAGACCTGCAGGACACCGGCCCTCGAGGCCTGGAGTTCGACACCTGTGCTTTAAGTTCTACAGCAGGGGTGTTGAACTCCAGTCCTCGAGGGCCGGTGTCCTGCAGGTTTTAGATCTCACCCTGGGTCAACACACCTGAATCAAATGATTAGTTCATTAACAGGCTTCTGGAGAACCCCAAGACATGTTGAGGAGGTAATTTAGCCATTTAAATCAGCTGTGTTGGATTAAGGACACATCTAAAACCTGCAGGACACCGGCCCTCGAGGCCTGGAGTTCGACACCTGTGGCCTACGGAGTCTTTGCACTCACCTGATGGACTGGAGAAATTAACTTCTGAAGGATGCAATAGCTCAAACCACATGAAAATATGTTTTCCTGTTTTTTCCATGTATTTATTTATTCATATATTGCAGTGTATTTAGAGAATCCTATATTCTTCACCTTTTTCTGTTTTACAGAGTATTTCCATTTATTTAAGGTAGATCTATAGTTCTTATGGCCACCTGCTCTTGGGCTGTATACCTTCCCAGTAGTGATTTCAAACACAGTGAAGGGGAAATTTTAGAGCGAATCCTAAACAATAAATGGTGTGGGAGCAACTCTCTTCCAGGGTCAGGGAGAGAACTGTTCTCATGCATCAGGGTTTTTTTCCACTGGCTACTGGTCTTCAGCACCAAAAGGGCCACCACATTAACCATTCTTAATGAGCTGCAACGACCCTCTTGCACTCTCCCCTTGTTTCAAAAAATTGCAGGAGTATGTTCTGCAGAGATTGCTGCTTAATTAGAAAGCTCAGCCAAAACCCAAATATTGTTCCAAGGACTCAATCTGAGTCCATGTTCATCATTTTCTTCTATGGACTGGATCTAACTGCTCTACAGCCAAATGCGTCTGAAACAGATGCAAACTTTTAATAACTTCTGGTCACTGAAACTTAAAGTGATTCTTAACATTGTTGCTTGCTTCTACATTCCGTGGTATACTACTTGGTTCTTAACCGAAACAAGACATGACTAAAATACATTTTGACCCCTGAATTTTGACAACAATGGTCCAAATTGTCCATCTAAATTTCAGATGGAAACTCTTTGTGAACTATTCATCCAGGTTATGAAACTGGACTTATCTGACTTAGAATTGCATCAAATATAATCTGCAATTGGGAAATTTCAAATCTTGTGACATCTTTGACCTACTGTGACTTTGGATTTGACCTTTATTATGGCATGAAATACAGTAATGCTGCAAAGTAAAGTTGCAATGCTTCAAAGCACATTAAAATATCTTACATAAGTTACACCAATGAAATGCATAGAACCTTTACATGTCCTGCACTGATGCCCCACACTGTTAAATAATTAAATATGGTTAGCTATGAAGACATCCATAAAAAATGCAGACAAAATCAGTATAACTTCATCCTTCCATCTGTTTTATTTTTGCCTGGTAACTGTCGCAGGGCTGACAAATAGAAACCAACAACCATCCACACTTATATTCATTAATATGGTCTATTTAGAATTACCAATTAACCTAATGTGCATGTTGGTGGAGTGTTGGAGGAAGTATCTGGAGAGAACCCTCACAGGTAAAGATAATAATATGCAAACACCTAACCCACCTATCTACATGTCATGATATTCTGATTAACCCTTTCTGAAGTCTAAGACAGGGGTCCCCAACCTTTTTTGGGCCACGGACCAGTTTAACGTCAGACAGTATTTTCACGGACCAGCCTTTAAAGTGTCGAGGGTAAATACAACAAAATAAAATGATACGACCAAGATAAAAACTGTGGTATTTTGTAAATATAATAATAAATGCAAATTCATTGTGTAATTGTGTAACTTTATTAGCAGCGTCCTCTTGAAATGCGCTAACAACATTAAGAGTACCGTCCTCCTATCTGCCCCTTAATGCTCTCTGGTTGCTATGGTAACATGTAACTATTTCTTTCAAAATAAGACACACAACTACAACACGGGAAAAGACCCAGGGAAACCGAGTTAACAATATAAACCCTAAAAGCCATAAATTTCACATCCGAGCCTCAACTATCGCAGCCCGGTACCAAACGGCTCACGGACTGGGGGTTGGGGACCGCTAGTCTAAGCATCATATCTGCTAACCCTAAGCCTAATCTTACGTTGCACTTTGGGAGAACTGCATCAACCATTGCTGGCAAATGGTGCATTGCAATAACAAAGTAAAACAAATACCTGTATCTCAAATATCTGAGATCTAAAATGTAACACTAACTGTAATCTGACTTTGTATGTTTTATTTTACATAGTTTAAAAGCATTGCTATCACATCATAAAATATGTAAAAAAAAAAAAAAAAAAAAACCCTTCAGTGTTATTAATATGCACTGTATTATGTTATTTACAACAACATCGTGTCCACAACATAGACAATGTAAGCATGGTTATTTTGTTGGCTTCAATCTATTTTTGTGATGTAGGACTTATGTGCATCAAACTGTCAATAAAATCCACATGAGCTGCACTGTTAGGAATAAAAACTGGCATATAGTTTGAAGTAAGCACCTCGTCTTAAATCGGTCATGTGATTTGGACATGTCGGTGCATCTGACTTCAGAAGTTTAATGAAACTGGCATAAACTGACATCCAACCTAGACACAACATCATGATCCAGCATGGCTGGTTTGACTCTAAATAAATTCTGTATAGGTATTTTTGGGGTATTTCATTTCTAATAAGTAAAAGAAAACGGTTTCTTCTCCTCTCACAGTATGCATGTAGGAGATTAGAGACTGTATTATCTGGCCCAATTTAAACAGTATAGTTAGAAACTCTTATCAGAATTAGTTTGGTTGGACCTACTTTCCATTTAACTGCAGATACTGTTACAGCAATATTACAGCAAACAATGATTTTTATATCATTATTTATTTATTTTCAATTTCAAATTCTGCAGTTGGCTCCCTTCCCTCCACACAGGTCTGGTAGAGAAAAAGTAAACTGGTCTGACCTACCAGTGTTGGACAAATCACTAGAATCAATAACACAGTAATCAATCATTTATTACATTACATTAACGTCTCCACTATCTTGAATTTGAAATGTCAAGAAATAAAAAGTAAAACGCGGTGGTCCAACAAGCAATCACAACCACACTTTGGAGGGATTTACTGACCATTTAGCAGCAGCTTTACTTCAGTGATAGGATGTTACCCTCCAAATGTTTTGACCCCAACTGTGGAGTTTAAACACCATTTATCTCTAAATGAATCTAGATGACTCCAGAATGCACAAGTACCCGTGGCTAAAGTTAGCAAGACTTTTAAAATGACTGCTTGGAGTTGCGGTTATCCTATCATTTTACTAGTAATGCATTACTGCCCAATATGCACCTTTTGCATTATTTGGACAAGTGGTTGGGGTTTAATTGTCTAAACTTAAGATGGTTTGGATTTAAATGATTCTTAACACAGAACAAAGTATGTGGTGCGGCAGGCAAAAAAACGTGGTTGGAGATAAACAGAGTTAACGCCAGCAGGAAGTAAAGGTTTGTACCTGAACGTCATTATTATATATGTTGGAATATATGTTACCAAGAGTCCTCCAAGAGAAGAGAGTCTGTTCCATTGATTATAGGGATGCTATCATCCACCCATCCATTTTCTTCCACTTATCCAATCCAGGGTTGGGGGGGGAAATAAATGATTTGATCAATGTTGGTGCAGCACTGGTGATTACCAATCTGTCACAAGACCAACTCACAAACACACACAACCATTCACATTGACACCAATGGCCAGTTTAGAATCACCAATTAATCCCCATGCATTTATTTGGGAGAAAGCAGGAGTACCCAAAGAAAATCTACACAGACACCATGCAGAGAATATGCAAACTCCCCAGACTGGATTTGAACCCAGGGCCTTCTTACCATGAGGCAACAGCGTGAAGCGCCACATCAACCTGCCACCGACCAAAACATCCAGATCAGCAGTGGCGGCTTATTAAGATTCAGGCAGTGTGTTTGGACATGCTGACATATTTTTCTGCCATGATTCTGTTCTGTGACGGTAGCTGCCTTCCTCTGCTAAAAGGATGTATTTTAGACCATGTGTGAGGTTTTAAAAAGGCGTATAAGAAAAATAGTACTTCATACCAATTGTCAGGATTCTTTAATTTATTGCTACACACTGGAGACCAGTGCCCTTGAGGAGTCTCTCTTTTGTGGTGCAGGGCAGTGGCTAATGAAGTGACAAACTCCACATAAGGAAAGCTGCTGTTAAAAGTGTGATTCTTTTTAAACACTGTAAACACTCTCCAACCAAGGAAAGGCACAATTGCCCCCCCCTTCCCACACTCCCTCCAACATGGCCTTTTCAGTTTTTGGTGGAAATTAATTCTTCATGAGCAACATACATTTTTATCAGTGCCACAGGATCCATTAAACAAGGCCACACAGATAAAGTTCACTTATCAAAATTCTTGCTTCTTTCTTGGTGGTAATTTGTATTTTAATGATAAGCAATTATATTTCGCTCCCTGCACGGGGATTTCACCTTGATAATCTTTGACTCCTTTGAAGTCCATTTGGTTATGTTTTTTCCCCTATATCCTCCCTTCAGGCTTTTGCCTGACATTCTCTTGTAACCTTGAAAATGTACTTTCCATCAGCATATCCCACATCTCCTTATCGCTTTACGATGTTTAGGTACGACCACCGCAATTGTGTTTCCTTATAATTGCTTGGAGAACGTTAACCTCTCCTATTAATGGTGACTCCTTTTCACTGAAGCCAGTCTCTAAGGGTCAGTTTTATTGAATTGTCTTTTTGAATCTCTGTCTGCTCTAAATGGAAATGCAGTCAGCTTATTTCATTTATCATACGCCTATAGTCTCCAGCAGTCTACTTTCACTCTCCCATTGCTCATAAAGAATTGAACAAATCATTTTATCCACAGTGGAGGGTTATGCAGCTTAACTGCATTATTTAAGACACAATTAAATGCTTAAATTTGATTGTGCACAATAGTGAGCTGTTTTAGATGCTGCCCTTTATGTCCCGGAGTCTGGTATTTTTATGACCCTAATATCTGCACAAATGCATCCTCTACAACTTTCAGCTAATACTTCCACTGTGCATCTCAAATTGCTTTTGAGCCATTAAATATTCAAAATGCTCTTTTGGGGGGGATTGTTAAACTTTTTATATTTTCATTCAGCATATTGTAACAAAACCGTTTTTGTTGGAAATTCATTTCTTCCAACTAATATCGCAGAAGACCCCAAGGCTGAAGCAGAAGTAAAGTGAAAGTGAGAGAATCCCAATCTGGCAATTTAGATGTTTTCTCATTATGATTATGTTGGTATCATATGGTAACTAGAGGGGATTTTTCTTGGCTCTCAGGATTCCACAAATTGAAACTAAACCTAAAAAACTAAAACGAGACTTCAGAAGTTTTCCAAATCGAGAATTTAGATTGTTACCTCTTCCATAAAACAGCCCACAGAAGCAGACTTCATTCAAAATGATGTACAGCTAGGGCTAGCAGTCGTGACATCAAGTTATTTATTTATGATGAATTTTGGTGTGAAATTATGATATCAAAATATTGAGATGTCACAGCCTTGCAACTTAGAGTTAAAGAAGCGTAAAGCCCACATAGAGTAGAGAATGAAAGGGTCAAATACTCACCCAAAGACTGGGGTTTGTGTCCCTCACTAAACCAAAATTTAATGTAAAATTATTATAGAAACTTGTTGTCAGTACAGTTGTTTAAGGGTTAGGCAAAAATATATAGGAAAATAAAATGTTTTTTAATTCTTAATAGAAATAAATGATGATTTAACAGGTTTTGCCAGCTATGAGAACAAGACCTTTTTCTTTCTTTTTCTTATCACTAGGGAGGAATTTTGGTCCATTTTTGTTTACTGAATAGTTTTAATTCATCCACTTTGGAGAGTCTGTTTAGGTCACGGCAAGCTTCAATAGGATCTGACTTGATTTGACAAAACCACTCCGGAACCTTCATTTATTGTTTAATTTTTTTAGGCATTCAAACATGAACTTGCTGCTGTTTTTCAGAACATTCTCATCCTGCATAACCTGAGTTTGTTTGAGCTTCAGGGCTCAAGGTGATGGCCAGACAGTCTCCTTCAGGATTTTCTGATAGAGAGGAAAATTCATGGTTCCACCAAATCATCCTGAAGCAGCAAAGCAGCCCCAAACCATCACACTGTTTGGCTGTTGGTACGCTGTTCTTTTTATGAAATTCTGTACTAGTTTTATGCTAGATGTAACCGAGTCAAACCTTCCAGAAAGTTTAACTTTTTGTCTCATCAGTCCATACATTATTTTCACAAAAGTCTTTAAGATCCTCAAGATGTTTCTGACAAATATAAGTCCAACACAAGCCGTTGTGTTTTTTTGGTTAGCAGTGCTTTTCTCCTTGGAAATCTTCCACGGATGCCATTTTTCATGGTGTGTGCTGTTGTTTTTTGAGATCTATTAATCTACTTTACTTTGTCACACGGGTTCTGTTTAAGTGATTTCTTGATTCAACAGATCTTGCAGTAATCAGGCTTGAGTGTGGCTAGTGAAATTGATTCCACCCCCCCAAAAAATGGGTAAAAACTACTAGAGGGCAAATGCTTTTTCATGGCACTGTCCCAAGCAGAATTTATAGTAGGTAATAGTATTAAAATATCACTCATTTAAAAGTTATTTTAGATTATTTTCACATTATTTCTTATCAATTATTCTTTTAGTGTAACTGTAGAAATGCTATGATTCCTCAAAACTGACCGACTGACTGTCCATCGTTTGACCAGAACAGGGCTAACACATCATTAGGATTCATCATCTGAGGATGATGATTATCCCCAATAAATGAAATCCATATCACATATTCCTAGCTTTTATTATCTGTCTCCATGAATTAAAGTATTAACTTACAAAGGTCATTAACACTACGAAGATTATTCTGTGATGGTCACAAATACAGAGCTTTAAGACTGCCACACACTTCAGATATCAAAAACATCTTTGAGCCTGAGCATGAGATGTCAAGTTGTGAACAGAAGTGCTGGTGAAATGAAGATACTGACATCCCCATTCAACCAACCTGCCAATAGCAGAAAGGATAAAAGGACCGCCAAAGAATACTGACTTGTCAAACATCCATGGATTTGTCTAGTGAACCTGAAAAAAACCAATCTCTTTCACATGTTGCAGCCTGCTCAGTGGGAAAAAGAGTTGGAGAGAGTATGTGAAGCTTTTTATAGCAAATCAATGTTCCCCACTTAGGTGCAGGTTACATAGAGGTGAAAGTTTCCCAGCTGAATTCTGGCCTGGGATTTATCACAGTGCCTCTGTAATCTGTATTTAAGAATCTATTTTTCATCTTGACCATAATGGCATTAGGATCAGAGAATGACTCTGCAAACCCCTTCACAAGAGTGAAACTTTGACATTAAGAAAAAGGGAGAGCCAGTCATCCATGATTCTGTGCAACCTCTAATGGTATCAAGACTTCTCCAGAGACCAATTTTCATTTTACCTTTAAAGTCTTTCAAATCTTAAAGTGATTCATAGTCAACTTTTAAGTCTATCGTCAAATAATACCCAGGGGAACATAATTAGCGTTTGAAACTATAATAAAAATGATGCATTCGACAACTTTCACTATGAGCCTTTCAGTTTAACTATTTGCCAGTGCGTCTGATGAGAATTTGCAAAAAATTAATTAAATTACATTGAACTGAATTAAACTAAATTAAGTATTTTGTACCTCTGGCCCACCACAAGTCCTCAACAGATGTTTCCTAAAGCCACTCGTCTTCTTTAGCTGTGTTCTTTTGGTCACCTTTTTGTTTAGATTTAAATCTTCACCCCTCTCCCGAGGACACCGAACACTTTGGAAGCGATTCAGCATTGCTCTTTATTTTCTGCATCAATCTTTCCCTCTCCGGACTAGTCTCTGCAGCTCTGCTGCAGAAACACATTCCCGCAGCATGATGCTTCCACCACTGTGTCTGGGTATTAATGAGGCGATTATCCACACCTCGTTTCCTACACACACTGTTTTGGGAACTGTGGCCAAATTGTTCAGAGTTACTTCCATCAACCTGAGACTTTACTGTACATCTCATGATCTGAAATATACTTAGATTCCTCTTGACAAATACAGTGTGCTTTTTAGTGACATTTATCCACTCGATCAAATAGCCCAGATTGGTGGATTCATGTAACAAAAAAACTCATTCATAGTGACCTTTGGATTAATAGGTATCTCTTGGGCTAAGGCCCTTCATCCCAAATGGCTGAGTGATCAACACCTCATTCTAGATCTTCAAACATTGTAATTCTGTCATTACCACTAATGATGCAAAGATCCACACAAGGTGTTATTTGGCACTGGTGCCAAGAAAGCGTAGTTCATGTCACACTGGGAAACATCATGTTGTGAACTTTACTGTTATTTCGAATCTTAAATTGTTCCGGCGCTAACGAGAACTGCTTGTCCCAATATCTGATAATGTGGATTTAATTATGCACAGGTGGACTCCAGTTAAGCTTCAAAACGAGTAGGGGCTAGAATTAAGATGCACCAGAGTCCCATTGTTAGTTTCACAACTAAGGGTAAATTCTTATATAAATTAGGTCACATAAATATACATAAATTCACATTTATCGAGGGGGGTTCATTAAACCTATGGCCAGTTTAGAATTGGAGGCATTTCCTGTTGGAGGAAACTAGAGTACCAGAGAGAACCAACACAAACATGTGGAGAACAAGTAAACTCCTCACAGTCAGATGGTGGATTTGAACCCAGGACGACAGTGCCACCATGACACCCTCGATATTTTATTCTTATGTCATTATGTAATTAACAAAATACTTCAATATGCTTTTTTTTTTACAGTGTGTAGACCCGCACAGTGACTCCAAAACTCTCTTTTTCATAAGCCCAAAATTACTGCAAGTTCTTAATAGCCAAGCTAGCTACACGTAGCTTGTTAAGTTGCAGTGAAAACTTGGCTTAAAAATCAAAAAACCTGTTCTTATTTTTTAATGTATTCATTTTGATTTATAATTATTATATGATAAACTCCTAAATTCCAAGAAATAATTGCAGTTACTGAGGACAGTCCTACTACAACGCTGCTGCCACATGGCCCAGGTGCCAGCATTTTGTCCTAATGGCTAATGAGAATACCAATGATCCACAAAACCAACCAACAGCTTCAGCCTCAACATGCTTAGAAGATTAAAAAAAAACCTAAAACAACCTATTTGAGACTAAAGTGTCATGGACAAATGCTTGACAGGAATGTGGTTTTTTGCTGATTTAAACTACTTAAAGAGTAGTTAGAGAACGTTAGAGAACCAGTATCAGACTAAAACTGGCACAGACTTTATCTTTGTTGTTCTTGTATGAATTTTTCAGTCGCCTGCTTTTGCATGTTTGCTTGAGTAATTGTAAAAATGAGCCTACTTGTTATGGGTAATTACTATGGTGTTCACTTTTTAGTAATAAATTGAATTTTGTGGATCCATCCTGTGCTGATATTTTAAGTCTTTAAAAATTATTTCATGCTTCTGCTCATCCAGCACGCACTCTCTGGAGTTGTTTAGCTGTAGGATAATTATTTGGATCCGTTCTCTAAATGATGTTTCTCCACCTCAGATAGAAATAGAGGACAGTTAAACCAAGTCCTCCTCTCATAATTGGAAAAAGAAACTCTATAACACCAGTGTTTGTGTAATATCTCTCCAGCTGAGCATTATGCAATGACAGGTGTTGTTTGGATAAAAAAGGTGGAAATAAAAATTGATGTTATGAGTGTCCCTGTCCCCCTCCCCCCACCAGAAGGCACTTGGGTTTCACCGGCAGTGCTTTGCTAAATCCTAATCTGCAGCTGGAGGCTTTGGATGGAAGATTGAGAGCATTCATCTGTTGCATTACCAGAAGGAAAATACCTTAGTGCACATTAGAAAACAATTTGGTGTAAAATTAATTATGAATCCTCGCAGTTTCACTGCAAATTGTTGGATTTTGGTTGAAGGTTTCCATGTATCCATTTGTGCTTGATGCGTGTGGGCTTTATCCTATTCACAGTGTGTGGGTGGGTGGGAATTAAATGAGGGGAATAAATAATATCAGTGCCAGCTGATAACAGAAAAAAAGTCTGTCTGTCTGACTTCCACCAAACTAAAGCTCTAACAGAATGAGAGGAGCTCCAGCAGATCCAGAAAGCCACTCTGTCGATACTCTTGCTCGCCCTCAAATGACAAGTGACAAATCCTACATTTACATGAGCTTTACATATTAAAAAAGCTGCTCTATAGAGAAACCCATCGATGCGCTTGGCCTCCGTCAAGTGATTGTTTTCCTTCCATTGCGTCGGACGTGCACTAGTTCCAACTTAGTTATTGCTCTGAAAATTTAGGGCGGAAGTTTGAGGAACTGTGTTCATACTATGAGCTGTTCAGTGCTGTGAGAATGAATTGGGACTGCAGTTAAAACTTGCCCACAGCTAGGCATCACACAAAGACTTAATCTTGCAAAGTATACAATGTGCAACCTGGAGCTGTATCACCAACACTGACAGGGCTGCGCTAATCTATTGAACCTTTTGTTTGCGTGATTCTTGGCTGTTATTTTCACGAGAAATAAACTTTATTTTATAAAGACGGATAATCCCACGGAGAAAAATGGACCCATTATCCCCAACTGAATTTTCTTGCGGTGCTCTCTTACAGTCACCTTTCCATCTTTTCCTATTCACAGTCATTGGGGCAGTGCTGCAAGAGCTATTTTTTCTCATTACTGCCTGAACAGGAAGAAAGTAAAAGCACACCAAAAGAAATGGGGCAGTCTGAGGCCATTAGAAAATGTATCAAGCATAGGTGAGAAAATGCATTAGTCGCATCTGTTGGAAGAAACGAAAAGACAGCAGCCGTGATGTCAAAGTAATCCGATGATTCAGAGACCCTGCGCCTTTCACTGTTATCGGCGACACCCCTTTTGTTCAGGGGTCTGAGAGAGGTCCGCTTTAACAAGCTGATGGCCACATGATCATTGTACAAATGAAGCCTTGATTTGAGTGACTGAAACACAATCTGCTTCTCCAGCCCGACATCTCCCATAGCGCTTAACAAGGCAGTCACTCCTCTATGAAAACAACAAGCCCTCATCAATAAGTGGCTGTTGAAGCTATTCCAAAATAGATTTGTTTTACTACAGTCCAAACAGCAATCCCTCATTAAACTGACTGTAGTTTGGATTGATCTCCCCCTGCATAGTAATTAACCACAAGGAGACTTTTAATATGCAGGTTCGCTGAACATCATTTCACCATTAATAGAAACTTGAATGAGAAAGTGGATGGCAGGCAGGATAAGCTAATAGCTTAGAAGGCCCACTGATTATATTTGACCGTGAATTTTTTGATCAAGAAGATCAACTCCATTAATAATTTCACAGCCCAACATATTGGAACCATTGCGTGTTTTGTATGAGTCGCATAAGATCAGTTTCGTTCGAGGCTCGGGGCATGTTGTCGTCCAAAGATAGCATGCAGCCAGAGCAGCTTTGACCTTTGAACAACTCCAAATATTTAAGTGTCTTTATGTGCCCAATTTTACATTTTTGTTCAAAAAAAAAAAGAAGAAAGAAAAAAGAAAAAATGGGCCCAATGTTCTTTAGCAGAATCATTTAAAACTAGGAAGTAAGAGTGATTAATGATAACGTCTCCTATTCACTGACCTTCAAAGGAAATTTATGAATGTTCCAGTTCTACAGGAATAAATTAAAATACTGTGTTGTTCACTATATCATCACTTGGTGTTCATTTCTTGTCTTTTGTTAATATTTGTTGATTGGATGGTTTTGGCTAGGTACCATTATGCTAGCAACACATGGATCCTTTCACTTTTTTGCATGATATTTCTGTCAATGAAACTCATAAAACACATTAATCGGGTTAAAAGAGCTCCTTATGGAACAGACTTTGCAATTCAAAAGTAAATGCACACATTGATGTTTGCTGGGAAATACTGTAGTTTTTTTTTTTTTTTTTAAAACGAAAGCTGTAGCTTTACTATCCTTTACTATGACACAGTGCACTGATTAGTTCCTGTTTGTGCTTTCTCCCCCTGTTTCTTCCTTGCAGCCATTATAGCAGTTGTTGAAGTTTCATAAAGTAAAGAATGAAGGCACAAATGAAGCTTAAAATAAAATGCTGTAGGTCAACTACTTTATTAGTCACATTACAATTACTGTTCCTGTGGTACAGTATTTGTCCAGCCACAGCAAAATGCACATGCTGCCAAACACCTTCAGAGTTTTTTAAAAAAAAGTCTGATTCATATTCAGAGTGAAAAAAGACTATTGATGTGATTCCTCATAACCCCACAAATCCTATCTGCAGTCTGTACCTCAGCACTGTGCTGTGAAGGCAGACCATATTCCTGACAGGATTTTGGAGCACAAGCCTAATCTGTGCTCCAGGAGCTGTCCAACAAACCACATATTGCATCCCAAAACAGAGGAGAGCAGCAACACAATTTGGCCTTCTTTCTCTACTTGTTTGGAAAGCTAAATTTTGGATCTTAGCCTATACTTAAAATAACAGTGTGCATACTGTACAGTATAAAGGAAAGCAGAGGTATGGGAGTCAACTAAAGTCATATGTCATACTGGTGAAAGCAGGTCAAGTCAGACGCCGCTATAGTTATCTGAAGCTGTTAAAATTGTATTAGAAAGTTTGTTTAAAAAACATGTGCCATAAGTGTCCTCAATGGGATATTTAGTTCTGGGCCTGTAATATATGTGACTTATATATGACCAATTTCTGCTTCAAGATCATCTTATTCTGCACCTCTGGACCATTTCTAGTACAGTTGTTACTTTGGATTCAAATCATCAAAATGTGACTCTGTGATTTCTCCATGGACACACAGTAAACACCAACCTCAGTGTCAAACTGACCTGTCTGATGATGAGGATCATTAGTAGAAATGACAACTGTCTCTACAGCTTGGACGCAGAAGCTAAGCAGACGTTTTCAGATGACGAATCTAGTCTTTTGCAAAGAGTATACTATACAGTTACTATCACAAAAAAGGACAGCTGGAGAAACTGAATTAAAATTAAATTTGTTTTCATATTTCCAAAGCAGTAGTTTATTAGTTAATGTCATGTTACAAAATTTAAAATTCTCTCTAATATTGTATCAAAACACGTCTCTAGGCTTTTCATTGTGTTATTTTAAGTTTTTGATGCAGCATGTTACTACATTTTTTATTTTATTATTGCTTAGTTTTTAATAAAGGTTTTACATATTTTTTACAACAGAAAAGGAAAACAACAAACAACCAAAAACAACAATAACAAAACGAGCAGTCGACTGAAAAGCACAGCTTTTTCCCACAAAGCAATTCTGGCAGTGAGAACATGACTTTATATTCATTAATTGACAGCAGATTAAGAGCAGCCTAGGAGAGGCATGCAGAAGTTTATATAGATGTGGGTAGGCACAAACAAGAGAAAGGAAAAATAAATAAATAAAAACATTCTAATTTCGAATATATTTCAACCACTTGTCCCATCTTGTGGTATAAATATTAGCTTGCGGCCTTAACAAAAAGGTAAGTTTTTCCATTTTATGAATCTCCTCAACAACGCTCAACCAGTCGTCCAGAACAGGGGGGTCAGTACAGAGCCACTTATGAGTAATTGCTTTTTTTGCTGCAGCAGTAAGAATCTTCAGGAGATATTTGTCATTGCTTGTCAATTCTTCGGGTAAGTCTCCTAAACAAAATGTTATGACAGGCCGTTGTTTTGATTTAGTCTGTTCTATCTTGGATATAACATCTTCCCAAAATTTAGAAAGTTTTCGACAAGACCAGAATATGTGGATATGGTTTGCAACAGTTTGCCCACAGCTCACAGAATTTCCCAGTGTTTGTTGTTTTGGTGTTATGAAAAATCGTACCAAGTTTTTCCAACGAAATTCTCGCCAGTATGCAGAGGATGAGGTTGAAATAGCAGTCTCACACATATTGTCCCATTGCTCAGAAGTTATAACTGAGGACAACTCTCTCCCCCATCTTTCCTTTATATAAGCTGTTGAGGTTCCCCTACTTTTCAATATGCCCTGGTAGAGTTTAGAGATAACTGACTTACATCCCTTAAAGTATGTTTGTGAAATCAGATTAATTATTTCATTGGGTTGTGTATTAATTTCTTTAGTCACTTTTGAGGACGAATATTGCCGTAATTGTAGGTATCTGAAAAAATCACTTTTTCCTAGCTCATATTTTTCTTGTAATGTTTGAAAACTTTGCAGGCCATTCTTATCCAGTATTTTACAGTACACATTAATGCCTTTATGTGACCAGTTCTTAAATTGTAAATCCAATTGGTTTGGTTTAAACTCAGAGTCATAAGCCACCCATTTAAGTACTTGAATGTGGTTCCTTAGATATAGTTCTTTCACTAACTCAAACCAGATAAGCAATGTAAAAGATGCGAAAGGGTTCAGTTCTTTCTGGTAGGCCAGCTTCTGATCTCCTATCAAGGCCTGAATTGGAATGACCCCACACATATTCTCAATGTCTTTCCATCGGGCCCCATAAGTGTCATCACACCATTGTATAATTATTTTGAGTTGAGCAGCAAGGTAGTAATCTCAGAGACTTGGGAGGGAGAAGCCGCCTTTATCTTTATGGATTAATAATGTGCTATTAATTCTAGATTTCGGCCCCCTCCAAATAAATCGAGATATTTGTTTGTCCCAGTCATGAAACTGAGATTTGGGGATTTTGATAGGCAGAGACATAAACAGATACAGTAGTCTGGGTAGGACTGACATTTTAATGACCTCCATTCTCGCACTAAAATCAAAAACAAGTGTTGACCATTGAGTGAGGTCCTCTTTAATCTTTTGGTTCATGGGCTCAAAGGTTTTTTTATACAAGTCATCTAATGATTTAGTCAGCCATACTCATAAATATCTAATTGCTTTCAGAGACCAATCAACAGAATTATTTTTTTAACCTCACTCAACGGGCTATAGTTAAAACTTAAAATTTGTGTTTTTCCCATGTTGAGTTTGTAACCAGAATACATCCCAAACCTTCCCAGCAAATCTAAAAGGGTCCGGATGGACTGGTCTGGATTCGACAAGTACAAAAGGACATCATCAGCATCATTTTATGAATACTAATATTTTCTCTTATTGCCTGTGCTAAAGGTTCAATGTAAAGAGCGAAAAGAGTTGGAGACAAGGGACGATCTTTCCAACTTTATACGGTCCGTGACTCATCCATTTATCTAGACTCTCGCGGTAGGCATTGAATATAATGTCTTAATACTGTTAATGGAGTTTTCAGCAAAACCAAATCTTTCTAAGACCAAAAACAAATACGTCCAGCTGACGCAATCAAAGCCCTTTTCGGCATCCAGACTAATTAGTACCGCTTTATGATTATTTTCTCTTATATTATTATGTGGAGAGAGGGTCTTATGTTGTCTTGGGTTTGCCGGCCCCCAACAAATCCAGTTTGATCTTCATCAATCAAATCTGGGATGAACGAGTTTAGCCTATTAGATATAATTGAGGCGTAAAGCTTATAATCTTGGTTTAGGACTGATATCGGCCTATATGAGCTGCACAGCATTTCGTTCTTACCGTCTTTAGGTATAATTGTTATGATTGTCTCAGACCATGATGGGGGGGTGGACATATTCTCTAATGTCCAGTTAAATGACCTTAGCAAAACTGGAAGCACCTCCACCTCAAATGCCTTATACCACTCAGCCGGCAGGCCATCTGTACCTGGAGTTTTGTTATTTTTTAGTTTCTTTAATGCCCTCTGTATATACTGAAGATGATTTGATACAAAAATGTAAAATTTGGATTAATCGCTCCATGAGACCTGTTGCCACTGATGTAAGTGCAGTTCTTGTGTAAATATCTCAGCCTTCCTCCCTGTATTCCTTTATTAAGAATGGCTTCTTGACAGCCATCCTTATGCTGAGACTTTTTCTGATGAGATTTCTTTGAACAGTAGATGGGTCACATGTACAAATCGGGTCCTGTGTCACATCTGCGCTAGTTGTTTTTCCATTTCTTAAGGAAATCTCTTCACATACTGTTGATCTATTGTAGATATTTCTTCTTCTTTAAGGCCTGCCATTTCTTCCTTTATCTTTCCCTTCTCAATTTCCTGTTGTTGCTGTTTTGTAGATATCATTTTGGGGGAAAATGTTAACATGTAGTAAGGGCTTGGCCATTAGTCATCTGTACTTTTTTATACTACATGGAAAATTGATTTTCTAAAAAATCTAACCCCCTGGTGCTTTTAGAGTCTAGTACTTGTATACAAATCTCATACAGGTTTTCTGTTTGTAGTAATCGTTCACTTGACAGAGGGAGCGCTGCATTTCGGTTCAGTTTAAACATTCTTTTCTTTTTTTTATGTCACTTTAATACTAACTGCCAGCAGTTTGCTCACCATGACGTCACAGCATGCAGGCTCCTACTGGGCCATTGGCTGATCCCACTTTCTTGCTCTCAGCCCCAGCTACACTCATTGTTTTGTACTTTCAGTCTTTACTTCCCGCTAGGTCATAGCTCCCAGTCTCATCAGTCTGTTAATGAACCGTGAGGTGAATGATTGGCTCTGGCTTCTTGCTAACATTGTGACGCTGACAGCATGGTGGTTTTTGATTGGCTTTCCAGTGAAAGTTATTAATACATAACAGCAGCTCCCAGAAAAAACAAACTGTAATTTCACTGAGAAGATACAAACAAAATCACTCAATTTGGGGTTGGCTGTTGAAAATAAATAAAATTTCTGGCAAAGCCAGAGCACGCACAATCAGGCTGGCAATGATTCAGAAAGGCCGTTATTGTGAACACTCAAGTAGTCGGGTTTGGATGTGACGAGTCTTTTGAGATGGAGCATGCAGGATAAGAAGGCAGGGAAAACCAGAGCAGGATGATCAGAGCTGGCATGCAGCTGATGGTGGAGGCAGAGAGAGAGTGTGGCGGGGCAGGCAGGTAAATGTTACTGAAGAGGTGCTGGAGAGTAGAAGCTTGGCTGCAGCAGGTGATGAGTTGGCCGGTTTAAACAGAAAAGAGAAAAATTAGTTCAGAGCAATAGACACGAGGAGCAAATTAAAACTAAGCCGAGCACAAGGCCTTGGCTCAACTACGACAATAGATAGCAGAATGACCTGGTGGAGATAACTGGAGGGCCAGTCCACATGCACTGCAGGATGATGAGCTGATGAGCCACAGATGCTCACATTTGTTGGAATAGAGTTGATAGAGCAGGAGAAGAAGAAGTGCCACATCGACCACGAACACACAAAGGCAGCAAGACGTACAAAGAAAACAAAGAGAAATCAAGGGGAGGGTGAAATAAAAATATGGGGTAAAAAGAAGCGGCACAGCCAGACTGACATTAGATCCTTTGGTTATTTTAACAAATGCTTCTAAACCACTTGTTCATGACTGTTTAGCTGAGATCTGGTGACTGTGAAGGCCATCAGATATGATTCACGTCACTTGCATACTCATCAAACTCTACAGGGAACCCTTGTTTCCTCTATGGTAGCACTTATTGGGCCTGTGTTTCTCCACTAATTAATTCATGTTTTATTCTAATTTGCCATCCATCTGTAGTTTTTCAGCAAGCAGACCTTGGAATAGCTACACTCTATGCTCTGAGGACTTGAAAACCATGGAGGTGAATAGGGCACTATTAAAGACATGCAGCTCCAGAATAAAGCCATGAATTCTTTCTTTCATAAATTTAATTTTAATAAGGTGCATAATTTTGCATTGTAGCTTGGCTGAACCAGCAGGGCATGTAGTGTATGTATCTACTGGGACAGCTCCTTTTTTTTCCCAAATAGAAGAGCAATAAAGAAAAGAAAAGAAACAAAGAAAAAAAGGCATTGGAAAAGCACAATAATATGCAAAAATGCAAAAAACATAAGTTCCTGGAATGGCCAGAGAAGGCTAGCTCTGTAAGTAGACTGTATATAAAAGATGGACATGGCTTTTGAGTTTGAAAATAAAAGTAAATGCAAGTAAATGCAGAAATGCATGACAATGTCTTTATTTCTAATGGCAAGCAAGTGTGTTTGGCTACATACAATATGTTGTTTGGTGTTGGTTCACTGCATTTTCACTCGCTCTTGAAAATGGTTGTGGTGTAAAAAAATAAAATAAAAAAAATCCTTTCACAACAGTAACCCTACTCATTGAAAAAACAACAAGGTTGGAATTGTTAGGGGGTTGCCTCACCAATAACATAACTCTGTGAGTCAAGATAAGCAGCTGAAGGACACCTTTCGCATAATGAGCCAAGCAGATTTGACACCCTGGGAATGAGAACCAGCTAGAATAAAACATGATGTTCATTTTCTAAACGATGGTCCACATAAAAACAAAAAAGGATGATAAAGAAGAGGATGCTTTGGGGCAGACCTTCCTTGTTACCTTGATTCCTCAGTCAGATCTGCTCCTCGCTTGTCACGTCCGAAACATCAAATTTCCAAGGCCAAGATGCTCAGTACAGTGAATTTTTATTTAACCCAAGGCCTAACATTATACTCAGGGACGTGGGCCTTTTGAGTGACAGCTAGGTGCTAGTGGTCTTTTCCAGCATTAGGTTTTACACTACTATAAAGTAATTGGTCAGTCAGTGTCGCAGTTAGTAGCTGTGTCCAAATCCACGGGCCGCATCCTTTGGAGGCTGCATTTATATGCCGATTATGTCACAGCGACGCGCCGAAGGCTGTCCAAATTTGTAGACTCCTTCAAATGCGGCTGACAAATGCGTCCTCCTTTTCCCTAGATTTGAAGGATGGGTCAGGTGCATCCTTCGTGGCCCAACCTATCCCAGAATTTATAGCGCAGGCCAACCAATTCCAGTTTCCAAAAATGGCGGCAGCTACGTAGTTTTAATATTACTCTTTCTGGGTCACAAAATAAAGTTTTAACATATTTTCAGGCGAGAATGTAGCTCTGTAAACTTCAAATATCTGCTCGATTTATCATGAAATCACATATTTGCAATAGTGCTCCGATGTTTTTGGAGACGTGTTACCCAACAGCTCAATAGCTGACTGGGAGGTCAAGGCTCTCTAGAGCTGGTGTTTTCAACCCTACCGTGGTCTTTTGCTACTCAAGTTAAACATGATATATAAGTCACTTACATAACTTAAAAATGTTATTCTTTGACTTTTTTCTGTTTGGCTGAGATTAAAGTTATAGTTTTCACACAGCTAAATACACGTCAAACAGAAAACGGATTAAACAGAAGTGTGAGATGGTCAAGAACTTATGCCAATGTCGTGTTATATTTTAGATAGCAAGGAGCAGATGGCTGAGTTTATTAATCTCCCACGTAGACCGTGAATGCCAGGTCTTCCGAACGATACGGCCCCTGAATTTGGACACAGCTAATATCATTGTAAATCACAGATGACCCTTGCTAACCAAACAAGCTAGCCAGTGCTAGCATTAGTTGGTAGCTAATATCACAACTAGAGTCTTCAAGACAGCAGTCCACAAACTGACATCTACCTTTTACATTCAATAGTAAGTAAACCAGCTGAACAACTGTTTTTGGATATTCTTATTAAACTCTTGTTTCACTTTCTTACAGAAACAGCAGAAAACATCAATTTGCTATTCATATATGCTCCTACACGTGCAGACTTCTTACACCTCTCTTCCTTCTTTCTAATTCATCTGACCCACGCTCAGTACCAGCCTAGAGTAATGTTGTGTCAATTAAGGGAGCCTACTGATTTGCATCTGCCCAGCATCTTTTTGCCTGTACAGAAAAAAAAATCACTTCAAAACAAGGACATCAACTTGAGTAGCGTGTTGGCAGGTAAAGCTTTAGTCACTGGCAATGATGAACATTTCTGTCAAACCCACAACCCCGGCACTTCTTAAAAAAAACAGTTAAGTATGCATAATGCTCCAGCAGCCAACGCATATAGCAATAATGCTGAAAGGTCACAGAGAGACAAAGCACGTGGATGCGCATTGATATAGAGCCATTAGCCAGGCCTCTCTTGAGAATTCTCACTTAAATATAAAGCAGCCTATGTGACAAGCGACCGCAACAGCATGAACTCCCCCTTCAAAGCTGATGTGTCTCTTGTGATACACAACGCCCACCGCTTCTCAGCAGAATGTGGGGAAAACGGCAGGTCCTATGGGTTCCTGCAATTTGTCCTAATGGTTTTACATACCTCATTCAGTGAAAAAGTCACTTTGATTTACCTGAGCAGAGCCGGCAGCTGGGAGGACATTGAGATTTCAGCGGATGGGTGCCTTGTACGACAGCGATAAATAATCCAGAGGGTGTGTTTTTTTTTTTTTTTTTTTTTTTTTTTTACAACTTTATTTATAGTTTTCCAACAAAACAGTCCAGAATTTCTTACAAAAGTTGCGAACCCTACCCCCCACCCCCATCCAGGTGGCATCCCCACAACCAGGAAGCACAATACACACAACACAAAAAAAAAAAAAAAAAAAAAAAAAAAAAAAAAAAGGGGAGAAACACTCAAACCAATCTGTGACAGTCATTATAGCACCAACAGCCGGACCCCGGCACATGAGAGAAGAAACAAAGAAGAAAAAGGGAATAAAGAAATCCCAACAGTCAAAGTACGGGCATTGAGGAGACTATGGACAGCAGTCCGAGAAGAGAGCAAGAGCATAAATTACCAACAAGTAAAGAACAATAAATCAGGCAAAAGACAGACTCTTGACATGAGTTATGAACCGTGACCAGGTTTTGTCATATTTACTCTCCAAGCCGCGCACGGTATACCTAATTTTTTCCAGAGCTAATCCCAACATCACCTCTCTAATCCAATGGACGTAGGAAGGAGGGTTCGACGCCTTCCAGCTCAGCAGTATCAGACGGCGGGCATGCAACGAGGCAAAGGCTATTGCGTTTTTGTGGAGGGGAGAGAGTCTCAGCTCTTCCCGAGGTACACCGAAGATAGCTATCAAAGAGTCAGGCCGCAGTGTTTCACCCGATATAGCTGACAGTGATTGAAAAATTGATGTCCAGAAACCATACAGGGAGGGACATGACCAAAACATGTGCCCCAAAGAAACAGGAGAGTAATCACATCTAGGACAATTCGGTGCAACATCAGGGTACAGTTTAGACAGTCTGTCATTAGAATAGTGGAGCCTGTGGACGACCTTAAATTGAATCAGGCCATGTCTAATACAGAGAGAAGACGTATGTATACGCTGTATGGCTTTCTTCCAGATGTCTTCTGACATGAGTTCTCCAACCTCCCCTTCCCACGCCGCCTTAGGTTTGTCCCATGTATGAGGGCAGCTTTCAAGAATCAATGCATAAATCTTCGATATTGCTCTTTTAGTGGGCTGACTCACATTAAGAACTAGATACAGTAGGTCCTTAGAGGGCAGAGACGGGTACCCTGGGAGAAATTTAGAGGCAAAACTCCGAGCCTGAAGGTATCTGAAGTAGTGAGACTTTGGTAAGTTATGGTCTTCACACAAATATTTAAATGAGACAAAGCCATCCTCAGTGAAGAGATCTTGAAAGAAAACCAGACCGTTTCTGTGCCAGACTGCAAATGAATGATCTATTTGAGATGGTGTAAAAAGATGGTTGAACATTATCGGAGAAAAGCTACAAGTATTTGTCAAGTTAAAATGTTTCCTGAATTGACCCCAGATCTTAATTGAATTTTGAACCACCAAATTGGAGTTCAGCCCAGATGCTTTGACATTCAGTGGGAGAGGGGCAGTTAAGATCGAAATCGGAGAGATTGGGAGTGTAGCTCTCAGTTCCATATCTGCCCAGACTGGACCCTCCCCATCCGCAAACATGGTTATCCAATATGTCAGCTTGACAATGTTAGCAGCCCAATAATAGAATAAGAAATTAGGTAAGCCCAAACCACCATCAGCTTTAGCTCTCTCCAGGCTCGCTCTCCTTATGCGTGCAGGTTTTTTGTTCCATATGAACAAAGAGACAAAGCGATCCAGCTGGGCAAAATAGGATTTGGGGAGAAAGATGGGGATCATTTGGAATAGATAAAGAAACCTGGGCATTACAGTCATCTTCACCACATTTATCCGTCCTGCCAGCGAAAGTGGAAGTTTTGACCACCTACCCAGATCAGATTTAGTACTGTCCAGAATAGACCTGTAGTTATACTGGAAAATAGTCTTAATCGAGCCAGCTATTTCCAGTCCCAAATATGTGAATTTGTCATTTTCAATTTTAAAAGGCAAATCGTCATAAGTGGTCTGTTTTGCCAGATTGTTCAATGGAAACAGTAAAGATTTTGATAAATTAACCTTATACCCCGATATGTTGCTGAACTCCCGCAGCCAGCGGAAAAGGTGGGGCATACTCCCAATTGGGTCTGATATCTGCAAAAGGAGATCATCAGCATAAAGCAGAGTTTTATGAGTTACCTCACCCCTGGATATACCTTTAATCCTCTCATCAGATCTGATAGCAATTGCCAGCGGTTCGATCGCAATGTCAAACAGGAAGGGTGACAGGCAACAGCCCTGCCTCGTCCCCCTGTAGAGCGAAAAATATTCCGAAATCAGACCATTTGTCCTGACTGCAGCCATAGGCGTTGAATATAGGACTTTAATCCATCTACAAAAAGTAGGTCCCATGCCAAATTTCTCCAGAACTGTGAAAAGGTAGGACCATTCGATTCTATCAAACGCCTTTTCAGCGTCAAGGCTCAGAATAACTTCCGGTTGTATTGTCGAATGGGGGGAGAATACCACATTAAACAGTCGTCTCACATTAAAAAATGACTGCCGTCCGGGAATGAAGCCCGTTTGGTCCTCATTAATAATGGTGGAAATAATAGGGTCCAACCGTAGTGCAAGAGTTTTGGTTAAAATCTTATAGTCACAGCACAAAAGACTTATTGGCCTGTATGAGCTACACTGTACAGGATCTTTATCTTTCTTTAGTAAGACTGAGATCGTGGCCTGGGTAAGCGTCTGCGGCAGATTGCCAGTAGCAAAAGATTCAGCATAAACTGATTCTAAAATAGGTGTGAGCTTCGAAGAGAATTCCTTGTAAAACTCCATGGGGAAACCGTCCGGACCTGGCGACCTTCCAGTCTGAGATAATTTAATAGCGTTCGTTATCTCTTCAATCGACAACGGCTGTTCCAAAGGCGACTGAGCGTCCGGAGAGAGCTTGGGAAGATCCAGCGAGTCAAGAAACGAGTAGATCTCGGATGAATTACTGCCCACCTCTGATTGATATAGGGTAGAGTAAAAATATTTGAACTGGTCATTAATGACTCGGGGGTCGTGAGATATCGAATCAGCACCTATTTCAATTCCCGAAATCACGCGCTCAGCTGACCGCTGTTTGAGCTGAAGTGCAAGGAGCCTCCCCGCTTTATCTCCATGCTCATAATATACCTGCCTGGATTTAAAAATATTTCTTTCGGCTCTCCATGTCATAAGCGTGTCAAATTCAGTTTGCAACAGTAATTTCTCCTTAAAAAGATCTGGCGTAGGTGAAAGAGCGTAACGCCTATCCATATCCGCAATCTTGTCAGCCAGTTCTTTAAGTTGTTTAGAGCGCTCCTTGTCTCTGTGTGCCACATAAGAAATAACTTGGCCCCTAATATAGGCTTTCATAGACTCCCACAAGACTCCCCTCGACACATCCTGGGTGTCATTAATTTCTAGAAAGAAGTCAATCTGATTGCTGAGAAACGTTTTAAAGCGTTCACATAAAAGTAGTAGGGGGTCTAGCCGCCACGTTCGTTGGGGCGCTACATTACCTGGAAAAACCAGACCCATCTGCACAGGGCTATGATCTGACAACACTATACTGTGGTATTTGGTGCTGGAAATTAAGGGAAGTAGCTGGTTATCGACAATGAAGTAATCAATCCTGGAGTAACTATGATGTACAGGGGAAAAAAAGGAAAATTGCTTCGTAGATGGGTTTGTTGCACGCCAAGGGTCTGATAAGCCGTAAGAACGAAGTAGGGAATTAATAGCCACTGCTGCTGACGAGAGGGTGTTGCTCGACCTTACGCTTGATCGGTCCAGCTGGGGAGAAAGGACACAATTAAAGTCTCCACCTAGAATTAGTTTATAGGAGACAAGGTCTGGGAGAGTCGAAAAAAAATTAAGAAAGAACTGTGCGTTGTCCCAGTTAGGTCCATAAATATTAGCCAGTATTAGTGGTGTGTTAAACAGCTTGCCCACTACAACAACATATCTGCCATTAGGATCTGATATCACTTCAGAGTGTTCAAATGGAACCCCCTTCCTAATTAAGATTGCTGTTCCCCTGGCTTTGTAGTTAAAACGTGAATGATATATTTGTCCAATCCACTTACAACCTAATCTTTTTTGGGAGTTAGTATTTAAGTGTGTCTCCTGTAGAAACATCACGTCAGGTTTGAGCGATTTCAAATGACTAAATACCTTGCTTCTTTTAACCAAATTATTCAGCCCTTTGACGTTCCAGCTAATGAATGAGACCGATTTCTGTTGATTATTCACATTATCCAGAGTCATAGTGCCACAATCGATAATAGACTGATCCTGCACGTTGGTTATATCTCAGTGTTTCAGTGCCTGTTTGAGCCACAACATAAACCACAGATAAACCCAAAGCAAAACTAACAAAAACAAACAGATAAACATAGATAAACCTCTCACCATCCTGGACCCCTGGGCTGGTCTTCCACAAACCTGAGACTGCCCTGAAAACACTCCTCTCTCTCCTGGGCATATAACACGTTTACACTAGCTTAAACTCTTACATGAACTCAGCAAAGACAGAACAAAGTATAATAGGACCCTTGACTCAGCATCATTATTGCCGCATGCATGTCGGCACCCATCCACTTACAGGCCGGTACGGCTCTGAACACTCACGGTTGGAAAATAATCCCACAAGAAAGGGGTAAAACCCAATAAAAATAATGACACTGGTGATAAGAAAAAGGGGATTAATTAATCAGAATACATCAAAAAGCAAAATAAAAGCACTGTTGGGGTTATGGTGTCGGGCTGGAACTAAGACCAATGAGGATACCGAAGATATTCTGAACTAAAATATACCCCAGGCCACATGACATCCACAGAAATCCCCAACATCTTATAGCTATACCTTGTCCAATCATAAAGGGCATCCAACCGTAGCGTGGCGACGTTCACCAGTCAATGCACAGCCTGTGCAGACTACCTCAATGGTAGCACGCAGCGTGTGATACTTGTTGTGGTCCGTGAATTAACTGTCACTCTCCCTCCGTCTCCCGTGGGCGCAGATTGGTCTCGACGTAGTGCCTTGCCTTGATCGGGTCTTCGAAAGACATCTGTTCGCCAGCCGGGGTCGTGATTTTCAATGTAGCTGGATACAGGAGACCATATTTCACTCCCGTACACCGGCGAAGCAGTCTTCTCACCTCGGTAAAGGCCGACCTCTTCTTTCTTACGGTGGCCGAGTAATCTGGGTAGATGTAGAAACGCTTCCCATTACGGGTAATGGGACCTGCCCCCATGGCCTTTCGAAGAACATCCACTTTCTCCTGAAAATAGTGGAACTTGACGATTATCGGTCTCGGGGCATCTCCATCCTTTGGCCTCGGCTGCAGGCTCCTATGCGCCCGATCGAGCGTCGGCGTATAGTCGAGGGCGAGCGCTTCCTTCAACAATTCAGCCACGGCTTTCTCCGGTCGAATATTTCCGAATCCCTCTTCCACTCCAATTAGTCTACAGTTATCACGACGTTGCCGGGACTCCAAATCATCGGCCTTGTCTGCCAACCGGACGACTTGGGCAGATAGCGCATCAACTTTAGCTTCCAGTGCTACAACACGGTTAGCCTGGCCATTAGCTTCCTCCTCAAGATCATCAGTGCGGGTCGAGAGCGTGGCGTTTTCTTTCTGCATGTCTTCGATAGCCTTCGCAAACTCTGCGCGCACACTCAGGACCTCTGACCTTAAATCACCCGCCAAGTCGTCTATTTTCTTGTGTAGTTCACCTGCAGCTGCCATCACAGACGAGTCGATCTTGGCTAGCACATTCTGCTCCGTTTGCTTTATGGCAGCCATGATTGTGTCGAGATCCGGCCCGGCCCCCACCCCCGCGGCCGGATCCGCACCAGGCAAGTCCGAGGCATCAGGCCCCGGCTTCTGTTTGAGCGATTTAGGCATGTTGAACAGCTTTAGACTACAAAATACAACTGATTCGAAAGATTAGGCACTTGTGAGACGGGTTCGCGCCGGGATGTACTAGAAGGGGAGCGGGAAAATTACGCAAATGGTCAGTCTAAGCAGAGCTCGCAAAAACACGTCTTCACATGTCGCTGCTCTCTCCCCTCCCCCATCCAGAGGGTGTGTTTAACAGATAAATGGCTTTTTGCTTAAGTGCTATCCCTCCTGTGTAGACTGTGTGGGCCTGAAAGGGCTGCCGTGATGCCGTCCTACTCTGCGCACTGTTCATTCTCACCGCCTGCAGCTTTAATGCTCAGCTGCTTTGCTTTCTTATTCCTCTCCTGAGACCATTCAGGCACATACTAAGAAAAGTCCAACCTCCCAAACAACACACATAGTTAATAAAACTTTCAACACTTCATGTGCTGAACACTTGGCGCCTAATAGCTCTTTCACAGTGCTTTGACAAAATTTGTTTTGCCCCAAAATGCATCTCCCCTGGGATGAATTCTAATTTTCACACCAGGCAAGAAATGACATCAATTAAAGTTTTATTTCCCTATTGATGACTTTTGAAACTAAATGAAAAAAAAAGCAATTTCACTGTTTTCTTCTTCATGATCAGAAATGACACTTCTTGGGGGTAATTTTTATATATTAATCCATAAAATAGTACTTCCTTTAAGAAGTTCATCAAAGTCAGTTTTAGCCACAGTAATCCCCTCAGGGTATACTAATTCTCACAGAAAGCTAGAAAGAAAAATATTCTCATTTAAATAAGTGACTGTTTCTCACATTCTTAGTTTAATCAACTGATAAATCATTTTATTAAACTTGTACTAGCCCTTTGAGAGTAGACTTCACCTGGTAATAAATCTTTCAGACTTAATCAAGATTAATCTTTGAGAAAAAGGTGAAACTATGTGGTTGTCCCTTTGGTAAACAGTTAGCTTAAATGATATCTATAGCGTGCACAGCTTATGAGGGGTCATTTTACAGCTCATGTCTCAGAGATTTCAGCCATGCTAGTAGTTATTAGAGATGGCACGATACCACTTTTTTATGTCCGATACCGATACCGATATCATAAATTTGGATATCTGCCGATACCGATATGAATCCGATATAGTGTTTTTTAATCAACAAAACTGTTTTTTAAATATCTTGCTGCATTTTGTATAAGTTCATACTCAAGTTTAAAACAACAACTACACTAAAGCTATTCTGTTATACCTGTATGCAAAAAAAAAAATTTCATATTTCAGCAATACTGATCAATCTAATAAACTTAAACCTACACCATCCTCCCTATTCTGGTATTTTAAAGAGTACTTAGCATAAATATTAAGCAACCTAACTAATAGGGTTCCAACTCCCAGCAACAACAAAAATAAATAAATAAAAAATAGGGAACCACCCCTCACGCTCCACCTCATGATGCTTAATCGCCGTAATCAACCTTAATTTGATGCAGTGTGAAAAAAATGCACAGAAATCAATTATTTTTCAAGAAATATTAAATAGATTCAACATCTTTCTTCAACAGAATTGCAGACTGCACAGATGGTACCTTCCCAAAGGAAAAAGTACTATAGCTTACTAGGGTATATATATTAGACTTAATAGTCACTATATACAGTAATTGACTTCTATTCATTTTGCATCAAATTAAAACTTTGGGTGTCAGATAATTATTTATTAAAAGCTAGACATTTTAAATGAGAATAAGAAAGAAAAGCATGTCTTTGTGCCCCCTTTTCCCTGTTAATGCCCTATCGGCCCCCCTGGCTAAACTTTGCTAGATCCGCCCCTGCACAGTTACCAGCCGTCAGCTACATAGAAAAAGATCCTGGTGTAGAAAGTAATATTAAATAAATTCTAACAACAGCTTATCAAGCTTAAACGTGCTGCTGTTGTTCAGCCGCTGGTTTCCTCTTTCTGGTGCAAAGTGGACCAAAAGCAAACTAGAGACACGGACTCGCGACAGAAAAGCCGATCAGCTGATCGTTAAGCAGTTTCATGATTGAAGTAGCAGCAAGAAGAGGCAGTCGCTTGTTAAGCTTAACGCAGGAATGCTTTACAAACATTCAGAGATGGACTTACACACTTGCTTTACTTCTCTCGGGATAACTTTGTCGGAGATGAAATGCCGGGTTGCTAGCGAAGCTCCACATGCTATCCAGACCACCTACAGGTCCCGCATGCCACAGCCCTCTATCACGTGATGCATACTGCTCCGACTGCTAACGTTCTGAGGTGAGTTACGGCGTGTTGCAAGTTTTGTGAGATGCTTTCGTGATATTTAATGGATCGGATTACATTTTTTATTTTTCTCCGATATCCGATCCAGTCATTTAGGTCAGTATCGGACCGATACCGATACGTAATATCGGATCGGTCCATCTCTAGTAGTTATATGAAGTTGTAATTCACTTCATGTAAGCATTCACACTTAGCTACATGCTAAGTGTGTGACATAAAAGACAAAATCCTGAGAGCAGCTTGGGCTAAGAAAATTTCTTATGAGGGCAAAACTATCACATTTACACACGACTTACCTCAAAGAATATAAGATCCTCAAAGAACAAAAAATACGTTTCCAGACACCATACCCAGCTAAAATGAGAATTTATTGGGAGAGCAGTCCACGCCTGTACAAGAGTGCATCAGAAGTGGCAGAGGATATGAAGAAGCAGGGTTACGCTGTGGAGCTGCCACACTGCGGGGACGTCAACTGGGAACAGGTTCTCACCCGAAGCGCACACTGGGAGAAAACGGATAGCTCACACTCCGAACGTGTCCTTGGAAGGCTTCGTGGATTTCTCAGACAACAAGTATAAACTATCTTGTGTTAAGCCTCACTGGACTAAGCGGCTAAAATACATGTTTTTGCTCTGTAAGTACTGTTTCCTAATCTCAGTTTATTATAATAGAGGAAGAGGTGTTTAGCCCTTCTATTGCGTCTTATTTAAGATTTATAAAGAAATGCCTCTACCATATGCTGGCATTGTACGCATTGCTCCCGTAACGATTTTACTTTATACCATTTTTTGTGTTAGACCTGTGTCATGTAAAACAGACTATGTTGATCAGGACCGAGAGAGATACTTAAAATGTTCAGAGACAAGAGAAAGCTGCTGGATGCAGCGATGGAGCTCCTACATATGGTAGGATTTTTTCTCCAATATTGTAAGAATGGACACTATAGAATGACAGGGCACTATAAAGCCCCAGGAGTGGAAGTCAAGGTAACATATGTTCAGTTTTTGTGGTTATTTTGTTCTTATAGTTCTATGTTCGGAGCGTCGACGTAATTGGTTGGAAATACCGGTATGAGTAACTGTGACTGTAGAGCAGCTTCATGGAATGTAAACGGACTTAACAACCCTGTTAAGAGGAGTGAAGTCATGTCTAAGATAAAGCGGGAAAAAATACAGATTGTGTATTCATTTATCATTTATCTCAAACAGAGCATGAGAAGTTAAAGAAGTTTGGATTCACAAATACATTTTACAGCTCTTTTAAAACAGGTAACAAAAGAGGAGTTGCGGTATTGTTACACAACTCCCTACATTTTGAACTTACCAGACAAGTAAAGGATAATGAAGACAGATATGTGTTAATTCAAGGTAAAATAGAGGGCAAAATGGTAACTCTTCTTTCAGTCTACCTACAACCAAATTATGATTTGAATTTATATCACTAAGTGCAGCTCTGAAGAAAGCTAAAGAGAATCAGCTAAATGGACTTGAAAATACACTAAAAGATTTAGAAAACAGACACAAAAAGACTCAATCTGACCAGACCTTGAAACAAATTCAGAAAATTAAAAAACAAATTCTTGATATATATCAGGAAGAAGAAGAGAAAAAAATACAAATTTTTGAGACAATCATATTATGAAACGGGGCCAAGGGCAACAAAATTACTTGCTAGAAAACTTCGTAAAAAGCAAATGACGCATTCTTTATGCTCAGTCCTTGATCCCCAAACTGGGAATTACAAAGTGACCTGGAGGGAATTGACTTGGCATTCCAAACCTATTACAAAATGCTATACACAAAACCTGCACAAGCCAATACAGAAGATATAAAAATGTTTCTTAACTCATTAGATTTGCCATCAATTGGTGAGTGTCAAAAATGAATGCCTAACCAAACAGATTCAGAAAGAAGAATTGGAAATGGCCTTAAGACAGAAATACAGTAAGAGATACAGCCATCTGTAAAACACAGTGGAGGCCATGATTTGAGAGTGCATTTGAGCCAGTGGTGTTGGGAATATTGTCAAAACTGATGGAAGCATGAGCGCAGATAACCATCATCAGATTTTGATCTGCCATCTGGAAAGCATTTCAGCAGTTTCACTTTTCAGCATCACAATGATTTCACAGACACTGCCAGTGCAGTAAAAGCATACCTGGATAGAAGAACATACTGAATGGGACACTATCAGTCATGGATTGGCCTGCCCAGAGCCCAGACCTCAACATTAATGAAGCAGTGTGGGGTCATCTCGACAGAGAACAGAACAAAAGGCAGCCAACATCCAAAGAAGAGCTTTGAATGTCTTTCAAGAAGCTTGGAGAACTATTCCTGAAGACTACTGAAAGAAGTTAGAAGAAGAGAGTTCAGGCTGTATCAAAGAATAAAGGTGTTTGTAGCTAATATCGACTTTCAAGCTTGTTAAAATTGTACAAACTCTGTGTATTTCCATGTGCACTTGAAAATGTTTCAGTTGCTTGCTATTCCACATTTTACTAGCACAATTTAAAGAACTGAAGTGCAGGTTTTGATGCATTAAAGGCCAGCCATTCTGGCAAGACTCCAGGAAGTCACAGGTCCTTGAGCAGAAATTAGGCACATATGATAGATGTGCCCCGTTTTTTCCCCAGGTTTGTGCTAAGCTAAGCTAATTGGCTGCTCGCTTTAAGAGAGATAAATATGACAGTGCCGACAATGTTTTCATTTAAAGAAGTGAAAAATGGGGTCAGCATGAGTGTAAGAAACACTAATCATTTTTATCTTGTGAGTTCAGTCAAGTGCGATACATTCCCATTTCCGATATTTTTAAACATGGCCTGAAGGATGACACAATATGAAAGCAATCAATAGATACTGCACCAGGAAACCGGGTGAAAGGAGTCTCTAGGCACTTTGTGACATGCTATATTCTGGATCAATGTGTGATTACTGTCATTATTCAGTACAGGAAGCCTAACATGATTATAGTAGTTTATATTGATTCCAGATTCTATCAAAACACACCGTTGTGCCTTCATTCTGTCCTCCTTCGCTTTAGCCTCCATTCTGGCATCTTTGTGTCAGCTGACTCAATGTTCGATCTTAAAGAGATTCATTTTTGGCCTCTCTGTGACTCTGCATTCATCTTCTCAGTGTGCTCAGCGATGTAAATCTTGCCCTGAAAGACAGCGTGGCTCTGTCCTATAAATCACCCCTCTACTGAGAATTTCGTCGTCTTTTCGCAGTTGTACAAGTAAGAACCTGCCAGGTACGGCCACATTATTGTGTTATGTTGTAAACAGTATTATGTGATGTGGCGTCATATCAGTGACACAGTTCATATTGTCTGTAATGCTATTGTTAGCCACCTGTCATAAGTAACGGATAAAATTTGAACACAATGTGCTTATTTCAGTCATGTCTCCAACTGTCTGGCCCTAATTTCTTGCTTTATTCTTAGTTGTGGCTAATTTTGTCTAAACAGCAGAAGTAGGCTAATGACTAAATCGTCAATAATTTACCCCCAAGTTTCTTTCTGCTTCTTTGAAAAAAAGCAGTGTCTGTGATACTCTTAGGAAATATACATTTTTCCAATATTTTGTTTTATGGATTGGCCACGTTTTATATGAATCGACTGCATATTTTCACTCTCACGTGGTTCTCCTGGTTGCTTGTGCTATAAATGCCTGGCATGTACGTGTAATGCAGAGAGAGGGAGAGAGAAAAGCTCAGCTTTAAAACGCCAGGACAGTCAGGGGTTTTTATGTCAGTAATTTCATTGTTGTGTCTTTGTTGCGATCTTTTTGTTTTTTTTCTTTTCATGACTACCTGTCACATCCACTTAGACAGAGGTGAGGTGGGGTGCTTTCTGAACCAAAGTGCCCTTCAGTCTGCTCGACCAAGTACTCCCTGGGAATAAAACCAAAACCACAGGCTTCCACTCCATGAAACAATTCTCGCTGCCACTCCTCAGAGATCTTCCACTACAATCTATTGAATTTCAAAACAGACTGGCAGAGAGACAAAAGCTGAGGCCCTGATGCAACGTGTTTATTCCGGGTAATGAAATCTAGATTGCGACGGGGTCTTTGGCCATTTAATCTATCCCCCTCCCCGCGTGATTGTCTGTGGGCTTGTCTGCACATTTAGGCTCACTTCAAAGGGGTTCATATCCTGAAAGACTGCTGACAGCTGAAGTTGCCTTTTGGGAATTTGGAGATTCTGGGCCTTCTCACACTGACCCGCCACTTGCATTGGCAAACTCAAAGCAAAGACTTACTGACAGGCTATTCTAATACCAGGACAACAGAATGGAATATGTAATGTAATCAGCACCGGTAGCAAAATTGAGTCTAATGATCTCTCATCTTTATTTCACTTGAAAGACCGGTGTGCAAGTGCTTTATCTTGTGACAAAGCACAAGTATGTAACACATGGCTGTCCGTGCAGCAGACATACAACTCCCATGTATCTTAGATCAGGCTAATGCACAAGTGCGAATGAGACGCAGCGCTCTCCAACGAACACGATGTGCGCCGACGGGCTGCAGAAGCCAAATCCAACAGGAGGAGATGATAGGGTAAATCCACACTGTGGTTCTTTTCAGCGCCGCAGTGTGTCTCCGACTGCCTAATGAGGCCTTATTAATTCAGATCAGGGTGAATGATTACCTCATCATTCCCATTCTCCAGAGAGCTTCCACTCCCTCTATACTCTGCCCAGTATTTACAGCATGGTAATACAAAAGGCCGTCTCTAACCACAAGACTTGCATTTGCCATTTTTGAGCCCGAGTCAAACAATATGGGCTACGACACACCTCTAATATGGTCAAGTTATACATGTTCCTGTGGGATGCTGCAATTACTTGGAACTATTTAAAGTCTTCATAAATCACCGGTATCTGCTTTATGTATTCTCTTTTGGAGAGGCTGAAACTCCCACTAGCAGCAGATCTCTGGCAGTAAACACAGAAAACCCTCCCCATCTCTGTGCAGAGACTAGTTGCCTAGCAATGAAGTCTCTGATTTTATGGTCTTTGAGGCTTACATACACAAGAAAATGGCAGAAAAAAAAGGATTAGATTTAGAGTACTGTAACAGCCAGACTCTCACTCTGATTTGCAATGTTATGTGGACGTTATCAGGCCAGTGGTCTTTAGATAATGACCAAAAAAAGGAGTACAGACAAAAATACTGCATGACCAAAATCATAATCCTCAGTGAGTGGCACGCTGTACATTGACACTGCTCCATGGGTGACAGAACCCTCGCAGCCTTTTGACAGAGTTAATGAAATATTACACAAAAGTTAATCTCTGAGGTCAACACAGAGTTTGTTGTTAATTACATTTGCAGTAATCAAATTTAAAGCTTCATGGTGAGGAAAAGGATGGGGGTAATAACACCAGCTCAAATCATTTCCCAGATTACCTCAGTGGATGTTAACATTTCCATGACAATAGGTGTTGATTGATTGATTGATTGATTGATTGATTGGTTTCAGTGTGCTAAAGGATTGGCAGGAAGATTTCATGAGTCTGGCCAAGCACTGGTTTGTAGTTCAACCATCTCAAAGACCTCATATTTAAATGACCTCTTCTGGTGTGTTTAAAACAAGCTTAAAACTTTCAGCTAACGAGTTGCTGATTTTTAACTTAGTCTTAACTTGCTTGTTAAAGATGCCACAATTGGGTAATCATAATAATCTTCCAAATGAAATTGTAAAAAAACAATGCAACCAGTCATGGTGACATAGAGAGGAATATTACTCAATCACTGTTATTACAGACAGTGACCAAAAAACTACATTTTCTAACGTTTTCTGTCAGAGCTAGTGTTGGGTAAGTTACTTTAAATTAGTAACTTAGATACATTTCTAGTTACTTCTATCAAAAGTAACTCAGTTACTTCAAGTTACTCGTTACTTTCAGAGTAACTAGTTACTAGGGAAAGTAACTTTGGTTTTACTCAGAATTCTCTTGTTAATGTGTTGCTTCCGTAACTGGATACCCAGCAAGATTGCCAGTCTTCTAGCTTGCTTACTTGCCACAAGTGCACTGTGCCACCTATCAATAGAAAGGAAAAGATAATGTGCATATTTCCACAAGAGAAATCCCACGCCTGGATCGTTGACCGCCGCCATGATTCTAGCCTGCTTTTTACATCCAACACAAAAACTGCAGTCGTGGTGGTTTCGATTGTACTCAGGACTCGGAAATTCCGCCTTCTGAATAGGAAGATGTAGGTAACACCAGACTGCAGATGAGCTGCATACAGCATACATCCTGGTATTATTTATCTCTCAGAAACAGTTCATAACTTCCCTTCAACTCATTCATGTCACCTAAAAGGTAAACCTGTTTCTCCATCAGCTCTGATGATTCAGTAAGGACATCTCCTGGTTTCATCTTCATGTTTCCCTCTCATCAGATAACCAAACCGACATCATGACCAGCAGCTTTCACAGCTGTGGCTCCAGCAAACACCAGCTGATACTAGAAAGTAAATTCTAACAACAGCTGATCAAGCTTAAACGTGCTGCTGTTGTTTAGCGTGACCTCCGCTGGTTTCCTCTTTCTGGCGCAAAGTGGGCGATAAACAAACAAGAGAGAAAAGCCGATCAGCTGATCATTGATCAGTTTCATGATTGAAGTAGAAACAGGAGAGGGAGGGGGGAGAATGAAACTGTGTTTCTTTTCACCTCAATACGAAAACGCGCAATATTTTCTCTGAATACGAGACGATTCCGTTTTTTACGGGATGGTTGGCAACTCTAATAATTAACCTTATGAACAAAATAAAGTTCAACATCAGTAACATCATAGCACCCACCCAGCTGTATAGAAACTCTGTTATGCTAGCTAGCACGCAGTACGGAAAAAGTCAGCATAACGAAAATAAACTACACCTAAACTTGGTATCTGACCCAGATAGACTACAGGTCTTCTTACCTGAAGTTCAGTTCACCTGATACTCGGACGGGCGGCCGCTTCGGGTCTCTCCTCTTGCCTCCCCTTTCCCTCATCCACCTGCTGGCCTCCACCACTTGCTAATGTTATTGAATCTGTAGAAGCGATAGCCACCACACGAAGTAACGAATAACGAGTTCCTGGTTTTGGCATAATAACTAGTTACCATGCTCGTTACCACAATAATAACGTAGTTACTGTAACGTGTTACTTAATAACGAGTTAGTCCCAACACTGGGCAGAGCATTAGCGGTTTTTCAAAATAAACAGGTTTAAGGTAATTAATTGGTTTATACTGGGAACAGATTATGATAAAATAAATTCTATTGTTATTCTATTAAAAGCCTTCATTTTCTATGCTAGCATATGTGTCTGTGTATATAAGCACCAAGAAAAAGTTAAATTAAAAGTAACTTCAGAATTTAATTTAAGCGAGTAAAGCCAACATATATTTTTAAGCTACTTTAACTTAACTGTTGTGGATACGACTTAGTCAAATAATATTAGTAATTCCAACTAAGGTTGTGTTAAGTGTACCAGAATAATTTGTTTCCTTTAAACTTATGTCCCAAAGTTATATTCAAATCAATAAAATTGTTAATTTCTCTCTATTTCAATTAAGTAAATTTTACTTAAAAAAAATATTGCTTACCCTGATTTGTAGTTTTTAATAACGCCAATAATGAAAACAACAAAATTCTTTCACATCATTTATTAATGCAAAATTTGTTGCAAACAGAATAAGAATCCACATGTAAGGGAAATTGCTGTAATTTGTATAATGCAAATTACAAAACTTTTGTCTATGAACTAATAGCTTTAAAAAGCTCTATTCAAATAAAACAGGAACAACAGACAAGAGAAATGTTAACCAATGTTTCTCTTCCTCTAACAAAGAATAAAACACTGCCAGCGGTATAAAGTATCACAATTAGAAACTGATGCATCCACAAAATAACCAAAGTTTCAGACTTGCTGTTCTGGTGAGTTAACACTGATTATAGGTCAGCAGCTATCAAGGACCGGAATAAAGAAAAATTGCTTCAGTAAACTGAATAATTACAAAGTTGCTCTTCAAGCTACTCAAATGTACCAAACGCGAAACATTCATTATTGAAAGTTAAAATGTTCAATCAAAACATAACACAGAACGTGAGAACGAATGATGGTTATACAAATGTTTCACTCCTATTCACAAGAGCACCAGTCATTGGTAATTTACATAACAAAATGTAAATGGATGTGTGGTTTTAGAAATCTTCCTATCCAGTAGCAATTTTGTTCTTCAGCCCAAGGACTTTGGGGGAGAGCTTTTCCCCATCCAATCCCATCAACACTTTCTGAATGAATTCATAATAGTGCCTCAATTCCTTGGGGTAGGCTAGGTTTAGTGCATAGATTACTCCAAGCATCAATGCACAAGCTTGGGCCGGAGATCCAATGTTGTCCATGACTATCTCCCCTTCAACAAATATTCCAATGTCATCATAATGTCCATTTTGTCCATCCTCCTTGTTGATGACATAAATGCCCATGGTGTGCTTCTTTAGGCCTCTCTGGATGTCATCTCCTTCAATGTCCTAAACATTTAATAAAAAAGGTAAAAGAAAAACAATTAACTCTACAATTAAATTCCAATCTAGTCGTTTGTGTGTGTGTGTAAATATCTATCTAAGAAGTGTGTGTATAGATGACTTGCTAACAATGACTTACCAAGTACTCCCGAATAAGGCTTCCGTCCTCTTCACCAAGGTAGAGGCAAAGTGCCCTGAGAACTGCTTGCCTTTTCACTTTAACATCACTTTCAGCCTGTTTAAAGAGAGTTGCTGATTAAACCAATTTGGAAAAAAACAACAACAATGTCTGACATTCGCAATAAGTAAATTTTATCATAAGTCAGTTCAAACATAGTAAATAAAATTTATATATGAAAATTTCAAAATTTAGATTGCTTGGCCGGTCACCTAAAATGGCTTATTTGACTCACCAGTGACCTGCCACTTAAGACAAATTAAATCCAAATAGAATTTGCAATATTCAGATTTACCTCTTGCATGATCTGCAAGTGGTGGGCAAGTTTCTGCCCAGAAACACCGCCCTTCTTCTGGAAAACTGTCATCAGCTGAGGTGTAATTCTGTCTAACTGTGCCGCAAAGGTCGTCTCCAGTTGAAGTGTTGTAATACGCTGGAATTCAGCATTTACCTGTATCACACACACAGAGAGGAAAAAAAGAAGACTGGTGCTTAATCATTGGTATGATTATTTTGTTATTTCTTCATTAAATGCTACAATGCAATTGCCATCACTTCATAAAGCATAATTAGCATATGGGTTAGTATACAGTGCATGAAGGATGTTACTACTGTTAATCAAAGAAGAAATGAATGGCATCAGTCCATTTAGCGGGTTTAAAGGGTTTTAAAAAGCAGATATTTGTCTGTTTCAGGTGGTTGGCAACACATTTTCCTGTGCTCTTTGTCCGCTGGTGGGAGTGTCTCGCCTGTGAGGTCAGCACCTCTTGGTGGTGAGAGGTCTTAGGGGTTTTAACTTGACCCATTTATTTTTTTTATCTTATGAGCAACAAAGTTTGTTCATCACATTTTTAATTTACATTTGTTTAGCACATGCTTTTAACAATCTGAGGCTAACTAAAAACTAATAGCTAAATAAAAGGTTTTAGGTTAATTCACAATTGATAATCTGATTTCACTCTATTAATTATTGAGATGATTAATCAATCATTTCAATAATCAAACTCACGATAAAATAGTTTGGGTATATGTAGTTGGTTATATGTAGTGCAAACTTACTTAAACAATCAAATATTTTTTATTTATAAGAAAAATCAAAAATTTATTTTATTCATGTTTCTACACTTTAAGTCACTTATGTTTTTCATACACAACTTGTATTTTAAGTGCTGCTCAAATAAATACTCTGTACGGTACACAGGTCAATCACTATAAATGCCAGCCTCTTTATACCTATATTTGGGATCGTCTTAATCCAAGTGGCCCAGATTAATTAATGTATAACATAAGGAATTACTGAAAAGCAAACTCAGCAAAAAAAAAAAAGCATGCCTTTACCTCATTAATCTGGAAAAGTGCAGGCCACCTAGCTTTAAACTCCCCAGCGGTTGGACTTCCCTGCACCACCTCTTGTCTACGGTAGGAAAATGTTCTTGACATCTTCTGTCTTACATCTGAGGCACTGTTTCTTCGTCTGACGTCGGTCAAAAGCTCAACCCTGATGTTTTCTAGACTGTCATCCGTTTCGCCAGCTGGGTGTAATGGACAAAAATTGACCTCAGCCTTTTTAGGTTTCTTAACATTTTTGGCTGGGAGGCAATCATCACTGGATTTGTTTTTCAAAGCATTTATAGTCACTTCAGGACAGTCAATGTTGCGCATCTTTGTCCTGTAATTAGCCATCTTATATTTCAGGCTAATCATCCAGCCATAGTAACCTGTGGCAGATGGCTCTCGCAGACAAGGGAATTTTTTGATCAGTGCCCCTGCAACTTCATCTATTTGGTAATTTTGAGGATAAGCAGTAAACTGAAAAATCGCCTCAGCTAGCTTCTCTAAGATGTCAGATTTAACACCTGGAGTAATCTTGAGCCGAGTTCCAGTTTCTCTGAAGGTCTCATTTCCACGCTGAAGTTGCACCTCTACATTGAATGAAAATCGAGGAATAGTAAACTCGCGAGGCCATGCACATGATCTCAGCTCACTGTCTGACTGTGGTAGAATTATGGTGCTGTCTGAGTTGGATGAAGACGATGAGAGACTGGAGTTTCTTTGAATGCTTTCTGGACTTGCAGAGGAGTCAAGACTGCATGTGGGATACTGCTTTGACAAAGTTGCACTTGTATCCAGATTTGCCATGTACACAAGTTTGATTGTACTTCGGTCTTGAATGTCTTGCATTGATGTTATGTTCATAAACTCATTATTGAAGTCAGGATCCATGAATTGAATACGAAAGTCTCTTTCAATTCCAAATGCTTGGCAAATTGTGCTCTGAAGATCAGTCAAAGTTCTTGGCATCCCAGATGGAACGTCAAGTCTCCTAAAATCATCATCTGCCACGATGACTCTCAGCTTCAGCTGCTCTGCCATTCTTCAATCTGATTTTTAAAGACATTAGAAGAAAAAAAAAAGTTAAAATACTTTGCATTGAATAATTTTATTAGGGAGCACAAGAGTGCAGAACTGCAACACAGGTTTTACGGGTAAAAAGCAGTTTATTTAATTTTATTCTATAGCTTCATACTGGGTTTTTTTTTTTTTTTTTTTGCATACGTCAGCCAGAATCCTCAAAAAGTGTCACTTTGCTTTTAGTGGTATGTGTTGCAATTCATCCTTTATCAAAATGTTTTGAGCATCATCAATGATGTTTTTTTTAAGACACATGACAACATGAGGCATGTTTGGCCAAAAGAACTCAAATGTAATGGAAAAAAAAAATATTACCCTTGTGGGAAGTATCCAATCTTTATTAAAAATAAGCTAAACATTTGTGGTACCCCTCCTGTTGCCATGAAGATAACTGCAACTGAACACATGCAACTGAACACATGCAATTGAAGACAACATTTACTACCTTCTATATGAATGAATCTTTTAAGTATGACCATTCGCCGGCCTCCAATCCTGTAATCTGCCAAGGGGTACTGGTCTACCAAGGCACCAAGATCAACGAGGGAGATGTGTGATGTGGGAAAAAGTTCAAAACCTCTAAAATGCTCCCTATACCAGGCACCCATCTCTTTGACAATGAAGCTCAGGTTTTCCTCCACAACAACCATTTGGACAACTTCTGCAAATTCAGGCAATCCAGCAGAGCAGCCATAAACTACAATCATGCCAGGCCTGTAGTTTGTTCCATTTACAGAAGCATTCTTTGTGAGCTGAATATGGGTAATATCAGGGAATTTAATCCTCAAGTCTCGCTGTACATCATGATGCAGAATGTCAACAGAGACAGTAGAAACAGCTGAGACAGTTAGGCTCGGCCTTACAGTTGTGACAGACTCCAAGTGGTATGCCATCATGGACTGATGTTTCACTGCCAGTGACAGTAGCACATTTTTAAAGCACCGTGTGTGACGAACAACCTGTTTGAAAAAACTGTGCTTTGCCTCGAACCTCATGGTCCACATGCCAACAAGTGGCCCAAAGAATTTAATCATCTGTGGATAATGCTCCACAAAATGATGTTTTGGTAACAGCTTCAGTCCTGGAAACAGCTCTTTCAACCTACATCTGTGGTCAGAGACTCTAGACTCAAGGAAAGCAATTGATTGTTCTGTGTGTACTGGTGCAACAACTAAATGGCCTGCATTTGTATAGCGCTTTTCTAGTCCCTAAGGACCCCAAAGCGCTTCACACTACATTCAGTCATTCACCCATTCACACACACATTCACACACTGGCGATGGCAAGCTACATTGTAGCCACAGCTGCCCTGGGGCGCACTGACAGAGGTGAGGCTGCCGGACACTGGCGCCACCGGGCCCTCTGACCACCACCAGTAGGCAAACACGGGGTTAGTATCTTGCCCAAGGATATTTGGCATGCAGGCAGGAGGCAGCCTAGGATCGAACCACCGACCTTCTGATTAGTGGCTGACCTGCTCTGCCACCTGAGCTACAGCCACCAACTAGTTCAACAATGTCCTTTAGGTCCAAAATTACCTGCCAAGCTGTTTCATCTGGAGGTACCAAGTGTCCTACCAACAATGGAAGGAATCGTAAGAGACTCCAATTTTCATGAGCATTTCCTCCAATGCTTTTGTTCTGCATGAAAGTCCTGGGAATAGCATGAGGGCGATTACTCTTGTCTGCCCATTTGTAGGGAAATGTCAGAATGGACTCATTGAGGCTGTCAAGTGTAAAATATTTTTTCAAAATTAAGATATTCAGGCAGTATGCCAACTCAACTGGTAATATGCCCTCAAATATGTCATGTGCAATATCTGGAGGATATCCACTGCAAACACTGAAATGGGAGAGATGTGCAGAGAAAACACACCGTCTTTTAACACCGTGACATGGTTTTGCATTACTCTGTGCAGAACTTACATGCATTTCATGTGTCTCTTTGCTTCTCAGAGTAAACACACCTGAACTAACCTCTGTTTCTTGAATATCAGATCTTTTGGCCTCACAACATCTGCAAAAGTATTCACCTGAAAAACTCTCAATAAATCCAGAAATACTGTGTGCTCCTAAATTATCTGCTATGACACACTGTATTGTGCCCCTGACAAATTCTCCAAGATGTGCAATAAAAATCCCTTGACTTTCCAAAGTAACAAGATCACTCAACAACGGCTCTAGAATCTTTTCATATCCATATGTCTTTACATCTTCAGACTTGCAGAGTAAAGCCAGATAAATGGAAGTCAGTGATGAATGGCAAGCAGGTGGTAAATTGCTAAGAGTCCAATATATGGCACAGATTTTGTGCTTTTTACGGGAAGTGCCAAGTGGATTGCAAATCTCAAAATCGTCAATATACAAATTCAGTAAAACTCGCAATTCACCTGCTGATAAAAAACTGTTTTCTTTGAAAAACAACCCCTCCCTATAAGACCTGTAAATCACTTCTTCCCCACTTTGTTCTGTTATGCGACTACCATCCAAAACCTTAGCAAGAAGGTGGCAATCACTGAAAAGCTGCTGTAAAACCTTTAAAACTGGAACATACTGAAATGTTCTTTTATTTTTTTCATCCAACACATACTCTACAGGCTCTACAACTTTAAAATTTTCCTTGTAGAAATTTTTGCGCTTAAAGGATGTTGCCAGGGGACAACCTTTACCTACTGATTTATACACAGGATTAGATGTACACAGTGCAGATGCAAGTTCTTCAATGACTGACTGGTCTATTTGCAAGCTGTGACTGTTCAATGTGTCTTGGATAACTTTTGCTGCCGTACACAAAGATGCTGTGCCCAACAAATACTGAAATTCCTCCAAAAGTTCATCAACTGCAGCACTTGGAACGTGAAAAATATTTTCTAGTTTTAATAACACTGCCGCAAGCTTTAGCTGAACTACGTCTTCATGATAATTTGATGTCTCTAAATCAACAGGCTGTTCGTCACCCCACAATTCCTCAGCATTTGAAGCAACATGCTCTGCAGTTTCAGTTGCAAAAGATCCTCTGACAATATCCTCTTTGAAGTCTACCAGCGAGTGTAAACTGTGCTTGCGACTTTTGTGTGACTTAAAGGTACTGTAAATATTTGATTTGTAGTCACAACCTTTAAACATACATGTTACTGTCTCATTGTTTTTTAAATGACGGCTAATGTGCACAAAATATTCACGCTCTGTTCCTAATTCACTACAACAACATAACTGACAGGAAAAAGTTGTAAATTTGTCAGAGTGCTCTGGGGTATTGCTATGATTCCTTGACAAGTGTGTCAGAAGTGAATTCCAAGTCTTTAAAAGACATGGACACTGAGGATATAGGCACTTAATGTGATGGCCACGCCCAAAATGACTATGTTTCAGTCTATAGTGCTTAAGAAGTTCTGATCGTCTAGAAACTTCTGCACTGCAGTCTTTACACTTCCACATAAACTGGACATACAACAAAGAGAGAAAATTTGAAACAAAAACAAAAAACACACTTAGTACTTTACACAAAGAAAACTTTAGCTGTGGTTAACCTACAAGAATGGATGCATCTTAGAAGTATGCTTGTAGGCTGTATTATCTAGAGCATTCTTTTCCCAACTCTGTTGCTTGAGGATGCCCATCCTGCATATTTTTGATGTTTCTCTGCTTCAGTGCACCCTGGCATATTAACTGTGTCAGTGACAGACTTGTGCACAACTTGAAGAAATTAGGCTAAACATTAGTTCAAATCAGTGTGGCGATGCAAGGAGGCATCTAAAACAATGCAGAACAGAGGTCTTTGAGGAACAGGGTTGGGAAACACTGATCTAGAGTGCACCTAAAATCTGATCAGGTTAGAAAGCAATACCATAACAGTGCCAATTGAACAATCAAATAAAAGGAAAAAATAAAAACTAATATGTTACAGCCAGCAACTTTCATGTTCAACTTTAAATAATTTTCTCTAAAGGATGGGAACTGTTGGCAACACATGGAATCAGTGTTCTACGCCCTAGTCTTTAAAAAAAAAAAAAAAAAAAAAAAAAAAAAAAAACTGTACAAAATATAGAGGCATCTTTTCTTAAACTATATTAATCATATGTAATAATTGATATTAATTAATATCAATATTAATAATCACAAGAACCCTTAAGATGAGATAGATAAACTTGTCAATGCAATACTGTCGTGATAAATATGTAAGGAATTTGCATGTACTTACCAAAATAACACAGTTTCCTTGAATAAACAATAACACACAAGGGGAAGAAAATCTGCCAGAAAAGGAACACAAATACAAAAAATTAAAATGAGGACTTTAGAAAGACAAACAATTACCATTTCCAAGCCACTTCATGATACTCCCTTGTAACAAAACAAATCTTACTTGTGCCTCTGTAAAAACTACAGATGGCACGATACCACTTTTTTTTATGTCCGATACCGATATCATAACTTTGATTATCTGCCGATGCTGATGTGAATCCGATATAGTGTATTTTATAATAAAACTGGGTTTTTAAATAAATATTTTGCTGCATTTTGTATAAGTTCATACTCAGTTTAAAAAAAACATTAAAACTATTCTGTTATACCTGTATGCAAAAAATACACTGCACCCAAAATATTTTATACTTCAGCAATACTGATCAACCTAAAAAACTTACACCATCCTCCTTACTCAGGTATTCTAAACAGCACATAGAAATATTAAACAACCTAACTAATAGGGCTGCCAACTCCCAGCAAAAATATTAGGAAACCACCCCCCACCCTCTGCCTCATAATGCTTAACTGACGTAATCGACTTTAATGCACAGAAACAATTATTTTCCTACAATAATTAGATTCAACATTTTTCTTCAATACAGTTGCAGACAGCACAGATGGTACCTTCCCAAAGGAAAAAGTGCTATATGTACTACTATTACTAGGGTATATATTAGACTTAATATTTACTACATACAATAATGGATTTCTATACATTTAACCAGATCACCACTTTGCTTGTAAGATTTAGATAATTATTTATTAAAAGCTAGACATTTTAAATGAGAATAAGAAAGAAAATTATTTATGCCCCCCTTTCCTTGTTAATGCCCTACCTGGCCCCCTGACAACACTTTGCTAGATCCGCCCCTGCACAGTTACCAGCTGTCAGCTACTTAGAAAAGGATCCTGGTGTTATTTGTCTCTCAGAAACAGTTCATAACTTCAACTCATCCATGTCACCTAAAAGGTAAACCTGTTTCTTCATTACCTGTTCAGCTCTAATGATTCAGTAAAAACATCTCCTGGTTTCACCTTCATGTTTCCTTCTCACCACATATACAAACTGATATCATGACCAGCAGCTATTACGGCTGTGCCTTCAGAAAACACAAGCGGATACTAGAAAGTAATATTAAAAAATTCTAGCAACAGCTTATCAAGCTTAAACGTGCTGCTGTTGTTTATCTGCCGTTTTCCACTTTCTAGCGCAAACTGGGCGATTAACAAACAAGAGAGGCAGGACTAGCGACAGAAAAGCCATCAGCTGATAATCGATCAGTTTCATGATTGAAGTAGCAACAGGAGAGGGAGGGGGGAGAATGAGGGAAGAAGTTTTAGCTGTTCAGCATGAAGACACCGAATAACTCCAGCTTTGTGTCTTTTTTCATTCTAGCTGAAGTACAAAACAAATCGCTTCCTTTCCCCCTCAATACAAAACTCCGACAGCCAGTCCAGCTGTGGCTCCATACATCGGTTGTTAAGCTCAGCATGGAAATACTATGCAAACATAAAGAGATGAACTTACACACTTGCTTTACTTCTCTGTGTTAGTTTTCTCTGAGATTAAATGCAGCGGTTTGGAAACACGTAGCGATGTTTCAAATGCTAAACCAGACCGCTGACAGGTCTTGCACTCAACAGCGCTATCAAGTGAAGCAACTTCTTTTCTGAGTTAATTTCAGTCCTGACAAACCTCACTCTCAGTGCCTTTTGAGCTCACATTATCGGCAACCACGGAGTTATTCTCCTCCACAGTTTTCAACCATTATTTGTTTCTGCACAAAAGACGTTGTGCAATGCCAATCCTACTTATTTATTTCCTACTGCACCCCTGACTGTGCAGGTGCGTTCAGAAGCCCCCTCCCCCGCCCGACTATTCCTTAATGCCAATGTTGTGGCGGGAGGGACGATTTCTCAATTTAAAACTGCAGGCTGTCTGTACAGTGAACTTTGCAGCTAACTACAACAGAGAAATTGCCTCGTTACATAATTTGTTAGTACAAAATGTGCCACCAGAACTAAGCTAAAAACATGACAATTTAACGTAGCAGTTTTAAATTACTCTTTTAATAGAGCAGTAGCTAATAGAGCACATAGCTAGCTTGAGTCAAATCACGACAAAGTTCAGAGGTGTACAACTACTTAGACTTCTTTCTCCATGTGCACACGTCTTAAAGAGTCAACATGCTTTGACTGAGGTAAAAAAAATAAAACAAAAACGACCGGAAAAGGTTTACTTACCAAAGCTAGTCCACCTTTACACGAAGTTGTGTGATTAACTTGAGCCCGCTTGCAGCACACAAAACGTCCGCTTTCAGTCCGCGCGCAAAATGGTGGCCTGTCCTAACGCATGCGCAAAATGGCCCAGGAGGAGGCTATGAAAAACATACTTAAGCATTTTGAGCTACATTTAATTACAGTTTTTGCCCGTTGCTTGAACACCATGAACCCATGCCTAGACTAAAGTAACACAAGTTGAAGCTTTTGTTACCATACCTCAAACACATGTACCCCTACCTTAAACAAAAGCGCTGCTTTGCACCCCAGTTCCAATTATGCAACACACCTACTCCTTTATGCAACACACATGGTCCTGCATGCTACACTCCATTTCATACATAAGACACTTCGCTCACAAAATGAAATTTCAGGGTGCCATTTGGAAAACACATGTATCCAAAATACAAAACACATCGGGTAATTGCAACCACTCAAATACACGCCTGAAGGCACTTACTTGCAAAACCGAACACCAATTAGCCAACTACAAAAAGCCCTCAGCGTAGCCATTTCAAGAACTTTGCAAGCATGGATGGAGGGAGAGCAAGAGGAAGAGGAAGAGGTAGAGGAGGAGGAGGCCGAAGAGGCCATGCACGGACCCATATTTCTGATGAAATAAGAGCAACTTTGGTGGACCATGTCATCAACCATGGCCTGACTATGAGGGAAGCTGGGCAGAGAGTCCACCCACATCCGAGCCGCTTCACAGTGGCATCTGTAATACGAACATTCCGACTAGAAAACAGGTCTGTCTTCACCTCCATACCTTCTGCTCTACTCAGATGGTTTTATAGCACTGTTCTACAGTATATCACATTACCATATCAAGTGTATGGGGTGCTAATGCTCCTTTTGCAGCCAAAGTGGCTGATTCCTTATATTGAAGTACAGTGTTGTACAGTGGATGACACAGTACATACAGTAAAGTACTGTAAGAAAAATAAGCAAACCGATGACAATATGTGGTTGTATTTCTCCAGAATGACTCGAAGACCTTCTGGGGGAGGACGGCAACGCCTGTTCACACAACAGCAGGAACTTGCCGTTGTGGACCTAGTGAGGGCAGACAATGCCATCCGTCTCCACCAGCTACGACGGAAAATACTTGCAGACAGGCGAGTGTTCAGCAACATAGACCATGTGAGCATCACCACCATCAGACGCATCTTGGGTAAACACAGCATCACCATGAAGCAGCTCTACAGAGTCCCATTCGAGAGGAACAGTGACAGGGTCAAAGGACTTCGAGCTGAATATGTACGGGTACGTGTAACTGTCCCTTACATTTACAATAGAGTATTGGTGAAGTCCAGTAGCAGCTGAATATGTACCATATCAGTACCACATGGATCTATTCTGAGAGCTACACAGGTACCTGTGTGATGGGGTGAGGGTGCTGTATGTGTAGCACTGTAGTACAGGGATATGTTCCCCTTTTTTTCAGAGAATCTTGACCATGGATGGAGCTGCACAGCCTCATGAATACATTTTCATTGATGAAGCTGGATTCGACCTGAGCAAAACAAGACGACGGGGTCGTAATGTAATTGGCCAAAGGGCAATTGTGCACATCCCAGGGCAGCGCGGGGGAAACATCACATTATGTGCCGCCATATGCCTTCGAGGGCTTCTGCACCATCATGCAATACTAGGTCCATACAATAGCCAACACATACTCACATTTCTAGATGCTCTCCATGATAGTTGTACAGAACAGACCAGATCAGCCCAGGTTTGTGGTGATATGGGATAATGTCAGTTTCCATCGGGCTGCTCTGGTCCAGGCCTGGTTCTCCAACCACAATCAATTTGAAGTGGTATACTTGCCCCCTTACTCACCATTTTTGAACCCTATAGAGGAATTTTTTTCGGCTTGGAGATGGCGAGTATATGACCGCCAACCACATGCCCGCATGCCTCTTCTGCAGGCAATGGAACAGGCCTGCGGCGACATTCAGGTGACAGCAATCCATGGATGGTTTCGACATGCAAGAGGATATTTTCCCCGGTGCCTAGCGGGAGAGGACATTGCTTGCGATGTCGATGAGGTCCTGTGGCCAGACCCCAACAGACGGCGGGATCCATGAGCCCACTTATGCACAATTGTCATGGTTTTTTGTGTTTACAGTATAGTGTTTTTTCTATTGCAGTATTATTTTGTTGTTGTTGTTGTTTTTTGCTTTATCTGAATTCATGGTACTGCAATGTACAATATTGAGTAGGTCTATTTGCGTTTTTGGTTGTTTGAAAATGTGTCTCCTGTAAATGTGCCTTCTGAATAAACAAGGACTGCAGTGTTTTATATAAAGAAGACTAGTGTGTTCCCCCTGATCTGTCAGTGTTTGCATATGATGCAAGTATGTGTCATTTTGTCAACAGAGTTACATTTTGACAAAGGAATGTTAGGTTTTGACAGCAGAGTTTTGTCATGGTCCTGGGTCATTTTGACCCAGTGTTCTTAGTTTTTCTGTAGTTTTGTATTTTGTTTCTTATGTCCATTGGATTGTTTGGTTTGGTATTTGGATTCCCTCTGTGTCCATGTTTTTATTGTGGTGTTTGCTCTGGTACCGTGTTCCCATCCTATGTGTTCTGTGTTCTCCTCATCCCCTCGTATTCATCCTTCTTCTCTGCCTCTCTCTCTGCCTCTCTCTCTCCGTGCTCATCTCTGTGTACTGTGTTGTGTTTAAGGTCCACATCTTGGTGTCAGTATCGTCAGTTTCGTGTCCTCCCTGCTCGGCCATGAGTAATTGTCTTCAGCTGTGTTCCCCGTGTGTTCCCACTTCCCTCGTTACCTTCTGTGTATTTATGTCAGAGTGTCCCTTTGTTCTGTGTTGCGTCGTCCCTCTAGGTTGTGTGCATTTTCCGTGTCTTCCCAGCGCCTCAGCTTTTAGTTGCTCCCAGTATAGTTTTATATGACTTCTTATGTTCCTGTTAATAAAGACCGGCCTTTGAGTTCATTCCCGTGTGTCTAGAGCCGTGCATTTGGGTCCTCTCTTGCCTTCACACAGCCGCCGCATGACAAGTTTAGGTTTTGGGAGTAGAGTTTCAATTTGGCACAGATGTGAATGGTATATTTCCCAGTGTTGTGTCATGTGTACTTGTGTGTACAGTTTTGGCACAGAGAGCGGAGTTTTGCAAAATGTGTTCAAGCAGTGGGCAAAAACTGTAACTAAAATTAATTGGATTAAAACGCAGGGAATGTATTCTGGAGTTACTCGAATTATATATGTGGACAGGAATTACTCATTTAAATTATAAAGATATACCAAAATAAAATATGCTATATCTAAAAGGAGCCAATATCACTTTTTTCAGTGTAGCATCAATCATATCTTTTGAGTTTTCCCTTCTTCTTGCTGATGATTAAGTAAGCGAAATTAGAGCTTAATGCTCACTAAAAGACTATCGTACCGCTAAGTTCCTTTGCAGTAACAAAACAAAAGCACGCTGAAGTATCGGAGATGCTTCTCTTCTTTATCTCATCCCAGCCTATCCAGCCTCTGACGGAACGGTGAGCTTGCAACGCCAAATGACTAGAGCAGTACTGTACAGCAGATGATTTGAAAATGCACTTTATGTGACACGTACCAGAAGAGAGCGTGAGAGTGCCTGCTTTGAGAAAAGAGTCTGCTGATGTTCTCCTGCATTTTTAATTAATTTCATCCTTAAACTTCACCCCCACTGCATCTCCCACTTGCCAAAGCTCTTTAGCAAGCGAACCACTGGGAGAGATGCTCCACATAGCATGGCTCCTAAAAAAGCTGGAAGATGACACAGCCCCTTTCAACTGGAACCATATATAATCAGAAGTGTGTGTGTGTGTGTGTGTGTGAGTGTGAGAGAGAGAGAGACTTGTACTTTTTGACCAGAAAATAACAGGATAATGTTCAGGTCCTACTTTTAATAGAAATCTTTTAAAATATAATTATCTCTGTATATACATGACCTCGTCTTTGGACAATCATTGGCTTTTGTATGCTTTAGTTCATTAGCTTAGCTACCAAATCTGAATGCGTTCCATTTTTGCAGACTATTTTTTCAAGCGTCAAGAGGCACATTATTCCCTCAAGAAAAATATGTCTCTTCTGTTTACTAGTTAAGAGATTGAGACATGTTTCAGAGCAGATATTGTGCCTCCTTTTCTCCTCCTTATGGTCTATTTTTGTTGGCAGCATATCTCTGTCTCTTTGAGCACAGACTTTTTGGATAATCTTCCAAAGTGTACTGTAAAGTTTTTCAATTGATTTCCTTCCTTCCAGTTGGCCTCGTTTGAAACTTCAGCAGTGTGTATGTATGTTACTCTGTGATTTAGTCACATAGAATTACCAATGGCAACCTTAAGGGGAGGAATCAAAGGGGTTATTTTTGCTTTTTTAACCAGCAGTGAGGATTTCATCTTCAAAGGTATGTCCTTGCAGTCTAGCTGAAAAAGAAGGTGATGTTTACGGAAACGGATCAAATTTTTAAATTCAGTATTTTCACATTTTGAGCCAAGTTTGCCGCCAGTATATCTAGAAGGTGTTATCATCATACCAATGCGCTGGCTTAGGTTTCAGCTACCTCGAACATTTTATCTCTTTAGGTGGAGACAATGGTGAGAGAAAACTTGGAAGAAAATAGATGAATATTAATTTACGATGTGTGACAAGAGCAACACTATGCAATTTAGTAGCCATATTCCCAGGATCCCACCGACCTCCCAGGTAACAAATGGTTTCCTCTCAATTTAAAACATAGAGTTCTGCGCAAAAGTCTTGAGTCACCACTCATTTCTTTATATTTTCCTTCAAAGGAGACAGAATATTTAAAGTGGTCTTGAACAAAAGTTCTTCAGTCTTTAAAAGGTTTTTGCTCTTTTTTTCACTATTTTTCAGTCATCCTGTGTACGTGACCATTTTCAGAGGAATGTTGCTTTTATTTTTGTTAAACCACTAAATACTGTCCCGTGAATCATTAAATATCACACTTTTTTTTTGATTTCTCCAAGAATGCTACTGAAAGGATAAGTGTGTGCCACTGTTGAGATTGGTCAATGGTGTGTGAGTGTGTGCACAGGCATCTGAGTGTGTGTGTGTGTGTGTGTGTGTGTGTGTGTGTGTGTGTGTGTGTGATGTCCACTTTCAAGTCTTTTCTCTTAGAAGGCCACGTCTCTGCATCATAAAAAACAAAATTGGACTTTATTTTGGCTCTCGCTCAGGTAGTTTATGCTGCTGCCCTGCAGCCATGGTAAGAAGTATGAGCAGTGCTGGAGCAGTCATTTTGGAGATAGCAAGACTTCACAGCACACAGGAGGCTCTGGAAATGATCGTGCACTCCGAGTGTGAAGATGCCGCCTCATCCTCCTCTAAGGACATGAAGAAGGCCTCCGACGAAGAAACAGACCAGCTAGAGCATAACTATGACTCATTTGAAGGTGAGAGTGGAGGGAAGATGGTTGAAGCAGTGACAGGATGGACTTCTCCATCTCCATATTTTGGCCTCTGACAAAGACTGCAACGCTCTGCTATGTCCCAGCAGCCAGAGGTTTGAGCCCGGGACCTACACACCATGCCACCCGCTATGCACTGCTGCTGATGGATGAAATCCTGCAGCAAATTGTGGCCATGACAAACCTGTATGGGAAACACTGGGGTGCTCATTTTGGACAGTTTACAGTTCAAAAAAAAATCAATCAATTCAAATCTGATAAATATTTGAATTGATAAAAAGAGTTGGGAGCACCATGTGGAATTTTATATGCAAAGACCACAGTGTGTTCATTTGCAACTTCTGCTCCACCGCTGCTGGAGTCCCTCTTTTTTAAAGGGTTAAAATCCAAAAACTATAATATTTAGTAGATTTATAAATTTTTTAATATTTGATATTTAGATTTCAGGCTGAAGTAGTTTTAAAATACTTTGATTTAAAATGGGAAAAAATATCACTCTATAGTGGTGGAAGGTGGCATTTTTAGGCTTTAGGGTAAAAAGAGTCAGGATTTTTAAGGATCAGCTAAGATATGTTTAGAGGATTACTTTTCATTTGTGCTTCCCTGATCCTTGATTTATGACTAAGTTAGTCTGGTTGCCCTAAATCAAACCTTGTCACAAGGAGAGCAGCTCCAGTGTCCTCTACAGTACAGTTCTCGTTACGTAATACCATTTCTGCTGAATAAAATGAATGTTCAAAATCCATGCCCATTTCACAAAATGGTATGAAACTTAATATTAGAATAAGTTGAGGAGGTTTGGTAGAGTAAGTGGGTACCGTAATGGACTGACTAAATTGGGACTGAGGCCTTCACAAGTATCGCAATGCAAGGTCAGCTGCATGTTGTGTGTGTGTGTGTGTGTGTGTGTGTGTGTGTGTGTGTGTGTGTGTGTGTGTCAAGACAAGAGCGCGTCTGGTCTTCACACTGCAGTAGATCCTCAAGTGAAGAAAGAATCTCATTTCCTCGTGGCTGAAAGGCTCGGGATGAACTGATGCGCAGAGTTAGCAGCCCGTGTAAAATTGACCATGAAAGTCGCTCATTTCAGATCAAAGTCAATACAGCCCCTCTTGCCTTGCCTGTTCAATGGCTTCAGTGCATTAGAGGTTGCCAGAAGGCTTAGAAGTGTTCTCTCTCAAAGCCATACCAGTGACCAGTGACAATGAGATAAGGGCTCCTCCTACGTAATGGAGAGGTTGCAGATGGACATATTTTGTACACATCAGCTTCAACCATGTCCCAACGTAGAATGACCGGATGGTTAACTAATGTTAGCCACTACTTAGAGCAAATTAAGCAAGCAGGTAAATGAAGAGTTAATTTTAAATAACAAAACCAAAGATAGACTGTGAGTTCAGGATGTCTCTCTCCAGTGGAATTTTACCTCCGTTTCTCTGTTTTTTTTTTTAAATGAGAGAATAATGAATTATGGTTGAAGTGTGAAAATATTTATGCACAAAATGAGAATAAGATGAAACAAAATCATTCAATTCTGTTGAAGGGAAATGATGCTTGTCCACCAAACTGTTTAGAGCAATATTGTGCTTCCAGAATAGATGCAGACACTGTTGGTGTATTTACTTTGCAGTGTTGTGAGAAATGAACAGAAAAGAACTTTTTTTAAACCTTCTTTGATGCTTTCAGAGTACCGCACATGGTGGCCACAAATGACAACATCCAGTCCCTGTGGCAAAAGCAAGCCAACGCTGAATGTAAAAAAAAAATCAAAATGAATAATTTGAAAGTGACAAATATTTATCTGCAAATCTACAAAGAAAACGGGCTTATCATTAAAACATAGGATGAGTTCTTTTTAGTCCAGTGGATTAAAAAGAAATTTTCTTTTTTTTTTCAATTTGGCAACTGACTAAAAGAATCACAAATATCCCGCAGGGTAACAAAATCGTTTTAGAAAATGACATGAGAGCTGTTAAAATGCATGAGGGTCTCAAAAGCTGCACAAAAGGAGTGTCATTTCGAAAACAGAAATGGCATGGGGAAATGAACGCATAGGGCTGTGCAAAATTGAAAGCATACAATGATCTTGACTAAGACTTCTGCTCTCTTTACGGAACTGGAATCTCTCCAGGTTCCCAGCAGCTGGCTGCATTTGCCTTCCCTCCATGTAAGTTGAGGCTTCTCACAGCTCTTCACAAGCCAAGCAATTAAAACATAGATACACTTAAAGTATGTCCCTTTAAATTGCCTGAAACACTTTTTAAGCTAATGTTCTAAATATCAGGAAATATTTAAATATTAACAACCAGCTGGCTAATTAACTTCAATTTAAAAAAAAAAACCAACTCATTTATACCAACGTTCTTGCAACAAACTACAAAGTACTCCTGACTTCAATGGACCTTGGAGAACCTTTACACCAAAGCATGTCTGTAATACCTCACTGCTTTCTTCTTTTTTTTCTGTTCATCAAACTTCCTTCATTTCTGCATCACTGACTCGATCAGCATTTTGTTTGTTTCCACTGTCCAAAATGTTGAACAGGAAGCTAGATTGATTAATGGCATTTCATTTTTCCCAGCATGCAGTGTGAGAAACCCTAGAGTTTTCTGATATATGTCCTCTAATTAGAGCAAGCCAGCTAATGAGCCTCATTTGGGCTCGGAAAACTAATAAAGGAACTCTAACGCGGAGGTGATGCCCCGTGGCAATTAGATAAGTTACCAGACAAGCAGTATTTTTGTTTTCAAGAGTGCTTCTTGGGGCGCTTCAATGCCAAAAAAAAAAACATTGTTAAGTGTCTTCATTACCTTGAGATGAATTTGTCCGTTATAGGCATCAATTGATCAAGATTGATCGGGCTAAGGAAACTGATGAAACTCCAGTCGGCGTGCCTGGCTGTAAGAACAGCCTTGTTAAAAAGTAAAATGATGACCGTAATAACCTGCTTCACTTACAGGACAGTTAATTTGCTGAATTTACACCAAATTACATGAACAGCTGTTGTCACGTAAACTACATTACACACCAAGAGAAAAATCCATTCTACTTCCGTTGACTGATGGGTTAAGAAATCACCTGTATACATTCATATGCCGTAGCCTCCAATAGGTAGGTATATGCATTCACCAGCCACCAGTTAATACAAGTATCTAATCAGCCAATCACATGGCAGCAACTGGGTGCATTTAGGAATGTAGGTCAATGTACGGTAGAAGTTCAAAACGAGCATCAGAATGGAGAAGAAAAATTTAAGTGACTTTGAACGCCACAATGAACGCTCTTTAAATATTTCAGAAACTACTCATCTCCTAGGATTTTCTCTCAAAACCACCTCTTGGGAGAAAATGAGCAGCAGTTCTCCAGGTAAAAAAATGCCTTTTTGATGTCAGAGTCCAGAGGAGAAGGAGCTGACTGCTTCAAGCTCATAGGAAGGCAACAATAACTTAAACATTACAACCAAGGTATGCAGAAGAGTAGTAGTAGTATCAGAAGACCACACTGTGTGCCACTTCTCTAAGCTAAGAACAGGAAACTAAGGCTACAATTTGAACAGGGTCAACAAAACTGCATAAGAAAACATTGGAAACGCATGTCTGGTCTGATGAGTCCCAATTTCTGTGGCAACATTTGGATGGGAGGGTCTGAATTTGGTGGAAACAATTCAGTTGTATTTATATAGCATCAAATCACAACCTCAAACACATCACCTCACAGCAATAACACAAAGGGATGGATCCATGCTGCCTTCTTGGTGCTGGTGGTGTAATGGTGTGGGTGATGTTTTCTTGGCACAATTTGGAACTTACAGTACCAACTGAGCATTATTTAAATACCAAAGCCCACCTGAGTATTGTTGCCGACTGCATCCACTGTATCCCCGTAAGCCCACAATGTTGCTTCTAGCAGAATAATGTGCCAAGTAAAAAAACTCAGATTATCTCAAACTGGTTTCTTAAAAACAACAAGGAGTTCACTATTTTGTCACTGGGTTTCAGTCTAATAGAGCAGGACATTCACATCATGAATGTGAAGCCCACAGATCTGCAGCAGCTGTGTGATGCTGTCTCATCAACATGGACCAGAATTTAGTTCGAATGTTTCCAGCACCTTGCTGAGTCTGTGCCATGAAGAATTAAGGGGGTTCAACCCAATACTAGCAAACTGTAACTAATAAAGTGTTGAATGAGTGTATTTTTAAAAAATGTTATCTTAATGTCTTACATTATGATTGACACCATGTGATTTAAGGCAGGGAAATATACTTTATCGAATTTAAGCCTCATAAGTGATGCACATTGATACACCTGCCCTGTCAAACTGTTCAAGTTGTGGTGTTCTTTGTGAAAGCTTCATAAGTGCTATTTGAGTGCAGTAAAGGGTCAAATCATGTGTAGTTAATATTAAAGTCAAACATAATATTTTTCCTTGATTATTTGGTCACATCCATATTTTAGTCAATGTGTGCCCTAACCAAACAGCAGTGGGAGATTCTATCATTGTTTTTCAGACAACAGAAAGGTAGGTATGTGTGCCTGCTGCATGAACTGGTGAATCTATTGAACAGAATATATGAATATGCAAAATCTGAAGGCAGGGGACTTGTTTTGTTTTTGTACTTGAAGCTTTCTGGTTTAGCTTTGTAGTCCAGGTTTAACAGGCCTATTACATGTGAGCAGGCTATGGCTGCTTGAAAGTAAGATTTCAGGTTAAGAGCAATAGAGGAATGCAGTGGCCTAAATGCGATCTTGAAGGTACCATAGTTTGAATTTGTTGAGCATGGTGTAAGACACTGACTTGTCACTTAAAGAAGATTTAAGTGGGAACACAGTAAAAAAACAAAACAATAATAACCAAATTTTTTGAATCACTGTGAAAAGCAGTTTATAGGTTTGGGATCAAATGCTGCTCTGTTACCACACTTCTTCATGAGTTGATCATTGAGAAAGGTTTCTAACTGCTTGTTTCATTCATGCCAATTTCAGTTGTCACTGGGCTTCAATTCAGAATTACAATTTTAAATCTTTCCTTCATGCATTTTAAGGACATGTTTGAATTCACTGAACATATTCTAGTATTATCTCTTTCAAATAAAACAGTTGCTTTATTTTATTAGATTAAAACAAAGCCACCCACGCTGGGCAACCAGGATTTAAAAAGAGAAGAAGAATTAGAAGAAGAAGAAAGTTTCTATGCTTGGTCCTAATTTGCTGCCAAGTACATTTCACACTGGTGGTGTTACAGATAATAGAACATAGATTAGAAAACTGATTAGTCTTCGGTATTTATTGCTGATGAAATTCAATTAAGAAAATTAGTTTCACTTTAATGGTTCACTTCATGTCTCCTTTATCATTGAACAGTCTGACCTAAATGTATCAAATTTCAAGTTTTGGGGCTTTAACTTGCTGCTTTTAAGTGGCAGCGTTTGTCTATTTTCCAAAAAGAAAAACAGATCAAATGAAACATGCCTCCTTGGCGTTTTATGCACCACAGTTGTTATACACGCTGTCACATCAGGTTGTTTTAAGTGTGTTACAAAACGACCAATTCTATCTTCTTCCTGTATAGCAAACGAGTTGTGCCAGTCGCAGACACTGAATAAAGCTGAAGGCCACAGGAAGTCTGTGGCAGGGCTGTTGTGGCTCTCCCACTATAAATCCTTGAAGGATTACCATCACAGTTCAGGCAGGTCTGATGTGTGTACACTGTGTGGCACCAGCAGAAAAAGTCCAGGACATCTTGAGTTTAGAGAAGGCTGATGCTAAAGCTTCCTGAACTGATTGCTGCAGGGCTCACTTTTGCTCAGCACCATGGTGGCGAGGGACAACATAATCCTCTCACTGTTGAATGACTCAGTACGTACTTCTAAATGCGTTTGCGTCATAAAAAATAATAGATCAAATGCACAGTCTTCCGTGGTGTTCGGTTTCTTTCGCTCTAGGGCACTATATGCCGGAGAAATGCTGACTTCTTCCAGCGCAGTTTTTTGTTTTGTTCATCTTCAGAGCAAACACAGCAGTTCCATCATTTTTCCACATCTGTTCCTCGCGTTTCAAAACAATATGAAAGCACAAGGGAGGTTGATCACTGGAGTGTGCCGTTATATTATAACAGATAAAGGATGGGAGAAGTCTTTTGCAATACAATGAGATATGACCATGAGAGTGCAGTCAGAGTCACATTAGGATTTAGACTTTGTGTTTGTCCAGAGGAATGAAAAAAGGTTTTTTGGCCCCTTTGGGGGCACATCTTGCCCCAAAGGCATAAGGTTTGTGAGATATGCTGGGACAAAATGATCAAAACCTCCGCAGCTTAAAGGGGAACTCCACAGATTTTACACATCAAAGTTTATTTACAACACACTGCATATATGCATGTTGTAGTATAAAGCCTCATGCGGTTCTAGAGAGAGCTACAGAAAACATGTCAAATCACATCAAGAGGCACTACAATTGCTTGAAGAGGTGTCATGTAAGTGCTAACTTGTAATATTGGGGTGTGGATTTAGAACGAAGCAAGCATGCCCGATGTCTGCTTGGGGCTAGGCTCACGCTACAATAGCCTGCTAGTAGCACAAGATACACAAATCTATACGTGTAAATTAACACAAATTGCTTTATGAATAATGTAAGTGGGGAATTTCTTGTTAGTTTTTTACATTTTACACTTAAGGCATAACTCGAATTGATCTTGAATTTGAAGCTTAAATTCCAAAAGAACCGAGGATACCCAATATCTTGCTTAGGGCTATGCTCAGGCTACATTAGCCTGCTATTAGCATGAGATACTCAAATTGCTTTGTGAATAATCCCTGAGAGGGGGGGCGTCTACATTTTACACTAAAGTCATAACTTGTAATAATCTTGGGGCGTGGCTTCAGTAAAAAGCAAACACACCCAACATCAGGCTGGGGCTAGGCTCAAGCTACAATAGCCTGCTATTAGCATAACACACAAATATATATCTGTAAATTTGGTGAATTAAGACAAAGTGCTTTGTGAATAATGTTGCTTTTTTATTACATTATCATACAGCAGAAATAAATAACACCATCATTCGTTTAATGATAGGTTTCTGTCTAGGTATAAAATTAAACTTTCTATCTGGATCTTTAGCAATGTAAAAGTGTTAAACCCCATGAGTGCATCCTTAAAGCACAGGTCACATGAATTTTCTGCTTCAGCAGTTTACATTTCAAAATCTGGCAACAGCTTTACAGCAAGCCTTTTAACTTACCAGCAGACTCTTGAATATGGCCCTCGTTTCTTGACAGATGTGGGACGATGATTCTTGCTGCCACTACCCGCCCCACTTTCTTCAATGACAGTTTGTTGAGCAGCTTGAACAGAGTCATTACAATAGTCCACAATGAGACAAAGGCGTAAATGACTGATTCACAAACACAATAGACAGTAAAATGGAAATATTACTAAGCTGTCAGTTTTTAAGTCAGTTTTTTGAGATTTTTCTTGTCATAATAATCCCTGCTGTACAATACCTCCTGACACCATGTTTGTTTATTTTAGCTTCATTACAATAAGACTGAATGCACAATACTGTGCAAAAGTATTGAGTCACCTTTTTTGTTCTTCATATACTACTACGAAAATGCAAAATGTGTCTAGTAATTTATTGCAATGTGCAAGCACACATGGAAATACAGAATATCAGGAAAAGACAGAGTTTGTAAAATTCAAACAAGCTTAAAAGTCAATATTTGGCCACCACTTGCACACTTTTGGTATGTTTTGGAAGCGCGATGTAAAAGAAATGCAAGCTTATTTAATTAGATAGAATAGTAAATGTGCCATTTAATTCAGCAAAAACGTGAAAAACATGTATACATTTATGTTAAAATAACAAACATTAAACAATAGTTTCTTTTTAATGTGTTTGTGCATTTATTTACCTTTCTGTGTAATTTTGTATTGGTGTCAGTTCATTCGATATTCTTTGTCTTTCGTGGTTTATTTTGAAAGCAATACTTGTTTGCTGTCATTGTGGATTTAGATTATGTTTTCCCCCTTATAGACTGTGGGCCACACTGGGATCATGTTTCATTTAGAGCATACTGTGCTGATGACAGCATATAAATGTAAATTAATCATTTGCTTTGAATCATAATGTAAATGAGCATAGGACTCTCAAGTCAAAGAGATTTATATTTTCAGTATATTAAAAGCTATTTGCCCTTAAAAATCAGTTAAATCTACATTTTCCAAAAAAATAACGATTGTGAAAAAACAGCAACACTGTAACTGACTATCAAGGCCAGTAGGCAAAGCTAACACCACACTCGCAGGGTCTTACTTTTTAGCATGTTGTTGCACCATTACACACAAAGTACACAAACATTATGTCATTATTTACTGGCGAAAATGAGCTTTACAAAATCTGTTGATAACAGCGCCAACAGTTATATTTACAGGCAATAAAGCAATGAATGGTAGCAGAGCAATAAAAACTGGGCCCTGCACTATTAATCAATTCTAACGTCGCTTTCCGTTATCTGGATTCTCTTACCCTAATGCTAACAATCAGGATAAGCTGGTTGAAGCTGGTTATCACCTCACTATGTGGTTTCACCATAGTAAAGTACACATACAGTACAGTTAGAAATCAACACAGCTGCTGCAGACAAAATACCGATGTGAGTATAAGTGAGAGTGAGAGGAAAAGTGCTGTGCAGTAGTTTAGTATTAAAAGAACTGCATGAATGTGTGAGCGATTGTTTTGCTGCAAAACTGGAGAAGGCCTGATATATAATAGGCTATTTGAAGGCAGGAGGGGAAAAAGCCAGCAAAATATTGACTCAGCTGTCCAGGTGGCTTGCCTCACACAGCCTTGCAGATGATGAAGCTGGATGTGGTAAAGTCCCAGGCTGGCATAGTTATATGTGGTATGTGGTCGCGAGGGCAGTTGAAAGTACTGCCAAATACTCAGACAGCGCTGCATAAGGCTGACGATAGGGAAATGAAACATTCAGTTCACAAGCAGCAGATCTGGTGGACAACTGCACACACACCCAAAACTCACAACATTTGTGGCATATGTCTAATAACTGCTTTTCAGAGTGGCCACTTGTGCGACAGTCATGCTGTTTAATCATCTTCCTTAAAAAATACTTTTTGTCCTCAAAATTTGAAAGAAATGGCATATTTCTTTCAAATTTTGTTTCATTGTTTCAATTGTTTCATCTTTTACTTCAACTTGGGAAAAACATGAGTGAAAACAAAAGGACCGTGCTTCTGCATTTCATTTCCATAAACCCAAACACTTGGAGACCTTAGCTTGCATGTCTGGAAGCAAATGGGGGGAAATCTGGAGTGTTGCATGCATGTAACAAGCTGTACAACAAATGTCCCCATTTCAGCTTCAACAAAAAAAAATAAAAACAAACAACAACAACAACAAACAAAAGCTCTGCGGAGTAGAGTAAACTCAAGTCATGTCGGGTAATTTGTTTTGCAGGCAATACCCCAGCACAGCATACCCCAAATACACGACAATGCCATTGTAAATCAGAATCGAGCAATCTGAATTGCCCATCCAAATCTATTTGTGATCATTTTAAGGAAAAAGAAACATTTGCTCTGATGAAAGCATGTTGAACAAAAAAGAAATGTCCAAAATGATGATTTGTGTCCCTGAAAAGACCCTCATTTCATACAGATGCAGAAGCTCATATAGGGTGGCATGAGTAATCTGACATCACAGCTTGACAGGTTGGTTCAGTTTGGGGTGTTGCTGTTGTTATTTTTAAAAAAACACACCCAAAAAACAAACTGTTACTTTGTTTAATTAGTCTGTGAAGTAAGTAATTTGCTACACTAATCGTCTCACACACGGATACAAACCGCTGTCCTAAAAGGGACATTCAGGATGTATATGACTTATTTCTGACTCAATAAAAGAAGAGTTAAGACTTTCTTCAGTGTCATGTCTATTTTAAAACTAAAATACAACATGAAGTTAACACAAAAGAGAATCTGATGAATGAATAATTTGTAATTATTCATTCATCATCTTCCAGGAATGGTGATGCTGTTTTCCAGAGAACTGCTTGGTCAGTAGGTGGTGATTTCATAACTGTTGATGTCTGATATAGGACATAACCTTCGGAGCAGGCTAGTTCTGAAGCAATAGCTCCCATGTCAGTATACCTTAGTAAGACATGATTCACCTTCCTAGCACCCAGGGTTGACCCTGAAGTTACCTGGATAAGAAAAAAGATCCTTCTTTGTACTAAAGGCCTCTGATCATGCACCACACCAACAATAGAAATATGGCAACAGCTCGCCAGAGCAGAGACAAAAGGTTAAAGAAGAACAAGACAGTACAGAAGGCTAAAGGTATGTAAATCAGCTTTAATCTTGCTGTAGCTGTTTTGACCTTGTACATTTGTGTATAAATGCTTGAGAATTCATTTTATGATGAGTCATAAAAAACAAAGAGCACATTCATTATTTCAGTATAACAAATGGGTCAGGGTCAGGTCCCCAGGGCTAAGCATCCAGGATTACCTGGAGAAACAAAGCAGGAGTTCTACAGAATACAGGAAAATTACTATTTTTATTATTGAGTATTACAATACAACAGAGAAAGTAACAAAAACCCATTTGCTCACAACAGACCGATATATTGTCATGGTGTGCTGTGTGGCACTCAAAACAGCAGCTTTAATGCTGGAAAACGTCACATCCAAACACAAAGCAAAGCTGGGGCTAATGTGATATAATGAGACACCGGAAGCAAAACAAGATACACTGACATAGGGCACGGACTATCAAAGTAAAACAGGAAACACGACACATACGCAAGGACAGACTCAGAGACAAGAGTTTCACACTGAGATATGACTGACTCTGGAACAGAGGGAACACCGAGACAAGGGTGGCCAGACATGAGACGTGGGACCAGGACAGGCACAGAGAAAACTTGGGGACAGAGACTAAACACAGGCTAAGAAAAATATAAAGGAAGGAAGAACTAAGATCACTAAACACAAATGAAAGATAACCAAAGCCAGGAATAACAATCATCAAAGAATATTAACTCAAGATCTGAAACACAAATACTGGGTCGCAGACTCAGTACTGTGACATATATGTAGATAAGTAAAGCTATAACTTTAAAAATGTCAGTTTCCTAATATATATTTTAGTTTATTTTCTAAATATGTGCAAGCAAGGTTTCTCTCAAGAACACTGAACTTTGGAAATGTGAAGCAAAAATTAGATTTGTTTTTAAAATACCAATATTTGATATCTAAGGTAAATCTATGGGTGTACTGTCACAGTTTATGTTTACCAGGACTATGACAAAACTTCCGGTTCATGTGGAATGACAATGCAATTAGTTGCTTGCCAAAAAAAAAAAACTGCCTATATTTACTTCTGGGAAACACTGCCTCTGTAGGACGCTCTTTTATACCCACACATATTACTGACCTGCTGCCAATTAACTTGCTTAGGGACAAAAAGTTCTTTTTAGCAGGCACGTGCAGGGGGGGGGGCTAGAGGGGCTTGAGCACCCGCCCCTTTCCTGATGGGTGCCCAAAGTGCCCTTTTGTTGAGGCAACTTTTTTTTTTTTTTTTTTTTTTTTAATTTTTATGTGTGTGTGCGTGCGGAGTCCTGTCTGTGCCCCTCAACAATAATATTTAACTATTAATCACAGTTTTGCTAAATAAAAGGATCTGGCTTGCATCAGTCACATTATCACATTTAACCAATGCAGAACGCGCTGGTTACGAGCCGGGAACGAGCTCACAAAGAGCACGCGCATTTTTAGCGGTCCGGAGCTGTAGGAGAAACACAAGTTAACTCAGAGACAGACTGATGCGACAAAACCAGTAAGTAGGTGTACAGCGTAAACTGTAGTGTATAGCACCCAGGAGTATTAGCTTATTATGTACACGTTGGTAAGCTGTCTTGTGGCAACTGACGAACTGAAACAAACGAGCGTGCTGTGTGTGCAACAGCGCGACAAACATTACCTGTCCTTTTATTAACTGCACAAGTAGTGCTGGTCATAGCTGCTGGCTACCTGTGTATGGCTGTCATGGGTCTGTAGCTCTGTCACCGTTTTAGGGAACATATTTAGTTTTAAAGTATTTAGAAACATATTTAGTTTTAAAGTAAGTTTCCGGGCTTTTCCTGCCTTTCTGGAGGGATTATATTTCACTAAAAAACGATCTAATATGCATGTCCACATAATTATGCATTATTATAATTATAATATATTAAAAAACACAAGCTGTATTTTAAAGAACATACATTAAGAAGCAGATTATATTAGATTTATATTTTAAATAAGACAAAATTTGGATTTTACAGCAGTAAAATGATTGTATCTCTACAGTTTAAAAATGTAATAAGCTTTGCCCCTGCACAGAGTGGATAGTGAAACAAATGGAATCATCATCAATACATTATTTCATATTTATTACTTCCCCCTCCTCATTGCTTTATTATTGTAGCTCTAGTAATAAATAATAATGTAAGGATTCTGGATCAGCACCGTGATGCCCATAGTATATACAGTATTCTGAACAAGGTCTAAAATGTCACTGTGTGTGCGTGCATGTGTGTGTTTTATTTAGATGGAGTTTAAAAAAAAAATATTACTCATGATATAACATTGTCCAGACATGGCTGGTAAGGACATGAGGAGGAAACAGTAGGAGCTGTGTGAGGCTACTAAAGGCAGTGCTATAACATTTTTCTGTCATCATTTTATTATAGATTAAGTGCAGGAGTTGTTAGGTGTGGATAATTAGATTATAGTTTATTGCAATAGCAAGTTGTGCCTTGTTCTCACATAGCAAGTGGAGAGTGATATATGAAATGATGGGATGGAAGGAAGAAGAGAAGCAAAGAGTGATTCACAGGCAGAGCCTAAATTATTTCTCACAGTTTTTTGTTGCCTTATGGTTCCAAGCGCTGTCACCAATCTTTGTATTTTGTTATTATCTCATGACACTTGTTTAATCAGCTACCATCTCTCCTATGGACTTTTTAATGTCTACAGTCTCAGATCAACACAGCCCTGACCTTCCCATATTAGATTCTTGATGAATGTGTGTTGTTGTTATTCAGCCTGGTTCAATGTGCCCCTTTTTAACTTTGAGCACCCGCCCCTTTAAACCTCTCTGCACGGCCCTGCTTTTTAGTACCACTGACTTTCCAACCTTTTGTTGCTGGAATCAAATGTAAAAACAGCTAATATTTTTCTTACAATTTTACACTTTTGCAGTTTAAACAGTATTTTTGTTTCCAATGTTATATTGTCAGTGTGTTTATCCACTTGCCAAATCATTGCAGACTGTTTTCATTCACATTTTAGAGACCATTCCAATTTTTTGGAATTGGGTTTGCTCAATCTCACTGCCTAGCCAGTCAATTCAAATCCTTACTTGCTTCCTCAGTGTCCAGGAGAAAAGGATTTGTATTGATTGGGTAAGCAGAGATATCTAGCTGGAAACAATATATATCAGGTCAGGGTAATTGGGGATGGAAATATACTAATGAGTGAAGGGAGAAAGAAGAAAATGAGAGAGAAAGACAGAATTGGGAAATACAGGGGATTAGTAGGAGGGAAGTTAGTGCAGAGGGATGACTGGAAAGTTGGTTGATCCAGATGACATACAGGCAGAGGCGTGGCGATGTCTGGGAGCAGTGGACTTTTTGACCAGACTGTTTATCACAAACTTGGAGGGTGAGGGGAAGAGAAGTGTACTGGTGCTGGTGTTCAAGAACAAGGGTGATGTACAGAGCTGTAGTAACAACAGAGGAATAAAGCTGATGAGCCACACCATGAAACTGTGTTAAAGGGTTGTTGAAGTTACGTTGAGAACAGAGGTGATGATCAGTGAGCATCGGTATGGCAGGAAAAGAAGAGCACTACAGATGCAATGTTGGATTTGAGAGTGCTGATGGAGAAGTGTAGAGAAGGTGAGGAGGAGTTGCACTTTGATGTTAATCTACAGAAAACAAATGAAGAGGGGAAGTGTGGTGCTGCATGAGGAAGTCAGGAGTGCCAGAGAAGTATGTGAGAGTGGTACAAAAATGTATGACAGCAAGAAAGCTGTGGGATGTCCCATAGGAATGACAGATGTGTTCAAGTGAAGGTGGGATTACATAAGGAACCAGCTCTGAGCTACTTCGTTTTTGCATTGGTAATGGACAGGCTGACAGACGAGGTCAGGCAGGAGTCTCTGTGGGCTGTGCAGACACTTATCTGTAGTAAAAGTAGGGTGCAGGTGGATGAGAGCCAGGAGATGTGGAGGTATGTACTGGAGAGAAGAGGAAAGAAAGTCAGTAGAAGCAAGACAGAATCCATGTGTGTGAATGAGAGGGAGACAGGTGGAAAGGTGAACATGTGAAGATTAAAAATAATGAAGATTGATGAGTTTAAACACCTCGCGTCATTTTTCCAGAGCAAATAAGTGCACAAGAGAGTTGAAGAAGAGAGTGCAGGCAGAGAGGAGTGGGTGTTACAGGTTATTTTTGATGGAAGGATACTAGCTAGGGTGAAAGAGAAGATTCACAACCTGTAGCCAGACCTTTTAGGGTGTATGGTTTGTTGACAGTGGCACTAAAAAAAAAGACATTAGGCCAAGCTGGAGGTGGCAAAGCTGAAAATGTCACTGGGAGTGACCAGAATGGACAGAATTAGACATGAGTGCATCAAAGGGGCAGCTCAGGTTGAGCAATGTGGAGACAAAGTTGGAGAGGCAAGGTTGAGATGGTTTTGACATATACATGGTTGTGAATATGTATTTGGCTCTCACCAGGAAAAGAGGAAGACCACAAAAAGAACTGATGGATGTGGCGAAGGAGGGAATGCAGAGGGTTGGTGTGAAAAAGGGGGATGTTAGGGATAGGGTGAGATGGGGCACGCCAGTCTAGCACCTATGAAAGAATAATAACGATTTGATTGACTGCTCAAATGACACAATTAATTCAATCATGAGACATTTATGGCTCTAAGCTGGCTTAAGAACACATTAATGAATTAAACAAATAACAATGGCGTATTGTACAGCAGACAAAATTAATAATCACATGTAATGTATTCATGTATTCACTAATAGGGCATCTCATCATAATTTAGTTAAGATAGCATTACGGTGATTAAACCTTATTACCATAAAAAGTAATCACTAAAGGTCTGATGGATTCCTTTGTAATTAATTGTCCGTGATGTAGCCACTACTCGTGGTGACAGTTGCAGTGTAAACAGAGCAGGAGCTCACAGATAAGGTGTTGGAAGACACAAAACACACACGGGACAAACTGAAGGTTGAACACCAGCAGTGAGCTGCACTGACTTTTTGGAAATCCACAGAAATAAAACAGATTACTATTTTAAATCTCGGGAAGCAACCTACACACAGAAAAATCAAGCCTCATAGTGTGTTTTTCTTTCACTGTTGCCAGGCGACCGCAGAATTACTGACGATCTGCTGTCAGTCACATGGCCAGCTGTTATTTATTGTGTTGGGTTGGTGTGATTTGGCTAAGCGAGTATTATATAAAACAGGAGAACAGTTACAAAACAGCTCTCTTTTACGTCCAAGCTGCTGTAGATCCCCCTCAAGGCCCGTTTCAGCATTAATACAACTGGTGCACAGAGAAAAGGAATGACAAAACAAAAACAATGAGTTGAATTTGTTTCAACTCAGGGCACTCAAGGCTCTCTTCCAAATAATGCAAGCTGCCTAAAGCAAAGAACGGCAAGATGCAGCACAGCCAAGAGCAAGCATAGTGTTTACAAGGCCCAAGGCCAAAACACGAGCCACTAGGTGAAGTGAACGGCCTCTATCACCACCACTTCCTGCTACTTCACACCTTCTTTGATTGCAGGTTTACACCTGTGAGTTCAACAATATATCACCATCTCTCAGAAAGTGCATATTCTCCACTAAACATACTGCACCCCTGCACTATCACAAACCACAGCATTTACTGACCAATTCCAATAGCAATGGACAGCAAAAATGATAAGGCAAAATCTCATGTGGGGTGTGCCATCTAAGCTTCATTCAAGACAGTTTTGCCATGTCTGCAAACCCTTTTGCAAACCTCAGGTCCTTCCTTTTGAATGTCTTCTTTCAGTGATGCCTGCTTTGTGCTGGGTGCCTTGGTGGTGTCTTTACTCTAAGCCTTCCACTTATATATTTATTAGGGGTGCAACGATACTCGTATCGATATTGAACCGTTCAATACAGTGCTTTCGGTTCGGTACGCATATGTATCGAACAATACAAATTTTTAAATTTATTTTATCAACTTTTCTTCTGACGATGCTGTCTGTGTTGAGCGCTCAGTGGATCTGCATTCGACGACTACACCTAGGCTGCACTGTCGAGCACAGCACAAACTAGCAAGACAGAGAAGCTAAGCTCCATTGCAGCATGGCAAATTGAACCTCCCCCACCGTCATTCAGATCTGGCCTTTGGAACTATTTTGGTCTTCCTGTGAAGTATGACCCTGAAGGTAAGCGCGTCATGGACAAAAGTAAAACAGTATGTCGGCAGTGCAGTTAGCTCGTTAAGGTGTTGGCCGTCCAGCCCCACGCACGGGGCGATCCGCGGTAGCTCGTTAACGGAGATTTGCCGTGTTGTGGCGTTAACGTCATTTCAGATTAACGCTGACAGCACTAGTGGGAACACAATGAATATGACTGCACATTTACGCCGACATCCTAGTGCAAAGACAAGTGGAAGCAGACAAAAACAACAAGCATGCATGCTACAAACTTTACCCGAGTCATTTAGACAGCCGTTAGCACATGATTCTCCTTATGGGGACCTGATATGTTTAATATGCTGCTGAGAGTATACCCCAGAAGAAGCGGATAGTATAGCTTTTATTTTGGAAAGAGCCATTTCTCTGTAATAAACTCTCTTTTCCAAAGATGAGTGATTTCTCGATCAGATAGATTTTTTTATTTTGTTGTTTGCCAGCAACATGTGTTGCGTGTGTGTGTGTGTGTAGATGGAAGGATGTGGAGTACCAAGAACAGAGCTATGCCTACTATAGCACTGCAGATGGACTCACAAATCTCTTCTGCCTTAAATAATGCTGAGCTAACTGCGATGGGAACATTTTAGCGACCGGTTGGACATATATGCTTCTAATAAGTAGGTGGAGAGGAAGATGAAGCTAAGAGAAGAGTGTATGTAATGCAAGTACATCCATCATTTGGCCATGGACAGAACAAACAAATGCAAATGTTTTCTTTCTGCTGTCAGCTCTGTAGTGTAATACTATGTGAGTTTTGCATTTACAGCTTGTTCTACTGCCCCTAACTTGACTCAAATGACAAAGCAGCTTTAAAAACCCATTCTCTTAGAAGCCGTTGTTCTACTCTTTAGAGCTTTTTGTTTTTTCCTGATATAATTCTTTAACATAGTCAACTTGTTGATTACAACCTGGGGGAGCACAAAATTATGTTTTGGGTTTATTCTTTGTTTTTTCTTCCTTCTTTTATGAACACGTATTCCTGTGTTAGCCTCAGGCAGTTGTCCTCAAGTTTGCTTGTGTGTCACTCACATCTCTGTTGCTAAATGCGTTTCTTCGTAATCAGCTAATGCTGAAGAACTGCAGGCAAAACGCGAAGTAAAGTCTGCGAATTAGGGCGCCAGACCATTGACGTCCAAGGAGGCATTGAAATGTTACCCCACAATTGTCTGTATGTGACGTGGTTCAAGGAGATTTTGACCTCCTTTCCACAATTTAGCCAATCTGCAGCACGCTGCTTGTGTTCGCGGTGTCAAAATGCACGAAGAGGTAGCTCGTGATGTTCTGTAAGCCAAAGCGAGCGTTATCTAGGGGGTAAAGTGATTTATTCCATCGTGTCAAAGTGAGCTCAAAATCATGATGAAGACTGAAGAGACAAGGGAGCTGAAATGATATTACTACCCCGTAGGAGCTGTTTGCACACTCAAACTATCCTCCGTTTTACTCTGTTTTAAGCCCAGGTTGTCAGCAGAAAAGTGCTGAAATATATCTGCTTTAAATATTGGCGAATGAATAATTAAAAACCTGAGCTTCACACGTCAAGAGGGGGTGATGTGTACATCGCTTTGAACATGCTGCAAAGAAAATGAATAAATACATAAATTGTGCCTTTGTGTGTGTGTGTGTGTGTGTGTGTGTGTGTGTGTGTGTGTGTGTGTGTGTGTGTGTTTTTGTTTGCGTAGCACGCAGGCAAGGAAGCCACAGAATTGGAATTACACAGGGGGATGAAAGCCAGAGGTAATTTTAACATAAAGCATGAACTGTCAGAAAAGCTTTTTAAATCTTCAATAGGACGGCCTGTTTAGGCAGAGCATTTGCAAAACAGAAAAAAAAAAGATAGATCCAGCCTACCTAACAGAGAGAGCAGCACAAACAAAGTCTTCCACTTCGCTGGGTTTCTTTAATGACTTCACAGATTGCTTTAGATAGGGTGCTAAAGGTAGCGCTCATGATGATGCACCGATACAGCGGCGTGAAAGTGTTAGCGGTTCATGGCAATGTGAGCTGTTAAATACAGTTTCATTTTATGGCTTTTAGGGCTTTTCACCATTGAGCTGTAACGGATTGTGTTCAGTGTCAGTAGTGTAAAGGATTTGCACCTCAGACTTTTAATGCAGCCTTATTCAGCAGTGAGTTTGAGCTGAGTTTAATAACACATTTGCTCACACATGCAAACATCGACAAAGATCAAGGTGCGGAGTCGCTCTCGTTCATACTTGCAGCCAAGAAGCTGCCTTTTATGCCGTGTGTGTGTGTGTGTGTGTGTGTGTGTGTGTGTGTGTGTGTGTGTGTGTGTGTGTGTGTGTGTGTGTGTGTGTAAATGCACAGCGATGTCTGTCTCGCATCACTGCTATTTGTTGTAGTCATTTAGTTCTACAGCCGGTAGCTCCGTGCTTGCTTCTCCGTCATGGCAACTTGCTCTCTCTAATTGGTCAACTTGGTTGTAGGAAGCTGTCTTTTCATCCTGTCTGCAGGTCAGAGTTTCCTATACAATCGCAAACTCAAAGTGAAGCTTTTATTCCACCTTCACAAAGGGAACAAACTGCATCGTGATGATTTCCCTTTTTTAATTTCCGATCGCACGTAAATCAAACGAGATAAAGGAGAAGCATGAGCCACACGTGGAGCTGTGTTATTTAAAGAATCACACCTCAGAAATGTCTTCACTTCCAAAAATTGATTCCAGAATGGGCACTAAACACTTTTTAACACTGTAGCGCACGTATTTAACATCTCCCAGTGGATTTGTTTCATTTAACCTAGTCTTTGACCCACTTTCAAAGAGCTTAGTGCTGACAACAAAAGAAGGGCAACATGACACTTCATATAAAGTTACTCCACCCAACTAAGAAGCCACTACTTCTAATTCTTTTTAATTCCTCCTTGTTTGAGCAGCCGTTTGGTGTGTGTGTGCAACAAAGTCAAGGCCAGGGGACTGTCTTTAACAATGTAACAGGCCTGTCACTCACTCTGTGAACCTGTGTGGTTCCCCTTCACCCAAGGGCCCACCTCCTTCCATTAGGCTGAATAAATGAGGTGCCAATCAGACAGTTCAGGTTTTGACTCCACACAGAGCACAATAAGTGCCTCTGTCTGCCAGCTGGTTATGGTGAAATGTTGTTGGAAGCAGCCAAGGGGATTCACTTCACACTTAATGCATTGTTGAGACAACAAAGAGGCACTCACAGTTGTTGCGATCAGGGAGTTGGGTGTCTCTGGTTATTTTCAGGGTGAAAGGGCCACAAAACTGAGAGAGACACGCAAAAAGTTACGAGGATTGGGAGGAAGAATGTTCGAAAAAGCCTTGCAATAAGCACAGATCCCTCTGGAAGCATGCAATGCCCATAAGTGCACACTTAAAAAAGCTTCAGATTTGTCCCCCTCGAATGGCTTTTCAGAGCAGTCAGAGGTACTGGAAGTAATCAAGCCTGCTATAAAACACACACCAATAACAGCATACTGTTTCATGTCCTTTGATTAGTGGCAGCTGATGATGATCTTAACACAAGCCAGACACCTATGATGAAATGTCCTAGAAAGCGAATGTGATCAAATGGCAGCTTTTTTCCCCCCATGTATCATGTGATCATCATAAACACAAAATCACCAAGATTCACAACAAAGCAAGTTGTTTGTTGCTGCCTTACACTACCATCTACTCTCCGGTACCGTGCAATCTCTGAGAAGGAATTGCTTGATACTCACCTGCCTCCAACTCCAGCTACCTGTGGAATCCTAACATGCCACCTCCCATTTAACTGCTGTGCTTGCTATGACAGAAACAAGACATTTTAGCTTCCTCCCCTCTTCCTTCCGTTTCTTCTGATTGGCTGCCCCTTTCAAACAGAAGATTTGAGAGAAGGTGGGTGGGGCTTCTCCGCTTAAATCACTATTTTAATTATTGCAATCATTGCATTATTGGATGCACGAATTTACCCATGAAACTAACAGGCTTAGAGCATTTCTGTTTTATTCTTTACAGCTAATTTTCTCCTTCATAACAACCGTAAATGCTTGACTTTTTTCACCTGGATTCTGCTCAGGCTTAATTTTAAGGGCGTGGTCATTTCAGTTGACTGGTGTGCCAAAACTAAAACCTCGGCCTAATTCAAGACCCTAAGCTAGACATTTAAGCTGTGGTTTTAAGCTGTTTTAATGAAACTATCTAACAAATAACACAGTTTGCTGTAAGGTCCAGCCAGTCTGAAAATTTAGCATTCCAGTTTTGGTTAAATTGCAGCGTTTTAGTAATGTATCACACAGCTCCAAGAACAAAGTATCAGAGTATATTGACCAAGAAAGTTAAGATAGATGGATGCAGTCCATTAACTTTTTGGCTTAAATTTACAAGGTTTAAAACCAGTGGTTGATATCATGATGTCAGTCATGACTTAAAGCAGTCTGAAACCTGAGATTTGGTCTCACAGAGATAATTTTGTACATATGCTGGCCATTTAAATATAGCAAGGTTTTGGTGTAAACAAATTTCCGGAAAGAATGTACTATGAAAAGGAAGAAAAATGACTACCAACATTTTTTCATTATTATTTATTTATTCATATTTATTTCAAGGTCTGTGGGTCCATCTGTGGGTGCAGCAGTTGCCCCATTCAGAATAGTTTTCTATGAATTTATTGTCTCCTATGGGAGACAATAAATTCATCTTATCTAATCACATGACACTGTTCCAGATCGGACTCACATCTGTCTGTCACATGGAGACAACAATATCTCACGCAAGCTTCTCTTATCTCTACACTTTCCTCAGGTAATATGAAATATGAAGTCTCTATGCAGAGCAAATAAAAATGTGCTTTTGCATCCATATTATGTCCTTGTTCTGTTATTTGAAAGTAAAGAAGAAGAAAGACACCAAAGATATCAAGTGCGAGCCAAGTAATAAATGAAATAGAAATGACAAGACAACCTCGGCGTGCAACACAGAACTTTACAGCAAGGTGACAGAGAGAAATCATTTGAGGTACAGGGATGTGCCATTGGCTGCCTTCTGGTCTGCTTGAGTCTTAATTCATGAAAAGCCTCACAGAGTTCCTTCCCTTCCACAAGTGGCTGAGGTTGGCCGCAGAGCATGCGGGAGCAGCAGTGATTAATGTGGTTATAAAACCAGTCGGCTGACTTTTAAGTGTTACATTAGATCATCCACTGAGGGAGCTCCACCATGTGCACTGGAGCGACACAAATCTGGGAGCTATGAGAAGTGCATCAAAAACAAGGCTCTTGTCAAACTTTGATGTACCCCCGCTTAGCAAAATGAAGCGCCTCTGTCGTCTGACCCAGCTCCGAAAATCCTTACTGCTTCCAAAGTGTTGTGTTATTGAGATATATTTGCTGTCCGTCATACGCTGAAACTGTACGCCTGCTCATTTTACATCAGAGGTTCAGCTAGTCTTTTCATTTTAAAGAAGCAATAAGTAAGGCTTATATTCCCATGACCCAAAGTGGCAGTGATGTATTTGTGATGACTCAGTCTCATAGCTTGGCAATCACTAGGAAAGAGACATCACTTTAAAACCTACTTCTTGCCAGATAGTAGAGTAAGAATCAATGTAGCAGCAACTTCACAATCTTTAATGCATGGCAGCTAATTAGCAAACAAAACCCCAAACAAAGCAAATTCAGTGGACTGAAATGAAACACTTGACTTCTCTATGCAGGAGTGAAAGTGGTTTCAAGTGATTACATAGGCAACAGTCGCATGGGCCTAGAGACTGCACCTGGCAACTACAACCATCTGGCAACCACAAAAACTGTATACTCCCTGATTGGCTGAGAGTGGTTGCTGACAGTCACTGTGAAACCAGTTGCTAAAGCCCCATTCACACAAGCCTACAGACTCAGTCAGTGCCCCCCTGATAATCACCACTCTCCAGGGAAAAGTTTGTTCTGCAACTGGTTGGTGAATGGTTGCTGGAGGCTGCTAGTATGCAACTGGTTGCAAAGAAGTATACAGTGCTGCACTGAAAGCTTCCTTGCTATTGCTTTAGGTGGTTGCCACAGTCACAGGTAGTTTGCATGGAAGATGCTGGCTTGTCAGTAAAGTGAATTAACTACAGCTTGTTTGCAGATGGTGGCACCACCCGTCAGCAGGCATTTTCTGACAACCTAAGCAATCACGGGAGTTTTCTAGTGCCACCTAGTGTCAGTCAGAAAACTCAAGCAACCATTCGCTAATCCATCAGGGAATATGCATTTTTCTCTAGCAACTGGATGTCGCCAGAGGCTTACCAGTCTTAAAGGCTGTGTGACTGAAGCCTTGGTTGAATTCAGCTCATTTGAACTGACTGTCTTTAGGCTTGTGGGGGTGAAGAACAAATGAGGCAGGGAAGTAAATTCAACAGCTGCGATATGATAGAAAGCATTAAAAACCCATAGAGTCTGTCCACTATTCCCAGTACAATAACCCGCAGTAAATTACCTCCTGAAGCCATTTGTGTACATGCACATATTGCTAAAACCAGGCATATTCCATAAGAGCAAAGGTCTAAACTGACATCTAAAAAGTGTAGGCAGTTTCATATTGGGGCCCAACCTGAGGCAAGGTTGCACACATGGGAGCAGAGTGGTGCAATGCTTAGCACTGATGCCTTCCAGCAAGAAGGCTACTGCTTAAGTCCCGCTGGATGGCTGGGGCCTTTCTATGCACCTGTGCGGGTCTTTTCCGTGTACTCTGTCTTCCTCCCACTGTGGTGGAGATTTTAAATTGGTGCAGATATGAGACAAAGTGCAAGGAATTTAAAAAATATTGGGTGGATGTGGTTTGCACTGATAAAACCCTTGAGTGGTCAGTAAGATCTATATGTCTGTCCACTCTATACTTGTGTAAGACTCAGGAGATAGTTATCCGAGGCAGGTTCAGATTGCTTTTACTCTACAAGTCACGAACACATGAAGCCTCTCAAAGGCTGGATTTGTCACACACATGCATATTTAAGTTAAATAAAGGGTATATCCTGTTGATTTAATTGTGGTATAAATTGTTTGTTATTCACACAAATGTTTAAAAAATGATCATTTCTGCTTCGCTGTAACAACAGTTGGCAAACAATGAAGCCGAAACAACAGGGAACTGTTGCATCTGGTCATGCAATTAGGAGCAGGTGCACAGATTCCAATTAGGAGAAATGACACGAGAGTAAGCAAAAAAAAAATCAGACGTGGCAGAAAAATAATTTTCAGGCACTTATTGCACTGGGCTCTACTTAGCACACTGTGCAAAAACGTGCTTTATAAGGCAATCACATTGCACAAGGTTATAGTCAGATCTACTTCAGGGTTCCTATCAGCCTTTGGGTTTTTCTCAGTACCAAAATTCAGGAAGCCTCATGACCACATCAGTTTATAATGACATGTTTGTGCCTTGAGAGAAGTATGGAAACACCATGCAATGACAGACCCAACACACTGTCACAACTATGGGTTTTTATCAGCACTTTCACAGGTAAGGTCTCTGTTCGCAGCCAGTTCCAGCACACACCTCGCGCTCCAGTCTCCAGCTTCACTATAAGGAAAGAGACATCTCATTAACCAGATCGTCACCACCTGTGGCCTCACCTGCCTCCCCCGCATCGCCCTCTTGAGCTCACTGCACCACCCCTCCCCTGCAGCTGAGCCAGGGACCACACCTCCACCACACACCTTAAAGTAAGTCTTGGGCTGCAGAAGAGCTGATGAGGATATCTTTCTTGATGCAGATGGGCACATTAAGAACGCTGGAAACATGATACTACTCCCCTGGGAGCTGGGTTTGAAATGCAGATAAAAATGTCGCACATGTTGTATCTGCAAGTGTAACAGGAACAGTCTTGTATAGTCACTTTGCATATTTGGTTATGTGCAGCCTGGACAAGCATAATTAAATCTGAGACAATTATTACCAGGGCTATCATTAGAATTAGGGATAGTGACCCACGGTACTGGGTCATACTGCACTGTAACAATAATAAAACTCAGCTGCTCTGGAAAAGTATGTTTTAATTCCTTAAAAAAAAAACAACTATGAAAATATTTTCAAAGGCCTGGGGGTTGTGTTTTTTCAATGTCTATTTAGTCCTTACACACTGTGACTCTTTTGTCTTGGCTCCATTCTGGTCAAAGAAAACAAGACTATGAGTTTAAAGTTCTAACTTTCAGCTTTGATTTAAGGGTTTTTGCATCCACGTCTAATGAACTGTGTCGAAGCTGCAGACCTTTTCTTCTGTACGAGCCCTAAACCTCTCCCGGATATGAGTTTGCTTAAAGCTGAAGGTCACTACTTTAACCTCATATTCACTGATTCATTTCAAATCCAGTGTGCTTGTGCCAAAACAATGAGAAACACACTGCATCACTGTCCTAAAGTTTTCTGCTTGTGTTGTAGATTTGGAAGTAGTTTGTGAGTTGCGCTTCATGTTACTTTGGGTTCAGTGGGGTTACTGATTAGCCTGAGATTCAATTAATGAAAATGTTCATGCTAATCCCCCCCTCATTGCTTTTGTCTGCCAATTGAGCGTGCTGCTGATTATAAATCTGGCAAAACTATAGCAATGCTGATGATTTTGCTAGCATCAAGTTATAATGACATGGTTCCTAAACTTCACCACCTTCCTTTCTTCCTTCTTGTCCCCGAGGCGTTAAGTATACAAATTCCATTATTTGCTCAAAAACAAAAGATCAGGAAAAATAAATAAATAAAGGAGCAATCTTTTAACTTGCTGTGAGGCATATGTCATGGCATGTCCTGTAAGGAAACGATTCACTTTGAAAATAAAGCTTAGATTTTGGTTTGCTGTCTCTTGTTCGCTCAGGTTGTATATTCTTGTAAATAGATTGTACCGTGCTGGTTTATTCCCTGTGTAGAAGAGCAGTGGCTCACTCGTATACCAATGCACTTTGGGTTTCTTTGCTTGTTATCCAATACCAAATAATCTCTTTGAACAAAGTCTCTTATTGCTGTACATATTGGATTCAAGTAGGCCAGTATACTGACAGTGACATATGAGGCCTGGTCGCCTTCCCCAACCCTTCCTTTTTATAAGCTAGAGCCGCAGCAGGAGTAGATGCGAGACGAGCCACATTACTGAGTCTATAATGTGGCTTCCATTCCTTTTCCTCTGTGCCTCTGCTCTCCGTTGTTGGCAAGCACACTGGGAATGTTGGAGGATCTGCCTTCAAAGGATTCTGCATAGTGTGTACCTGCATCCCGGTGCATCAAAGTCAGCCCATCAATTATAATTGGAGTAACATATATTAATAAGCATTAACCAGTGCACACTACGGCAACGCCCAGATGATTACCGGTGGATTTTTCTGCAGCAACACGAGATGTCATGTTAAAGAAATCTGCACACAGAACATGAGTCTTGTCAGATTGTTTGAGATAGGCTTTGATTTTGCTTTTATCCTTGTCGGTCGCTTGTTAAGAATGAGGCGAGGCTGTTATCATGCAATGGAAATGGAAATCAGGTCTTATGCCACTCTGCAATTGCATGGGAGGATGTTTGAGTGGGACATAAAAAGAATAGGCCTTATCAATTCACAGTAAGTGGGTTTCAAGGACAAATCCAATAATACTTTGGCGGCATATTAAGAGTAGTATGACGGAATTAATGCAGCCAGATTATTTGGGTGTTACATGACAAGGACTTTAATCCCAATCCCAAGTTATTTTTATTTGTTTGGGTTTTTTTTACTTTGACTTATGCAGGATCTATAAAAATAGTTCCACATTTTGTGAAATATGTACCATGTTTGTTTCAGTCTTGAGGTTCAACAGCAATATAGAGAGAAACCTTGAGGGACTAGTCTCGTGTCTTTTTCTACAAGGAGAGCAGCACCCCTGTGCAGCATCTCCAGGCCTCTGCACCTCTTACTGGACTGGCAACAAGGACAGACACAGAACATCGTTCCTACCAAATACCACACTACCTGTATTTGTTTTGTTTAAAGTTGACATCCTTATTGTATTATAATCCACTTTTCACATAACACTCTATAATCATATTTGTTGAGCTCCTTTATTTTCCTTCCAACTGTTTTCTTCCACTTGCACAATTTCTATCTTTCTCGTGCTCTTTTTTTCAGTCTCTTCTTCATTTGTCTGGATGTGTGTTGTGTGCGATGCTGATCTTGCTCAGGTGTGTGCGTGGTTCAGGGAGGACTCATGCAGGTGCACTTACCTGTTTTTCTTCTCGCTCCTCACTAAAATCCCATTGGTGTGCCTGTCTGGAACTTGACTGACCCACTCCCGCTCTGTCCCAGTCAGAGACATATGTGTCCTGGATGCTATGGGAAACTGGATGCCTGTCCCTACAAGAAAAAATGGAAGTACTTACCTGAACCCTAATTTAAAGAGCACTTCCCTTAGTGAACTCTTGGTCTTTGAACTTTGGCACTACTTATTGTTAAACATTCTTGAAAGGTTCATTAAAACCTTTTTAGCTGTGTCCTGCCATGGAGTCCCTTAGGTCAAACCTTAACATTATTCCATGTTTTTATTGAGTTGGTTTGGTTTAACATTGTAACATCTGACAGCTTTGTTCCGGCTGTGATTAATAATCTTTGTTCTTTATCATCATTGGTTCAATCAAAGAAGCAGGTCAAGAGCCTGTGCTATCCTGCTTTTTTCATCAACAAAATATTGCCCATCTATGTCAAATGGTGTACAACTCAGATTTAGAAACTACATTATTAGCTGTGAGCAATATTAAAACTTTGAAAGAGTAGCTCAAGACTTATTCGCATGTCTTGATTTCCACTAGTGGATATTATTGTTGTGTAAAAGGAACAGAAATTTCCCAACTTTAGGCACACAAAAAGTATCTTATAGAATAGAATAGAATAGAATAGAATAGAATTCATTGCACATGTTACAGGTACAAGGCAGCGAAATGCAGTTTGCATCCATCCAGAAGTGCTTTAGCCATGATATAGATATATTACAAATATATATTAGCAATAATATAGATATGTAAGTATATTACAGAAATGGGTCTATCATGGTATGTTATAATGTACACGATATGTTATGAATATGCTATAACTATAAGTATGTACAGGCTATAGTGAGTACAAGCTATGTACCGGCTATGAACAGGATATAAATATGAAAAACTATACAGAATATGAAATAAAAAAACTATACAGAAATATGAGATATACAGCTATACAGAAATGTGAACTATGCAGGTTATAAACAGTTGTAGAGTTAAAATTATAGTATTGTACAGAATGATTATTTACACAGAATTATACAGTAGTGCAGTTAAGATAAGTGAGATATTTGGATAATTTCTACAGAGGCTATATAAAGTGCTGGTGGTTGTGAGTGGTGGTTCAGTCCATGTTATTATTGTGTGTATGAGGGTACAGTTGTCCATTGTGTGTGTGTGTGTGTGTGTGTGTGTAGGTGGTTGTATCTCCAGTCCATGTGTCTAATGTGAGTCAGATGTCAGGAGGCAGAGTTCAGGAGTCTGACAGCTGTGGGGAAGAAGCTGTTCCGGTACCTGGTGGTCTTAGTCCGGAGGCTCCTGTAGCGCCACAGGGGCAGGAGGGTGAAGAGTCCATGTGATGGGTGACTGGGGTCTTTGATGATTTTCCCAGCCCTTTTCAGACACCGCTTCCTGTAGATGTCCTTTATGACAGGAGGTGGTGCTCCGGCGATGCGTTGAGCAGTTTTCACAACCCTCTGCAACGCCTTCCGGTCCGAGGCAGAGCAGTTCCCGTACCAGACTGTTATACACTTGGTCAGGATGCTCTCGATGGTGCAGCGATACAAGTTCACCAGGATGTCTGAGGACAGGTGGTTCTTCCTCAGAGTCCTTAAGAAGAAGAGGCGCTGGTACATCTTATCCTGTATAATCACTGATAGCTTTGTTTCCCCAGGTTTTCTGCTCCAGGCTTTACACTCACACATAAAAAGTAGGAGTTTGACACGTCATTTAACTCTTCTTCCGCACAAAATAGACTAATCAAACGCCTCCAACTTCATACAAGAGGAACAGGTCACTGAGAGTTACGAAGGATTTAAAAATATGCAGAAATATGCAAAATGCAGCAAGTGCTGCTGACATGAAACAACATAACTGATTTAAGTTCATATGTTTACTTTACTGCTCAGTGCACCACTGAACACTTAAACATTAAACCTGATTTAAACATGAACACAGGAAGTGCACTTAGATCTGACACATTCACACAATGAAGTAAAGCTAGAAAAAAAATTTTGATGTAAAATGTTAATAGTCACTGATAAACACTTTTTTTTTAAATTTTGATGAAACTCCAGCAGTATTAAACAGACTTAGCAGCAGTATCTGGACCATGTTTTTGCATGTTCTTCATCACCATGCAAATCCTGCTGTGACGGTGCAACTTGTGCAGTTTGTGATACTATAACTGCACGTTAGCTGTTAGCTATTCCCATACGGCTTAACAGGTTTGCAAATAAAGTGTAATCCCTCAGATGAGAATCTGTGTTGTACACAGAGAGTATCTGTAGGAAAAGAATTAGTGCCAGTGTAAGGCTTTGTGGAGACACTTTTAAACTGAAACTCTTAACATGTGGCAGGCTGTGAGGCAACAATGCTAACCACAGCACCATTGTGTTGCTTTATATTTTCAAATCAGCTCAACTATATATGTATAACTGAATTCGATTTTAAGTAGTAATCACTTGCCTTGTTGCAGTATATTAAGTTCAACTCACTATAATATCGCATCTAACACACCAGTTTAAGTTTACTAGCTTAAACATAGCTTGTTTAAGCTAGTAAAGATTACAAATAATATTTTATTGTGCTATTTTTTTACCTATTCAAATTTACCTATTCAAATTTATTTCAATGTCTGGCGTTGTAGACTTGCCAACAGGCAAAAGTCTGTTTCTGATTTTCAAGAAGACTTGGCAAATGTTCTTTCAATTCCTTGAGGGTACAATGAAATAAAAGAACATATTCATGTTTATTTGAGAGCAACAGAAGGAAGTTGTGTACTTTTTGTGTGATATAATGCATGATGCAATGTTGTATTTATTCATTGATTGTATTTACAAATGTAAATTTAGTGTCCATTTTCTAATGGTCAAGGGTGACATTAAAAAAAAGTGTTAGCTGTCAGTCTAAAATGTAATTTCCTTGTCTCAGATTTTTTTTGCTCCTTGAGTTTCTGTGGAAGTGAAGTAACTCTGCTGAGAGACTTTTTAATGAGCATGTGCACAATAAGTGTAATTATTAGTTTGTTTCTAATTTGAGGAACTGAGTGTGTTACATATGCCTTCCCAACAAATATAACTGTGAGACGCTATTGCATGAATTAAATATTTCTTTCCATGTATTGTACTTTGAACTTGATCACATTTTTAATTGTTTAATTAAGTTATTTTACTTCATGTTTGATTTTTTTTTTTTTAACTGTATTTAATTTTTTTTAAAATTCATAAATCCAATTTTTCATGGATCATTTCAGACATTTTCCCTCTGATCTTTTCAGATTTATATGACTTGCAACTTCAATCATGAGTAGTTTTGCTTTTGACAATTTTTCGCATTTATTCTGGTAGGATATTAAATGCTTTACGTCTTCGTTTAGAGGTCTTTAAGTATAGTTAAGTAATCGCGTAAAGCCTACAGTGTATCGCATGTAGATTACATCAGTAAACATAGAGTTTAGGCAATGCCAAACTTTTTTATCCAAGTTGCGATTTGCCTGATACAGTTTATCTCACCATCTACAGTCGCAGGGACACCAGGGGCTGCATGCTACAATAACAAATATCTTAATGAGTAAAATATGTGTTTATTCTCTGAATCAAACCTCTTCCCCTCACCACTAACCCACTTCCTGAAATAGATCGGCTCCATTCACTCTCTGAAGTGTTCCAAAGAGAAAAAGCGCTTCTGGCTGCTCATGTCCTACATAATGTAATTATGTAAACCAAACGAAGAGAAAGAACCTGCACGCTACGCAATCTACCATGCAATCAACGCTACATAATCACTGGGAGGGCTATAAATGAATACCACAGTACGCGTCATGCGCCCGTGTGAGTGTGCTCTTAATACCGATCAAAACGGTTTCTATATGGATAAAAGTATTCGTTTCACAGACGATTGCCTTCTTCAGACCAAAACAGCAATTTTCTGTCCGTTTAACGAGACCGGTGCTTCACTCTTCGTGAAATGCCCCTTGAAAGCCTTGCTCATCATTCTGTTGTAGGCAGTGGACTGTTGCCATAATATCTCAATCTCACACACACAGACATCCCACTAATGCTCTGTATATTGCAGGCCAGGCACTACAGTTTCTACATGCATGTTTCAGAGTGCGTTACTCATATTAAAATCCAGTTAAGATCTAAATGTGGGCGGAGAATGAAAGGGGCTGAGAGGAGCACAGCTTTCTTAGGGAAAAGAGAAACATAATAGTGGTTTTGGGTGGATGAACAGCTTTGCATGTCTTATCTGTATTCCAGCATGTCTGTAACACAGCTCATTGGCTGAGCCATTAAAAAGAGCAGGCTCCTCTCGCACACAGCTGTGATGCCTCCATTGATTATATTGACTCACTTGGGGACGACAGTTGTGCCACTGCAGTGTGGTTTCATTTGTAAGTGGGTATAGTACTCGTTTCCCCCTGTTTTCCATTGTTGCATTTTTAAAAGGGTGTTAGATTGGATACACGTGCATACAAAACTCCAGCATCATAACCTATTGGTGCCCTTAAAGCCAGGGGCATTTTTTCCTCAGCTAAGCCTGTCAGGTCGATCAAGGCGCACATGAAGTGAAGTGAAAGCATTTTCTCACTGTTGAGCCCTCTTTTTGACACATTACATGTTCACATAACAGATCGTGCCAGAGCCTCACCTCCTTTACACGCACTCATTTTAGTTTTATTTGTTTCCTTTTTTTAGATGACGTATATGTGAGGAGGGTATCAAATTGATAATTCTGTATTGCATGATGATTCACTGCAGTTTCTCTAATTCCTGCTAATGCTGGAAATATCTAATTTTTGCCTTTTTCCATAGCTAAATGTCATTTCTTCTGATGTGTTTTGTCAGTTTTATGACTTCAGTTTCATTTATAAGCTATTTAGCTCTGGCTTATTGATGCAGTATGAAAGAATGGGAAAATGGGAAGTGGTATGAATTTAAATAATTTAAAACATACTGGCTGATACAATTTGTTCAAGTCTAATAAGTCCGGCGTGCAGCATTTTGTGGTTGTTTCGCACTCTGGTAATCGGAGGATTTTAGTTGCAACAAAAATTTGAGACATCATCTTCTCACCTTGCAAGATGTCTGGTGGTATTCATGAGAAATGGTGACAGAAAACTGTTGACAGCTGTGGCTGAGTTGAGGAAACTGTGAGAGTGTTGTTAACTGGTTTACAGAAATAAGAACTCAACTACCGCATCATCTGACAATGGCAGGACAGGAACGCACTGCTCATTAGTAATGAAAGCTCCCAAGCAGAAATCAATAAACATGAGCACAAAGGTAGGAAATGAAATGGCATTCTCTCTCTCTCTCTCACACACACACACACACACACACACACACACACACACACACACACACACACATTATTTCAGCACTTTATTCTACAGTGCGTCTGGAAAGTATTCACCACGCTTCACTTGTTCCACCTTTTCTCATGTTTCACCCTTATTCCAAAATGGATTAAATCATTTTTCGCCTCAAACATCTACGCACAATACGCCATAATGACAAAGTGGGAAAATGTATTACAAATGAAGAAAATTAAACTGTAACATGTACATTGGTATTCACAGCCTTTGCCATGACAATCAAAATTAAGCTCAGGTCCTGTTTCCACTGATCATCTATCAAATGTTTCTACAACTGTAGTGGAGTCCACCTGTGGTAAATTCAGTTAATTGGACATAATTTGGAAAGGCATGCACATGTCTATATGAGGTCCCAGTGCATGTCAGACTACAAACCAAGCCATGAAATCCTCAGAAACTTCAGGAAGGCTAGGTAGAAAAGCATCCATCAAAGCATCCTTCAGAGTGACCATCAGGAAGAACCTGATGGTCACTGTGAAAGAGCTCCAGCATTCTGGTCTGTAGAGAGGAGAACTTGACAGAAGGGGAGCCATCAGATCTGTATCTCAGACTGACCAGACAGAAGCCACTCCTCACTAAAAGGCACATGACATCCCACCTGGAGTTTGCCAAAGGGCACCTCTTTGGCCTGAATGCCAAGAATCAGAAGGAATCAGAAGAAGAATCTGAAGGAAATTAGACAGTCCTCATCACCTGGTTAATATCATGCCTACTTTGAAGCATGGTGGTGGCAGCAGGAAATGGGAAACTAGTAAGAGTGAGGGAAAGATGAATGCAGCAATGTACAGAGACGTCCCCCATGATAATCTGCTCCAGAGCACTCTAGACCTCCGTCTGGGGTGAAATTCCCTAAATAACCAACCCGCCAACTGGTAGGTTCCCCCGCTACCGCCTCAGCCACCCAATCGGTCACAGTTTTCAGTCTCTTACCTCAGTGTGGAAAACCATGCATGTTTTAGCAAACTTAAATAAAATATAAAACACAGCTCACGGCTAAAGGCCTGCTTCTCTCGTGTGATTTCACTTGCAGATTGAACCTGTCACCAGGTCACAAAGCATTTCGCAGGCATTGCCCTGTGTCTGTTGAAACTAATGCTCAGCTGCACCTAATTACTTCAAGAAAGCCAGTGACCTTGTGATGTTCACAGCATTGTCTCACCCAGCTCCAGATAAATTTCTTATCGCACCCAAATAATGCCTGTGGGATTGTATAGCACTTTTATCTACAACAGGAGATTTTCAAACAGGCAGCAGACTGTTATTTTCTTTTCCCAGCACAGTTTGCTTCATGTAAACTAAAAAAAAAAGGAAGAAATCCAAAAACCAAGCCAAATGTTTGCTAGTTGAGGAAGAAAGAGATAACTTTTGACCCACTTAGGGTCTGTCAATTTCATTTTTTTATGTTTTTGTGTGAATCTGCAATGCTCACCCCACATATGAAGAGATTTGCATTGTATTTGTACTTGGTCCAAATGGCAGAATGAGATCTTTCTGTTTAGTATTTGCAGAAATTTCTTTTCAGCCTACAATCACTTCTTTATATTCTGCTCTCTGCAGTCTTTAACCGAGAAGAAGTTGTAGGCTGTGTTGGTAAAATATAGTCCAAATGAGTCAGGAGTAGCTAGTCCCCCTTTCGTGGGGGACAGAATTAGGACATCAGCTTCACACTGTGGAGACAGCACGAGGCATATGGCTCACACAAAACTTGAGCTGAATTCAAAAAATGTGTTTGTTCATCGAGTGCTCTCAACTGTCCTAATTATGTCGTCCAGTCAGACAGTCGACTGTATTTCCTTATTAGAGCTGGTGTCCCGACGAGGCCCTGGCCTCTATGACCAGAGGCCATGTTGTAGATTGGAACTGGGTAAAATGGCAGCTCTCCCAACTCAGAGGAACTGGGGAATGGCAAAGGAGGAAGCCAATTAATATTTCAACAATTCACCCTCTGTGGCCGGAGATTGACTGACTAAACTGCTAGCTGTCAGAGCAGTTATCTCCAATACAGCCATGTGGCTTGGAATTCACAATGCCCTGTTTAGAAAGGGATTTCACATCCGTTGCTCATTTTTGCATTCTGTACAAAAATGGGTACAGACACAATTAACACTGGGGATAAAAATGAAATGAATATAAATAAGGCTGAGGGACAACACGTCAAAGTTATCGCACACCCGAGGAGCAAATGCTCTTTTCTAACTTTTATTTGTCTTTGGATCCGAAAGGTGCCAAAGGGAGCAAAGTCATTAGGAACGCAATGCCCTAACTTTCAATTGAAAGTGTTGCTGTAATAACCATTGCCAAAATGTTACTGTCTGAAATGATGCTCAAAACTGAGCATAGGGGGTCACGTGACGTCAATGGCGGAGTAGCTGTGTTTCTCGCCCGCTCCCGCAGCTTGGCATTTGTTTAGGCCTTTATATGTCTTGTTTGGTTAAAGTCTCTGTTTATTTCGACTTTTAAACTTCGTACGATGCCAAGCACCCAGAAGAAGCTCAACCTTGGGTCGAAACCGGGCAAATCCGGAGAAAATCACCCTCCGCTCAGCGATCATGCTGTAGCGGTTATGGCGGAGGCCCAGTCGCCCCCACTTCTCGACCGAATGGACGTCGACAAATTGGTGGAGAGGATATCGGCGGAGGTGCTGAGGGCGGTGGAGGCCTCCTTTGAGAAGAAGATTGATCCAGTTCTGAAAAGACTGGAAACATGCGCAGCTAACATCTCTGCATTGGATGTTAAAATGAAGGAGGCAGAGGCACGTATATCAACGCAGGAAGATGTTACAGCGGGATATGGCGCCAAGATTTCTGAAGTGGAGCTTAAGCTGGAGGCCGCTTTGGATAAGATTGATGACTTGGAGAACAGGAGCCGACGGTGTAACATACGTGTTATTGGGCTACCCGAAGGCAGTGAAGGTACCAACCCTGTGTCTTTTTTCAAAACGTGGTTACCGGAGTTGGTGGCTGTGAGTTTCAAGGGCGGCGCTGTTAAAATCGATCGCTGCCACCGGGTGCTTGCACGCCTCCCTTCCAGTGCCCAGCGGCCCCGCGCGGTCATCATAAAGCTCCACAACTTCCAGGATAAAGCACGGATCATGCAAGCGGCTAGGAGGAAGCAGTCCTTATTTCATAATGGCATTCCTATTATGATATTCGAGGACTTCTCCGCCGCTGTTCTGAAGAAACGCCAGGGATTCTACCACGTCAAACAACGCCTTAGGGAGATGGGTGTCCCCTTCGCTATGATGTACCCGGCTGTCCTTAGGATCAAGATCGATGGCCAGGAGAAATCTTTTAGATCTCCAGAAGCAGTCTCAGCTTACCTGGATAACGTACCTCAAGGGGCGGGGCCGCGCTCATCCTCGGTGGCTCCAGTGGACTGTTGATCTGTGCTCCTGTCCCATACCTGAGGCATTCGCCAATCCCTCGTCTCCTCCTCCTCCTTTTTTTTTTTTTTTTTTTTTCCTTCCCTGTTTATTATTATTGTTATTTTTTCTGTTTGGTTCCTTTTTTTTTCTTTTCGGGTCTGTGCGGAGATAATAACCCCATACACATAGACTATTTTATTTAGCCATTTATAATCCGAATTCTTGTTTTAGCTGCGGGCGGGCAACTGTTTCACGTTACTGATTAAGAAAAGACTCGTACTCTGGTCCAGCATCTTTCTATGTCCAAGTTGGAAAGTTTGCTTGCGCCCCCTGCTGGGCGTTGAAGACCTTTGTCTGACCTCCATACTCACTGGTTTCTTGACGGTTCTGTTTCTTATAAATAGTTTTCTGTTAATTGTTAGCAGAGCAGGACGTTTGTTTTTCTATGTGTATTTTACTTGCCACTGGTGTTGTAGAGCAGTGTTTGGGAGCCTTACATATCAGCTATGCTTTGGTCACCTGAGCGTGGTTCCATGCTTATTTAAAATGTTGTATGATAAGTGATAATTCAATGTTGAATGTTTGTTCCTGGAATGTAGGAGGTATACATAACCCTGTTAAACGGAAAAAAATATTGAGCTTTCTTAAGAGGGAGAATGTACATGTTGCCTTGTTGCAAGAAACTCACCTGTCTCCTCAGGAGCATCTAAAACTGAAACGTGATTGGGTCGGTCAAGTTTTTAGTTCCTCCTTTACGAGTAAGAGCCACGGTGTAGCCGTTTTAATACATAAACACCTACCGCTGACAGTTGACCAAACAATTTGTGATAAGTCTGGTAGATATGTTTCCTTAAAAGGCACCCTAGGTGGTCAGGCGGTGTCATTTCTGAATATTTACTTTCCGCCAGTACAGTCTAACGACTTTATTGCTCATACTTTCTCTTCCTTTTCTGATTGGGTTTGTGATAATTCTGTGATAGCCGGTGATTTTAACTGTTATTTTTCTACAACTAAGGACAGATCCCCTCCTAAACAAATTCAAATGTCTACAAGGGCCAAAGCACTTTTAGATACTTGTAACGAACTTGATCTGGTTGATACCTGGCGGACTCTTCATCCTAACGATAAAGAATTTACTTTTTTTTCCGGTGTTCATAGAACAAGTAGTAGGATCGATCTCGTTTTCACCCCCAAGCGATCACTGGGAAACATTTTGAGATGTACAATAGGCGATATTATTATATCAGATCATGCGCCGGTTTTTGTTCAGCTAAGTGATCTAAATCCTGTCCCTCGGTCTCATACCTGGAGATTTAACAATTTTTTGATTCACGACCCAAAATTCGAAATATTTTTAAATGATCAGCTTGAACATTTTTTAAAGGTCAATGCAACCCCTGAAGTTTCTCCAGGCCTGCTTTGGGACACCCTGAAGGCTTACACCCGTGGACTGATTATATCATATTCAGCAGGCCTGAAGCGGAAAAATCAGATGGAACAACGGAAATTGGAACTGGAATTGCACGAACTGCAAGCTAAACATAATGAATCACCTTCAGAGCAATTAAGGAATGAAATTCAGGTGGTTAAAACAGCTTTGGAGGCACTATTGACAAGAAAGGCTGAGAAATCTCTTTTCTTCATGAGGCAGAGGTTATATGAGTTTGCTAATAAACCTAACCGCTATCTGGCCAATCTTCTTCATAATAAGGGTGCTGGTTGTAATATCCCATGTGTTAGAGACTCATCTGGTTTACCTAAATATGACAATTTAATTATTAATGATACTTTTAAAACTTTTTATAAGCAGTTATATACCTCCCAGTTTAAACCAACATTGGAACAAGGTATGCATCACTTCTTCTTAGGACTAAATTTACCTAAAGTTACTGAAATCCAAAGGGATGATTTATGTAAACCTATAACGCAAAGTGAAATTTTGAAAGTTATTCAGATGCTTCCAAATAACAAAGCCCCGGGTCCAGACGGGTTCACGGGGGAATTCTTTAAGAAATTTAGTAAGATTCTGACTTCCCCACTGTATAAGATGCTTCTGTCCTCTTTTGAGGCAGGCACTCTCCCCCCCTCCTTAATGGAGGCTAATATTTCGCTAATTCTGAAGAAGGGGAAACCTCCAGAAGAATGCGCCTCCTATAGGCCTATATCTGTTTTAAATCTTGATTTGAAGATACTTGCTAAGGTCCTGGCTGTACGTCTTGAGCCAATACTACCTTCGATCGTTGAGAATGATCAAACTGGTTTTATACGAGGGCGGTATTCCACACATAGCGTGAGGCGCCTACTTAACATTATTCAGCACTCATCTTTGTTTAACCCTGAGGCTCTAGTCATCTCACTTGACGCTGAAAAGGCCTTTGACCGTCTGGAATGGCCGTTTCTTCTTTTCACACTTCAAGAATTTGGTTTAGGTGACAACTTCGTTAAATGGATCCAGATCCTTTATACTTCCCCTCTTTCGGCAGTGATTACCAATGGTTATAGGTCAGACAATTTCAGTATTGAACGTGGCAGTCGACAGGGCTGTCCGCTGAGCCCTTTGTTATTCGCCCTGGCTATGGAACCCCTTGCCACAGCCATTAGGAAGGATGCTGCTATTGAAGGACTCTGTTTGAACAATTCTCAACATAAGATTTCACTTTATGCAGATGACGTCTTAATTTTTCTAAATTCTCCTGCTCACTCAATTCCTAGATTAGTTGCGTTAATTTCCCAATACGGCTCCTTCTCAGGCTACAAGATCAATTTTTCTAAAAGTGAGGCTATGCCCCTCTCTGTTCTAAATGAGGTTGATCCAAACATTTCTCAGCCTTTTCGTTGGTCTCCCTCCGGTTTCACTTATTTAGGGGTAAAGATTTCACCGAATCTAAAAGAAATGTATAGTCTGAACTACACCCCTTTAATTCAGACCATCAATCGCGATTTGGGTAGGTGGTGCAGCCTCCCTCTGTCTCTCTTAGGTCGTATTCATCTGGTCAAGATGAATATCCTCCCTCGCCTCTTGTATTTATTCCAGATGTTACCGCTTGCTCTGTCCAAAAAGGTTTTGTCAAAATTAAATGGTTCAATTATTTCTTTTATATGGCGTAAGAAAAGACCTAGGCTGAGATACAGTTTTCTGTGTTTGCCTGTTCAGAAAGGCGGTCTTGCCGCTCCCTCCTTCCCACAATACCTCTTGGCTGCACAGTTTAAATTTCTTACAGAATGGTTTATGGACGATCCGGATTCCATTTACCTCAGCGCTGAGTCCGCGTCTTTAAAGGGCATTCCGTTGCGGAACCTGCTATATATTTCCTCAGGTAAAGCCACAGTTCTAACACAAGATAATATGGTGCTAAAGAATATGCTCGTTATTTGGCGCAAAGTCAGGCGCCTGGAAGGATATTATAATTGTTTCTCCCTTCTTACTCCTATTCATGAAAACCCTGACTTCTTACCTGGTCTTCAGGCTGGTTTTGCGGACTGGTCTCAAAAAGGGATTAATACAGTGGGTGATCTTGTTCATGAGAACTCTCTTCTTACTTTTAATCAACTGAAAAGCAAGTTTGGTCTGACCAATAAGGATTTTTTGAAGTACTTTCAGGTAAAGCACTATATTACTTCTAAATTGAAGGATTTGAATGGAGGGTTTGGTCTTTCTCCTATAGAATCACTCATGGTAAAAACTACCCAACTAAAATGTATCACTAAAAAGATTTATAACATTCTCTCTGATCTTAGAATGGATAACTCTAACAAAATCAAGGGCCAATGGGAATCAGACGTAGGCGCTATAGATGCTGAAGCTTGGGATGAGTTGTGTTGTCGTCCTTTTAAAGCCTTGGCATCTAATTCTATTTGGGAAAGGCAGTTTAAACTTATAAATAGGCTTTATATTACACCCGAGAAGAGACACATAATGTATCCAGCTTTGCCTAATCTCTGTAACAAATGTCAGTCTGCTGTTGGTTCCTTTTTTCATTGTCTGTGGAGCTGCCCTGTTATTCTACAGTTTTGGAGATCACTTATAGACAAGCTATGTACTATATTTAATTGCCGACTGCATCTGGGTCCAAGGACTTGCCTGTTAGGACTGAACGATGAGCTACCTGCCGGCTTTCGCAGCAAAGATCTCCTTCACATACTGCTGCACTACGCTCGAAAGTGCATTATGGTACTGTGGATTTCTGATAAGGCCCCATCTGTCAACCAGTGGCTACAGTCTGTGATATGTATCATGCCAATGGAAGCCTTCTCTACAGCACTTAAGGACAAACCTTTCCTTTTCTATCGCATATGGGACCCTTTTTTGGCCCACCTGAACACTCCTTCTGCTCAGAGGTTGAAATCGGGCTTACGGGATTTAGCCTGGCAACAAAGGGACGATTGTTAACCTTTTTCATTGTTTATTAATATTGCTGTTGGCTTTCTCTTTCTGCCTCCCACGTCCTGCTATACATGTAGATGCATCTTTGTCCTGTGTATGTATATGCTGGTGACTGCTGTTTTCCTGCTCTGCAATTAAAAGTTCAAAAAAAAAAAAAAAAAAAAAAAAAAAAAACTGAGCATAAAAGTGTGCTTTACTTGTTTAACAAGGAGTAATGAGTACGTTTCAAAATTGTTTTTGCCAACCTGGCAAGAGTTGATTTCTGTATTTGAAGTTCTCACCTTCAAAGGCGGTTTTTGAGTACATTAAAGTAGATTATAAACCAGTGCGATCTGCAAAGTTAAACCATGGTCATCTCAAGAGGTTTTAGACATGATTGCACAGTGATTATAGAAATCTCAGAGTCCAACTTTTAATAGTTCAGCTGAACCAGATGTTTTCTGTTGTTTATTTTAAACTAGCAATTCAATTTTGCGGAGGACTGGAATGGACTCCAGTTCCCTTGGATAAGTGGAAGAGGGTGGATGGATGGATGGATGGATGGATGGATGGATGGATGGATGGATGGATTTTATCGGATTTTACCAGCAATGGTACAAATAAACACTATGAGACGAAAACCAACCTTAGAATAAGGTTAGATTTTATTATACATCTGTCAACCTTTAGATGAATCATGATAAGAGATCACCAGCCCTGCAGCGAATCCCCAGTTTTCCTTGTAAAATCAGGTGGCTTTTCTACCTATCCAATTTCCGTCAGCCTTTGAAAATAATCAACTTCCTGTAATACAAAATGGACCAATTTAATTCCACATGGGCTTAATCACTACCTGCTTTTATACTGGTTAGAATATTGTAAGGTTAATAATGAATGACTGAGTTGAGTACATATTCAAGCTTTAAGCAAAGAGATGTTAAATTATTGTCACGCCATAGCCTAAAGCCATTTTTGTACATGCACTGCAGCCCAACATTTCTACATGGGTACCACATTACCCTCACATGCAGAGATGCGTGTGAGACCATAAACATCCAGTACAGAGCCTGCCAGCTCACTATTGCCAGTTCTGTGTTATGTCTGATTGTGCCAATCTGCGATGATATGAGAGCCGTCTGATAACAGTCAGATCTGTTCACAGCAACTGAATCCTGCCTCCTGTGCACTGCCTAAACTTAACTAAAAACTACCAAAGTTGCAACATTTGACAATGAAAACTTTCAAATAATGTCTCGATCTGATTCTCCTGAAATATTGTGAACAAGCTTATATTAGCTGCACACATCCTTACCATCCACAGAGACAAGCTGACTGACCAGTCTGATATCGTGGCATGAAAGGGCAACTTCCGATTGGTTCACATTGATGTGCACTGCAGTAGACTAACAATTAGCTGTTCAAAAGACTTGCAAAGCCGTTTGCAAAGACAGGGGCCTTCCATTACTTACTATCACGTTAGAATTAGATGGAAACCTTGGGCTCTAGTAGGAAATCAGTTGTGTCACAAGGTAGAAAAGGAGTGTGATGCAATGCCATTTCAGTGTGATGTCAGACTAGCTAATCAGTAAACAACACTTATGAAGCTTTAATAGGGTTTTTTGACCTAGCTGTAGTCAGGAGCTGTTATAATGAAGTTATAGTACTGCAAAGCCTCTTAAGAAGGAGATCAGGGATGGTGTGTGATTCAAGAAGTAATTACTGTTTGCATAGTGTTGTTGGTCTCATTCTAATGTTAAAAAAAATAAGGTTAGATATGGAAAAATCACCAGACTTAAACCACTGATGCAGCAAATCACAAAGTTTTCCATTTCTGGCTGTCATTGTTCTTCATCCAGCAGGTGTTAATTGCCGTGTTTAGTGCCTTGTTAGCGTTTTAATTGTTATTTGTGTTTCAGGGTAAATGTAATCTTATTGGTGTCCAGTCAATGTGGGCCCCACAGACTGCTGATCTATGGTGTGCACTCTCCACAGAAAGCCACCGTGCTGTCAATTACGTTGTTTACCACAGCTCGATGACCAATTTCATTGAATCTAGTGTCTGTTTCTTTGCGCTGGAGAAGTTTAATTGCTTTATTATTACTAGACCATCTGTTCTTAATAATTAACAGCATTAATATGTTAATCTCCACTGGATCGGGAAGGGATGATAAGGCAGAAATGGTGAAGTTACCGATTTGTCATAAATTAGACCTGCATGTTACCTCTGTGCCACACTGATGATTCAATCTTAAAATCCTACACCATGTGGAAACAAGACAAACATCCCCGATCCACAAACAGCAAAGTAAAGCTCATTAGTTTCCATCGGCGGTGGTGCACGAGGTAGTGTCAGCCGACTCCTCAGCCACCTGTCAAAAAGTTGGGGGGAGTTCATTTGAAGTTTGCCTTTTGTTTTCACTCTTCCTTGTCTCGCTGTAACATTTCAGTGGCATTTTGACGGGTTTATCTGTATTGGAGGCTGATGAGGCAAACCTTGGCGTGTTTGGACTTCCTGATTAGTTGACACAAAACAGGGAGATTGTGGCATGTGGTGAGAAAGCTCGGCGCTGTCATGGGAAATGCACCTGTTCAAGTTGAGTGAATTTCTCTCTGGCTTTGCCTCTGCCTCGCTTGTTCCTCGCTCTGTTTCTCCCTTTTCAGTGGAACTTGTGCAGCCTTCATGTTGTGGTAGACCTATCAATACCATTTTTTAAGGAAAAATAGAGAAATCCTGATAAAATGGGGTAAAAGGTGTAACAACTTACCACATTGTGCGCATTGAACTCTTTGCTCATTTTAACCTTGTCCCTGCCTCTGCAGAATAAATAAGTAAAAGCAGGTAGTTGCATTGATTACGTGAGTCTGAGCTTATAAGAGCAACAATGCTTTAGTGCTCGAACGCTGGTTGAGTACCTTCGGTGTGAGTAATACGCCCATCACTCCACCAAATGATATGTTGTCAGCGATCAGTCATTTCGCTTTGTCCTCAGAAATATGATCATATAAGTAAGTTTAAAGGACTTAAAGGGAAAATATAAAGCATGCAAAGACCTGATGAAAGAATGTAATCAAAGAATTCCACGTGCATCACCCATTTTTCCCATGTGAACAGGACACAGTTAAATGCTTGCAAGGGCTGAATTGAAAAAAAAAATACATCCATGTGCAGTGGAGTCGCAGGCTTTGAGTTGCCACGCTCGCTTCCTCGCTCTCTATCTATGTAGGGCAGCCCGTGGATCAGCTGACATCCCCATCCTCCCACACACCCACACAATCTTGTTAAAGCATGCAGTTAATCTGAAGAGGAAAAGGACTCTCATCACAACCAAGCTTTCATCACCCTATTGTATTGCCCACATCAAGCTGTCACAGGAATATCGGATTCTCCCCAAACTCAGGTGCTTAGGACGAGCGGCACCCTCCCATTGGCTCTGTGTGATGTCATTTGCCTGGGAGTGACTTCGTAAACCGGGCATTATCTAGTACTAGAAAGCATAAATGGCAGAATTAACATCCCAGTGGGAACTTTCTATTATTATTTTCTCTTCTTTTCTCTTAAAAGTCGACTCTGCCTTTGATATTTTGAACCGAAGCGCTGCCACAGAGGAAATACGGCAGCGCTCTACAGGAAGTCCTCCAGAGGTGGCCCACAGTCATCGTTTTAGGGAATCTTTCCTCATAATCTATGCATTGGACAACAGAGGGAGGAAAACACTCAAATGCTCTCTTCCACTCTCCTCCAGCACTTCACGGTTCTGTCGCTCTTTCATCGAGAGCTCGTTGAAAACAAAGAGTCCCAACTCGTCCAGAGCCCCAACAGCTCCTATCATCACCTTGGAGGCCAGGTGAAGTGCAGCAATTTGATGAAAAACAGATACGGGGCATGTGCTGGAAAGGCCTCTGATTGAATTGCCACTCTATGCCACAGCCGCTCTTCATTCTCAACCTGCGCAACACAGCGTTGCAGGCGCGGAGTGAGAGGGTCATCACGGACCTCGTTCCACAGGAGAGGCAATGTCTGAATGGGAGGTTTGGGGGGGTGAGGAGGGGAGGGGTGCAGCTGTTTATCCCCCCCTACCACCACCGTCAACCCCCCAGCTTGAAGTGGCTCGAAAACCTTGAGACTCTGGGCTTCAGCTCAAACATTTCATTGTCCTTTTAGGCTCTCAAAGAGCAGTCTCTCTTTTGTGGGCTGTGGAGCAATATCTCAAAAGCACCTTCCATCTCTCTGTATAGAGAGAAGGCGAGAGCAAATCATGTTGAACTCAAACAACTCCCACATAATCACGAGTGTGCTTTTTCAGACATAATAAAAATGCGCCGAGCTCTCAAACAGACTTCCATGGTCTGATTGTGCTCAAGAGGAAAATGAAACCTTGAAAAGTGAAGCAAGCCTCTTCACTCTTTATGAAACGTCTCCACATCGACTGCATTTGACTATTAAGTACAAGCCCGCTGCCCGAAGGTGCCTACATCTTTCTAATTCATTCATCACGTGCAGTCCTGCCACCATCGAGCCCTACAGAGAGACTCAAAGAAGACGATATTATACCAAAACCAGACAAATGCCTCCTGCCGCTGCTGCTGATGCTGCTGTGGTATTGCTGTCTCACTGTTTTGGTTTTTTTTTCCCTCTGTGTAACTATAGCATGTATGTTACAGTCAAGTAAACAAAGCAGATGCTTGCTGTGCCTTGGTTGACTTGGCAACACTGCCATCTCATGGCGAGCAGAACAAAACAAACAGCACTGTGCTTTCCTCATATATCTTTATTAGAAAATGCTCATCCACCAGCAAGAAAAGACACATCATCAAATTTTAAAAAAAAAATTATTACATAGAACATCGAATGCCATGATTACCAACCTTATTTGGTTAAAAACACAAGGACATATCATGATGCAGTCATACTATTCCATATACTAAGCTCTTGTTTATTGAGACCAGTTTGTTGAAGTGTAAAGTTCCCCGATGTATTTATTTTGTTTCAGCTACCTTGTTATTTGCTTCATACTATTAAAGAGATTGACAGTTCTTTGGAACTGATTTTCTCGAGCAGAGAAAGCTCCCGTGATGGAAACACCACTTTTATCAAAGGGAGTTGCATAAATTCATCTCTGATCTTTTCAATGGGGACTTACTCTCTTTTCTTGTGCTCTGTTTCTAGTCGCTGAACCTCCAGAGAGCTGAGACTGTCTCTAAACGAGGCTGAGATGTAAGAGATGGCAGATGGGTTTAGACTTCATTCTTGGTGAAAGCTATTCCCTCCCTCCTGGGGGCCGGAGTCATGCCTCACGGCATTTTGAGCCTTTCTATACCTGGACACCTTTCTGATCTTCCTCCCTCTCGGTCCCCTTCTTCATGTCTATATGACAGCTCTGCTCTTCCCAACATTCGTCTTTACCCACTTCTTCTTCCACCTCCTCCTCCTCCCTGCTGCCCCCATGTGCTTGACACTGGAGCACCAGAGCAGTGCATCTCTCCAGCCCAGATACCTGCTGCTCACACTGCACCACAAATATTCTGTAGAGCTCCAAAAGAACAATGAGGATATTCTTGCAGGTGAAGAAAATCATCAGCTGGTTGAGCACCTGCTCTTGCACCATGAGGTAGAACCGGTAGAGCAGGAACGGGCCATCTTGGAGTCCCACTGTGAGCAGCAAGCTCCAGACTTCGCTGGAGCAGCAGGAGGTGAATGAGGGTGGAGCCCTGGAGCAGCAGAAGGGACCACCCTTGCTGTCTTGAGAAGGCCCCGCCTTTGGGGGTCGTGTCTGAGTGAGAACCAGAGGAAACTGCATGAGTGCCCAAGAGAACAGGGCCAAGCCGATGATGACAACTGCCTGGTTGGTTTTGACTTCGGGCTCCTTGAAGGTGTCGAAGATGTCCAGGATGTCAGCACCCAGTCCCACATTCACCATGAGAAGCTGTGAGAGCTGGTCACGTGACATGTCCCCCTTGGGCATGAGCCAGCGACCCAGAACCAAGACTATCAGCATGGTTTGCTCCAGGCCAGCTACCCAGTTCTCTGGGTCCAGATCCTTAATCCCCTGGATAAATAAAACAGTGGAAGTCTAGTCATGTTGAAAGTGTTTGCAAGGGTTCAGTGTTAATGAATAATCAAATAAACCAGCCATCTCCTCTCTGTTTTTAATATAAGTCGACTGTTTTGTGTCAAGGTTCATTACGTTTATCCTGAAAGCACCCACCCTCCCCCTTGATATTCTACAATATTCCCAAAACGGGAAGATCTTCACGTTTCAAAAGCTGCCACCCAGCCTTGAGTACAGCCATGGGGCAAAAAGCTCCCAAATCCTACATGAAAGAAATTTCACTAAGACCATCTCACAAGGGAAGAGATCTAAGAATTTTTCAAGCAGGAGCCTATCTGGACTTCATCTCTGTGTGTCTATTACACATTTCCTGCAACTAATAGTTTATCCACCCCCTTGCTAGATTTAAATCTTATCTGATATCAGGTGTTGCTTTAATGTGGCTGCGTGGTGGGTTGAGGCAGGCAGGGCAGTTTTGTTGGTGGGACGCCTACCGCTGAGATCGGGATGTGAGCCAGCAAATGAAGCTCATGGCCCGAGGAATTGTTGAAAGGCAGCTTGGACTGTAGCAGGCTCAGCTCCAGAAACCAAATGGACGGGATGACAGTACTGAGGTACAGGAAAACCATGGGGGAGAACCTAAAAGAGGATCACCAAAGGAGAGGGAAAGAGGGGGTTAGGTTATTTATAGAAATTTGCTTCTTCTTTTTTTGCCACCCACTAAAGAAGAAAGAGTCCCTTTTTCCCCATAGGAAGCATCAAATTTCAGACAGGCAATTATTCTCATCATATATGCAAATCCCACTTGACAGTGCAAAGCCTTCTCCATGAGGACAGAACTTCAAAGTAAGACTCAGTGAGAAAGAGAGAGGCCCGAAGAAAGCTCGCATCTGACGATGTTCAGTTCGTGAGCTTTTGAATAAGACATAGCTTGGTGTTGAATGAGGTGTGACACTAAATGCTCATATCCATTTGAAGTCGGTTGATGTTTTTTTTTCCTTTCTTTCTTTCTTTCTTTAAAAAAAAAAAAAAAGCTTGTTGGTCAAAAATGAGTCGAGCCAGAAGGAGACATTTACTCCGTGAGTGGATAGGAGAGGCTGTGACATTGATGTGATGGTAGGCTCATAATACAGTTCAGTGAAAGACAGCAGTAATACAGCAGAGGAATATGTTTGTCTTTGATGGACAGTGAAAGAGAGAAAGAGCTGCGGATGATAAGAGAGAATTTAGTGGCACAGAATATCGCAGGCCTTTACAAAAGCCGCCTCGGGCAGATGGGTTGTAAAGAGTTTGCAGCTACAAGTTTAGGAGTTAATTACTCCCTAAGACCAAACAGGTTTATAAAGTCTGCCTGCATCTCACTCCCCATCCTCCCAAATCTGTTCTGTGCTTTGTACAGTGACCTTGGGTTTTAGAAAGGTGCCCACAAATTAAAATGTATTATTATTGTTATTATTTAGGAAGAAGCAGAGGGCTAACATCTGGCTTAAAATTGACTGAGCCTCAGTGTGTTATGCAGAAAGGAAAATCATGTCAAATGTGTTTTACCATTTCCACTCTGCATTACGGGTGCATTTCAGAGTGATGGCCATTTCCACACCCAACAGAGCCACGCCTGTCAGCAGCAGCCAATAGAGCGGCTCCTCTTTAACAGCTACAACTCGCCACACCGTCACCACCCCGTGGACAGCAAATAGGAAGCGGCTCAGCAAGGCCAGCAAGACATTCAGGAGGCGACACATGGTGCACCAGAGAAAACCTGCAGAGAAGATCACTTTAGAAGCACAGAAGTGACTTTATTATCATATGTACATTTGAATATTACTAGACAATGAATATCGTATTTTTTCCGCACTCCCTTCACACGTTGTTATTTATTACATTTATTATACATCATTAGGTTTTCTGAAGATCGCTCTTTGTTATTATGATAATTAAGGGTTTAAATTATTAGCTTAGATTTAGTAACCTGGGGGAAAAAATACTGTAAAAATTATGTTATTAAATTGAGACATAAAATGAAATAAAATAAAATGAATCACAAAATATACAAAACAGCTGCAAGTGAAAAATCAAATCACTTTGACCAAAAGAAAATTTACATTTGTCTATTTACAAAAAACTAAAAGCTTACAAGTTTACAACAGCGAGTCTTTAATGTTGTTTCAAACCTTCTACAGTGTTGTGTTTGCATTATTATTGCATTTTTGAATGCAATCATAGTCCCACATGGTTCCTGCAGAGTAAAGAATGGACTACTTTAAAACAATTTGATTTTTGCAATGAAAAATTTGCGAAATAAAAGCCACTTAACCACACTCATCATTAACCGCTGCTCATCATCACCCAGTTCAGGCTTCATTATCAGTAACTATTGCACGATGTGCGCAAACAGCCCTCGCTGTCAGTTAGTTAGCCAGGAGGATGAAAGCCTCTGAGCTTTGGGGGAAATCAAAGCAAGCAGTGATTAGTAAGGAAGAGTTAGACAAACTGATCTGCAGTCAATATTAAAGCACTCCCAGAGGCTTTGCACAGGCTTGCTGGAATTTGATCCCTGAATCGCCATGGATTATCGTGATGACTTGAAAGTGGTACCAAAATGGGAGCACCCTGGTTTTGTAGTTATAAAGATGCATCATGCCATACCTGCAGGTTTAACTCCGACCCTCTCTCACACCCAGTACCTCCCTTCCACAGGAATATATATATATATATATATATATATATATATATATATTATGTGTGTATATATATATATATATATATATATATATATATAATATATATATTATGTGTATATGCCTGTATATTATGTGACTTCTTAAACAATGTACAGAGTCTCTCACAAACTTTAGTCTTTATCTTGTGGATACAAGCAACACTTGTATGACTGCTTTTAACTATTAAATGCATTCGCCTCAGTCAGTGTGTTACTGTTGTTGTGTGTGTCAAAAACCGAGCCGTGTGTGTTAGTGTTTTAGAGTTTGAAAAAGAATTCATGCACTATGTATTGTGCAGCTGCATGCAGTACAAACCTACAGGATAAGCCGGGAGTCCTTCTTGAGATCAGTCTCTTCAGTGTATTTTTCCAAAAGTTTTAGATGCTGTGCAGTGGAAAGTGACAGTAACCCAACAGTCACCCACAGTGACCTGCCCTCTGTGTCTGATTTATGCCTTTTAACTGACAGCCACCTCCTAGACCCTGCGGAAGAGTGAACATGTCAGAGGTGTGTATTCCCGCACGTACGTATGTGTGTTCAGTGGGGAGTGACTACTGTTCGAGTTCACTGGAGTATCAGCGAGGAGCAGTGTGATCCACAAGTGTTTATGTGCATGTGTGTGTCTCCATCCTCTCGGTGCCATCATGTGAGATAAAGCTTCCTGCTCCTTGCGCCCACATCTTCATTGCCATCCGTCATGATGTCATCTCCCCTGGCCCAGAACAAAGTTATCTCCTTGGGAGAAGCCAGCCTGTCGCACTCCCTGTTCGGAGTGCACGCAGCCCTGCCCTGCTCCCACCCATGCCTGCTCTGTAACTGCAGCGCTGGTCCTGATAACTGCCCCACTCCGTGGCCTCTGTGCACACAAAAACATGGAGCAACAAGAGGAAAGGGAGATGCTGATGGGCCTCTGAACAAGCAACTGCAGGAGTGTGTGGGTATGTTACTGCGGTTGCATCAGAATGAGGATGCTGCGTGGGTGGAAGCTGTCCAGGAATGTCAATCTACTAAACCAGCGAAGCGAAGCGAAGACAGATGACTGACAATCATAACAGAGAGGAGATTGCTCTTCCCTGCAAATGAGGCATTTTTAAACCTGCAGCATTTGGTTGGTTTTGTTTGACTATTTGGGGACTGAGAAAGCTATTGTTTTAACATTAGCACCACTTGGAGTTTCATCATCATCATCATTAAATCTCACATTTGTTCTCTGTTCAAGCTCTACCATCTCTATCCAAAATATTTGCCTCTGAAGCTGCTGCTGCTGCATTCAGCAACAGCTCATCAGCTTTATTGGTTGGGTGGTCTGAGTAGGTGCCTTTATATGAGGCTATCACTTTTGACTGAACTTGTTTTCCTGCGGCATCTCGGGTGGAAAAAATGAAAAATGCAAAGTTAGTGACTGTATGACCAAAATAATGAGCTGAAAAGAAAAAAAGACAGATTGATTGAGTCATTGGAGTGAATTTAATCATCTTATTTGATATTTATTAATGTAAAAATACTGACTACTGATGCTACGAGGTGTGTCCCTACTGATTACTACGCACAAAAACACAACTAGACCGCGTGCTCTTGTTCCAAAACTGAGACGAGATGAGTGATATTCACACTTCTCCTGAGGCTTTGCTTATTGCATTGTATGAACATCTATAGTGCTGGTGGTAAGCAGACTGATGGAGTATACATTGGAGGTGGCTGCTCAAATCTTTTATTTTCATTTATTTATTTATTTCAAGCATTTATTTTTATCTTTATTTATTTATTTTTATCAGTTATATCCGAGAGCCTCACCTGAGATCGTCATGGAGAAGAAAGTCAGATGAGCACAATGATGGGCACGACCTAATTCTCTTCCCTAGGCTGGAGCCTATCCTAGCTGCCATAGGGCCACACACCCTGGACAGGTTGCCGGTCTGTTGCAGGGCTAACATTTAACACGTGTCAATCAAAATTTTGCAGAAATATATAAATATAACCCAGAATCACGGCAAAACGTGTAACAGACACGCCGGTCCATCGTGTCAATTTCCCGCTTTGCCTCTCCAAAACGTCAAAGGGACACATGCAGACGTTGCATTACCAGCAGGGGGAGATGATAAATGTAAAGGCAAGAAGTCGATAGCAAGCTAAACGCGTGAAGTACGTTCAAAGTCCTTAATCATCAGAAGCGATTAAGCTGGTGGCTTTACGTGTAAATGTGTTAATAATGTCTGTTTAAATGCTTTGCTGTGATTATTTTCATGTTGGCTTGAAATAAAATATTTGTACTGCCACTTACTGCATGTGAGTGTCGTTTTCACACTTTAGAAAGGCAACATGTGAAATGGATATTGTGGACCATCGTGTCTATCACACACTTTGCAGTGATATCGGGTTGGTGTTTACACCACTCTTCGGACTAGGAAGCTACAGTAATGTGTAACAGTGTTGAGCCAACCCTCATTTCCTCTGCAAGGAAAATGGGAAATATGTGCAGTGTTATTGAAACATGTACAAACATACATGGAAATACAGTATATATGGCAAAAATAGAGTTTGTACAATCCTAACGAGCCTTTATTCTCCAACTTAGTCTGAACTCTTGTCATTTCCTAAAGTTTCTTCGGGAATAGTTCTCCAGGCTTCTTGAAGGATATTCAAAGCTCTTCTTTGTATGTTGGCTGCCTTTTGGTCTGTTCTCAGTCAATGCTTCAATAATGTTGATGTCCAGGCTGTGGGGAGGCCGATCCATGACTGGCAGGCAGTGTGTTAGGGATCATTGTCATGCTGAAAAATGAAGTTGTTGTCAATCAGAAGCTTTCTAAATGGCATGGCAGATCACTGACTGTACTTTTCTGTGGTCATATTTCCATCAGTTTTGATTGCCAACACTACCGGCTGAAATACAGCCCCACATGCTGAATTCCTTCTGCCACGATCTCAGCTATTAGCTCTCTGGGAATCGCTTTGTTGGTTTTGTGTCTGTCAAACTGTGTTACTGTTGGTATTTTTTTTTGTTTTTGCCACAGGCTGCTAGTAATAAAGTCCCAAAAGATACAATTTAAAACTGCTATTTTGCTTGGTTGTCTCTTATCTGTATACACAACATTGGTTCATCCCTTGAGTCAGGTGCCATTTTTGTGCTTGAATGATTCCTAGGTTAGTGTTAAGTGGCTTAAGAAATCAAAAAACTTTCCTCTGACATGGTCAGGTACAGGTGCTTGAAAAAGCAGCCAATATCCAAAGAAAAACTTTGAAAGACCTTCAGAAAACTGAAGAACTGTTGCTGTTAATTAAAAAAAATTACTGGAAAGTCTGGCTCCTGGGAAGGAAAATATAAAGAAATGAAGTGTGGCTTGAGACTTTTGTACAGTATTGTAAATCTGTGGACACCACACTTTGTTACAACTGATTACAACATTCAGAGTTACTGGCTGATGTGTCCACCTTGAACCTTTCATCAAAGAAGCAAAGAAAACTGATGATTTAATCAAAGATGCAGTTTCATTCTGATTCAAGAAGCTGAAATGCTCAAACTGGAGGTCACATAATACACTGTATTTAATGTAGTGACTGAATAAGAAAACTAAAGAGCTGTGGTGCCTTCTAATCCACGAGTCTCCTGAAATCAATTTCCCAGTTCAGACAAAGGACGGGCACGAGTAGGAAATTATTAATAGAGCAAAGTATAATTGATAAGTTAATTATTCATAACCCCTTAAAATTTTGCATGTTCGGACCTGCCAGATGGGATTTCAAGCAGCTTCGTCTTCTTTTGAATATACCTAACCAACATGGATTTAGCTTTCAAGAGATCATTTGGCGCTAGGAGAGAGAAACACAAACACACGCACACAGGTAGTGGAGGAAGTCCTTTAATGGCAAGGAAACAGGCAGAACTGGCAGAGGGAGATAAGACCCTCCAGTCGGTGTCCTAAACGTGAAAATAAACAGGGAAAAAAAGGGTGGGGGACCAAAGGAGAGGGAGAGAGAGAGGGGATAGCAGTGGCGGGAGGGGAGAGGGGGTAATGAGTTCTCAGCCATGCAGAATAGCAGTACACCTCATCTCGTTATCCTCTTGTCTGGGTGGTGTTTTTGCTTTGTGAGATAACAAGTGGTTCACTGATTGTGGAGTTAGACAGGCTAAGTATGCTTATTTGTATTTGTTTAGAGGAGAGCTTGTGGTCAGTGCGGCTGTTTTGGTGGACGTGAGGTCTGGTGTCTCGTGTTAAGTCGGCTTATATAACAGGTCGATGTGGAAGTGTTTGTTGTTAGTTAAACTGTATTAAATGTGTGCTGTATGTCTTCCACAGGCAACATAGTCCTTCGCCTTTGCAGGACATTGTTTGTGTTTAAATATATTTTAATCCTCTTAAAACTTCTTAAACTTCTACGTACTTCCAGTAATTACCATATTTCCATATTCACAGGCCATTATACTTTATTTTGTCTTTTGTCTGACGAGTTCTCGCCTTTACTGAAGGCTGCAGTATATTTCTGCTGCACCAGTCTGCCAGCATTAAAGTGGCACAGCTCCAGCAGTTTCTTATATACAGCTCTGGATGGCAGCCATTCGCTCAGACCCGCTGCCTCCTCTTCACATGGTGTACGCCACCCAGTAGATCACATTCACCACGGCGAAAGTGAAAGGAAACACGGCCCTGGCATAGATGTCGATGGTATCTGCATCAATGGGCTTGCAGACACACTTGGAACAGCACTTCTTCTTCTCTTCCTCGCGCTCCTCCGGTTGCCTGGATCTTCTCCGCCTCGGCTCCGTCTCCTCCGTTCCACCCTCCCCGGGAATTTCGCTGCTGGAACGCTGGGCTCGACCGTGGCGGCTGGAAATGACCACGCCCTGATTCATGCCGGTGACTGACAGGGAAAATAGAACCATTGCCTGTTTGCCGTTCTTTACAATAGACTGTGGAGAGGAGGAGACAGAGAAGCATCTAAGCATTTACCTGACAGAGCTCTATTCTGGCAAATTTGGCAAAAGTGACAATTCAACCCCTTTGCATTCATGAGGTCTACTACTATAACTTATAACTACTTTATAAGCAAAAGCTCTTAAGTATTTGGTCCATCCTGGTACTTTATATTTTATAATGCTTCATTTTTTTTAAATAAACACACGACTTAAGGTAAGGGTTAATTGTGTGGTATTAATGATTATCATCTCTTTTGGCAGTTTTGATTACACCGTACTCACTAGAGCATAAGCGATCAGACCAATGTTGTCAGCTCATTTGCAAAACTATTGTTTCTGCATTTGTAATAGACAATTAATATAAATGTAAGTAAAGAAGAGGCACTTCAACCATTTTTTGAGTGTTGATGTTGCATAGTTTGTCCACCAGAGGGCGCTGAGCTGAGTTGAGCGGAAGGTAAACAAGTAAATAAATAACTAAATAAAACAAAGGCTTGAGAAATCTGTTTATGTTTCATATGTTTGAAAGAAAATTACATCGGCCATTTTATTGTAATATTATATTTTAAAATACTTTGATATCAGTATCAATGTAAAATACCCTATATCAGTTTGGCTCCTTTTTTTCACAATCACTCCACTGCAACATTTAATTTTAATCGCTTCACTGCTCTGACAGGTAATCTGGTACGTTTAATATTTCTGAACTCATAGTTTTATAGCAGGTGCGGCCACTGTTATTCTGAAGGTTTACCTCAGTTATGATGGACACCAGCAACTTAAGAAGCTGACAGTATGATGAGAATCACTATTGCTTCCTGTGGGGCGATCATCTATTTTCCCATTATGGTCTATAGAGATTCATGTCCTGCTGAAGGTCAGTGGGATGGATGCTTGTCAGCACCAAGGCCTGATGTCTGGCCTAGGTTTATGTTTAAGAGGTGCGCACAATTTAGTAGCAACACCCCCACCCTACCGCCCCGAAGCTCCAGATTGAAAGGTCTGCTGACAGGTGTACATGACGGAAATGATCGAATGAGTGATCCTCACCTCGGAGCTGAGCTTGCTGGCCTTGACCTTGGCTTTCTCTTTGAGTCGGTAGTCAGCGTTGTAGTGAGCAAAGGCGTACTCGATGAGGGCCGCGAACACAAACACGTAACAGATCCAGAAGTAGACATCTAACGCCTTGATGGCTGACGCTCGGGGCAAGGACGAGCGAGCGCTTACCATCAGCGTGGTCATGGTTAGAACAGTTGTAATCCCTGAAAACAAAGCAAAAATTTGACTTCTGTGGATGTGGGGCTCTTGATTAGTGTTCTCAGACTGTAGGTTGGTTGGTCCCCTACTGTAGTCTAGACAACAGTATAAACTGTCAGTTAGGTGGTTAATCTAAGGTTTCCTAAGGGAACACTATTCCCTTTCTGTTGGTAGCTTTAAACAAAATGAGGAACAGGATTTTCAAAAATATTTGGTGTACATATTCATCTTTCTCTCAGAGTGAATGTTGCTCATGTCCCATCATCTGGTCCAAATCTTCCATTTAAACTTAAAAAGACAGCCTCATCGGGCTGTCTGATGAGGCTGTCTTTTCTTGCTTTAACTAGAATGTTTGCAGCTCATCAGTGATTCTGTTGGCACATTCTGCAGAATTTTAGTCTTGAGAGGACATGAACGTCCTCATGCGTCAAATTCAAGGCCGGAGGGCCCGATCCCCCAAAATTTTAATTTAGCCTGCATGCAAATTTAGCATTTTGATATATTTTGGCCCACCAAGTTGTCTAGCTGTTGTCTGCATAACATGTCCCCCAGTGTGTGCAGCCAAACAGAGGGGCACAACTTCATTGCACCTGCAAGTTAATAAGCTGCTTAACACTGACTGAAACAGACAGGACCATCGAGAGAGGTGGGAACTGAGAAGCTCTTTAGCTGTATCCATACTACATCAAGAAATATATATCTTCTTCTTCTTTGAGTAAAATCTCAACATGAGCAAGCAGAGGGGATGGTTGAGGCAGGTGGGCAATTTTCAGACAGGAAACTGCAAAGTTCAATTGCGAAATTAAGGCTTACGTGCGTCTGATTTCATAGCAGAAGGTAAGGCTGCATGGCATATGTAAAATACTTAATCATAAATCCTTTTTAATTAACAAAAATAATAATAATAATAAATACATTTTATTTATAAAGCGCCTTTCAAGACACCCAAGGACGCTGTACAATAGGATAAAATACATAATAGAACAATGACACAATGAAGGACAATAAAACAAAAGCACAAGATAAAATGAACAAACAGTGGGTTCACAGTGAATATGCAGATTTGAACAGATGGTTTTGAGTTGAGATTTAAACTGGGGGAGAGAACCAATGTTTCTTATATCTGGGGGGTAGAGATAACATATTCAGGCCTGTGAGGACATCTGTGTGAGACCTGAAGAAATATGTGCAGGAACTGAATTAAAGATTTATTATTTTTGCTTTAACATCAGCATGTATTGAGCTATGTTGTATCCTGTGATGGTCATCAATAGGCTGCTATGAGTTCCTTGTAACCACAATGCATTAGTTTGAATGTAACCCCACACGCAGTAAGACTCTAAGAAAAGAAAACTGTCATTTATGTGGTTTAACCTTTCAGAGGACGAACGAGCACCAACCTTCACTGAAATAACCCCTTTCGAAATGTTCAAATATACTTCATCCAATTAATACTAACCTAAGGATACACGAGCAGGAACTGCTGATTGGCTGATCCAGAAGGACACCCAGGACATTGCAACCAGTAATATCGAAGGCATGTACGACTGGATGATGTAGACACCTCGATTACGTCTCAGCTGGAAGCGAAGACTGAGCCTCGGAAAGCGCCCCGCTGTGAAGCAGACAACAAGTCACTTTGTTTCAAACCAAACATGCTAATTATTTATCATAAAGAGGCCATTGTTCTTCACAGGCTCTGACGCTAGGCAACATCTTTTGCCTCGCTTTTGCCCCTAGTGGCACAACTTCAAGATTTAACGCATAAAATGGTGTTGCAGCTGCATCTTCCCAGCAGCTACTGCTCTCATCTCCTAAATCTCCTGCCTGGCTCAGCAGCAAGTCTGCCTTGATGCATTTCGTCTACGAATAGAATACAACCACAGAAGTGCCTCTGGTTGAAAAAAAGAAGTCATGCTTCAAGAAGTATGTGTAGAGTTCTCCAATACAAGAGGGACCAAAGTCCAAAACCACCACATACGTGTAAAACATAATACAGGCACAAAACAACACAAAAGAGGGATGCTCACCTGATTTGAAATTCATCATCTCAGTGTCAAAGCGATAGTCTGTGATGGTGAACTGGGAAAGCTCTAATTTGTCCAAACCGTGAATGTGTCTCTGACTCTCCGACCAGTGATACACAATGTCCTCTGAGGAGTAACCATCTAGAAAAACAACAACAACAACAAAGACATTTACCCGTCCAGCCGACACAGATGTGCGAGGTTCGCTCAACATTTGGCATTTTCATCCTGTCACAGACACTGTAACCTTTCACAAATGTCACCGTGCTCGCACAATGAAATGTTTCAGCAATAAACTGAAATAACATTTTTAACCCATAAAGATGAATGTAGGAAAGAAGAAATGAACATTTAAGATAAATCCCAACTCACAGCTTTCCAAATCCAGCATGCATTCCTGTTCGTCCATGGGATACTTGGTAAGGTCCATGTCACACGCCACTGTCGAAGTGATTCTAGGAACAAAACGGCTCGCTTAATCAAACCCTGACATAGATGCTATTACAGTTTCTTCAATTTGTCATTTTTCAAATAAAAACTAAATTTTCTTTTATCTTCTTTTTGCATGTTCATCAATACATCCTTCATTATTTAACTCCTGGTATAAAAATCTGACTCTTTTACGAAAAGTCCATTTAGTTACTATTCATGCATTCTTATTTTTATTTTTTTGCTCAAAACAGCCTGCATCCAAACACAGCGCTAATGAGAACTGTTATATTTAACCAAAACAGTGCAGTCTGATCAAAACAATGACGAAAGACAGTGAAAATTTCTGGTGTGCTAAGATGAAACTGCAGAATTGTCTTATAATTTTCTGTAGGCAAAAGAAAGAGAAGACAATGATCTGTTTGTTTATACCGGCTACTATATAGAATCACTCCGTTAGGCTGCAGGCGGATCAGCTTGTTCTCTACGGTCACATCGTGAAACCAAGCAGATTTGGCGTTAACGATGAAGGTGTCGGGCAGCCACAGCTTGTCCACAAACCGACTGTCCAGTCCAAGAGTCTTGTTAGTGTGATTGTAGGACAGGCGGTCATCGTGCCAGCTCTGCCGCAGGAACACAGTCATGGTGTATTCCTGTCAGGAACACCACGGAATGTAAAACGGGAGACAGACTGTTAGGAATATTAGGTTCAATTATATTTACTTTGTATTTTTAAAAATATATTTAATTTATTTCATTATTCTGGACGGTTTTGGGAATAACTTATTTATATAGGAAAAATCGTTGGTGAGATTGTGTCAAAATATGAAATTATTTAGAAAAGAAAAGTAATTACTCAATAAGAATTTTTAGTAAGAAGAGATTTTGGCCCTTCAATTAATGATGAATGCAACATTTAATTAAAGGGTCCAAACACATTTCTTTTCAGACATAACCCTAAAACTGATATCACCGTTAAAATGCTGTTAATTATTGTTATAATCGCAAAATTGAAAAAGAATAATAACTCTTTTGTCACTATATTGTAGATTTGAATTAAATATTTTCTTCCTATTGCAAGAGATTTCAGCAAAATGTGACACTGAACTTCCTACCAAACAGAAATATAGAAAGAAAAGAAAACACAAAAAGCCATCTTCAAACGCCTGGTGAGTCACACAAATGCAGATCTGGCTGCAAATGCAGAAAAACACAACCAAAGAATGAAATACCGCAATTAGCATCAAACAGCATAAACCACCAGAGAGGAGGCTGAAAAAGAAGCAAACAATGCTGGAGCACACATGCCGCACTGGCTGGTGACGTGAGTAACTACTGTGGTGCTTTTTTACTATTCTGCTTGCATAATTCAGATATTACTGCAGCAGTTCAGTGTCCGGTTGTGTTTTATGTGTCCTCACAGCATAAAAGCAATAAAGCACTTGGCTTTATTGTCTTACTTTGCAGCCTTTCCCTGAATACTGTGCACTTTGTGTTTGTGTTTTAGTTTCATTGCTCTTTTGGCTACCACACTTTGGACTTTATTTCAGATGTTAAGCAAAAAAAAAACATATTGAATTGAAGCGTTTTAAGATTAAACTCCTTCTTTCATGATAGACATGGCGCCGCTCACGATTACAAGGTTACGCAAAATGATATTTGTGCAAAACATGAATTGCCCCATTGGATTTGATATTTCACTTTACAAAATCCATGAAAGTCTGAAATTATCCAACAACTCGCCCGATGTGTCACAAATGTTCACACTGAATGCGTTTAAACCTTCGAGTGGGATATGTCAGGATTATGCAAATAGTAAATCTTTGATCGTTGCGACAGTTGTGAAGTGATGATAGAGAATCTCGGTGCAGAAAGAAGGAGCGAGTGTCTGTTCTTTACCATGTTGGCTTCAGAGATGTGGTCAATGCTGGCTACTTCTATAGCCATGGCCACGTTCACGGGCGGACCTGCAGAGGAAATGGTGAGAAAAAAAAAGGGCAAACCTTTGCCCTCCCCATCTCAAACACCCACCCACGCCACTTCTCTGATTCCCATTCTGGTCCCTCCCATCCTAACTCCATAACCCATCTGTTTTTCTCCCATCCACCTTCCTCCCACGTCCAAACACTCCTACGGTGCATAGAGATTAAGCATTATCCAGTTTAGCCATGCGAAGTGGCACATCACACAATGGGCATTCATAAACAACACTGGGCTTTCATGGACTTGCACAGAGAGAGCTTCTGCCAACATTCACACGCACGCACACATACGCTGTAGCGTTCACTCAACAGTTTGCCATATGATTAGCATGGAGCGTGCAGCAGTCATCGAATGCTAGAGGGCAGAAACTACAGGGGGGGGGGGCTCAGTGATGCAGAACAGAAAGGCTATTTAAAATATATTAAACATTAAGGAATCATTTCCCATCATTCAACACCTCCCCATGCCATTTTGGGTAATTTATATTTTCAACACCAAATGCAAGTGAATGGGAAAAGGTTTTCAGTTGTATGCTTATTGAATGTTGATGTAAATGGGAGAGTTTAGAGGGCGATGTGATTCTATTCTCCAGCGCAGGTACAAAGATGACTATAACATTTGTTAAACAGCTATTTTACCAACTCTGGTTAGTAAATATAATAGAAAATATTTCGCTGTATATTAGAATGAAGCACAATGTGTAGCATTACCATAGAAACGTGGCATTGATTTTGTTTGCTACCACTCTAATTATGCAAATAGATTAAAATTCCAGAAAAATGTTTTACAGCATTATCAGTTCAGAAACTTTGCATTTGCAAATAGGCTTTGCACTCTGGAAACCTTGGCAGCACATATTGATGTTTACAGTGGGAAAAGTTGTTACTGTATATTAATTTCTTGCATTATATAAAAAGAGACTCCACTTCCACTGCAGAACTAATCCTCCCTTACTGTTAAAATGATGTGAGATTGGAAACATTCAGACACTTTGGTTCATAATATGGTTTTCAACTTTCAAATCAGGTTTTGTGTAGTTATCAATTCTTCTAATATTCAGTGTTCAAGTGAGGCGATAACAAGATCCATAAATTTTATGTAAAGAAAAAAATACATTGTGCTTTTTTTATGAAACAATCTGTCTGTCACGTCTTTTCTTTACATCTTGTGCATCACTATCCTTACAAATTATATTTATCTTGCAAAAACATTTTTCATAATTATCATATATTTAAGGCCCTGTTATTGCTCCATATTAATAGCATGGGGTGGGATTTGAGTGAAAGAAACTGCTCCGAAATAACAGACATGATTCCCCAGTGGTCACAACAGCCTTCCATTTAGCTTCCTTTTTCAACACATTAAAATGTGACATAAATAGAAATGCAGTGACCACATGATGTTGCATTATGATTCTCTGCATCATGCACAGGGTGGTATGTGTGTGGCGATAGCGGCACTCTTGCCCCACATTTTCACCTTTCCTCAGCTGAGTTAAGCTGTGAGATTGAGAAATCTATTGCTGTGGTCATTGAATGTTTCACATTTGGCAGCCATTCTTAGCAAATTCTCCAGAGCAGCACACAATGTTTGTGCCACCGCTCCACTCCGGCGTGTCCTCCTGCAAAGCCTGTCTTTAATAAATGTTTTTTGTGTGTGTCCTTAACAAACTGTTCACCTGTCAGCATATGTATTTGTTAGGGGTGCAACGATACACAAAATTCACGGTTCGGTTCGGTTCGATACTTTGGTGTCACGGTTCGATATTTTTTCGATACAAAAAAAATGTTCATGCCTTTTTAATTTGTCATTTATTAAAATTATAAATATATATTTTAACTCAAAAGTACAGTTTTTAAATTTAACCCTAACCCTTGTGCGTGTTTTTTATTTTGACAGCGAATGCGCACCTGCGGACCACTTATGTGCAGCCCTGGTTATTTAGCTTGTCATATTGCAGCCACAGAAATTATTTTGTCCATGAAACCATAAAGCTGCACTTTCTTTTTGCCTTATAGTCTGATTTGTCATAACTTCTCCGTTTTGTGGTAAGCTTTTCTTTGGCTGTCACTTCTTCACCCTGACCTGTCTTATTTGGCTCAGCAGAACTAAAATATATATCTGTCTGTGAAGGTTCTCAATCATCCAGGTCATCGTAGTCAAATATAAATCCTGCTGCTTTTACACACGGACTCACATAAGCTCAGCGATTCTCTGCGCGATCAACCTCTCACATGTTTAAGCTGCGGGAGATTTCACTTGTCATGTTTGCATAGTAAGCTAACAATTAATAAGACGATGTCAGAGGAATTGGTGCACAAATTATCATCACTCACAGATCAGTGCTGTCGCTCTCTATACACAGTTCGCACGATTGCAAAGTGAAAGCAAAAAAACAAGCGCAAATTCAAACGCGATTTCAATATGTCACATATTGACAGTGGCTCACCGATGCCAATGACATAATTACCCAGCTACATTTCTGAAAGAATGCAAAAGCATTGACATATATTTTTCCTTCTTACAATAGCCCGACGGGCAGGGCAGAGATAGATTTTGGTACCCCGACTGAAAAAATCGCTAGCCCCAGGACGTCAGGCTAGCGATATTGCAAGCCCTGTATCTGATTGAGGAATCATGCATCTTTGGAAAAGAGAGTTTATTACAGAGAAATGTCTCTTTCCAAAATAAAAGCTATACTATCCGCTTCTTCTGGGCTATATTCTCAGCAGCATAAGGAGAATCATGTGCTAACAGCTGTCTAAATGACTCGGCTAAAGTTAGTAGCATGCTTGTTGTTTTTGTCTTTGCACTAGGATGATGTCGGCGTAAATGTGCAGTCATATTCGTTGTGTTCCCACTAGTGCTTTCAGGTTAATCTCGTTGAAATGACCTTAACACCACAACATGGCAAATCTCCGTTAACGAGCTACCGCCGATCGCCCTGTGCATGGGGCTAGACGGCCAACACGTTAACGAGCTAACTGCGCTAACACACTAGTTCACACCCATGTAATTGAGCATTGCATGGCACATCCAACATACTGTTTTACTTTAGTCCATGACTCGCTTACCTTCAGGGTCATACGTCACATGAAAACCAAAATAATTCCAAACGCCAGATCTGAATGAGGGTGGGGGAGGTCCATGTTAAAAGGAGAGCTTAACTTCTGTCTCGCTAGCTTGCCCTGCTCTCTTCCTTCTGACTATGCTGTCTGTGTGGAGCGCTCAGTGGATCTGCGCTCGACAGTGCAGCCTAGGCGGAGTAGTCGAACGCAGATTCACTGAGCGCTCCACACAGACAGCATCGTCAGAAGGAAAGTTGATAAAATAAATTACAAATGTTGTATTGTTCGATACATACACGTACCGAACCGAAAGCACTGTATCGAACGGTTCAATATCGATACGAATATCGTTGCACCCCTAGTATTTGTATGAGGTAAACAGAGCCTTGTTTTAATGTCGTACAGGAAAAGCCAAACCAAAGGCGCCTCTCGGGATAATGGAATTGGAAGATGAAGTGCAATCCATGCTCCTGTACTTAGGACTTCGGTTGGGTGATGCTAAGGATGGCTGTAAATGTGAGGCGGTGAAATGTAACCCAACGCCACAAGCAGTAGATCTCATACTCACCTCCTATCCCAGGGCGAAAATTTCTGGCATAGCCCTTCATTAAATCATCCAGATTAGGTAACCAGGATATTTCAATGTCTGTACCTACATAGTCCCCGACGTCACTCAGCATGGCCCTAAAGAAAACAAACACAGCAGCCTTCAGTGGTTGTCCTGTCACACGTCCACAGGAAAAGCCTGGCAGAACTTCAGATAGAGTTAGTAGCATACGTAAAAGTATCTCAAAATTTGACACAATAACCACTTTTTCAAACATAAATAAGATTCATTATTTAAATCGTTAATTTTTCCTATTACGGAGTTCCACAGGATTCTGTGCTAGGACCAAGTCTATTTGGATTACACTTGATTCCCTTAGGCAGTATTATAAGAAGGCATAGTATACATTTTCATTGCTATGCAGATGATACCCAGGTTTGTCGATCCATGAAGCTAGATGGCACACACCAATTAGCTAAGCTTCTCTTCATTGGCTGCCTGTTAAATCCATAATTAAATTTAAAACCCTTCTTCTCACTTACCAGGTCTTAAATAATCAATCTCCATCTTTTCTTAAAGACCTCATGATACCATATCATCCCAAAAGAGCACTTCACTCTCAGACTGCAGACGTACTTGGATATTTCAAAGTAGAATGGGAGGCTTTCAGGCCCCTCTTCTGTAGAGCCAGCTCCCAGGTTGGATTCAGGAGAGACACACCATCTCTACTTTTAAGATTAGGCTTAATACTTTCCATCTTAAAAAAGCATATAGTTAGAGCTGGATCAGAAGACCCTGACCAACCCTTAGTTACGCTGCAATAGGCCTATACTGCTGAGGGTTTCCCACGAGGCACAGAATATTTCTTCCTTACTCACCTTTTTTCTTTCGCTATGTATTTATACACCACCTTGCAAATAATCATTATTTATTATTAATCTCTGACCATCTTCCAAAGCGTGTTGTTTGGTCATGGCAGATCGCTGATCCTCGCTAAGCCTGGTTCTTCCTGTTAAGAGGGAGTTTTTCCTTCCCACTGTCACTAAGGCGTCATCTGATTGTTGGGGTTGGCTCTCTGTTATTTTGGGTATTTACCTTAGAATATCAAACGCCTTGAGGTGACTGTTGTTATAAAATTAATTGAAGTGAATTTCATTTGATTAAAGTAATTTAGACTCAGGTCACACTTATATCAGTGTTGGCAACAGAGAACCTTAGGGATCTTTGTGTCTAGTGAAGTGTACCCACACTTGACTATGCTGTGGAAAAATCTCGAGCAACCTTTCATCTCTTTAAAGTTTGTCAGAAAAACGTAACATAGGTGCACTTAAAATGTACACGGAAATATAGTATATAAGGTAAAAATTGAATTTGTGCGATTCTAATGCTTGAAAATTAATACTTGGTATGACCACTTTTATTCTTCAACACAGGCTTGGACAGGCTTTCTCATAATTTCTTTAGCTAGTATTCAGGAATAGTTCTCCAGGCTTCCTGAAGGGCGTTCTGAGCTCTTCTTTATATGTTGGCTGCCATTATCGTGGAAGTCTTTGTCAATCAGATCCTTCCAGATGGTACTGGTGGTGGATCCCTAACACCACTGGTTGAAATGGAACCTTAGCCCACAATACAGTTTCCACCATGTTAGGTTTTTGCTAGATTTTTTCCTGTTTGAATTTCAGATAGTGGTATTCTTTTTTTTTTTTTTTTTTTTTTTGGCCTGTCCTGTTTGGCTCTTTTGCCATCAGAATTGTTGTCTAAAGGCAAAGAAAGATGCCAAACGGATTTACTTTACCAAACTGACCATCCCAGCCTTGCCGTAATGGTCCATTTGATTCACCTTTTATTGTTTATTTTATTTTCACTTACTGAATACGGGACAGACTTGAATGGGGGAAAGAAGGGGAGAAAGAAAGAGGGAAAGAGAAACAGCTGAGAAGAGGGACAGGGGAGAAGGGCAAAAGACAAAAACCAACAGAACGGGCAGAGAAAAAAAAATGCATATATCAATCACCTGGATCACCTGCTGAGAAAGAAAAAAGAAAGCAAGCAGAAGAGAACAAGAGTAATAGAATAAACAACATCACAATGATATATGGGAATATGACAGTAAATACTAAATGTTAAACATTATTGTGCAGCACATAAGATCAACAGAACACAGTGTGCTTTGAGGTAGGAGCCAAAAAGGGTGTAGTTTGTGGGTGTGATCACCCGTGTGTACACCTGTGAGCATGGACGCGCTTGTTTTTTTAAAAGGTTCCTTCATGTAATAATCTGCTAGAGGGTGTGGGGGGGCCACAGCCCCGTCCTCCAGGGCTTGAAGCAGGTGTGGAGGAGATCAAAACTCCAGACATCCAGAGGCCCCCAGAACACAAGAGACCAAGGAAGACCAACAGAGGGGCAGCTGCGCCACTGTCCCGGAAAGAGCTGAGGAGAGTCCCAGATGAGGGCTCACTCAGCAGCCGCGGAGCAGAAGCCAGGGGGAGTTGCAGTGACGCGCCCGTGAGCTCCGCCGGCAGCCAGCTGCGCCTGAGTGACCGAGCCCCAGGCCGAGAGGCCGGGGGCACCCCACCTCCGAAGTGGCCCGAGCGAGCCCCAGGCTCCAGGCCCCGATAAGCGGCCGCCAAGGAGTGAGCCGGTGTGTACCTGGACGCCCATCCCCGGACACAAAGAACCACCAACGCACCGATGTCTGAGGGGGTCCGCCACTGGCAGGGGAAGTGGTGGTAGGGGGAGCTAGGCCTCCAAACCTTGGAGGGCCTGAGATGTCCCCAGAGAGGTGGCGCCTGACACCCAACCTGACATATAGACACAGACATACAGGCACACACAGATACAAACATCCATTCCCACCCTCATGCTCTCATATGCACTTACTCCACACTCAACCAACGTGGAGACAGACATAAAGAGACGTTGTACACACGATCACACTCCCCAAGCGTACTCTACAAACCGGGTCTAGGTGCCCCCGCCCCTGGAGGGGGGAACTGCACCCAGACCCAGGTGGTGTTTCCCTTTTCCCTGCGGTGGGGGGAGGCAGACCGCCCCGACTCCGCAGCAGCAGGAAGGCTCCACACTCCAGACCGCAGTCGGATGGCCAACTCCTCCTCCTAGCCCCCCTGCTCCAGCAGGTCGCAGAGAATGGGGGTGAGAGAAGACTCCAAACCTCCCTCCACCCGCTCATTGTAATGTTGATGCATGTGTGTTCTAAGGTGCATTTAAAACCCAGGAGGGCATGGAGCTACCTGCCAGAGAGCAGCAGGTAAGCGCATGGTCCCTCCTGCTAGCCCTCAATGTCTACGTGTATTTAAAATTGAGAGGTGGGCAACGATGCCAGGGGTGGGGTGTACACCCTGATGGTACTTTGGACTCCGTGTATCGTGCCCACCCCCAAGATCCTATATGTATGTGTAATGAGAGTGTGAGTAATGTGAATGTCTAAGTTGTGGGATAAAATTGAGGCAGAGGCAGCCAGAAGGGGACAGAGGGGGGGGGGTAGCCTCCTCTGCACCCTGGTGACATACCCCTACTCCAAGGCCCTGCATGTGTGGGTGGTTGTGGTGGAGCGGGAAGAGGGAGGCAGCTGGAGATGGGGAGGGAAGGAAGGGAGGGGCAAGTGACCCCTCCCTGGGGCCAGCTCCCCCGCTGACCCCAGTAGGCACCCCCATACTCCGCGACCCGCCAGGGAAAGGGGGCCCAGGCCCATCCAGACCGGGCCCAGTGCAGCAGCGCCGCCCGGCCCCACAGAGCCCGGGACAGTCCACCCAACCCCACCACAGAGAAAACTGCACCCACCCCACCATCCACTCATCTTCCAGACTACATAAGACAATAAACACCCAGGCTGAGATCTTCCTCCACCTCTCCTGTATCTCCCCCTCCTGCAGAGGGAGCTCCTGAGGAGAGGAAAGCTCCTGCAAGATGTGACAATCTCCCCCACCAGTTGAAGAGCCCCCCAGGTGGCTCGACGCACCGGCGGCACCCTGCTCCAGGGCTGGGCCCCCATGCACCCACCCGCCCACAACCCCGGCAACACACCAACCAGGACCCAAGCCCCCGAGGCCCGGTCCGGGTCCCAGCCCAGAGACGGAGCGCCCCCAGAACCTCACGCCCATCCCGGACCCACCCAGGCTACCAGGTCAGTAACCCACGTCCGTCAGCACAGACCCTCCCCTAGCCCCGCTGCACGCAGCCGCGAGGAAACAGTCACCTGAGAGCCAACAGAGCCCCTAACCGGACATGACCGCTACCCCGGGTTGAGCCCCCCAAGGAAGATGCCTCCGGGGAACCCCCCGACGCCCTAAGCCTGTCCCTACCCCCACACCAATCACAACAGTGAAGGCGGGACCAAACTATGACCCCCCACCCCCACTAGGTGATGGAGCTGATCAAAGGAGCCCAGAGCAATTGATCTGATGTGGTGGCAGAGGCTGTATCAAGACTAATGTAATCTAATAGATAATTTCTATATTGGTTAGAATTAAGATTATTTTTATTTTTCCAGTTCATGAGGACTGTTTTCTTGGCTATGCATAGGGCAGTGAAAACCATATGGGCGATATTCTTTTCTGAAGTGACATTATCTAAGCTGCCCAACAAACACACTAAGGGGGAAGTTGGAATGTTACATTTCAGACACTTCGATAAGTCTTCACATATCTCGCGCCAAAACTTCTGAACTGGTGGACAGGACCAAAGAGCGTGGATATAATTGTCCGGTGAATTGGTTTGACAGTGTGAGCAGTTGTTGGTAGACGTAAAGCCCATCTTGAACATCCGATGACCTGTATAGTGCACTCTATGTAATATTTTGTATTGAATTAATTGAAGACTGGGATTTCTAATTAGATGAAAGGTTTTTAAGCAAATCTGAGACCAGAAGTTTAGGTCTAAGTTAACTGATAAATCCGCTTCCCATTTTGCAATAGGAAGTGATATTGATTCATCTGTTTTAGAAAGCATTCTGTATATTTTGGATAGTAATTTGGGGGGTTTAAGAGTAAGAAATTGAACCACACTTGGTGGTGTTTGTAGTTCAACTTGACCCGGTTTAAATTTCTTTTTTACTATGGATTTAATTTGTTGATATTCTAAAAATCTTTTCTTGTTGATCCCATATTGTGTAACTAGTCCGTCAAATGAAATAAATTCTGTTCCTTCTAGTATATGTTCTAAATATTTGATTCCTTTATCACTCCAATCTGAAAAGTTTATCATATTATTGTTTTGTAATATGTCAGGGTTGTTCCAGATAGGTGTACGTTTGCATGGGATTAATGAAGACGCTGTCAATTTTAGAAACTCCCACCATGCTGTCAGAGAAGAGCTGATGTAGGTCTGAGATCTCTAGATTATTGCAGAGTGCTTGTTCTACATCTAGCCAAGGTTCATCTAAGAGGGTGTGTTTTAGCCATCCTGAGATAAACTGAAGCCTGTTGGCTAAGAAGTAGTGCTGAAAGTTAGGCAGTTCTAGTCCTCCTTTATCCTTGGTCTTTTGTAGTGTTTTTAAGCTTATACGTGGGGGTTTATTTTTCCAAAGGAATTTGGACATACATGAATCTAGAGATCTGAACCAATCTTGTGGCGGTTTAGTTGGGATCAGATAGTGGTATTCTACTGTATATAGATTTTAGACGTGCAACTTCTTCTTTTATCCTTCACTTGTCTAGTTGTCTAGTAAATTTTTAACAACACACTGCACTCTATGCTGAAATATGCCAGGTTTTCATGTAATAGCTCTTTGGGAATCAGCTTTTTAGTGCAAAAATGCAACTTCGTGCCTTTTGAACTGTGTTAGTTTATCAAAAAACTGGGAGCAAATTATATATTTTGTATAATCCTGACACGCTACTAGCAAGAAAATTGCCTCTTTGCTAAATTTTATGCTCAAATGATTCATAGGTGAGTTTTAAGTGGCTTAACAAAAAATAAGAAAGTTCCTCTGAAAATGCTCAGGTCAAGAACTGGACTGAAAATGAGTCAGAAAGCAGACAGTGCAAAAGAAAAAAAAAGGATCAGAAGACCTTCAGACTGAAGAAGAAGCCTGAAGAATTGTTGCTCAAGACCAGTTTAAAAATGACTAGAAAGTCTGGCTCTTTGACAGCAAATTATAAAGAAGTGAGGCATGATTCAAGAATTCTGCACAGTATTGTAAATGTCTAATTGTATCTGTGATCTATTGCCACTGTGATCTTTGTGTTTCTTTGTGCAACTCTGTGTGTGCCTGTAATATGTGAGAGACTTTCCCTTGACATTCATACAAAGGCTCCTTGAGGAGGAGCCCTCTCTTCTGAATTGACGACAATATAAAATGATGAAAGCCCCCCTGTTATGGCAAAACATAGATCAAATGTCACTCTCATAAACAATTATGCTGAGCAACTCATACAGAGCACGAGATTTATGTCCAGTCATAATCAGCAGTTCAGTTTTGTCTTTGTAAATGTCACCAGGTCCATCACAGCAGAAGTGACCAGGTCGTGCATCCAGACATGAAGCTGAAATGTTCAGAATCTGTCAGATTAATGGAAGGAATTCATGTTAGCCGTTGACTATCCTGTAATCGAGGCCGGCCAGTATACAATTTGTAGTACCAGTACCTATATGGGGTGATTTATAAGCCAATATTCCAATATATAGCCCAATATTTTTTATTCTTTCAGACACACAAACCACAAATGCTCTTTTTCTGACGTTGTATTTTTTACTCAGTTATTTGTATTTTATAACGAATAAAACGTGTGTGTTTTTTAATATCTTGCTGCATTTTGTATAAGTTGATACTCAAGTTTTAAAAAAACAAGCAAAACTAAAGCTATTCTGTTATACCTGTATGCAAAAAATACACTGCACCCAAAATATTTCATAGATGAGCAATACTGATCAATCTAATAAACTTAAATCCTGAACATCCTCCCTATTCTGGTATTTTAAAGAGTACAACCTAACTAATAGGGTTGCCAACTCCCAGCCAAAACAAAAGGGGAACCACACCCCACCCTCCACCTAATAATGCTTAATTAACGTAATCGACTTTAATTTAATGCACGTGTTAAAATTTTTTTTTAAATGCACAGAAATCAATTATTTTTCTACAATAATTAGATTCAACATCTTTCTTCAACAGAACTGCAGACTGCACAGATGGTATCTTCCCAAAGGAAAAAGTACTATAGCTTACTAGGGTATATATTAGACTTAATAGTTACTATATACAATAACGTATTTCTATACATTTTACATCAGATGAATACTTTGGTTGTAAGATTCAGATAATTATTTATTACAAGCTAGACATGAGAATAAGAAAGAAAAGTATTTCTTTGTGACCCCCTTTCCCTGTTAATGCCCTACCTGCCCCCCTGGCTAAACCTTGCTAGGCCCGCCCCTGCACAGTTACCATTCTAACAACAGCTTATCAAGCTTAAAGGTGCTGCTGTTGTGTATCCACTGGTTTCCTCTTTCTGGTGCAAAGTGGGCCAAAAACAAACAAGAGAGACGGGAGTCACGACAGAAAAGCCGATCAGCTGATCATTGATCAGTTTCATGATTGAAGTAGCAGCAGGAGAGGGAGAGAGAGAGGCAGTCGCTCCATATACAGTATCGGTTGGTAAGCTTAACGTGGGAATGCTTTAGAAACATTCAGAGATGAACTTACAAACTTGCTTTACTTCTCTGGGATAACTTTCTCGGAGATGAAATGCTGGTTTGGTAGCGAGGCTCTAAATGCTCAACCAGACCGCCGACTGGTCTCGCACGTCACATCCGCTCTATCACGTGATGCATACTCCTCCGACGTGCTAAGGTTATGAGCTGAGTTATGCCATGTCGCACGTTTTGTGAGGTGCTTTTGTGATATTTAATGGATATTATTACATTTTTTATTTCTCTCCGATATCTAATCCAGTAATTTAGGTCAGCATCGCACCGATACCGATATGTGATATCGGTGATATCCATCTCTACTTTTCAACTGTATAAAATTGGAGGGAAAATATTTGATGTAACAAAAGGTCCCCAAAAAAAGAGCAACGTGAGCTCAAATTGTTAATCGTTTGCAGATGTTTACACATTTACATGACATAGAGTAACAGGGTAATAGTCAAGCCCCAGCAGCTACCACCAGCTAAAAACAGAAATAGTTCTCTTTTTAGCTGACTAAAGCAAACAATAGGGAAACAAAGAGGAAAAAGAGAGAAGGAAAAGGCTAAGGGAGTTGAAAATGAAGTCATCCATACCGGCTACACCTTCTACTTTTAATTTAGTGCTTTTATAAAAGACTGATGCTGCTTTAAATACAGTGTTTATTTATGAAAATGAAGGAACCTTCACTTTAATTATCATTTTTAGTCCTATAACTTGTCAGCATGTGCTTTTGAAAAAGATGGAGCGCAAAAACACGACTTTTATTAATAACATGTTTTCCAAAACTCTCTTGCATCCTTGAATTATTCATCGCTGATTTAGGAAATCACATTTTCTCAAGATTCAAACATTAAGAAAAAAACGTGTGCGTGCAATTATTTGGTCATTTATTTTCACCCAAAGCAACTCGTCCTTTGTTTGTTTTGTTTCCTCTTTGCATGAAAATGATTAAATCCTGAATGTCAAAGATGCTGAATGTCAGCGCAAAATTACATCTCTCAGGGGTGTCCTTTCAAAAAGTTTTTTTTTAAAAAAGTCTGTGCTTGTTTCAGCATTCAAAAGCCACGCTGATTAAAGCCTGGCTGACATATTTTTCCTCAGTCGTGTTTCCACAGCGTGCTTTTGTCCACAAGGAGTCTGACAGCAGATCCAAATCTAACAGCGTAGCCTCAGATTCCACACAGCGCATAATAAACAAAATGCTGCGCCTCACTCCACAAACCTCCAAATCGCTGTATTTCACTGAAAATAGGCTCTCATTACACTGTGGACTTTTATTCTGAACAACATACCTTTGTGCATGCATTGTTTTGCATTCAATTCAAACTGCCCCCATGCACTGCCACCTCTGTGTATGTGCCAGGAGCGGAATAACAGCAACATTTAAAGCTATTGTCTGTTTTAAGGATCCGGAAATCACTTAGTGCTGCCTGAGGGCAGAAAGGTAACACTGTGAGCAGCAACAGCAGGAGCCTCTGTGAAGGATTTCACAAACGTAGCACAGCTGAGATACCACCAGGTGGCAGTTTTGTATTCTGAAACACTCATACACAGATCCATACACATAGATTTAGAGGGGAGTTTAAAAATGAGAAGTCCATGTTGAAAAGAGGCATGGCTTGTTAGACATCACCATGAAAAAGACACATGGAGATGAATCAAATGTTAGAAGCAAAGCTATCGTGCAAAATTGAAGGTGCTGACTGTTTTTGCTACAAACAAATACGATTTTTCTGACATCCAAAGGCCGGCGGTGGGGGTATCGACAGGGAAATGGACCGCATGGGGGGTTCGTGGAAGGTGTTCAGATCGTTCGACAATGAAAAGCCGCGAGCTGACCTTTGAAATCGGGCTGACATTTGAAGAAAGTCGACGTGCCCGAGAGCACAGCATTATGCCATACGGAAACTATTCACCAAAATGTAACGGCTGGTTAACTGAATATGAAATAAAATAAATAAACATTTCTGCCATGCCATTAACATTTTCTCGGTGGATCTGTTTTGCAGAGGCAGATGTATTTTTAGTCTGGCAATCACTGTCATGACTAAAAAAATGGGAGCACTGAGTGAATTAATTAATCACTAAGTGACTCCTGGATTTCTGCGCTAATTGGGAGTTTCTAAATCTGGAAATAAAGAGCGTTTCTTTCAAGTCATTTGTTAACACACCAAGGTCAAACAGACCTCTGTCTGGAGAGGAGGAGAAAGCGGGTGGAAATGTATATCACACAAATCCTATAGTAGAACTCTATTTATTGCAATTTAACACTCATTTTACAGTTGTTAACTGTTTTAGGATTTAAAGATTTAAGGCCCTGGTGCCTTTATTCTCTGCAGTTCCCACACAGCTGTGAATATTTAGTGTGAAGGAGTTGTATGTAATAACTAAGACTCTTTTCTGTCATGGTGTGGTTGTTGCACAGCATCTTTTTTTAATTTTTCTCCCTCTTTATATGATGGGGGCTGCTCGTGTGCAGCGCTGCTTCGATTTACTCTAAAACACATGCGAAGAAATGTTAATCCAAGGGTCCAAAATCCCGACTAAAAGCTTTTATCGACTCAATTAATCTGGCTTTACTGACTTTCACATATACATATATAATTTTTCACATTTGCCACAGATTATTGCTTTTATTGCAAGCTGTTCTCTTAACACCAAATGTTCTCCTTCTCTACAAACATATCAGTTTGCTTAAGGAGGAAAAAACAACTTCACTTCTTCTCCAAAGAAAAATCTAATGTATTCTGTTGAAAGACGCACCGGTCTGAACATTTGATTGCTTTCTTGGATTTACGAAACATTTGCGCCTCTTCATTTTCCCACCCCTCCATCCATGACAAGCAGTTGAGAGGGTGTGCATTTGCAGACGCTCCTAATCCTTCTATATTTCGCTTTCATTAAACGTCTCTGCCGTCTGTTTGTGAGCTAACATTAAACAGTTGGGGAGAAAAACAAAGAGAAGCGGCTTCACTCAAATTTATGGTGTCTTTTTGTGAATGCAAAGCACAGCACACACCAACAACCCTAATCAGTATCGTATAATCGCTCAAATCGATACCTGGACTACCTATCAGCGCCCTGATCTAACTGTTTCTATTAGTTCTGTGGTGAAATGAATCAAACTGGGATAAATATTAAATAAAACATGAATAAATAGATAGTTAAATCACTGAACAGCTGCTTCACATTTATAGGTGTGGGTTTCTAACGGTGTTCGCATTGCATTAGCAGTCATAATTAAGGGTCTGTGCTGCGCTGCCATGCGGCAAACAGATGTTTTATTGACCAGATTTGCACTCAAATAATGTTTGTCAGTCTTAATCGCATTCCAGAGTGCTCCATTTCCTTCTGCACATCCATTTTTTTTAATACAAGTATCAATAGATAATGTAGAGTACATTCAAAAGAAAGAGTCCCAAATTTAAAAACAAACTTCTCTTTTTTTTCTTGTTAAAAGTATTCAAGTTTCTCCCAACATTTGTGTTTTTAAACATTAAAGTTTCTAATGTCTAAGAATATATATTTTTATACTAATAATAATTTGTGTTAGCGAGTGTGGCATTGTTTATTTATTTGCTTATCACTGTGAGCATTTTGAAAGCTTAAAAATTATTCTATCATTAAAACTATTTCTTCATTATGATGGTAAAAAGCAACATTTATCCCCATTAGACAGAGTTGGGCTTGGTGGGGCGGATTGTTGTGATAACTGGGGGTTAAATTAGGGTTTGGCAGGTGGAGGAAACACTGAGATCAGGTGTAGTCATGCATCACGGGGAAAAGAATTAATTATAAGTCACAAAGCCGTCTTTCTGCAAGGCTGTGATTGGCTGACCTGTGCACCAGTGTCACTGCTTTTTGTGGAATTAGCCAACTGAAGCTTACAAGATGTAAACAGTTGTTTCGTGAGCTATATGTGCTAAAGTGCCTGCTATGTTCATGCAACCTTTGAATAAAACAAAATAAAATTAGTATACTTGACAAAAAACATAATTCAGCAACACGTCGTGTATAGATCGTTCCTTTAACCCTCAACGATTAGGTAATGCATGGACAAATTACTGCTTTATCTTTCACTTTATCTCTTTCCTGTATGATGGTCTAGAACTGAAGTTTATCCAAGCTAAAAAAAAAAAGCGAAAGGAATAGAAAAAGAAGAAAAAGATCATTTATGGTAGACTAAATTTATGTCTGAAACAAAAAAAAGATAAGTTGCTGTTTCTAAATCTGTGAGCCTTGCACCCTTTCCATTTCTTCTCATTGATACCAAGACATGTGTTGCTCTCCTCCCTCTGCAGGAAGCTCAAAGGTCAGCTGCAAGACAGCTGGGAGGGATTCGATGTCTTGCTCAAGGGCACTTCATATGTATGAATCCTGATACTCTAGTTACATAATGGTGTCTCTAAACACAGGGCTTCAGTCTCTGCCTCTCATAAAAATAAAATAAAAAAACTGTGATGGAGTCTGTGGGATGATCATGCTGTACAGTGCTGCTGTTAGAGAGGTCCTTATCTGAACGGAAAATGCTGCAGGACTCGCGTTCAGGTCAGTGAATATCCTGCGCTATTTTAAAGAGCCCGAAGACCCAGAACATCTCCAAACTCGGATAGTTTGTCACGGACTAGCTTTCGTCACACATCACGTTGCCGACACATCACACCTCCGCTGGATAAAATAAAGCAAATCATTTTGACATTTGCTTTGAATATAATGATCATAGAAGGAACTGCAGGAAATGCACAGGAAATTCTGTTACGCACTGGTTTCCAAAGCACTCACATTACAGTTTGAGTGTAACCAGTGCAAAATACCCAACGCAGAACTGCTGTATCACAGCCTTGTCCATTCTCATGGGGATTAGATACTGCTGGTATTTATCATTAGGTTAATTTCATTGCGTTTAACATACTTATCAAAGTGACATGCAAACTGCTAAATAAATTCATGTATAATTATCTAGAAATTAATGAAATCAGCAAAACTCTCCTAAACTGTTTCCTTTTCCCATTTACGTGTGATATGTCAACATAAATTGAGTAGGCGGCTTCTAGCTGAGGCGCTGAGGTGTGCCTGCATCACCCTGTAGCCAGCTCACAGTCAGGCTTCGGAGCCAGCTCATGCAGCCGGGGGAACATGATCAAAACACAGCGTTACTGGAAAATGTAGTCTCCGGACGGTGGGGGGATTTATCCGCTGAGTCAGTCTCTCATGCGGATTAGTCAGGACAAGGGCTTCACCTGAGTGCAGGTTTAAGGACAAGTGTGACAAGCCAGAAAAGATGATAAAATGTGGAGTTTAAATCCTCCTGCATGAAGCAGGGGCAGCCACCTGCTCCTAAACTACACGTCCGCATGAAAACAAAGGTGGGGAGTGACCTCCTGTGCATGTCCTTCTGAAAAGGTAAATAATGACACTAAAATTCTCTTCCCGGGTGTGCTCTAAGCTAAACTGCTCGACTAGCAGTTAAAATAAAATATGATTAGCTGCATCGTGGGGCCAGGTTGACCTGCAGCAAGGCCCCGAGAATAGGATGGACCCACACTCCTTACAATCTGTGCATTTTAGTCCATAAATGCCACAATTGGGCTCTTAAAGAGTGCTTTAGACTCAGCTTTGCTCTGTCAGTAATCCAACACTTTTCCCCGGGGGGTTAGTCAGCCTGCAGGTGAGTCTCTTGTTCTATTTGTGTTCATTTTTAATGCATTTCGTTTACAACAAAGGCCCTATTTAAAGGAGGCCTTATATACTTAATAGACTGGAGCTCAGGAGGTAGAACAGGTCATCTGCTAATCACAAAGTTGTTGGTTTGATCCCTGGCTGCTCCAGTCTGGATGCCAAAGTACCCTCAGGCAAGATACCAAAACCCAAGTTTCTCTCTGATGCGTTCAGAGTGTGAATGTTAGACAGAAAAGCATTCAGATATAGAAAAAAGTGCATGGGTATGAATGAGTGAACAATGTGTGTTGTGTAAATCACTTTAAGTGCTTAAGTATAGTAGAAAAGCACTGCATGAAAACCAATCCATTTACCATTTGCTCATAACTTGGAGTTTACTAAAATGGCTTTGTATTTACAACTCAAACTAATCCTTACATCAGATCCTTATCATCCATTTTAACTCACTTCCCACTCTCTTTAAGCTAACTTTTATACAATTGGCTAGGTTTGAACAGCATGTCAGCGGGTCTTCTGCGCTCACAGCCAGCCACACTGTATTAAGGATATCCCTCTATGAGGACATTAAACTCTGAGAAGTAGAAAATCTGAGAAGTATCAAGCCTAAACTTTGAGTTCACAGGGATTATGTGTGCATTACTTCATTATTTAATATGAGAATCCACCACAATTACCAGTATAAATAAGAGAGGAGAAAATGTAATGCATAATAGGACTGCTTAAATCTCTTTTGGTCCTTATTTCTTTCAAAGATTAGCTTTGCTGGACTTAATCAGTATTTTTTTTCTCCCCCGCACTCTTATTGTCACATTTCTTGGTCTTTGAGATATCGCTGTTGTAGCGCACAATCTGTGAATCTCCTTTCAACCTCCAGTCAGCTGGTGATAACCACACACCGACATGCATGAAAGTATTATGTGTAATCTGGCTGTGCAGCCACCTGTGTCGGTATGTTCAGCTATCTTTAGTAGCACCTGCGTGTCACGGGAGTCGGGTCTGGTTAGAGTTTTGATTTATGTTCCTGTCTTTGTGACCAGATAGCAGCCTCGCTGTTGACTTATCTCCTGCAATCAGAGCTGAATGAAGTCTAATTATAATAACACTGCAGACTCGACACTTTATATAGCTGCTGCGTCACAATAAAGTCTTACAACTGGTAAACCACTGGAAGTCAGGTTAATCATGTATATGGATTTTTTTTTTTGTCAGTGTCAGTTCTGAAATAATGACCTAGCTGACCTTTCAAGGTTTCGTTTCTTTTTAAAAACATGATCTTTGGCCCTTGTGATAGAAATCCACTGTGGACTGTGACAGCAGCAAGAACACGGGTGGAATTAATGACTAGACATACATATAACAGAGCCACCATTATTATATTAGTCACACCTTTGCTGGTACAAAAAAGACTAAAACACATTAATCCTTTTTCATAGTGACAAAAGCTAATGAAAAGGCTTAGCCTGTGTTTGAATCAACTCAACCAGTGTAGTGCGGTAAATTAACTCCCTGCCATCTTGTATGAATGTCAGTTCTGTACAGTTCCCTTAATGTTTCCCACACTGGAAGAAAGCAATGCATCGCCCATTATGACAGGTTCACTGCATTTTGCTAACAAGCCCAATCCAACAAAAAATCAAAAATCTGCAATTTGTAGACATGAAAATTTAAACTGTCATGCAACACTTGCAGAAAATTATACAGTCGATCATTTGCAATATTCGTGCACTGAGGCAGAGGTGAATGAGGTGGGGATTAGCGTTAGTCGCTTTCTTAACTCACTCTGTATTCCAGGTGTCGTGCCAAAAAGTGACTCCTGATGTTTCGGTGTGGTTTTTATGTCTAATATATTTGCTTGTATTGGTACATATCTGTATACAACATGACTGACAAAATGAGTTAAATATAAAATAAAGAAGGAAAGAAAAAAATGAGCTGTTTCGCAGGTATCTTTGTGACTGTGTGTTATTCCAGCGCTTTTTGGTGCCTTAAAGTACGTTTATAGAACTGAAGTGTTGTGTTTCTTCCTATTTCTGCTGCCCTCTTTGTCAAATCTCTCTTGAAAACAACACTTTTAATATCAGTGACACTTTCACCTGCAGAAATAAAAAATGTGTAAAAAAGACATGTCACTTTAGTAAAGTGCAGCTTCTACATTGTGACAGCAATGTTCTCCCTGGCTTAAAGTGACTTGATATTATTAATGAGAGATATGTGTGAGAGAGTACAGGCCAACAACTTATTTGCAATGGTTTAAATACTACCAGGCACTTTTTGTGAAATACCCGAAGACCTAAATCTTTAAAAACAAGTTGTACATTATAGTTTTACTTTTCTAAAACGACTAAGATCATCCCTGAAAAGATTAAGCATGATAGATTTTTAAAAGCATTTACTGGGCAGTACTTTCAGGGATGGATTAACACATATCTGGCACTCTATTTAACAGTTACCATTTCAAGACAATTTTTATCTCGGGCTACTGATGACCAAAGGATGATGCTTTTCTCTACTACGCAATAGCATGTTTTCTAGCCCACTCCTCTGTTACAGACATTATACAGTCCATTTAGATGCAGATTGTACTCTGTAAAGTGAAGGGTAAGTGACACTTCAGCTGTAAAGAAAAAACTGTGAAATTCATGCAACACCAAAGGTGGTGAGGCGCAACTTAGCTAAGCAACTTTTGTGAAATGGATAAACGAGGAGCTAAAAAAAGAGAATCAGGGTGATTCTGTGCAGAGCAGGAGCGAGGAAAGAAAGCGGCGTGCAGGTTTCCTCTGCAAAGTGTGTGTGTGTGTGTGTGTGTGTGTGTGTGTGTGTGTGTGTGTGTGTGTGTGTGTGAGAGAGAGAGAGAGAGAAAGAGAGAGAGATGACACATAATGAGGTGCAAGAAAAAGCCTACACTCTGCATTGTACTGAGAACAAAATAATAATAACAGCAGTGACTGGAGGCAGGAAAATCCAATTACAATAGCTATTACTCCCTCTACTGGTGAACAGCCAAGAGGGACAATAGAGGTGATTTCCCCAATTTTCCTCAGAGTTTCACCCTTTGCCCTTTTCAGTGTGAAAGCAAGTACTGAAACTGAAGCTCTGTAGTAGATGCTGATTATCCTGCGAACTGAATGCCGATGAATGCAGGCCTCTGTCAAAAACGAAGCACTGTAAACTAGTTTAGACAGACCTGACCTGCTCCTTGGTGAGAAGGTAATTTATCCTCAGAGTCAGCACAATGGTCCTGATAAATCTTTTCAAATGGCTGAAATCTGAACCGCTGCTGAATAGGACTGGATCACTCTTAAGATTTTTTTTTTACCTTATAATACACAACCTGGAATAATCCTACTTCAGAGACGCATTCACGACTGAAGCTCCCAGCAGCACCTACACCTTTTTTTTTTATTTAACCTCCCAAATTGAGCACCTTAGTGATATTCTATTTAAATGTACTGTGTTTACTGCAGTATGAGGCCTGCATCATGGGATCATCTGATGTATTTGATCCCTTACGTGGCAGATAATGTCACCCCCTGGAGGTTCGTGACATTATCTGACACGCACGCACGCACGCAAACGCTTCCACTCAGCTGGTATTCATCACCAGGGGAGGGGGGATAGAAAACAATCACCTCTTACTATGCATATGCATTATGCAAATGGTGTCATCAGGTTCATGCAAGCGGGGAAGAAAGCAGACTTCAGATTGTGGGTGTCTATAAGTAGTTTTATGTAAGCCTGTAGAAGTCCGTTTATCCACGAGTGAACGTGAACGTGAGTTTTGCTAGCACTGAGTCGTGGGAGGCGGTTGCACAACAAGCAGGACTTCAACTGACGCGAGACTTTAAATCAATAAGAAGAGCAGTTTATTGCTCCTAAATAGATGATATCACAGTGCCTTTCTTTGTTTTATCGTTCTAGTTTGTTGCTTTCTTATTATTATTAACACCGTTTATAATTTGACGGCTAACTTCTTCCGGAATATTCATAGCGCTCCGCAGTGGGAAGCACATAAGACACCTGCAAGAAGTTAAAAAAAAACAAACAAAAGCACAGCTGATCTCACCTGGTGAAAATATCTCCTCCGACGAAGAGCAGAGCGAGACTCGAAAACAGGAAAGTTGGGATCTCCATTCCACACGCTGTCAGATTAATATATGCGTAATGCTAAGAGAAAAGTTCCCCCGCAATGTAATTCGACGACAAAGCCCACAAGAGGATTTTTTTGTTAGCTTTTTTTGTTTGTTTTTTAGTTATTATTATTTTAGTGCGCTCTCCTCCAGATCCAGCGCCGCGGAGAACAAAGTAAAGTGTGGTGGTGAAGGTGATGGTGACCCCATGGTCGTGAGCTCCCCGATTCCTCCGCGTCCAGGAGCGCACAAGAGAAGAGCGCGCTTATGAAAAAGATGAAGACAAAACTCCGGGTCCGACCGAAACAAGGAGCCGATCCACCGCCTGACATCCACCAACAGCGCAGAAAGCGAGTGAGAGAGAAAAGGATGGAGAGAGGCAGAGGGAGAGAAAGAGAGGGAGGGTGGGAGAGAGGGAGGGAGACTCGCTAATCTGTCGATCCCTCCGTCGCTTGGCCTCTAAACGTCAGATTGAATCTGGACACAGAAGGCGGGGGTGGGTGGGGGGTGGCAGGAATGGCATCATAAGCAAAGGACTTCAATATATTATGTAATGTTTGACACATTTGACTCATCTCCATTAGGTAATTAGTGGCTCACATAAAGTTGTGATTCTTTCTGTTGGAATAAGATCAAACTGGGAGGGGGGCTGCCCAAAGTGTGCGCAGAGGTCCTTTCTTTGGAGGTGGACAATAGTGTATTGTTACCGAGTCGATACTAGCGCGATAGGACCGATACTTTGTTTTTGTTTTTTCTTTTCTAAATTCAGCATGAAGCCCACTCAACTGTCTTAAATAAATTATTTATTCTTTTTTAAATGTAATTAATGTTTTTTCTTGGAAATGAACCTCAAACATGCACTATGAAAAATGTCTGAAACTTTTTGTGTTGACTGTCATGTCTATTTTAGCCTGTAGCACATAAGCTGAACTAACATGCTTTAGAGACAGAAACTTTAACATTCCAGGTCTCCAAAAACAAAAACAGTTTTAAAAAATGAGCTCACAAATCATGACCCATGCTCTCCTCTACACAAGCTGCCTTTATAGCTTAAATATATTGGTATATGCAATAGACTCTGTACTTACTTGGTATCGGACCAACACCAAAATTTGGGGCCTTCCATCAATTCGCTCAGCATATTGAATTTATGGTGAGTATTGCCTCTCTAACTGTGAAATTTAAAAATAAAAGACATATTGTATGTATAGGAGTGACAAAAACAAAATGCATGTACTAATGCATAAAAGAACAACTGTTTAGTTTAATCTTGTAATGTCCTCCTTCGCAGTGTAAACGTAATCACAGACTGTGTTTGTTGTGTTGCAAACCCAGCTGTTAAAAGCCTTATAGAGTGGATCTGGAATATGCCCTCCAAAACCTGGTTGCATGTGTTGCTAGGTTTTTGTGAAATAAGCCTACAGTATGTACACTTTTACATCCACGCCTCCACCCCAGACTGTTATATAATTCTTTTCTAAAGCACATGCAGATCAGACTGTTTCTCAGGGATCAAACATTTTCTGGTGTATGAGATCAAAGGCCACAGTTTCACGAGATTTAGCCTCTAAAGGAACTGAATAGAGATTAGATAAGACATCAGTACAGTAAGTTGACAGAAAAGTCATATTAGAGAATACAGGGATGGGAGGGATGAGGAACCTTTATTTATAGAGCACATTAAAAGCCTAGCACTTTGGTATGCCTAGGCTTTTAATGTGCTCTATAAATAAAGGTTGTTGATTCCTACACTGGCACTCCTCATGTCTTGCTCCTCCTCTACTTTCCTGTCATACCTACTTTCGAGTAACGGATTTCTAAAAATTCCTGGAAAAACACTCATTATGTCTCATTAAGCAAAGCAGCAACTGCGAATATGGTCAGGCAAAGCAGATTCGAATGTGATGCAGTAATCCTTGCCATGCAGACAAAACAGAAACAATGCTGTTTAAGAGGATAATATATACATCAAATACAAGTTAATGAAGTTGAACTAGTCATTAGTCTCTTTCTGAATCTGGTTGATACATTTTTCCTGAAGTGTGGTTGTTTTTGTTCTGTGAGTCCACTTTTCCAAAGTTTTGTAACTCAATTATTTTTCAAGCTCTCTTCATTAGGTGGGTGCTTATATTTATTGTCAACCGCACCATAAAGGTCAGCATGGCCAGGGGCTGTAGATTCACTCCACCCTCCTGGCCACCCCTTCTCTTGGAGTTGGACTGTAAGGGCTTTTGATGTGGAAAATGTTAGGTTGTCGTACACACTACAGTGCATTTAACAGGACTGCATTTGTTGGATTCCTCATCCATAAACTCCTCCTTTTTCCTGTTAGGCTCCTTTTTTCACCATCATGTATTCTCTCTCTTATCTTTCTGTTTTTCTCCAGCTGATCCCTCCTTAATATCGGCCGAGCTCCTTTTTCTACTCAAGTCACTTTTCTTCCCTTTATCTCAAAAAACAAAACAAAAAAAGTCTCCCTCCCATTCATCACAGTCACGCATCCTCACACTATTTATTTACCAGGCCTCCTATGGTAATACAACTTATTCCTCTAGGCCTGTCACATGACTTCAGTGTGATATACAGTAAGAACACACATTTCTCCTTCCTCTTGTGAATTCCACTTCAAAATTATGATGAGCTCGATGAAAGCTTAATAATGGCAAAAAGAAAAAGAAGCCTTGTGATGGTGCAATAACCCACCAATCTACTAGAAAATGCGCGCCTGTTTCCCGTGGGGTTGTGCATGCTTGACAAAAGACTTTGCATAACACAGACATATCATTCTCTCTAAATCAGCTGAGATGTTTTGTGCTCTCTGGCTTCTTGACTGTTGTCAGGCCAGAGAAAAAAAGACGGTGAATGGCAATGTGCAATGTTGTAAGAACGAAAGAAAGTCATTTTAGATATTAAAACCTTTACATTTTTATATTTCGTGTTGAATTAAAGTCTTATAATGTCTGTAACAGTCTGCCATGTCATTACCGTACAACGACAGACTTTTCTTTTGGATCATTTCGACAGGTAAATCGATTTTTGATGCTGTCGGTACTATTTTGCCACCAACGGTTAATTTCTGTCGCACCTGGAAGGTTTCAGCGGGCAGTACGACTCCGCCCCTCGCGTCACGTTTCCTTGGAAACACCAGCAAACATGGCTGCTTTGAGAAAAAGTGATGTTGAGAAGCCGTTTTTATAAGAGGAAAGACGAGCTACAAAAGGTAACCGTTTTTTTTAATGTTTTGTTTTTGTCGTAAGAGTGACACAGAGCAAACACTGTATTATTATTATCATTTGCTTTAGCTGGCCCCACTTTCTTGCTCTTCAAGCTAGCTCAGCTCGAATAAAAGACAGATCAGTTTTCTTTTAGGATTATTCTGATTGAATGTTATGGTGCTTGGGACAAATGTCACACTGGCACTACGGAAATATAACCTAACCCTACTAAACCGCCAAAAAGAGCCGCTTAAAACTACATTTAAATTTCAGCAATAGTGGCCAGTTTTTAATATTAATTTATTTTCCTGTTGCGTGAAAGAACTGGCTCTCAGTCATTGAATGACTTCACCTGGATTTAACAGATTTGCTATGTCTATTTCTGTATGCCGTTATCATTAAGGCTTGCTCGGTAATGTAGTCCTGTGCCCTTCATAAGTAAGGTGACATGGAGGTAGAAGACAGGAGAAGCCCCGCAGAGGTGGAGCCTGACAGGTGTGGACAGCTGGATGTCCACCTCAGTCCAGGTGAGGAGAGTAAATGGTAAATACCAGATCCTGCTGCTTCATGTAGCTTTCAGAAAAAAAACCTTTAAGTCTCACAGATATACATTACTTTATCCATAACTACACCTATATAAAACAGCCCTTTTTTAGCTTGAGACTGAGATATGCTGATTTATTTCAGATGATCCAAGTGATGAAACCTTTAAAGCCGAAGAGTCAGATGTGCCTGCTGATTTGGACTGGTTAGAAGAATTGTCTGAGTGGGTGTTTGCTATTTTTTTTTTTTTTTTTTTTGAGAACTATTGGGCAGTTAAATCCAAATGGCAGTGTGTCTTGTATTCAAAACCACGGTGCATGTTTCGGTCAGATATTGTTATACAAAGCAATAAAGTTCAATTTCTGTTTTTTATTTCAGCATCTGTTGAAAGTCTGTTACATCATATACTTCCATACATGAAAGACAGTCTGTGAATAATAGTGTGTGTATCTAAGAGTTTGCATCACATAAGGAGCCTTTTCTAAATGTAATTCTGCATCTGCCCCAAGAGAGGATGATGGTGTTGACGATGGTGACCTTGCGGCTATGGCTGACGGTTGTAAGAAGAGGAGTTATGCCGAGACAGCACGGATGTTCAAGCTGAGACGAAACCTCGACCAGCTGGACTGCTTTCACGGACAGAAGGAGCATGACGTGCTGAAAGCCAGGTCTGAACCTGGCACTGACAGACCTCTAGAGCTACAGAAGCTCCTTACCTACATTTTGTGAACCTTTCTAGACTCCACACAAACCAGTACCAGTAGAAAAGCTTTTTTATGAGAATTTTTTTTAAAAATACACAGGCTTTTGCCCAGTCTTTTCAAAAATGTTCCCCTGTTTTATTCCATTTTTTTCTGCTCCTGCCCTTTTCACACAAGGCCAATCATATCTGTTCCAACTGATTCGGCAATTTGTAGAAAATGATTTCAGCCGAGGACAGAACATTTCTTATAATGTCCTTTCTCCCCACTTTCCTTCCGTCTTTTTATTTGTCTGGACCATGAGCCATTGAGCACCTGATGAACTGTGATGCAGTTCCATGGAAAATGTCTGTCATCTTCCTTTAGCACAGCGCATCAGCGGTCAGCGTGGAGTTATACTTCAGCCACATTAAACGTGTGTTTAATGGGAACCTAAATGCACCTATCTTTCAACCTGTCTGCAGGCCTTGTCATACCACGTGCCACAATTTTCTTTTTATGACGGTCTTTTGCCACAGCCGCAGATTGTTGTGTTGCACACCATTAGACTGCAAAAGGAACATTGGGCAATTCAAAGCTGTTACAGTGTGTGTCCACTCTCAGCTTTCTAATATCTTCATTTGATTACCTTGTTAGGACACAGAATTACCTCCCTGTTGTTGCAGTGGCCTCAAGGAAATCCATTAGCCAGTGCTCTGTACGCATCCTATTTTAAGTGCCTTGAAAATGTTCACGTTTTTGGTGTTTCTCTATGTCAGCACTGCAGCTTGTCTTCTTTATCCTGTGTTTTTTTTTTCTTCAGAGAAAAGCTAAAACTCTGTCAACAGAATATTCAAAGTTTGTTGGAGCAGAGGGATAACTTGGAGAGAGAGATAGAACAACAGAAAGTAACAGACAACAGGTGAGTTTAAAATAAACCAACTGGTCTTTGGTACTTTTATTTTGACTAATTTTTTTTGTCTTTCTGTTTAAAATTGTCAGCGTGGCTTTGTTTCGACTGCGAGCCCAGCATAAGCACCTATGTCAAAAGCTGCAGAGTGAGGAGGAGCTCGAGGGCCACATCAACATTGAGCTGAAGCAACTAGAGTGAGTCCAAGAAGAAAACAGGTCTTGATCTAAGAGGCATTAGTACTGCTAGAAAAGGCCAGCACCCTTATTTGCCGCAATTATACCACTGCTTTGACACTGAGAGCAAACACAGAGGGTGGCAGATAATTTTGTTGCAAGAACAGTGTATTTGTGTTTTGGTTTTTTTGCAGTTGTCAGCATGTAACCAAACGGATTTGCTGTGTTTGGGTGTCTGATAAAGCTTCAAACTCAAAAATGTATTTTTCTAACTGGTCTTCATGGATTGTATTTCAGCACTTCAGTGGTATCCTAGAAAACACACCCACAGCTCTGCAGCCCCTTGTGGGTTTTTTTGTGCACTTTTTAGTCATAAAGCCTGGTTACTCAATACAGTAATAAAGGCTGTAAACAATTTTGCTGTGTAAAAAATCTGTAAGGAATCCTTTCTCATTCTGCTGTTAGGAAGTGTGGGTTTTTCTAGAGGGAAATAAAATACTGTAATGGTTTCAGTGCAGGTTTAGAAGCTTTTTAAACAATCATACAGCCAGGTTTAAGCTGGCCTCTTATTTGAACAACATTTATAAGATAAAAAAAAATAACAGTTTAGAAATAGGATAGAATAGGAATACTTTGGGTGTTTCACAGTGCAGTGCAAATCTCTGCGTGGTCAAGCTGACTATAAGCTTACAGCTTGTAATGAGAGTATTTCAGTCAGTTAAAAAATGTCAGTATGAAATGTCTCAGAACAGTGTGAAACTGTTAAAGTCAAAACTTTGTATGAAAAGTGTCACCTCTTGGTGAAACTGCCATTGAAAGAAAAGGGCGTGTTTATAGTTTAAAGTAGAGGGATCGGGGATTTTTAATTGCATGTGTTTTCAGGGCTGACAGCTGGCTGATATTGAGGTGGTAATATTCATCGTATTGACTCTACAGATACTTAGTGTTTTTAGAGTTCTCCCATTCATTTTATTCCATCTGCATGCATTTGTCCTTGCTCCTCAGACTGGAGCTGAGTGAGGTGGAAGTTGAGCTTGGCAGATGCTCCTTGCTCCGGCAGGAGGTGCAGGAAGAGGAGCAGCTCTTCCAGGTTCTTAAAGCCCAGAAGGCAGCAACGAGGCTGCAGCAGGAGAGGGAAGCCAGCCAAAACCTGCAACTCAAGATGAAGAATCTGAGGGAGTATGGAAAACAGCCATATTTACCCTCCTAAAAGCTTTGCTTTTTCCCCTGATTTGTTGTCCTTATTATGCATAGACAATTCAAAGCGATTTGTCATTATGTGAATAACTAAGAGTGATGTGTTGCACATAACCTGAGTGAAATGACTCTTGTAGGCACATTTTGTTCCTGTGTATCCATTATATTTAAAGCATGTGATTATTTTCGTGAGAAGCCTCTATCACAAGCCAAAAATAGCCATGTGATGATAACACTCTGTGTGTAAGTGTCTGTGATTCTCTTCTGATAGTAAACAGGCAGCCATGCTAAAGAAAGAGAAGACTGAATGTCAGAGGAAAATCGAAGAGGGCCGAGAGAGCCGCAAAATAGCTGCCAAGTACTTGAAACAGACTGTAAAAAGGTAATCAGCTTTCAAACCAATAAACAGTGTCAGAGGGGTAAAACAAAGATGTGAATTATCTCAGAGGACTCATTGGAGAGCTGGCACGTCCTATTGATCATTCGCACATCCTGGCAAATTGCATTACAAGCAGAGTAGACATGACACTTGAAAGAGCTCAGATTTATACATCATTGATCTAGCTGAAAGTGATCTGAGAAGACAAAAAATCTATTCAAATCTTGATTTTTCTAAAAATCACTAATTACTCAAGCCATTAGAGTCTGTTCTGGTGTATAATAATTTTGCATGATATTTCACAAATGTAAATTTTAGCACAATCTACACTTCAATTGAACCCATTGTGGAAATGTAGTGAGACCATCATAGGTCCTATTGTATATATTTTTTTATTTGTTAATGGAAACAAATTCTACACAGAAATAGCTGGTGCCTAGAAAGCCAAAAACTATAAAAACTCCAATAAGCCAATAGTTGACCTTGTGGAAATCCCATTTATACATTATGAACACACAATTTTATTAAAGGTTGTAAAAACTACACATACAATTGTATGTATGCTTACCAAATATGTATTTGTCTGTGGCTGAAGATAATCTGAAAATATTTGCTGTTACTTCCAAGTTTATTCCACCTATAAGTTGACTTGAATTCTGTCCTTTTGTACTACTTACGATGTCACCAGTGTAAATTTGGCTCAACCTTGGGTTTTTAATGCCAGGCAATAATAGCACATTTGCTGTTTTCTCTCTGTGCTGTATTTGACATTTTGCGTGCTTAGTTGGTGTCCCCATTTCATTCAGGATGAATCAGCAGGAGGCTGAGAGGGAGCGGCAGAACCAAGAGTTACTGGAAAAGAGGTTACAGGCTGTAAAGTCATTGAAAACTAACATAGAAGCAACCCAAGTAAGCAAAAGAACAGCATAACATTGTGGTTGTTTCATTAATGATGAGATAAAAAAAAAAGCCTATATGTTATTATTTTTTTATATCACTACTGTGCTTTTTGGTTACTATAACATCATTTTAAGTGCCTAAATTAACATTTGCATTATGAATTATTTAGCAATGAAGCTATGAAGTCATAGTGATCCAACTAGGCTCACTTTGAGTTGTGTGTGGATATGTACTGTTGACAATGCTTTGTTTCTGTTTATTGCTGTATTTTCTGATTAAACATATGATTCAAGGCAAATTGTGTGTCTAAAGAGAAAATGTCTCTTTGTCTGATGTCTCTGCCTTCAAACAGTCAGTTCAGTCTTAAAGCTGCATGTGGTCGAGTATAGCTTTATTAATCTGCCGTTGTTTCCTTAGGAGAATTTACAGGTCCAGCAAAGCAGAGCCAGAGCTAATGCCCAGAAGAAGGAGCAGCTACAAAGACAACTGAGAGAATCCCTGCAGGCCCAAGGAATCAACAGTATGAAACATATGTACCAGCAGAAACAACAGCAGGAAACAAAACGTAAAGAAGGGTATGTCCTCTCCTCTACTCTCCTCTCCTATCCTCTCCTCTCCCACACGCATGTCCTCCACTCCCACTCCATGCAGCAACGTGTGGGTGTTTTCTCTCACTGTGTGCTGAGGAATGCATGACCCCATTTCAGGATAATGCAGTGTTGTCGATTTACCCTTCTCAGGGAATTTCAGGAGAGCCAGAAGTCAAAAAGAGTGGAGATTGTTTCAAAAATCCTTCAGGAAGAACAGCTGACGAATAGGAGGCAGAGGAAGCCGGCACTGCTACTGCCCAAACCCTCAGCCACTGAGAAGTTCCTATCTCTGAGGAGGGCAAGTGAGAAGCTCCCGTACTACCTGGATTCTGTTCCCCCATCAGCTGCTGAGGAGAAAGCCACAATCGTGAGGGGGAATCTAAGATCTGAGATGCCTACTATGAAATGATTGCTTGGAGGGCATTTTGAGCAATTTATAATGAATCGTTCGTGTGTGTTTGTATTTGTCCAACAGTTCAGAGATTTCAGTGACACCAGCAGCTCCTCGTCATCGTCAGCTTGCTCTGATGTTGAGGACCTGGAGGGGACTGAGGATAACGAGGAGAAAGTGAATCACCAGATCCCTACTGACAGCCTGGCTGAGCCTGAATTCTCCGGACTGTGGGACCAACACATCAAGGTTGACTAAAACAACAGCCGACCGAAAGCAAACCTATGCAACCTGCTAAATTTAAATGGCCATAAATCACGTACCATTCAGCAGGCACATTAATATCCTAAAGATTGCACTCGAGACTCCTGCTGGTTGGAGCATATGCATTAGACTGGAATGGGAATAACTCAGCATGGTCACAGTGAAGCTTGTTTCAGGCAGGTGAAAAGAGACGCCATACACATACACATAAACTCTGTACAAAAAGTCAGCAGTCAGGCCTCAGTGCTGAGGGAACAAGGTAGAGCTCTGTCATCAAAGGGTACTTTTCAACACAGCCAGCACAACAGCAGAGCAGAGCGATACAATAAAGCTAATGAGATGATTCATGAGGGGGAGAACAGTGATTAAATGTCAACACGTCACTTTGTAACAAAGTTATAAAAGCGCTCTACAGTGCAGAATAAAGCATGGACGGAATAAAAATACAAAACGCTGAATAAGGCAGCCTTGTAAACCACACCAATACCACTAGTATCAAATCCACTATCTTGATCCATAATGATACAGTATCTATCCGTTTTCTACCAATTATCTAATTCAGTGTCAGGGGGTTGGGGGAGAAGGGTATTATTTATGACATAAAGCTCACACACTATTTTTAGACAACTGTGATAACATGTAGTAAGTATGACTCTTGAAAATCAAGTTTTGGTTAGATATCCTTTATTAATCCTGACAGAGCAACTCATTCCCTCCATTTAATCCATCCTTACTAGGAGCAGTGGGCAGTGCCTCTGCAGCCAGTGCTCCAGCTGTAAGCATATGGTCAAGGGCACAGTGACAGGAGAATTAACTTAGCATGTTTTTGATGGCGAGAGAAACTGGAGCCAGAGTGCTGTGTACATGCCTGTGCCCTAAGGTGAAGGTATTTTAAAATAACCTTGTGCCCAAGTTAATTTCTGACACTAGAAAAACCTGTTCGCTATACAGTATGTTGGATGTGTTAGACCAAGCCTAAAAATGATTTAAACTTCCAACTATTGAATAAGAAAAGCACCTTAAGAAAACTTTTTGGATGATGAAGTTACCTGTTGTTTTATCACCATACAAACTCCTACATGTTCTATTCCAGGAATGTCAAACTCATTTTACATATTACAAGTGGACGGGACCATGAAACTCCTCTATCTGTTGGTGTAAATGAGTTTAACTCCACATTTAATCCTTCAGATAATTTAAAATAAGAAAAAGAAGAGCAATTTCAACAGTAGTTTCCCAGTTTTTCTACATGGCAGAGAAATGAAGGACGACTCTGGGTTTAAATTATAAGAAATTATGATCCAGAAAAATGATCTCCCTTTTCTTTTTTTTTCTTTTTTTTTTGTACTGTGGATCCATTTGGCTGCAATCTTTGAGTATCTTATAGTAGATTATTACTAATTAGCAGTTGTTGCTTTGCTTGTGTGGTTACAGAAAATGCCCAATGAGAATACTACACTGGTGCAAACACAACTGAGGCAAGAAAAACCTCCAATAGCGAGTGGAAAGCTCAATATGACTGCTAAAAGAAATCGTGGAAAAGAGTTAAAAGGGCCTCCATTCATTAGTAAACCAGAGGTCATCCTCTTCAAGGTATGAGGGTTTTTTTCAGTCCCAAAACACAAAAATGTATGTCTTTATTTTATTGTAGAATCTTTACCTTAAAATATAAAGTGCTATAAGGTAACTGCTGTTGTGATTTGGCACTATATAAGTAAAACTGAACTGAACTGAATTATTATATTAAATGTTTTGGTCTATTTTAGGACTTTGATGTGGGAAAAATGTACAAGAAGAAAATTGTCCTGACTAATATCAGCTACGCAGTTATTAACTGCAAGTTTCTCGGGGTCTCCCCTCACTTGAAGAACTTTTTCACCATCAAGTAAGTTTTGTGTTTTATTAATTATAACAGCTATAACAGTAAACAAAGACCTAAAGTATTTGTTTTAGGCAACAATTTTAGGAAAATCTTTCTAAAATTCTCAATAGGCAATATTACCATATTGAAGTTGATTCAGGAAGAGCCAATTACTCCAGTTCTACGAATCATGACAGACAAAGTAAATATCTCTGAAGGGAAAACCAACATAGCATAGCATCACGCAGCCCACTAGAACCCCTACTGAATCCCAGCTGAGGACAAAATAGATATATTTATCTCATAGAGATGAGAGAGACACCGGGGGGGGGGACTGCATTAACGCAGCGGTGTTGCTTCATGGTTGTGCTCGTTTGCGGGTTAAAGTATTGAAGTGGTCGGGAAATCTGGTTTCAGACATCTGATAGTGTGGCACCAGAAACGGATAAAATTCCAGAAATCAAACATTAAAGGTCTGTTGTGATAAACTCCCATATGTATTAAACCGCTTCAGTTGTCACATTGAAACATCTGGTCGTGCATCACCATTTAGCAACCACTTCTTGTCATTTTTTAAAATATGATGTGGAGTGGTCGTGAAAGAAAAGCCTATCCTCCCACATATGGATGCCAGCTTGGATCACCACGCTCACAGCTCCTCTTACGAGGCTCAGCTACATGAGTCAGTCCATGTCTCTTCTATCTCCTCTCTATCAGCATGCCAGCAGCCCACAGGCCGAGCAGAGATGCATTGTTGTCCAGGTCACTCACTGTGTATCACTTTCCCATCAGCTCTCCCATGGCTTGATGTGGTTTCTTCATCTCTTTTCTTTCTGCCTGACTGAGTTGAAGAATCTCGCAGGCTACAGCAGGGTCAGCTTGAACACTACTGATGCCGTTCTTGAGCTTTAGTGCAGGACCACTTGTCTGAACGTATCACCTTCTACATGCGAGTTCTCAATTGCAAACTCACATGTACAAAATGCACTTAAATACCAAATGGGTAAATGCACGCATACTGTATACAAAGCATAACACTCACTGTTTTTCTAGTATCTTCCTTTTATTTGAGAGAAGTAAAGTTGGTCGTCTCTTTGATTTTATTGATTTTACTTGTAGGTGCACATATTATAGTTTCACATTAGCTTCACATTTGCAGACATCAGATTAGTTCTACAGCACTAAAATAATAAATGCTGCACCTGCTTTTCGTTCATTTTAATCACAACAAAATAAAAATAAGAATGTGTGAAAATTTTGAATTCATAAATTGTAACACAAAGCTCTAGTCAATTCAGTACATTCAGGCTTTCTGTTAATACAGCCTTACAAGGTCTGATATGCTCTATTACTCATTGTGGCTAACCTCCCATTAACCATCATGATACTACATGTCATGCTGTTGGATGACCATCCCCCAAATCCTGGACATTTTAATCACTTGATGCCTCATTAAATTTGTTACAGGAAGACAGCTGAAAATCTGAAATAACCAGATGGTAGGCAATCCGCATAGCAACCTATTGTATAAAGTGAGGAAAATGTATTCAGGCATATGCAGAGCAATAATAATATGAGCTCTCAAGGTTTAAAAAATAGCAGTTACTTCACAGCTGTTTGGTGTTGTTTTTGTGGTTTTACAAATAGAAGAATGCTATGTGGTTATAAGGTCCAAACCTGTGTTACATACTCGGAAAGCCCTGGATCAGGAGTTGCTGGTTGGTGTTTGCAAAATAATCTTTGAATCTTTGAATTAGAAAAATGTAAATGCTCTTTACAAAACTACACTCAACAAAAATATAAACGCAACACCTTTGTTACTGCTCCCATTCCCCATGGGATGGACGTAGAGACCTAAAATTCATTCCAGATACACAATATAACCATCCCTCCCAAACAGTGGTCACAAATCAGTCCAAATGTGTGGTAGTGGGCACATCTGCTATATTGAGATAATCCATCCCACCTCACAGGTGTGCCACATCAGGATGCTGATCTGACATCATGAGTAGTGCACAGGTGTACCTCAGACTGCCCACAACAAAAGGCCACCCTGGAATGTGCAGTTTTTTGCGCTATTGGGGGTCTGGGGACCCAGAACCGGTCAGTATCTGGTGTGACCACCATTTGCCTCATGCAGTGCAACACATCGTCGCATGGAGTCTATCAGATTGTCAATTGTGGCCTGTGGAATGTTGGTCCACTCCACTTCAATGGCTGTGCAAGGTTGTTGGATATTCGTGGGAACTGGTACACGCTGTCGTATACGCCGGTCAAGCACATCCCGAACATGCTCAATGGGTGACATGTCCGGTGAGTATGCTGGCCATGCAAGAACTGGGACATTCTCAGCTGCCATCTGCCCTGAACAATGTGAACCATGATTCATCTGTGAAGCGCACACCTCTCCAACGTGCCAGATGCCATCGAATGTGAGCATTTGCCCACACAAGTCTGTTACGGCGACGAGCTGGAGTCAGGTCAAGACCCCGATGAGGACGACGGGCATGCAGTTGAGCGTCCCTGAGACGGTTTCTGACAGTTTGTGCAGAAATTGTTTGGTTGTGCAAACCAATTGTTCCAGCAGCTGTCTGGGTGGCTGGTCTCAGACGATCTTGGAGGTGAACCTGCTGGATGTGGAGGTCCTGGGCTGGTGTGGTTACACGAGGTCTGCGGTTGTGAGGCCGGTTGGATGTGCTGCCATATTCTCTGAAACGCCTGTGGAGATGGCTTATGGTTGAGAAATGAACATTCAATGCACGGGCGACAGATCTGGTTGACATTCCTGCTGTCAGCATGCCAATTGCACGCTCCCTCATTGCTTGTGGCATCTGTGGCATTTTCCTGTGAGACAAAACTGCACATTCCAGGGTGGCCTTTTGTTGTGGGCAGTCTGAGGTACACCTGTGCACTACTCATGATGTCAGATCAGCATCCTGATGTGGCACACCTGTGAGGTGGGATGGATTATCTCAATATGGCAGATGTGCCCACTACCACACATTTGGACTGATTTGTGACCACTGTTTGGGAGGGATGGTTATATTGTGTATCTGGAATGAATTATAGGTCTCTACGTCCATCCCATGGGGAATGGGAGCAGTAACAAAGGTGTTGCGTTTATATTTTTGTTGAGTGTATATTTAAAAAATTCAACTAAATAAAATAAGTTTACATTATATTTGGGATTTGTAGAAGGTGAGTAAAAGTATATCATGGCCAGAGTTTCAGCAAAACAATAAAAATACTTGGAGTGAGGCTCTGTACGAATTCATTCATTCAAATGTTAACCCTAAACCTACAATTCAGGAATAAAATGCATTATTATTATTATTAGATTACTTTCTCTCTGGCAATTTAATGATACATGCTCAAAAGGTACCTTACCTGTGAAGACATAAATGTTATCATACACTGATCATCCGTAACATTATCACCACTGACAGGTAACGTAAGTAACACTGATCATCTCTTCATCATGGCACCTATTATTTGGTGAAATATATTTTGTCCAGCAAATGAACACTTTGTCCTCAAAGTTGATGTGTTAGAAGCAGGAATTGTACTGGATAAATGACTGGGTCAGAGCATCTCTAAAACTACTCTTGTGGGGTGTTTCTGCACTGCAGTGCTCAGTATCTAACAAAAGTGGTCCAAGGAAGAAACAGTGGTGAGTCAGTGACAGGGTCATGAGAGGGGAGTGGGCTCGTGTGGTCCGATCTAACAGACAAGCTACTGAAGTTCACGGTGGTTCTGATAGAGAAGTGTCAGAATAGACAGTGCATCACAATTTGTTGTCTATGGGCTGTATAGCTACGGAGCAGTCAAGGTGTCCGTGCTGACCCCCGTCTACTGCTTAAAGCGGCACCAACAAAAAAATGTTCTTGTCTTAGTTTTTATGACATTATAATAAAAATTTTACTACAGCACTGTTGGTTACATCATACTGCAGTCACAGTAGTGATATCAAATGGTTGGAATGATCGTTAAATTTAATATCAAGTTTACATGGTACTACTGTAAATTGTAAGCACCCTGTCACTGTATTTATCAGAATCACAAACTGCACCAGGATCATAAGCAAAACAGCCTAGAAAAAAAATGCTAAGTGGTGTCAGAAATCCTCGGTTTTACAAACTGAGTCACGCTCATACATCCTGACGAATGAATGCACCTGTTATACACCTTCCCTGTATTTTTCAGTGCCTGTTGTGTGTAATTATTCACACATGAAACCACACAGTATTGAGATCAGTCGTGACAACTGAAAAATCATCATGGCTCACCCAGCTAAAAACATTAGCACAGCTAGAGAGAGAACCAGGAACCAGGAACACACTAGACTTTTTCACACCAGCCCATGGTTCCCTGTACGCCCCCTGAATTTCTAAAATTGGCTTCGTTTCCCCCGACACCCCCTGCCCAGCGTAGGTGCATTTGTGCCACAATGGGCTCTGCTGTATCTTTTCACTACTGGTGCAAAAACCACAACAGCCTGGGCTTGCCACATTTGGTGAAAAGCCAGTGCATAGAAGTTGTGTTTTTGCAGTTAGTGCCACATCCTAGCATGTTACTGCAAATGACTGGCTTAGAGGAAGACACCCCTCTGTGGCGTGTATGTTCCTGAGATCAGTTGTGAGAGAAAGCCGTGGACTGTCGTAGAAATGGTGGTACTCGGCAGATACTGAGGGTGTGATCACACGGACGGTTTGTTTCATTTGGTTCAGTCGTTTGGAAGTTTGTTACTGACAAAACTATTCACAGTGGTGACAAAGTAAAAGAGGACCCTTTAAGCCCAACTGCAATTACATTTAATGTCGAGATTTCCTCAATCCTGATAAACCCAATCTGATGAAAACACTGAAAACCATATCAAACCTAAACTGAAATTTGGTCTATTTAAATCAAGAACTGCCATAAATACAGAGACAACATTATCACTTGCACTGCTAATTAATAACCAGATCAAAAAGTACTGCTTTATATGTCATTTGACCTTGTTTTTAAAAACCTGAAGTCTCATTTACACTGCATTGTAATGGATTTAACTGTACTGTTGTTTAACTGTATATTATGCTTTTGTCTTGTTTGCTTGTTGTCTTGTTCTCTCCTTTTTTCTGAAGCAAAGTTTGCTTTCATGCTGTTTAGGAGGCACATGTGCATCTTTGTCTTCTATCTTCTGTGGAAAAACCAAAAAAAAAAACCCAAAATATGAGAAAGTCCAGATGAGCCAAATTGGGCTTTCCCATGCATTGAAACATTAGCCTTAATTTTTCTCTTGTGCCTATTATCATACAGCAGCATACAATCAGAGCTATCATTCAGAGTGAGAGGGAAAGTTATTACACAGGAAAAATAGGATCCTACCGCAGTAAGATCAAATTCAGCGCAGTCCTGGTCCATCCAGGCTTAAATTTTATTCACATTTTCTAAGAAACAAAAAAAAGATGATCCAAGAAAATAAAATCCTGGCTGTCTGAGAAAAGACCTTAATAAATGAACTTTACCTAATAGATGTGATATGTTCACTTTGGTGTATTCAGTGTTATTCTCTTGCATTTTGTTTCTATAAAATATGGTCCTTTGTGGCTTCGGTTTGATTTCATTTGTTTTTTGTTACTATATTTGCATTTAACAGTAGCTCTCAACATAACGCATATGACTGACATTACCCATATGGAAAAGAAACTTATAAAAGACTTGCATAAGATGTGGCCTACTTCATATAGTGAATCATGTAAGGCTTATATGATTTTCTCATGAAAGTGGCCACTTTCTCATTACTTTCATATATTGTTTTAGTAAGTATCCAAAACATAAGAATTTCATTTATATAATTTTTCAAGGGATCTTATATCTGTTTTCACTCTTGTATGCTTTTCATACAAGTTTCACACAAGACAGATGCAAACTTTATAAGATTTATATATATCTTTTCCATATGGGTAACACTCGCTAACAGGCTGCAGCCTGAGACACAACACAGCAAGACTAACATAGAATCCTGTTAACAAGTAATTAAGCATCTGCAGCATCCGGTCCCGTACCAGCAGACTGAGAGACAGCTTTTTCCATCAGGCCATCAGACTGCTGAACACGTCATAGACACCTCAGCTTCACTACTGGAACTTCAACATTATGCACTCCACACTGTATATAAATGCCACTTGTTTTGCACATATTCAACTCTGTATATTTTATATACTTTATTATTATTATTATTATTATTTTATTTTATTTTTTTACTATTTAATTTGTAAAAATGTGTATACATATACACACACACACACACACACACACACACACACACACACACACACACACACACACGTAGGAAAGTATTTAGTATACACATCCAGAAATGCATACACTATTATATATTGTACATATATTTATTAGTTTCAGGTTGGCCATTCTTGTATTTTGCTCGTTTGTGTTGTTGTGTTTGCACATCTCTGTTGCTTGTGGGGCTCGCACACAAGAATTTCACTCGCATGTGCTGTGCCAGTGTGCCTGCACATGTGATGTGACAATAAAAAGTGATTTGATTTGATTTGATTTAATCAGTCCTGCTGTCAACGCAGGCTACCGAAAGCATATTTTTACTTTAGCCTAGTTTTCTGTCTTTTACACACACAGTATATGCATGTATAGGAGCAGCTGCGGTTCTAAGACCTGTGCATAGTCAGCAGTACTTATCTTTGAGCAAATACTAATAAGGTCTAAACTAACCTGCTGATGGTAAGCAAGCAAGTAGTAGAAATGTCTAATTTGCAGAAGTTAAGGTTTTTTTTGGTCATAGTATTTAATTGTGGCCTGGGGATGGCACTGGAAAAGTTACTGAATCGGAGAGCCAACTCATTAGAGACATCCTGCTGTGACAAAAAATGTCTGTGGACTTAATGGAAAATCATCCAATGGTTCTGGGGACAGTTTATCCAGACTCGGAAGCAAAAACTAGTCCTACACCCACTGTCACCCATGAATGCCAAATGTATGGTGACAATGGGTGTGAAAAGTCACAAAAGTCAGTAGGTTTTATCTTCCAAGGACGCTTAAACGTTTGTATGCCAGAACAACGTTTATAGAATGCCGTCAGTGTCAGTCGAACATTAACGTGGAGTCTTTCTTATATTTAAACTCAAACTTCGAGTTTCACCTGCTCTTCTAAAGGGCTCTATCACGCGTTTGATTTCTGTAAAAGATTTTTTCACACTGTATAATTGAAGATCCTTAGACAGCCTTATGTATTATGCTTGTATCCAATTGAAACCATCAAGTTGACAAAGTTAGTTTCGTCTTCTCAACTGCCTGAAAACTGTCAAAGTTCATTTCAGTGACTGACATGAGAAAACCACACTGCACTTAACTGAGTCTGTTGTTTTATTAATCGCCCTCTTGGTAGTCTGTCTGTGTCTGTCCATTTAAAAACATCCAAATATGAGCACCAGTCAGCGCTGCAGTTAGACTTAAGTTCTGTGACAGGCCCATATTTATTTCAGCCATCTGCCTGAGTGTCTTTTCAAGCAGCTTCACTTTGGTTTTTGATAGATTAAAAAAGTATAACCTGCCTCGAATTTCCCAGAGGAACCCACCCGAGGGATTAATAAAGTTCTATCTAATCTAATCTAATCTAAAGATTTAGTCAGCCTTAAAAAGTTGCAGCTTTTATATGTTGTCTAAAACTGTGAAAAGATTTGTGCATTATTGTACTTTGTAGCCACCTGATATAAAGAGAACCAGATCTCACTTCAGAACAATTAGCACGAGAGAAAGATTATTCAAGTACTATTGACACACATGAGACAGAGTTTTCATGCTTCTCAGTAAATTGCTTTCAGAAGTGGTTGAGTGTGACTATGAGGGTGTTTTAGCTATGCTGAACTGAATTATGGACAGAGACTCCTTATTGATTTACTATAGTAGAAGCCAATGAGGACAAGAATGTATAATTTAACCGAGAGTATAGTCAGTACTACTGTATAACAAAGCTTCACCACCTCAGTCCTCTTCAGTAGACATTAAAGGATAAAAACTGTACAGTATGGCCTCATTTGAAGCGATTTATATAGGGCTGTAGCAGGCTTTTTCAAAGACTGCCTCATTCAGAATTTAATCCCAAGTGAACTGTTCTATTTTCCTTCATATCCCTTCATACCAGCTGTCTTGAAGCTAGGAAGAATAGCACCAATAAAGTAGGAAATCTGACCAGGGAAAAAAAGATGAATGTGCAATGTGACATTTACTACCAGATTTACTCAGGTGGAGTTCTTTCATAGATTTCCAGATCACAGTGGTGAGCTGGATGGCAGCTTCAGCCAGGCTGCTCCAAGTTTTTTACCTGGCAACTGGACCAACAACTTCAAACAACTGCCTTAAGCTAAACTGAATGTCCCTTTGCTCACTGGAGTTGATGATAGTGCACATTATTATACTGTGGTTATAGGTTGTTTGCCGTTTAACTGTGTTTTTTTGTGTGTAGTATTTTTGACGTGTGTGCGTGTGAGACAGTCAATCCTACAAACAAAAAACACAGATGTTCTCTTTTTAGTTCATCAAATAGAAGCTGAAGGGCTTGAATGCTTATGTTTCTTATTCACGAAGCAATGCAACAACCAAAACAACATGAACATATTCTACAAAAACAAAACAGTAACGGCACATGAAACTTGCTATAAAAACTAGAAGCTCAACATAAGCTTATTTCCATATTCTTTTCTTATTGTTTTGGGTCTGTATTCCTCGTGTCAACAGAAATAAAGCTGTAATGTTCATTCTGCTTTTTAACAGAGCTTAAAAAAATGGATGTGAGGCAGAGCGAGAAAAACTTGTATGAATCTCTTCAGAGAATCAGCTCTTCTCTTTTCAGACAAAGACGTTAACTTGGCACCAAGGTGCTCTCATCTACAAACAAAAATCCAGTTACGTCTTTAAATGTAGATTAAAGTTTACTATCACAGCAACAGGATCATAGTATTTTTCAAGCCCAACAACAGTTCGTTTAGGATCTGGTATATATTCTGTAACTGTAGCTGACTCCTAATTATGCTCATAGTTGCGCGGTTCCAACTTCTTGTTTATTTATTGAATTTTGAGAATTCGCCTTGCTTCCCTGGCCGCCTGCCTGCTATATTTATATTGATCGGGCCTCTTCTCGTGTCTCTCAAAGGGCAGCAAGTTATCAAGCTCCTCGGGGCAGCATTAGGGTTTGTGCGAACATGTGCTGTGAGATACACATGTTGGTTTGAAATAGCTCACAGTCCTCATGTTTGTTTTCTTATTTGGAAATAGAATTTTTACTTACTTGTATGATTTCCCCTGCAATATAATAAGGATTAACTGCTATATTTTGTCTAACTATGGATTCCACTTTACATGGCTTTCATATAGAATAGTAGATTTTTGTTTCACTTTGTTTTCTTTGGCTTGTCAAGTGAGCATCAGGTTTACTTTTGACATTAGCTTATTCATTATAGTTTAGTATTTTATTTAGAGCTGCTAATTGTTTGTTGAAAACAGCAAATTTGCTGTACTATATTATTGCTGTCATACTCAGCCAGTCACAACAGATGGCTGCCCCTACCTGAGCCTTGTTCTGCTGGAGGTTTCTTCCTGTTAAAAGAGAGTTTTTCTCTCTCACTGTTGCCAAGTCCTTGCTCAAAGGGAGTCATTTGATTGTTGGGGTATCCTCTGTATCATTGTAGGGTTTTTACCTTCAAGGCAAATGCTGTTATACTTTAAATTTTGTTGCTAATCATACACTTCTTTATACCTCTACCAGAGCTTTGCATTAAACAGTAATATCCAATATCATGTTGTAATGTGACTCACTTTTTAAGCTGTGATCAAGAAATGAAAATAATCTTCAACTTTCTGGCATTTGTGTTTCAGCTTCCAGCCTCCTACTTTGTTATCCACCGGGATGTCATTTGACATGCAGGCTATTTTCCAGCCAATGGTTTGTAGCATCACCACTGCCTATAAACATCTATACTTATTTTTTTCTTTAATCTTTATTTTCATCAAAAACTATTTCAGTGGTTATCACCTGTTGTTTGTTTTTAACTTTTGAAATCATACTTACTGTACAAATACTCAATAATAGGGATGAAATTAAGTATTTCTCTGAAGATTAATTGTGTGGTATCTTCCCTGTTTTATCACATGGAATAACTTAAACACAACATGCTAAATAATGAGTCTTTTACAGCAGGTGGATATTTTTTGCTGGCCAAAGTAGCTTCTTCCCGATTTGCCATACACGTAATGGCGTGAGGTTGTTAATTATCCTATCATCTTTCCTGCAAAAGTGTTCTCTGTAAGTGTCTTTCTTAAAATGTTGTGTTCTTCCTTCAAGATGAGTCATCTTATTTAAGATTTGGTTCCACATCCTTTGCAGCAAACAACTCATACAACTCCTCCACTGCCCCACTCTTTGTTTTAGCATCAAATTTTCTGCCGCTTGATCAAACATGAAGCCTTTGTTTTTGCTTACCACAAAATCATTATCTAATCTCTGCAGATCAACGAGGACTTGGAAGGAGAGCTCCAGTTTGCATCAGCTCTGGGTCCCTTCTTTGTGCCCATCAGATGCACTGTAAAGAAATGTATTGTGAGTAGTGAGCTATAGCCAAAGTTTTTGGTAATTACAGATAACTGCTAATTCTGATTTCATAAGCTTGCGTCTTGTGTGTATTTTGTGATGTGAATTTCTTGTCCAGTCTTGCTGTAGCTTTTTACCCTTATAAATTTAGCTCTAATAATTATTTAGGGAAATGAATTTGTGGCTAAACCAATCACACTGCATGGTCACACCACAGAAAAAAACACTGACTGCCTTTTTATTTTTGCTCACTGTCTTATTTAATCAGCTTTCTGTGAATTAATGTATGTAAAACTATGTACTTTGCCTGGCAGCTGTTCACTGACATTGCTAATTACAGGATGTGACTATACTCTTTCTCTAGCTGAAGGTTGACAGCCAGTTTATTGACTTTGGTTCGCACGTTGTGGGCCAGACTATTTCACGGACCATCACACTGACCAACAAGGGTGCACTGGCCACGCATTTCAGCCTGGACAGCTCCACATGTCTCAGTCCAGAAACGAGCTACGTCCAGATGCCACCACAGGTCTCTACCAACACATATGAGGTCAGCTGTTTATGTGGACTGTAAGAGTTAATGTTTCTTGGATACATTAAAGGAGAAACTCCAATATAGCTAATAAAAAAGTCAATTGTTCCTGCTTTTTTTCCATATACATTATACTGCTATTTTGTCTGTAGATTGAACAAGCAAAAGATTTTGAAACCACTGAAAAAAATTGGCATTCATTATTTTCACATGAGAGAATTCCAAAGCTTCTGTCTCAGGATGCCCATACCAGATATTATGGGTAAAAATAAATGAATATATTTGCCTGTTTGTTTATCTGAATAAGGCATCCAGTCAAAACACAGCAACTAACAACCAGAACAGCCCTGAATCCATTGATGCTGAAGATGTCCAATCAAAGCTACAGAGTCGGGAGCTCTCTGCAGGAGAACAGCAAGAACAATCAGGTAAAATATGGACACACACATGACATGATTATCCATCACAGTTTGTGTCCTGAACTAGAAAAACTGAAATCTAAACTACAATACATAATAGCATGAATTCAAAACTGGGCACTCTGTCTTTCTTTTCCCAAATGATTGTCAGTGTGTTTTACTCATGATAAGCACAGGACATGCTAAAATACCAGAATAGCAGTTTTTGATTCTTTGAGTAAAAAGTGCCCCAATGTTGACTGGAGAGACTGTAATGATTTTAGTTAATTTGGTTAATTTGTGCTCTAGTCCTGCTTTTTGGTGATAAAACTTCCCCTAGTGTTATAATCAGCTCATTTTTTTTGTCTAATGCATTTGTTTATGATCTTATTATTATTATTATGTCCTTACATGCAAAGTATTCTGACTCTGATTATTAGCCACAGAGTTAGGCTAATTTGTATTTAGTACTGTTTTCGCCAGGTATTAGCATGCTAACGCGCTAAACTAAGATGGTGAACAAGGTTAAATCAGTATATTGTATTCTGTCATTAGCATGCTGTGCAAACACAGCACCACCTTGGTGAGTGATTATAATATGTGGGAGACAGAGAGACAGTGTTACCCTGAAACAGTCTCTGGAAGGAAAATGAGGACTGACAACATCTCCTCGTGGTAGATGATTTCTTTTTTCCTCTGTCTCTCTATTCCTGTTAGGACATTGAGTCCTTGTAAGAACGAAAATAAAAGAACACACACACACAAAGCGGAGGGTTCACCTTGCTCTTACAGCTGGTGGCAACAAGGCATCTTCTCTTTCGTGTTCTCGCGGATCTGAAGTCTACATCACTGCACTCAGCACTTCCTGCTGCTGATGCTTTGATAAGCTGCTCAGTCTTTTGCCTCTGCTCTGCTGGCTTTGGAAATTCTGTGTTGAAGTGGCTCCGACTCTGTTTCTTTATTTTATCTCTATTGTCGAGAAAGGCTCTTGGATGTTGGACCAATTTTGAGGCTGTTGATGTTCCTTTCTGAAGCTGACTGTAGTACATTTTGTCCAATATGTTTTCTGTGTCACAGATTAGTAAATAAAGGTCAGATTGCAGATTGGCATAAAAATGTTCCACACGTGTCCAAGAGGAAAAACAGTGTTATTTGTCAGAGGGCCTATTTGTCTGGATTTAAATGATATTTCTAATTTTCCTCCAGCGTACACTAAAAATACTGCTACAATGAGGCCAAGTATTACTTCTTCTTACTTATCACTTATTACTCTGCTCTTCCATCAACCAATTACAGGTTCACCATTATTGTTTTAGTGTTAGTCCGTACAAGGTGCCCACTTAGAGTAACTGCTCAACAATAAAACTTTGAGATGACTTGCATTTGTGACTTTTATCTGTGTGTATGGCAGTGTCAGAGGGTGTGAAAACTGTTCCTGGAGCTTGTCTTTCATCTGATTTGGACACTCAGACAGACCAGACCCCCTCAGACTCCAGTGACATAAAACTAAGAGATGTAAGTTTTCAGTCCTACTTCAAAAAGGACACCGGCCCTCATGGACTGGGATTGGGGACCGCTGTTCTAAAGTATTCTTTTATCTATTAAATATCCAGAAATAGCATAGACTGGAAAATGCATAGACTTCTGTTAAGTAAGGTAACTATACAGAGTTTTGCAAAGTCATACCCCAAAAGCTCATTACGAGGTCGCAAGAAGCCCAGGCAAAATGTGCTGAAACACATTTTGCCTGGGCTAGTTACAGCTATACATTAATATTTATAGTCTGGTATACAATTGTTGCTAGTAGTAGTACTGTTATGTAATCTAGCTTTGGTGTTTCTGTGGTTTCATAGAAAAAACCCTCATGACTATGATATACTGGTAGTTTTTCAATATGTTGTTTTTTGAGATTCAGTAAACAACATATTGTATATTTGACTGCTCTTAGGAAGATAGAACAAGACTTGAGGATAGTCTTGTAGGAAGAAAGTCAGCATGTCTGTTCTAATAGCGACAGGCTGAATTAAATTAAAGTATTGAGTCAAGGGTGAGGGCTGTGAGTCAGTCAAAAATGGTCCATCTTCTTTGGAGCATGAATCTTCTTCTTGTCAAATCATAAAGGGACTGCATTTTTATAGCTGAGGTGCCAGAAATCTGCCCAGATTCTGAAAAATTTTGAGTGGAAAGTCGACATTTTGTCACTATTGTGTGTCGTTGAAAGACTCTGCTTCTCTGTTTTGTTTTTAGCAATGATGCTGTGTGTGCCTTGTGGCCCATGTGAAATTCTAGACTTTTCAGGGTTCATTACGTCTCTCTGGTGGGGGGCTAATGGTGCATCACCTCTCCCTCTGCTATTATTGCGACTGTGTGTGTTGCGTGCGCCTGCATGCCCTCGGCTCGATCGTTGTCATTTTGACTGATATTTTCACATTGTGTGGTTGAAGGCTGGTGTCTTAAATGGCAGATTATCCATCAAACTATCATGATGCCACAGTACTGAGGCACTTGCTGCATCATTGGTTTATTACTCATTTTCGTTTATTACGCTCTCACCACCTTGACAGTTTGCCTTCACTGTATGTACACGAGTGTATGCCTGCATACCTTTTAATGTTACATAACTGCACCACAGCTTTCACTTTCTCCTTCATGTATAGGAATACCTTTGTGTCATCAGGTAAAACTAAACTTTTGTCAGTATAAAGATGTGTAACTACACATTTAATGTAAGAGAAGTGCAGTATCAACAGTATGTCTGTCCATGTTCAGGTACGCGGGGGAGAGATCGGGTCATTTGAAAGTGTCAAACTGGAAATTATTTTCACTCCAACCATTCCAGGAGAGACCAGACTGGACTTCTCCTTTAAATTCTCTGATAAAACCAGCAAACCAGTAAGAAACAGCTTGTTTTTTAGTCTTGTGAATTACTTAGGAAGCAGACACATTTATAGTTTACAAAGCCATAGAGTAAATGAATCAAATGATATGTTTAGTGCATGTGACTGAGGACTCATTCAAACAGATACCCATCCATGTGAGAGGTGTGGCAGTCAGCATGCCTGTATGGGTACTTCAGCCCAACATTGACCTAAAGATCTGCATGTTTGACCGCCTTTATCAAGACACCATCATTGTCCAAAGCAGGTAAGTCCCAGAGCCTGAGATGGTTGTAAACCTTCTCATCTGGTCAAGCTGATGTCCAGCTGTTTCACATTTAGAAGGAGCTCATTACTTTGATTCAGAAGGTCTACACATCAACCTCTTATGCACAAGTGACAGTTTATTACAATTTGTTGAATGCTTACACAATGTAGTGGTCTTTAATGCTAAGTATTGGAACAAAATGTATAAAACCATTCGTTATCACTAGTTTCCAAGGTGATTTGCATCTGAAGTTAAAACAGTGACCAATTCAGAATTCATTAGATTTACATTATATCTTAGTTCTACGTGTATTTAAAAAAAAGCACAAAAAAAACAACACATTTTTTGTTTTTTGTTTGCAAAAAAAATAACTTAGCTACAACTTTCCCCACTCTCTTTAGAGTTTGTAAGAATTAACAAGGAAATGTTATAGAGTAGTTTCATAACTGAATACATTTTTTTAAAGGATAATAATGTTCAGTTAAGTACAGGACATCTCAAATAGTTTTGTATCTGAGACATTTAATGTTTATAGAAAACTAAAGCACCCTTGTATCTAGAGCTGGGCGATATAAGATTTTTTCATATCACGATATGTTTTTTTCATTTCAGGCGATAACGATATCTATCACGATATAAGCCAAATAACTATATTTGTAAGATTTAAATGTGCCGTTGCTCACAAGTAAAATGTGAAATAATCAGCAGCTTGTTTTTATTTAAATATTTATTTCCCATAATAAGTTCAACAGGGTAGATGTACTTAAGGAACATGAGACTTTTTCAGATAAATAAAGGCAAATATTGCAAACTACACAAAAGGCAGCCGCTAAAGCGTTTAAGTTTCAAAATAGAACAAACGAAACAGACTACTAAATTGTCAATTCCACTTAGAAACAAAATATTAATTCTAAAAATAAATCTTAGTTTGTTTTACAGAAGAACAGACAAAATTGACTAACTTTTGTCAATATCAAATAAACTGAGAACTAAAAGGAAATTCTCAATCTCTCCTTGTTGTATAGCTGAGCTTTTCAAACAGTTTTAACAGTTATTTTAGTCTGACAAAAGCCGAATGACGAATTAGCGCTTCCAGTCAGAGACTGAGGCTACGTCCACACGTACACGGGTATTTTTGAAAACGGAGATTTTCCGTTTTCGTTTTAAAAAATAATCCCGTCCACACATAAAGGCAGAAATGAAGGAAAACGCTGCTATGAACATGCCAAAGCAGCAGGTGGAGCTAGATTCCTAACCGTGCAGAAATGTTGGCCAATCAGAAGTCTAGAAGCCTCGGTGGGAAAAAGTAAACAAAGCTGGGGCATAGAAGCAGAACTGAGTCGTATGTGTGGAGGGACAGTAACTGTGTGTATATGTAAGCATTTAAACACTGCAGAGAGTAGAATTAACAGTAACAGTATTGTAGAAATTCATTTCACCGAAACAATAACGTGGCGCACAGTGTGACGTCAAAAAATGCGCACACCTTTGACGCTGCGTTTTCTCCGTTTTTCTAGTCCACACGTAAATGCAAAAACTGAGTTTTCAAAAATCTTCGTTTTCAGTGACCAAAAACGCCGTTTACGTGTGGACGAAAGGTGCAAACGCATAGAAAAATCTGCGTTTTCAAAAATACCCGGGTACGTGTGGACGTAGCGCATGCACCAGTTTATTGTATTTCCAGACTTGCTTTCGGCACAATTTACAGTGCACGCTACTCTGTTTTTTGTCAGACTTGAAATAGCCGAAATACCTTCACACTACGGAACTTCTATGGCTCTTCCGTTCGACAATCTCTCCGGCATTGGAACCATCATCTGTTTTCTCTTCGGTAACCTTCGGTCACGCTCGGTTGATTTTTCTAGTCGGCACACTCATTCCCTCCATTACCCGGGCGGTATGGTGGCTGGCTGCTTCCCAAACAAATACACATGTGCAGCTTGGCACTTGTGCTGTACGTAACAAGTCACGTGACGTGACGCTGCGGCTGTGATTGGTTCGGCTCTGCGGTACGTAATTTGGATTGGCTGCTCTTTTTTTTTAAGAGGACAAGAGCGGCGATGTCTATCGCGATAGTTTAATTTTTCTATCGAGAAAAAGTTATATCACGATACATATCGTTATCGTTCTATCGCCCAGCTCTACTTGTATCCATATCTTTGTAATAATCATCAGCGTTATGTGTTGTATTGCTAACAAGGCATGCTATTCTGCATGACCAATGACAACTAGAGTCTCAAGAAAAGTTAAGTGTAAGAGTTGTGAAGCTGACCTCAGCGTGGGATAAACAATGGCTTTTACCCTTCAGTCATAAAAGGCTGGTGTGTGTGTGTGTGTGTGTGTGTGTGTGTGTGTGTGTAATACTAGTTTAAGTCATTTTAATTACATGAGACTAAAGCCTAAACACTGTGTGAACAGTGTATAACAATAATATGACAGATTTAGACATACAATAGTAATATGACAATATAAGGTACCTGTCTCTGGGTAAAGTGCAATATGAAACAATTTAGTACCATGTTTATATGCATGTCAGTTAAGAGTGTTATTATAATAGCCACTTTTGTAGACATTTAACCAACGCAACATTATGCAACAGGTGGCCTGTTAAAGCGTCTTCATCACAATAAAATGTCTAATTTGGTAGAAAGACTATATAGATAGCCATGACAGCATATGGCAGAGAAACAGATTATGCTCTGTTCCAGTATGTGATGCAAGAATACTGCTTAAGGCTTGTTTAACATTATGGTGGCATTTAATACATAGAGGGAAAGATCTGTGTTTCTTTCTTTAGACGTTTTTCAAATATATGCCCAGACTGATAAAAAAAAAAAGCACGTGGAATTTATCTTTTTGAAAGTCAGTGGATGCACTAAAAGCATATGAGAACATATAAGCACATAGCTGTCTTTGTAAGAGCTGTGCAAAGTCAGTGTGATGTGAACCAATGCTTTTCTCTGTACTGCAGCGTATTACTGTGAAAATTGCCTAATGCACAGCCAGTAGACATGTGTTTCTAGGAAACAAGTCATGCAAAAAGAAGTACACTGCCCGGGTTTACAAAAACAACATAACTTCAGTAAATTCATGAACACCAAATCCTAAAAAGTGGTTGTCCCCTCAGTGTTTTACAAAATACATACAAGAGTGAGGCCAGCAGGGTAATGATTTTTACTAAATAGCCCTTTCATCCACCCAGCCCATATAAGTCTCTTAACTGTTGCCTATATTGTTAGAATATTATTTTAACTGAAGGAATGAAATGCATCTTAAAGTTTATATTTTTAACAAGATATACGAAACCCTCAACCTAGAAATGAGTGGTGCATGTCATATTCCCATTTTATTTGTTGCTATGCTCAGAAACATCCTTGAAATAGAGTTTGGAAAGTGGCGTGGACTGCTGATGTAGCATGCTGGCTTATCTGCTGAATGCACTACTAAAACTCCCTCATATACTCAGTCTCTGCCAAAACAGACATTTTCACAGCAAAACGGCTCAAGGAAATCCCTTAAAATTGACAGGGCCCGCTTACTTTTCAGTCCAACATCAAACTCTCCGCCTAACTACGCTTACAGCCAAGTAGCGCTTTGAGACATTTAACAATTCAACGCGTGGATGAAATATAATAGAGATGAATTAACGGATAAATGTTCCTAAACAAAGCATGGCATCGCCACAGTCCTCTTTGACCGATACTGTAGCACAGAACAGAAGTAAATCCTCTTTGATTATGGATGTGATGCATTATGATGAGCACATGAGGTTAGGAATACACCAGGGGCAGTAGCATTTGCAGCAGTGAGGTCCATCACCTAGCCAGTCATTGTGTCACATCATGTGGGGGAGGTAGTGCATGTGTGGGGGTAGGGGATTTGTGACAAATGCCATCTGGTCCGCTGGCACACCAGCACATGTGACAACATGACGATGACAGTGTCAGTGTGAAGTGCAGCTTTTAAAGTTAAAAAAAAAATGCTAATGCTTGCACCAGCAAACCGTGCAATATGTCACTCTGCCTCCAAGACAATAATTTGAACACAAAATAGCTTGGCAGGCTTTTGGGGGGAAAACAATAGGAGAGCTGCTGCTTTCATCATGGAATTTGTCACTTTTTTTTTTCTTTAAGTAGTTAGTAGATATCCCACAAGTCCTCCCAAGTTTGTGACAGATTTTTTAAGAGAAAAGCACAAAGCATAATTGAATATGTCCATCTTGTCTGTGAGCCAGTGATTGGAATATCACTCCTACTAATTGAAAGTATTTTTTTAGGAAGCTTTAAAATGTGCAGTGTTTGACTTTGGCTTGTGAGCCGGTGATTGGAATACTCTGAACACAGTTGGCAGGGTGTTTTCTTTTTTAATATTTCAAACACTCAGCCCCGACTTTCAAATACTCCTTTGCTGGCACCAGATGGGGAGTTGAGCGCTCCTGCCCAAACCCAGCCACAAAAACACAACCACCCTGCTTCTTTATTTCACAAAGCCTTCTGTCCTTGATTTTTCTCCCTTTTCTATATTTCTAATGCGCCAACTGTACCTTATCTTAGTCTCAGTCTGAGACCTGTTTAGTTTGGCCTGAGGAATGAGATCAAGTTAACCTTTTTTCTTTACTTTTTATGTGAAAATAGCAACATACAGTAAATACTTATAAAGAAAACAGTTCTTCTGGCAGGTTAGTTTTATTTATATATAATATGTGGGATAAAAGGAGACAGTGCTGCATTATGGGGACAGTTGCCTAGAGCGCTTGCCATGAAGGCTTGGTCTCCCATGGGGCTTTGGAGTACATGTGGAGTATGCAAGCACAGCCACCTGTCTCTTTTAAGAAAAGGCAGAGCCACTGCTGCAGCCGTGGGCACTCGGAGTCCAGGCACTTGGTTATTCAGCACTCTATGTAGACTCAGCATGAGTAACCTCTCTGCAACATGACCTGATATCATTCCCACTAAACCTTGATGATTGTAATGAGTAGCATTATTATGTGGCTCTAATAAAAGAAAGTTTAACTTTTACGGACTATTTTTACGGAGCCCCCAAAGGGTCACAGTGGGAGTTTTTTACAGACGTTTCATAGCCTGCTGGAGCTTCTGTGAATCACTAAGGCAGTAAAAGGTTGTGTTTTTATGTTGCCTCTCTTTGCTGCATTATTCTTGATAAGAGACATGAGCTCTTTTGTCCATTCGCCTAACCTAGCATTTGCTTAAAGTTTTTGGCACTGAAGAGTAGAAACTGATGTTAAATATAGTGAAAGAACGTGAAAAAAGTTACTAGCTAGATTAATTTATATAGTAACTGCCTAAAACTAGCCCAGGCAGGCATCCAACTGCAAGTAGTTCCAGTGATTTTTATTTAACTTGTTATAAAGAATGCATTATTGTTAAACCCACAGCACATGCATGAGACCACCTGCATAAACTAAACCAAACCCAGAGGAAATATCATATCTATAGTCATATATTCAACACTATTTTCACTTTGTCTTCACTCTGTTGTTTGATGTTGTTTGATAGTGTGGAGGTTAGGTCTGTGCGTCAAGTTCTTTCACGCAAAATGGGAATGCCGTTTTGTTATGGACCTTCCTTCACTTCTTCAAACTGTTGTACATATTTAAAATTGATCATGTGCATCTTAAAGTTGCTGTTATGCAATAACATGCAAACCTTTACTTCTTTTTTGCCTAAAATATCACTGCATTACACAGTATTAATACTTCTGTGGATTTCCACTAAGCATTGCTTCAAAAATAAACTGGTCACTGCCTGCCAGTAAAATCAAGACAGGTTGAGTTAAATGCCCATGTTAATTAAAATCCCTAATTACCCTAAATTGTTATGTAGCCATGATTATGCCTCTGCCAGCAATTTGAAGGCTGTCATTTAGCTGGCATAAAGATAGCAACTTAATATCCCCCAAGTGTCCCTGTGAGTCCTTGCCTCGGGGAAACAACCATCTGGCTGACCTCCCTGTTCAAAGTGGGCCAGTTCTTTTGAGAGGAGAATCAAATAATGACGGGTCCCTCAGTCTATTTGGCCACAGCTCGCTAAAGGCTCACCTTTGTGTCTTTTGAAGATGAAAGCAAGCACAACAAAATATTATGTATACACGTGTCACCTCCAGCAAACTGTGTTTTCAGCTTGTCTGTACTGTCATTGTTTTTTGAAGGTGTGGGCTGTATTGGATGTGTTGGAGAAATTCCCAAGGTGACGAGCCATTTATATCACAAGCCTCAGCTATAACTGAGGCTTGCAGCCACGGGCACAACCATCTGTTGAAGCTTGTGGAAATTAGGTCACTTAAATTATACTGATTTGGGGTAGATTTCTCCATAAAAGACATTTTCTGTGGGTGTCACTGAGACCAAATTCTTTCAGTACCTGCTGAGTCCTCGAAGGATAGCAGGTTTAAACAGGGTTTCATCATACTTTTGGTTATTACACTTGAAAGAGCTAAAAAAAGGGACTCATTCGGAGGCATGTTTGTCTGAGGAATCCAAAAACTAGAAGTTATAAAATTACCTGACAAACTTTACATTAACAGACTATACAATACAATCTGGATTCCTTACTATGATCAGCCCAGCCTAGTCTTTAACTTCAGTTTTAGTTCATCTGACACCAAATCATACAGGATATCTCAGTGCAATTCACTCCATTTTTTAGAGAGAAACCCAACAATTCCCCTTTGAGCAACCACTTGGTGACAGTGTGAAAACAAAAAGAATCTAGCTTTTAACTAAAAACTCAATTAACCTCAAACAGAAGAAGTTTTAGGGCGAAATGTAAAATATATGTACATTTCTTTGCCATACAATAAGTAAGCTACCCTTCATTTAACAATTAACTTGAGAAAGTTAATGAGAAACAGGGAGTGTTGGGGAGGACTGAACCAATAAGCTCAACTCACTTCTGCTCATTATTAATTTTACCTCATTATAAGCTTTTTAATGTGGTCCTCCACAACAGCCCCTGCTTCTTATGTGGATGCTCAAACAGTTAATTGTCCATTCTGAGTATTTAACATCTGAGATCCGCTTCAGATAATGTGGAACTGCCATCTTTACCTTTATGTCAGTAAAATAAAGTATTCTTGTATATTGTTGCCTGTGTTTTATATATCATGGATTATGTATTTATATGTATATTTTTTGCATGGCAGAGCCAGCACAGCTTTGAAACTGACCTTTGAGGTATGTAAGGACATGAGGAAGCACATGGAGATCCTACCAAAGACCGGCTTCATCCAGGCTCAATCAAGCTTTAGTGCCCAACTGAAGTTCATCCCGAGGTAAGGAAGGACACACAGAGGATGCAATGATAATGGAACCACTGGAGCAGTGATAATCTTATTTTAGAATAACCTTGTTAAGATTCTCTCAGTGTCACGGTGCGGCATGGCACACCGTGGAAGGTGTGGGGAAAGGAGGACCCAGGCGCGGTGCTCTATGTATAAACAGTGTGTTTATTTACAGAGTGGAACAAAAACAACAATAAATCCCCGTGTTCTCCCAGACTCCCGTGTCGTGTCTCTGCGTGAATAGTTCGTGTCTCTGTGCTCTCCGCTCCCGTGTCAGCACCCCCCGGTGCTCGCTGCTCTTCGTGCCTTCCACGCTCCTCCTGCGGGAAACAATAGACGCAGCCGTCAGGACACAAATAACCGCGGGCATACACTTACACACATTAACTCAATTCAATGGGACGACTAACGTGGAGTCTCAAGGAAATGATCCCACGTCGGTGGGAGCTCCAACTCTCTCCTAAGTAGCTCCCCCGACGAGTCCTGATCAGCAGCAGGTGTGTGACTTCGGGTGTGGCCAGTCCTTCCGCAGGGCCACACCCCTCAGGCCTGCAGGTGGCTGAGCTCCATCCTCCAAGCATACCCGCAGACACACACACACACACACACACACACACACTCACATCTACAAGCATGGAGAAGAGCAGCAGCAACACCAAAATACATATAATAATAATCATATAATTCATAACTGCTCAGGGATCCTGGGTTGCTCAGACCCAGGACCCTGACAGTACCCCCCCTCTAAGGGTCGGCTCCCGACGACCCCAAAACCAAAACAAAAAACAGCACAACCAACCCAGGGCGGGCGGCTGGGGGAACCAGGATGGAGGGCCAGAACCAAAACAAGCAAAAACAACAAAACAACAAACCGACCCAGTCCACAGTCTCAGAGTCAGACCGCGCATCCCGCAGCGGTGCAAAAAGAAAACGAAAAGACGCCACAAACAGTCACAGGCGGCCCATCAACACAACAAGAGAGTTCAGGGGGCCTACCTCGAGCCCAACGGCGGCGACGTAGCAGCTCCGGCGGATGGCCCCGGGTCCGGCGGCAGCAGCAAAACAGTTCAGGGGGCCTGCCACGGGTCCGGTGGCGGCGGCGCTGCTCCTCCGGCGGCCAGCCACGGGTCCGGTGGCGGCAGAACGGTTCTGGTGGCCTGCCACGGGTCCGGTGGCGGCAGAACGGTTCTGGTGGCCTGCCACGGGTCCGGTGGCGGCGGCGCTGCTCCTCCGGCGGCCTGCCACGGGTCCGGTGGCGGCGGCGCTGCTCCTCCGGCGGCCTGCCACGGGTCCGATGGCAACGTCGCTGCTCCGGTGAGCAACAGCGAGGCGTGGCAACAGGTCCATGACGCGCCGATCGCTGACGTGGACGCACCGGACGTGGACGGCGAGGAGGCCGCGCTAGACGTGGAGGTCCCTCCGGTCCGCTGACCTCCTCGGCCGGCAGCGAGAGCTCCTCCTCGGCCGGCAGCGAGAGCTCCTCCTCCGGCTCGCTGAGCTCCTCGGCTGGCAGAGCGGGCTCCTCCGGCTCGCCGAGCTCCTGCTCGGGCATGCTGAGCTCCACAGCTGGCGGTGCGGGCTCCTCCGGCTCGCTGAGCTCCTGCTCGGGCATGCTGAGCTCCACAGCTGGCGATGCGGGCTCCTCCGACTCACTGAGCTCCTGCTCGGGCATGCCGAGCTCCTCCGGCTCGCTGAGCTCCTCAGCTGGCGGTGCGGGCTCCTCCGGCTCGCTGAGCTCCTGCTCGGGCATGCTGAGCTCCACAGCTGGCGATGCGGGCTCCTCCGGCTCACTGAGCTCCTGCTCGGGCATGCCGAGCTCCTCCGGCTCGCTGAGCTCCTCAGCTGGCGGTGCGGGCTCCTCCGGCTCGCTGAGCTCCTGCTCGGGCATGCTGAGCTCCACAGCTGGCGATGCGGGCTCCTCCGGCTCACTGAGCTCCTGCTTGGGCATGCCGAGCTCCTCCGGCTCGCTGAGCTCCTCAGCTGGCGGTGCGGGCTCCTCCGGCTCGCTGAGCTCCTGCTCGGGCATGCTGAGCTCCTCCGGCTCGCTGAGCTCCTCAGCTGGCGGTGCGGGCTCCTCCGGCTCACTGAGCTCCTGCTCGGGCATGCGGAGCTCCTCCGGCTCGCTGAGCTCCTCAGCTGGCGGTGCGGGCTCCTCCGGCTCGCTGAGCTCCTGCTTGGGCATGCTGAGCTCCTGCTGCAGCTGGACGAAGTCTGAGGTTTCCCGAGCTTGCACTACCCCCCGGGCTTTACGCAGGGTGCAAAGGCAGGCGGAAACTCCCTTGAGCTGGCCGAGGTAGGGGTCTCCCTCCAGGATTGCCTCGATGGCGTTTAACCCCACCACTCTTGCCCTTGTGTTGGTGGTGTGAGTTACCCAGTCCATCAGGCATTGGACGCGGGTGAGGTCGCTCTCTCCGGACAAGGCCGCTGGAGTGGGCAGTGGAATGGAGGCTGCTGCTGGTGGAGAAGATGGCTGAGGGATGACCGCATGCGGATGAGATGACGACAGCGCCACAACCGCAGATGGTGAAGCAGCGAGTGGTGTGAAGACCTCTGACCGAGGTGATGTTACCTGCGCTGTCAGCTCGTCCACTGCAGACACAAACACAGATGGTGAGGGAAATGGAAAATTGTCCGTACTACTCACCACAGCCGGCTCTTGAGATGACCGTGGATGTGGCTGCGGTGAGGAACGCTGGCGGCGCGAACGTCGTTTCCGTGTAGACGTCGGGGCCGGCGTCTCAGGCTGTGAATCCACCAGCTGTCCGGGCCGGTGAGCAGCCTGAGGAGGAGAGTGGAGGTGGAGGGTGGAAAGTAAGAAGTCCAAGACGACAGGATTAAGGTCGTCAACCAGCCAGGGAAATCTAAGAAGCGTCTCCTGCAGCCGCCTCTCCACGGCGTGACGCAAACCTTCCGCAGGCTTCTCCCACCATAATTCACACATGCGGTACACTTTGTCCATAATTTCCCTCCTGAGCCTCTCCTCGGAGACCACTGGGTCCATAAGTGGCGGGATCATTCTGTCACGGTGCGGCATGGCACACCGTGGGGATGTGGGGAAAGGAGGACCCAGGCGCGGTGCTCTATGTATAAACAGTGTGTTTATTTACAGAGTGGAACAAAAACAACAATAAATCCCCGTGTTCTCCCAGACTCCCGTGTCGTGTCTCTGCGTGAATAGTTCGTGTCTCTGTGCTCTCCGCTCCCGTGTCAGCACCCCCCGGTGCTCGCTGCTCTTCGTGCCTTCCACGCTCCTCCTGCGTGGAAACAATAGACGCTCCTCCTGCGTGGAAACAATAGACGCAGCCGTCAGGACACAAATAACCGCGGGCATACACTTACACACATTAACTCAATTCAATGGGACGACTAACGTGGAGTCTCAAGGAAATGATCCCGCGTCGGTGGGAGCTCCAACTCTCTCCTAAGTAGCTCCCCCGACGAGGCCTGATCAGCAGCAGGTGTGTGACTTCGGGTGTGGCCAGTCCTTCCGCAGGGCCACACCCCTCAGGCCTGCAGGTGGCTGAGCTCCATCCTCCAAGCATACCCGCAGACACACACACACACACACACACACTCACATCTACAAGCATGGAGAAGAGCAGCAGCAACACCAAAATACATATAATAATAATCATATAATTCATAACTGCTCAGGGATCCTGGGTTGCTCAGACCCAGGACCCTGACACTCAGCCTTCTATGAAAGTGCAAACTGTTTCACCCCAAAGAGAAGTTGTAATATATTTTGATCCTGGCTTACAGTTTTGTGTAATCTGCTTCTTAAAAAGGGTAAACAGTTTTTCTGTGGAAAAGCTGCTGTAGATTATGTACGCTGCACACTTAATGTTTTAAAAAAGCAGGTGATTATAGTAAAGAAGAAATCGATACACTGTTATGACGGGACAGTTCATGTTCATTTTAAAAGCTTCTAAGAACAAAAACTACAACTGTTAACTTAGCTAACTTATCATATTAGCCTACTGTTGGTGTTAGCCATTTTGCACATACGAAAACAGTTCAACAAAAGTCAACATGCATATCAATTTCTGTGAACCAGATAAATCTTATTACTTAATACTGCTTTACCTGTTTAGCTGATATCCTTCCACTTATGCCCACTGACTAGGGATTATAGAAAGCTAGATCACAGGTTGTTGAAGTGAACAATGTTAACAGTGCTCTCTTGCTCTCCAGGCTGCAAAGTGGGAAATAAACTACCGGTTTTCTCTCACTCTGTTTTATCAACTACTATCCATGTACCCTGGGCAACTTAGCTTCCATCTGTGCCTCACAGTCAGTGCTATAGTGGATTAATGTGCACTACAATTATTAAGTATAACACAGCCCACCATCTCAACCCTCATTTGCCAGTTTAAGCCGCCTGGTTTAATAGCTTTTGTGGCGGAAAACAATGAGCAAAATAGTTAAATGAGCACTCACTGCGTCGATTTTACACAACAATTTATGCTAGCTTACTTTTTGTCTATAAATCATGTTTCCCTGTGTTGTGGCTGGCTACAGAAATCTGTTGTGATATTGTTACTAGTTTACTACAACGCTTTTTTGACACAATTCCCTTTTCCAAAGCAAGTAAACGGAGGAGTCTTACAGAGTTACAAAAGGCAACAATCTGAAGCCTGTCAGCAGCCAGCAGGTATAAAAGAGTTTGTACAACACACCTGCCCTCTAATCGCAGGGGCATGAAGGCTTGTGATAATGGTTTCTAATGACTTTGAAGGATGTGGTAATTCTTTCAAGAACAATACAGGCTCTAAATTTAGATGGAGAGCCAGGAGCTGAACTGTGGTTTGAATGCCAGGAGAGCGGACAAGGGGACCCCCAGGGCAAATATGAGAGGCGTGCGGTAAAAACTCTGTGTGGGTGTCAGTATTCTTCTGCCCACACTCCTTTTTTTTCTCGTTTCACAGTTCAACAGCCTTGCGTATTGATAACTGAAAAGACATTTGTGTATGCATAAATAAATAAATAAATAACAGGAGGTCATTTTCGTTGCAAATGACAAAAGTTAAGGGCATGCAGTGGTCATCGTACAGTAGGGTGGCAGTAGAGGAAAGTGGGAAAATGTCAGTAATCTGGCTTAGCGAATCAGCAAAGGTTTTTAATGCGAGGATTAGAGTCCAGCTTTACTTGTGCTGCTGCTGAGATGGTGCATCCTTCATGAGCACTAACACAACTACAGCTTCACCCCCTCCCTACTCGCTCTGTATCACACTTCATCACTCCATCTCTCTCTCTGTCTCTCTCTCCTGCTTCTGTGGCGTCTTCTCCCACTCGCTCACACATACTTCTCTTTTTCCTGGCCTATCACCTCTGTGCTTAATTATACTTCTTTCTCTTTGGGTTTTTCTCTCTCTCTGCAGTCCTCTGTGTTTCTGTGCTCTTTCACTTCTCCAGCTCTAACTCTGCATTTATTCTGCCTCTTTTTGTTAGTATCAAGCTCCTCTCATCCCTCAATGCATTCACGATTCACCACTGCTTATATGATGGTCCTGAATCTGCTTATATAACCTAAGACACCAGACATAGATCCGTGTGCTCTGAGTGGCCAACACTGTTTTCACTGTTCTCATAGTGGTAAATCTTGTTTATTTGTAGATTGTACATCCAATATTAGAACATTAAGCTCAGCACGGTAAATTCTGAGAACAGAATATCACTAAGTGTAAGTCTGGCATTAAATTGTTTTGCTGTGTTGCTTCATTTTTCAGTCTAACATCCTGTGTTTATTATCCTTATTTTCTCTCAGGTAATTATGTCACAGTCTGATACACAGACTGTATATTAACAAGATAATATCCTGTTTAGAATCAGTTCTAAATGTGTTTATTTATTATTTTTGTCAAGGAAAAAGGTATATGATCACAGATCAAGACAAAATGAATACACCTTTTACTGAATGTACACTTGTATTATGTCATTGATAGGTAGCAGATGGTATGTGCATTTTTTAAGATTTTGCTGCATAGCCAAAACCTGACTGCCAGCTGTATACAAGGCATGTTGTATTGTTTTTTGTAGCAAGAGTGTGGTGCAATTGGAAGCGGCAGTTTCAACCAAGTGGCCTCAATTAGTTGTTTTTTTACAGATCTAACAAGGACATGTTTGGTATAATGTGCAAGTAGATTGCAAGTTGAGTGAAGTACAAAAACAATTTGTGGCTCTAACCCTAAGTGTCACGGTCTGGCTGGCAGATTATACTTCTTTCTCTTTGGGTTTTTCTCTCTCTCTGCAGTCCTCTGTGTTTCTGTGCTCTTTCACTTCTCCAGCTCTAACTCTGCATTTATTCTGCCTCTTTTTGTTAGTATCAAGCTCCTCTCATCCCTCAATGCATTCACGATTCACCACTGCTTATATGATGGTCCTGAATCTGCTTATATAACCTAAGACATTAAATCCCAGTTGCTCCCTTGACTCCCGTCTGTGCTCGTGCTCCCTGCTGTTGTGTTCTCGCACACCCCGTGCGTGCCGCCGTTCTGATCCACTCTTCCACCTGCGGAAAAACCACAGAAACAGCCATTAACACCAACCCTGGCAGGCATACACGAACTGCACCGTCATACACTGACACACACACACACACACACACACACACACACACACACACACACACACACACACACACACACACACACACACACACACACACACACACACACACACACACACACACACAAACTTGAGAAGACAACCCCACACCAGTGGGAGCTCCAACACTCTCCTAAGTAGCTCCCCCCTGACGAGCCCTGATCAACAACAGGTGTGTGGCAGGAACTTCAGGTGTGGCCAGTCCTCCTGCAGGGCCACACCCATCAGGCCTGCATGTGGCCACACCCCCAGTAATACATGTACACACCCACACCCTGCCTATACATATAATGAGTGGAACACAGAATAACACAGCATAGTGCAGAAAAACACACATCCCCAAATAATAATAATAATAACAACAAACTGCTCACGGACCCCCGAGTCCTCCAGAGCCGGGTCCGTGACAGTAAGTTTCATTCGAAGTGGCAAAAAAAGTGCCTTAAAAAGTCTTAAATCTAATATGTAGGAACCCTACTTATGATCAGATCAATCAAAAAACTTAATGAGGTGTTGTGAGACATATTTGGACACATCTCTTTTTGTAGTGTGAACTGTACTGTGCTATGATGTGTTGCCAACAAGGACATATCAGGAAAATATCTTGTTTTTTTGTTTTGGTATGTGTCACAAAAAGTCCTGACAATCTCAGCAGTTGGAATATATGTTTATTAGTGCTTAGCCCTTACTAAACAAATCTGGAGCTTGACCAGTGACAGATGGACAAAGGGCTGTGCGTGGAGGCCCTTTCACTGGAAGTGACGTAGACAGACTGAACACGAGTAGTCAGTTGGACACCTTGGACACACGTGATAGACACAGGTGGAAACAGAGATATGTCTCACTTCCACTTGTGAGCTAAATGCATGAAATACAATTTTAAACTGAGTGTTTAAGGGTTTTGTATGTATCTTCAAAACACCAGTGAGTTTTATTAAACGATGATCTGGGTTTTTAAAAGATTATCAGGGGTTTATGTCTCTCAAAGACATAAACCCGTTCTGTAGGTAAGTATGGTCTCAAAAGGTGGCTAAAGCTTTACAAAATAAGATTTTAATTCTCCTTTAAGATACCCCAAGGACCCAAACAGTGTCCTTCATCCACAGCAGAAACTCACATGATTCTCACTGGGATTGGAAAACAAGTATGTTTCCAGCATGTCATCAAGCTGTGTCCCTGTATGTGTCATCTCTGTCATGGTTGGATCTCGCCTCCCAATCTGTTGATTTTTGGTAGGTTTGCTTTTGTGTTATGCAGTGGCGGTGTGTCATTTAAGATGGCATTGCCAATTCCTTCAGCCAGGGATTATCATTGGATTTCCAAATCCTCATTAGAAGCACTGCTTTCACTCACTGTCTAATCCGCGCACACACTCACACACTGTTAAATCTGGATTCACAAATGACTCATAGCTTTCATTCTTTATACAGGTGTTTCCTTCTTGCCTCCCCTCCTCAGGCTTTTGGGAGAGGGTGAGCACATTCTTGCTTCCTGCTCCGAGGGATTGTGCTTAGCCTGCCCACATCATTCAGCATCTCTTCTTGCTTCAGCCCTCGCTGCCTGTCTTCCTCCACCTTTATTTGTCACATCTAGCCCACTCACTCTTTTGCCTCACATTCTTCCATGTGCAGCATAATCCCCTCTGTACTGTACTAAATCTAATGGTTCACATGTTTGTGATCCCGCTCGATGAAGAGGAATGCTGCTCGTTTGAATTCAGATGGACGCTGACGGAATCAGAGTGATTGCCATTTTGTTTCGTGACATTTGTGCCGCCCGATATTCGGTTCGTGTTAGCTCATTTCTGTTCGGCGGAGGGTTGTTTAGTCTTTTTACTTTGTCATTTACTGCCAGCACAAAAGCTACAATCAAAATTGCTTTGAATTTGAGAGTTTCCCTTTCTTTTACATATTGTACTTTATTGTAACATACTAAATATGTCTTGAAACGTTACACGCCGCACCGTTATAGATGCATTACCATGCCATGTGAGCTGGCTCTTTTGGTCCTAAATTTTGGCTTCTTCTAAAATCTGTCCCACAGAAAAGGAAAGCACATTCTTAGGTTGTGCCTGTGGAGAATTTCAATCTAACTCATGGAAATTTGTTTCCCTGTTTTTGCTGATGACAGGATCATTTGAACAGGACTACTCGAATTAGTGGTTTTAGGTGTAATCTCTGAAAAGCAGGCAATGTCTCCAACCCTGGCAGTTCCAGCTGATAAAAGGGAGATTACAAGGATAGATTACTGCAGATTAGACTGAATGGTTCTGCCAGCACTTTAACTGCTAACGCACGACTCTCATCAGAAACGTTCACACTGCAGTGGGTTTCAAGATAACAAGCAAACATAATAACTTCCGTAACTTATTTCTTTCCCATCATTATGTTTTTTTACTTAATGGTCATTTACTGTAATTCTCGTCCGCCCGTTTTTGCACAGTGAAAAATCCTTAAGCCTCTTAATCTGTAATCCCTTTCATAATCACTTTTTTTAATGGTGAAGAGAAGTCTAAATACGAGTGCAGACTGAAGAGGAATGTATATATTTTCTATCTTACTCAAGCGAAAGGAAGCGCTGTGTTGTAAGCTCATAAAGTCCCCTGAAAAACAGGCTTCCTTCTGGTTTTTTCCTCCTCACTGTTATAGATTAAAGCTGGTCATTAGAAAAACCACCTGCTGGATTGAACAGGTTATATCAGTAGTTTCACTTGAAATACTCTGGTTATTTGCATTGCGGCTCGGAAGTTAGAACAACCATTTGAGTTTTACTGCATCTACTAATCTCTGAAGTACCATAAAGGCTATAGAGGAGAATTGCTTTTGGACTGTGGATAATCTGGCTGCAGAGAGGAAGAGCACACAAGCAAATCTGTTTAGGACACTGACAAATCTGAAAGCCTATCCATCGACAAAATTCTCCCGAGCATATGGGCCTGGCGACGCCCCACCAGGCTTTTCCACTCTGCCCTGCCAAGCTAATTCAAGAGTGACTCTCCAGCAGCGATTCTATTAGCAGGCAGAACAAGAGTGCTTCCTTAAATACTCCCTCTGCACTCATTGGTCAACCTATACAGGGGGAAAAAAAGGACTTTGTAATTGCAGAGATTTAATTTTGATGGGTGAGGAGGTGACCTTTGTGGGTTTTGAGTCATGAATGGGGTTGTCGTAGAGCAGTTTCTGGGACGTACGAAATACAAACCTTTCCTCGAACTTGAAGCTGACAGATTTGCTGAAGGCGAGGGTGGTTGTAGCGCTTTGAAAAGACACACTAGCATCTGGGGAGCCTTAAAACCAATGACATTTACAGCATTAGCTCTCAAGCCTTCAACCGGCATTAAGAGTGTAAAGAGGAAAAGACAGAGGGAGGCAGTTGAAAGGAGAGAAAGCGAGGGAAAGCGAGGAATAGCAGAGAAGAAAATTGAAGGATGTTAGGAGAAGGAGAGAGGAGGTGGTGGGTGGATCTAAGACACAAACAGCATTTGACATTTGACCACTTTTCTTTTTTTTACATGCTAATGAATTCTGCATACGTGCATATATGCAGTTTTTTACTGGTGCTAGCACGAGAGCAGCTCTTGACACTGAGGGATATTGAGGGACTGGAGTTTTACATAAGCCTGTGCATGACTACTGGTCCTCTTTGAATCATACTTACGTCTCCCATCACCATGGCTACAACCTACAGTAGTGTGGAGGCGCGCTCTGCATCTCTCTCCTGCTTTCCCCGGCGTGCCGATCCTACAGTCGTGGGTTAAAGTAAAGTAATGGGTCTTCAGGGTCTGAATCTTTCTCTTTCTTTCTTCACTGGCTTGTGGCTTTTGACAGATGGCATTTTTTGTATTTTAACAAAACAAATAAAAACGCATCAAAATCACTGTTGCGATTACGTGTTTGTTTTCAGCCTCTACTTGATGTCTTTGCTCTTTTCTGCTTGTGAACATGAAGATAAAGCTGTTTTTATGACAAATGGCGACTTCCTCACGCCTTCCTTTTTGCTTTCTCACAGACGCTCCCTGTCCAAAGATGCAAAGTTTTTTGACAGTGACACAGGAGTCCTGGAGGTTCCAATGACAGTGCAAGTAGCAGGCCAGGTTTGTGTCATGTTACGTACTATACACGTATACTGCAGATAAGAGCAATGTGATCCTGAAAGCAGTGGGCTTGAACGTGTAGTGCAGTGCTAGTGTCCTACTTTGTCCTAAACAGAAGCGCAGCTAGCGAAGGTTGTAACCTATTTTGCTTGTAACAAGCTAAAATTATCTCCCACCCCCAAGGCCCAGTTATTCCATGGACACTAATAAGCCAAGCATAAAGGTTATCCCATATAGTTTTGCTGAAACTGTCTGCAGTAGCACAAAAATGGTAAAGTAGGTTTCAGATGTATTTGTTATCCCCTTCTTTTATTATGGAGTACCTGTTGTGCGCAAAATTTGACTACCTTAAAACCTCTTGCCCAGCAGCCAAGGCAGTTGTCATCTTTCTTGATTTCATCACATACATATAGAGCAGTACACATGTTGATGTAGTACTCTGATGCTTTAGGTCAGGGGTGTCAAACATAAGGCCCGGCAGCTAGAACTGGCCCAGCAAAGAATCCAATCCAGCCCATTGCAGTGCTTTGGGAAATGTGAAGGAGGGGAGACCTCCCATATGGTAATTGATACAAAAACATTGTAATTAAGTAAAAGCAAATAAGCAAATGACAGAAAACTTTTTCATTATCTAAAAGAGAAATTTCTGTATATATTTACAGTGATTTCAGAGTAAATTAAAAAGAAAGCTTTTTGTTAATTAACTTAGGCAAAAACATGCCAGTGCTTTTTCTGTCATTTTAAACATTTATTTCTTGCAGTTTAAGTCATGCTGACAGATTTCTTTTACTGACTACATCATCTACAAAAACTAAGACATACCATTGAAATTACACTTCTTTTTCTTATATTAAATATCTCACCGATTAAACACGTAGTTAAACATCTTTCAACTTACAGAAAAAAAGTTGGTCCAACCCACTTAAGACCAAAGCAAGCTGTATGTGGCCCTCAGTGTAAAATGAGTTTAACATTTCTGCTTCAGGTTCTGCTCTGGCAGCGTGTTTGAATAAATGAATGTTGTTTGCTGGGAAATATAGTTGGTTTAGTAAATGATTCTACATACTAAGACGGGGATCTCAAACTTAAATGAGCTGTGGGCCACTGCTGGCCCTGTCATCTCACTGAAGGGCCACTTTAGTGTCCAAGTAGTACAAAACAAACAAGAAAATACCCACAAATATTTCCGAACATATAGTGTTTTGTTTGTTTTTTCATTTCAAATATTGTATAATAAGACAAAACTGCAAATGTGAACACATTTTTTTTCTCACTCTTAATCAACTGAAGCCTTTCATTGAACTACCAAATAAACACATTGGTACTCTCTTTCTGGCCAGACACGTGGCAGCACTTCTGCTATAACTTTGTTCGTATTTAACAAAATAAAAACGCTAACACAGCCAATCCCTCAACATGTTTGTACTCTCTGCTCATATTTCCTTCATGTTAAATAAGTTTTTGCTTTTTAAAGAACTTATTTGTAAGAACTTCAACAACAAACAAATCCACCCTAAAAAAAAAAAGTAACTTCATGGGCCAAATTGAATTCGATTTTTTTACATCAATATATGGGCCGCAAGTAGGGGTGACGTACTAAGATATTCATGAGCCTCAGTGATGCTCGCTACAGACAAGATGCCAGCATCTTATCTATTGCTTGTTTTTTGTAACTTAGTGTGATGCATAAATGAGACTCAGGTGTCTGTGATTTTGATTTTAAAATCACTTATCTGGCAGTATTTGACTGGATCTCTTGGCCTGTTTTGTCACTCTTTTGGGGGATTGTACTAAGACATTAGTTCATAAATGTATCATTATATATTCACATTAATGCAGCTACTGTTTACAAGGATATAAGTGGAAATTCTGGACCATTCCTCTCAAGAGGAAATGAAACTGCAGCTGAATTCCTTCATATCATCAGACAGTGTTTATTAAAAACACAGAGCAGCTGCTTAGACATTCGTGCTGTGCTTTTGCCAGCTTTTTTTCAGTAAATCTAAATCTGGACAGTCTACTTGCCAAATTGTCACCTTCCTCTACCTCCCCAGCCAGCGACTATTCACTGACTTTACTGGGACGTGGAGAGGAGAGGGCTGGGGCATGGAAGGGGTGTAGCTCTGACGAGAAGCCAAAGAGCGGGCCAGGATGTTCCTGTGATGCACCAAAGCTGTTGCCCCCAGCCCCTAGTCATGAGCTCCTGGCATTACACCATGAAAACACACACACATTCATACATACACCAACTGGTCACCAGACATCACAGCAGCCTGGAAATCAATGGTGCAGTAAACAAGCTCATCTGCTTTATACTGCTGGGGGGAAAAATTCACAAAACCTGACAAAATTTAACAAAATTGCCTCTTGTCTAGTACAATTCACATGAATTAAATGCTGTCAGAGAATAAGGCTAACGAGGCTAATGAGCTCCAAAACTTAGTTTTCTGCATCGAGGAGCTCCAAATTCATACACATTGATTTGTTCACAAAAACGTGACACCAAATTTTATTTTGAGTGGATCTCAAACACATCACCCTGCCTCCATGAATACTCATTGGAGCATGAAATGTGTATTAATCCACTGCTTAAAATAGTCTCGAACAAATGTTCTGTTTTACTCCTGCCTGAGAAACATTTCCTGTAAAAGCTAGAGAGCTCAGCTGTTCATGAAAGAGAAATAAAGACATGACCAGACCTCAAAAATTATAGACTAGGACTAACTAATTGTAAAAAATGTACTTAGGTCGGTGCTTTGTAAAGCCGACTCTGAGCCACAGCCCTGTTTTGGCTTGCACACACACACACGCGCGCACACACACAAACATAGACGCATTTCTATCAGTGCAGGGTAATGAAAAATGACCGAATGCACAAAAATTGCTCGATTTTAGCCATGACTGATGTTAAACATCAATTTGATTCTTTCGATAATTCAACTGCATCTGTCTGTTAATTCACAGACTTGAGAAGTCTCTGTAAATTAAAGCAACATCAGTCTGTAATATGCCCATGTTTTTGACTCAGAATATGATAATGTATAATTAAGATTTAAAAAGTGATACCAGAACAGTTTTCAGGACAGCCCGTGGAGTTGTATTATATAAGCCAAACTTTTTCTGGGGCAGGTTAGCAATATTATGATAAAGTGAAATTAAAAGAAATTCCATGTTGTACTTAAAAAAGACAGACAGATTTACCTTCACTGATATAAAGATGTTTGTCTGGAGAACAAAGATGTAAAGATGCTTCATGTTTGTGCAGGTGCAGCCTGCCCATTTCACCGTCCACGCCATTGTGACCTCCTCAGACCTGCAGTTTGACCACAGCGAGGTGGACTTTGGCTACTGTTCCATTTACCAGTCAGTCAAGAGCAGCATTCGCCTCACCAATCTGTCCCTCCTACCCCAAGACTTTGGCTTCTTGGGTGTGCCTGAGGTACTGCATGAATGATGTGAAAACCTTTTCTTCTATTAAGTGTTAATGTGTTAGTGAGGTAGAGTTGCGTGGATCCAGATACAAGCATTGCTATCTTTGCAGATAATGTTATGTTTATGGAAGAATCATATTTAGTCCACATCCCACTTTCACTGTTTGTTCCATTCCACAGGGTTCCTCCTATTATTAAAATTTGTTAGGTTTGCATAAACAGTAACTTTATATAGCTCTTATAGTGTAAAGAGAGTGAACAGTAAACAGAGAGGCTGTTATCCTACATTGTTTCCTCGTAATCCCCCGTGCTTAAGAAGACAATGTGCATCCTGTGTTTGGATTGGCAGATTCTGCTGCCACCAATAAAAGCAACAACAGACGGAGGGATAATTACTTAATGTAAATGCTTTAAATGGCTACAGCAACCAGCATCAGAGTCTAAGTTAGATTTCATGAAAACATCCTGAGTTATAACTTTAAAGCTTTTGTTTTTTCTCTAAATCAAGTTTATTGAGGTTCAGCCCAATGATGGATTTGGTACTCTGCTCCCACAAGAAACCCTGGAGGTTGATCTGATTTTTAGTGCCCAAACTGCCAAAGAGTACGTCTTTCAGCTCAGCTGCAAGTCTGGAATTAACAGGTTAGTTTTAAATCCTACACTGTGTGTAAATGAAGGACATTTACTCTTTATGGCATCATTGTGTCTGCTTAAACATTCAGTCTTTTGTACTTATCTGTTGATAGGACAATCACTGCCTTTACTGAATGTTGTGATCCCGTTTATTCAATTAAATCCAATACCTACTGATCCATAGCAAAAACATTCATTTTGTCATCAGAGATTTTCTGCTGTCTTGCCGAGCAGTGGGTGTCCACCCACCACTGGAGCTCTCCCATTTTCTGGTTCAGTTTGGAGCCACAGCAGTAGGTGACCAGTCCACTGCCATGCTGTTCCTGAGCAACCGTCAAACGGGCCGTGACCAAAATAGACAACCAGTCTCTCCAGGGGTCAAGGCGCCTGTAATGCCCCGTTTGTTCTCCTTCGCCCTGCCAGAGGACTCAGACATCGACATCAGTCCGTCTGCAGGACGCCTTCTTCCTGGAGAGGTGCGGTATAACACGTCTTATTAAGCTTACACTTATGTTAAAGGAACACACCACCGGTTTTATACATAGAAGGTTGCTAGTGTGAAGAAGACTTCAGATTTATAACAGTTAGACAGTCTATTTAAATCTACTTAGTAGCTTATTCTAGAGTTAGCTGAAAGTAATTATTAACTGAATAATTTCATGTTATAATATCTGTAAAATAATACAATGTGGGCCATCTGTTTTTTTTGTCCTTACCACTTAAGAGTACACATCATCCAGCTCCATCCATCCAAAATCTCACATCAGCCCCAAAAACAGATTAATCTCCTTCTGAATGCATTTATAAACCTGAATGGACAAGATAGTGTGACCTTTTGTTTCTATAAAGAAATTAAACATTAGAGAAAGCGGTTAGTTTTTATTTACTACATCTTGGTTAAAAATGATCTTAATAAGCACAGAGCTAAGGAACCAAACCATCTGTGCTCAGAGGGAATTATAAGTGTAATGATGCTCTCTGCTGGACACCTGATGGAAGTGAACAAGCACTATTTATAGATATAAATGGGGGAAAAAAGCTCAATGAAAATCACTTCTATTGGTTCTGACAGTCTAATTTTAAGTCTTATTTTCCAGATGACCACTTACCTCCAGACTCCAGTATTTTTTTTATTTAAACTTTATTTTCCAAGCAAGATATTAAGAATAATATATTTACAGTGACAACTTCACAAGTGCTAGAAGGCACAGAGATCCAGGGTAATATATCAGTCCGCTTGAATTGTTACAAACCAGTAACCCCAAAACAGGACACTGCTGAAAGCTAATTTCAACCTTAATATGAAGCAGAGGTTTGAAGTTACAAAGTGATATGGTGTAGGAACACTGTAGCGTGAAAGAAACACACAGAAATATCCCGTGTTATCCTCTAAATCTGAGCAATTTGAGACATATTACCGTCTCTCCTCTACCCCAGAGATGTCTTGTCCAGGTAACGTTCAAACCCAGACTGTTGGACCAGGAGATCAAAGAAGAGGCGCTCCGTCGTCTTCATCGAGCCAAGTTGCTCTATGAGAGTGAGCTCGAGGGAAACAGACTCGCTGAACAGGAGGTACAGCTTCACACCCACCTTCCCACTCCAGCCACTGTCCGCTTGTGCCAGGGTTTTTAAATGTGAACACATCTTAAGTGACTAAATGTTTTTTTTTTTACTTTCATAATCACACAGAACATTTTTTTTGCAAGATGTAGTCCCTTCAGTCATCTACCTTAGTATGAACCCATCACTCATGTTCATGTGCATTGTAAGGCAAAACTGGAGATCCCACTGGAACCTAGTAAGGGGAAAAAGGCGTCAGTGAATCCAAAAAACAGCAAGGTGTCCAATGAAGCAGAGAAAGGAAAGCAAAGTGAATCACCAGATCCTGGCAACATAGTACCAGGGTAGGTTTCTACAGATTATTTACTCAATCTAATCAAACAGATCCAGTTTGCTGGACTGCAAATAAAAAATGTTTCTCTAATTGCACTTCCTTTCAAAAGGCTAAATCTAATTAATACCTTCTGAGACCCAACAACACTAGAATATCAACTACTAACAAAGCTTTTCTTTTTCTTTTTCTTTTTGTTGTTGTTGGTTTTTTCTTCTTATTCCAGTGACTAATTGATTTCAGCAGCATTCCCATTTCTTTTCATTCACGGTGATCACAAAATATATTCATTTACAAAATTCATGAACCACCCATCATTTCCTTACAAGGAGTCAGAATTTCTTGTAATTTTTTAAAGTGGACTTGAGCAGTAGTTCTCCAGGCTTTATGAAGGTCTTTCAAAGGTTGTCTACAGACTTTGGTTGGTTATTCACTCATTTTCTGTCCAGTCCAAAGGAATGCACTTGTGTTTGTTAAGCCACTTAACACTGACTTATGAATCATTCAAGGATAAAAAAGCCACTGAACCATTGTTGTGTCTACACAAAGGATTAGTTTTAAATTCTATCTTTAGGCACTTTGAGAGATGCATCTGGCCCTTCAGCTGATTCATCTATTGTTCACCCAAACCTCATCAAAAATGGTCTCAGTGGAAGGTCCGCTGTCAAGATGTCATTCTTAAGGGAGGGAAACAGGGGGAATAGGTTGCACAAGAACTGCACTGAGAATCAGGGGCAACAGATCATATGGAGTGATAAATCCAAATTTTAAATTTTTAGTCCAAATATTCATCAGTATATATGAAGGACAACAGGAGAGCAGTACAACAGTAAGTGTCTACAGCCATCTGTAAAACATGGTGGAGGCTCCGTCATGGTTTGGGGCTGCATTTTAGTCTGTGATGTTTGAGCTCTTGTCAAAAACACGCTGCCAATGGAGTAAAAGGATACACAGATAGAAAAACACACAATATAACATTATCAGTCATGGATTGGTCTCCCCAGAGCCCAGACCTCAAGCAGTGTGAAATGATCTTGACAGAGAACAGAACAAAAAGCAGCCAACATCCAAAGAAGAGCTTTGAATAATAATAATAATAATAATAATAATAATAATAATAATAATAATAATGCAATTTATTTGAGGGCACCTTTCAGAGGGGTTGAGGAGCTGTGGATAGATGGAAGGTGGTCATGGACGGCAGATGAAAAAACAGCTGGGTTGATATTACTAATTTTCCTAAAAGTGATATTACGAGAGATACAGGTTTTGGAAGCGGTTATGTTTGCATCAAAAGAAATAAACATATGATCAGACTGGGGAAACAATGTGGCTTTACAATGGGTGGGGGTAATGCCAGAACAACAGACCAAATCCAGGATATGACCTTTAGAATGGGTAGGAAATTCTATGTACTGTAGAAGCCCAAAACTTTCCAGGCAGGAGGTAAAATCTCTGAAAAGAGGGATTTTATCATTGTCCACATGAATATTGAAGTCACCAGCAATGATCAGATTTGGAGAAAGTACAGAGAAATGAGTGAGAAGAGCAGAAAATTCATTTAAAAACTCCTTATTTGGCTTAGGTGGCCGATAAACAGTACATATGATGGTGGGGGTAGATCCAGGGAGCTGTAGTGCAATGTATTCAAATGAATGGGAGGGAGGGGCAGAGACAGGGAGTAATTCCCAGTGCTTCCGGTGAATTATCGCGAGACCTCCGCCCCTCCCCGAGATGCGAGGTTGACAGGTGTAAACAAACTCAGACGGAGTGGAGTCATTGAGAGAAACAAAGTCATTGGGCTGTTGCCATGTTTCAGTCAAGCAAAGAAAGTCCAACTTACGATCACAGAGGAGATCATGGACCAGATGTCCCTTACCAGGGAGAGAGCGGATGTTTAATAGACCAAACTTGATGCTGGAGTTACCATGCCTGACAGTAGGCTTAGTTGATCTAGCCAGGTGGGCCAGCACACTGTGGTCAACAGCCCGGTCAGTCTTGCAGGGAGGACGACGAGTTTTTGACCAGATGGAAAATATTGAGTTAGTGTCACTGATGTTGAATCTCCTTCAAGCCTGGAGAACTATTCCTGAAGATACTTAAATAAACTACAAGGTTTTCTAAGAGAGTTCAGGCTGTGTTCAAGAATAAACGAGGGCATACCAACTATTGACTTTAAGGTTTGTTGGAATTGTACAAAAAAAGTGCTCGCAACAAGGAGTCTTTTTATATGTTTAATTGTTACTCTTTTCCTTTTAAGGTCAAGTTGGTACGAGGAGGCCAAGGCCTCTCTACTATACTCCTTCAGGAAACGTTATAGAGAGTACACCATTCCCTGCTTTGTGTCAGATGGAGACCCTCCAGAGGACGACAAACTAGTCCAGCCAGCATGGAGGTCAATAATCAGCTTCCATATACACGTGTACAGCACACTGTAGGCCCCGTCATGTTAGGTTTTTGTCATGTAGAGGTGGGCAGATCCATCCAAATATAGATATCAGATTAATACTAGTGCAATAGGATCGATTCTTTGTTTTTATCCTGTAAGTTCAGTATGTAGCCCACTGAAATGTCTTATGTGTTGTTTTTTTCTAATTAAATGACATACCACCTCTTCAAAAACTTAGTTTCAAAATGCATGAAAATGTTTAAAGTTGTGTTTATTTGTATTAACCATTTATTGTGGAAAGAAAAAATTATTTAGTGGTCATTAAAAAATTTGCAGATTGATGATGATTGGTCTCATACATCATCACACACTGGTCTCCACTATATAATTTGCCTTTATAGGTTAAAAGTATCAGTATCTGTGTTGGTATCAGCAATCCTGACCCCGGTATTTTACTTGGTATTAGATTCATACCTTATTTTGTATTATCAACAAACCTTCTATATACAACTGGCTATTGCATATAAGGAACACTTTTTAAGCTACCCACAATATTAAACGTCAACACCAGCCCTCGTTTCGTAGTGTCTCTGATTTAATATTTGTCAAGTTTGTTGTCACTTATTTTTTGTGTTGTGAGGGGTTTGATTCTGCTCCCCCCACCTGACTGCTTAAAATGACAACCATAACAACAGTTAGGCTCCCAGTTTACCTCTGTTTCTTCCTATTTCTGTGACGGTGACATTACCTTGAGATAACTGTGTTTCCATGTGGAGTTTTTGATAAGTTGAATAACCAAAATTATTTGACATCTGACTTCAAGCACAAGACCTGACAAAATGTGGTTGTTGACCTGTGGAGCATTTACCACTTTTCTTTTTATACAAATAAGTGTGCGTAACTAAATGCCTCTAGAGTTTTAATAGTCTATTAAGGGAGCATGTATGTCCAAGAAATAGAAGATTTCTTTAGCTGGTATAAATCTCAGAAATAGTTCAAAAAAGGTGCATTTCAAAAAAGTTAATACTCCACTAAAAAAAAGTTTGTTAATGGCCCCATCTCAGTTTTCTAGGTTGGTTTTGTGCTAGAATAATTATATTACAAGAAGGTATTCAGCTTCTATGGTGAAGATCATATTACACTTCTACATCTCTTATGTCATTTAAGCTTCATTTTAATAAAAAAAAAAAAAAAACAACAACATATATGGATCTGCATTCATCAGATGTCCTTTACCTCCTCAGTCCCTTCAATACGCTCTACTTGAAGCTTCAGTGTCCTGCTGTACAACCCCCTCTAGTGGTGATATCCAACAATGGCTGCAATATCATAAACTTCCATCAGGTGACAGTGGGTGAGTCGTTTATAAAAAAAATGTATAGTTACATTAAAAACGCTTAAATAATGCTGGATTTTTATTCTTATCTACCTTGTTGTATTTGTGTCTTCCATTTGTAGGAGAAAGAGTGATTAAAAGGTTTACAGTTCAGAACATTTCACAGGAATCTTTGGATGTATCCTTTCTTTTTCTTTTTGTTTTTTACAAAACTATTAATTACCTTGCTGACAGCTTTAAACATTTGTGATACTCATGATATTCATAATACATATGTATGTGGTTTTTTTCCCTTTTCTGAATTTATCTGTGTGAAGGATTTTTCAGTAATGTGTATTATGTGCACACTGTGTTGCTTTATACACAGCAGAATTCAGATATTTGGTGTTAAAGTTCCATTTTGACTTTCAGAACTAAATAATTGTGCATGAAAGAGTCAGGTCACCCAAATTAGACAAATAAAGCACATTTTCTTTGTTATCTCCAGAAGAATTTATCATCACAGACAGGTGGTGATTTGAGGATATCAAAATCTGGAGAAAGGTGCATTTCATGGCCCATCTCTCAAACTCTCAGACACCATGGTATCGCACTGATTACAAGGTTTATAGACTGTGGTTTGGAGAAAACTATTTATAGTGCGCACTGTGACATTTGCCAGCAGCATCATAAATGAAATTCTGTTCACCATCATTGCATTAGGATGGAAGCAGGCTGTTGGTGTGTCTCTGGGGTTGAAGATGCTAACTATTAATCTCAACATCCACATTTCTAGTCTGGCTTTGGGGCTTTTGTTTCACTTCATTTCCTGTCTTAGTTTCACCATAATTTCTGTTTGTCTCTACTTTCTGCCAGAGACAAACAGATCTTATTTAGCTCATGCTAAATAAAAAAGAAATTGCAAAAATCTGGAAAAGTCCTATCAGGGATGACATGTGAACAACAACAAGTTGAAGAAAAAGATGTTATGTGTTCAAATGGATCACCACCGATAGCACAGATTACAGTGGGGCAAAAAAGTATTTAGTCAGCCACCGATTGTGCAAGTTCCCCCACTTAAAATGATGACAGAGGTCAGTAATTTGCACCAGAGGTACACTTCAACTGTGAGAGACAGAATGTGAAAAAAAAATCCATGAATTCACATGGTAGGATTTGTAAAGAATTTATTCGTAAATCAGGGTGGAAAATGAGTATTTGGTCACCTCAAACAAGGAAAATCTCTGGCTCTCACAGACCTGTAACGTCTTCTGTAAGAAGCTTTTCTGTCCCCCACTCGTTACCTGTATGAATGGCACCTGTTTGAACTCATCATCTGTATAAAAGACACCTGTCCACAGCCTCAAACAGTCAGACTCCAAACGCCGCCATGGCCAAGACCAAAGAGCTTTTGAAGGACACCAGGAAAAGTATTGTAGACCTGCACCAGACTGGGAAGAGTGAATCTACAATAGGCAAGCAGCTTGGTGTGAAAAAATCAACTGTGGGAGCAATCATCAGAAAATGGAAGACATACAAGACCACTGATAATCTCCCTCAATCTGGGGCTCCACGCAAGATCTCATCCCGTGGGGTCAAAATGATCATGAGAACGGTGAGCAAAGATCCCAGAACCACACGGGGGGACCTGGTGAATGACCTGCAGAGAGCTGGGACCAAAGTAACAAAGGTCACCATCAGTAACACACTACAACGGCAGGGAATCAAATCCCGAAGTGCCAGACGTGTTCCGCTGCTGAAGCCAGTGCATGTCCAGGCCCGTCTGAAGTTTGCCAGAGAGCACATGGATGATACAGCAGAGGATTGGGAGAATGTCATGTGGTCAGATGAAACCAAAGTAGAACTTTTTGGTATAAACTCAACTCGTCGTGTTTGGAGGAAGAAGAATACTGAGTTGCATCCCAAGAACACCATACCTACTGTGAAGCATGGGGGTGGAAACATCATGCTATGGGGCTGTTTTTCTGCCAAGGGGACAGGACGACTGATCCGTGTTAAGGACAGAATGAATGGGGCCATGTATCGTGAGATTTTGAGCCAAAACCTCCTTCCATCAGTGAGAACTTTGAAGATGAAACGAGGCTGGGTCTTCCAACATGACAATGATCCAAAACACACCGCCCGGGCAACAAAGGAGTGGCTCCGTAAGAAGCATTTGAAAGTCCTGGAGTGGCCTAGCCAGTCTCCAGACCTCAACCCCATAGAAAATCTGTGGCGGGAGTTGAAAGTCCGTGTTGCTCGGCGACAGCCCCAAAACATCACTGCTCTCGAGAAGATCTGCATGGAGGAATGGGCCAAAATACCAGCTACTGTGTGTGCAAACCTGGTAAAGACCTATAGTAAACGTTTGACCTCTGTTATTGCCAACAAAGGTTATGTTACAAAGTATTGAGTTGTATTTTTGTTATTGACCAAATACTTATTTTCCACCCTGATTTACGAATAAATTCTTTACAAATCCTACCATGTGGATTCATGGATTTTTTTTTTTCACATTCTGTCTCTCACAGTTGAAGTGTACCTCTGGTGCAAATTACTGACCTCTGTCATCATTTTAGGTGGGGGAACTTGCACAATCGGTGGCTGACTAAATACTTTTTTGCCCCACTGTATGTAAATACTTCACCACCAACACTCTACAGTGAAACCTGAGATTATTCCATCATTTCAGATGTACCTGGACATTTAATCCACTTCACCTTATGAATGGCAGCTCTTTACATGTTTTACTTTCATGTCCACAAATCAAAGATTACAAAAAACAAAATCAATGCACTGCTTCTACTACTATAATATTCACCGTAGCTTTTCTTTAACCCTTTATAAGCTGAGCTCGTCGGTGTTGGACATGTACAGTCCCTTTTCCCTGCTCAATGCTCTTAGATCCATAAGACCTGGAGAAAAACACACTCTGATTCTCGCCTTCAGTCCAACTTTGGAAAAAAAGGTGGGTTAACTATGTAAATATTATAATTTAGCTTTGAGTGACAAGCCGACCATCTGTGTTAATACACTGAGTCTTCTTTGTACCTGTTTATGTAAAATTAATCAAGTATAATGATGAACACACTCATCTAACCTGTACTGTTCCAGTGCTGTGACATGCTGGAGGTGCGGTGCCAGAAAATGACCCTGGAAATGACTCTTCTCGGGGAGGGAATAGTCCCTGCTGTCACCTCCTCCCACAATGGAGATGTTCTTGACTTTGGCTATGTGCTGGAGAAGGAGACTGCCTCACAAGTCGTGAAGGTGTGTGAAAGTTAATACGAACAAAAAAAAAACAAAAAAACTGTCGCTAGTTACTTTTGAAAACTAATTTCTTAGTGGACTGAAAAAAACTCACTTGGTTAACTTTGATGTAATTTTATTTAAGTACATTAACTTAAACATATTTTATGATTCATGTAAACACTAAGTGGAACGAGTAAAAATGGTAAAAGGGGCCATTTTCATGTGTTAATCATAGTGAGGAGACTCACAGGTTTTATGGTTATAGTCATGGATGCGTTAGTATAACTCTGAGCCATATGAAAACACTCACAGCTAAAGCTGATGCTAAAAACGTGTTGGGTGTTTTCTATTTCTCTTTCAAATGGGTCGTTCCATATAGATCTCTCCTTAACCCTCCTCTACCTCCTTTTTCTCCTGGTCTCCCATCCCTTCTTTGCACTTCACTTCCTCTCAGATTGTTCCCGTATTTGTTGGACTATTTCATTTTCATCATCACGTCACCATTAAGAAAAACAAAGGCAGCACCATGCAAGATATTTTTAGACTACAGAGTAATGAGGGAAAAACAGCCTCGGTCACTGGCATTAAATCTCGTTCTCCCTGCAGTTGCAGAACAGCTCAGCGGTGGCAGTGAGCTTCAGGGTGATGCTTGCTAGTCTCTCTCCCTTCAGACCTCAGGGTGGAGCTGACCGGGTGGCCTTTCTGCTAGAAGAATATGCAAACTCCCATGTCCACCCTGCTGTGGGTAAGATTTGTTTGGAGCTCCAGAAGGGAAAACAGATTGCAGCTTGTATTTTTAACACTTTGTCCGTATTTCACTGCTCATGTAGACGTTTTTGTAGTATTTGACTACACATACTACTAAACTTGACCTTAACTTGACTTTAATACAGTATTACCTACTAGAAATATTGTATAAGAGAGCACAAATGTGCACCAAATAGCCCAATAGTTTAAATTTCCACAGTTTCATAAATTAAAACTAGCAGTTTTTGCATAATCCCACTGACAGACAAACACATCTGAAACTGTAATAATGCTGTAAATGTCAGAATATTTGCTTAAAAAAAACAGGAGGGTAATGTGCTCCAACAGTTCAATTCTTTCATACTGACCTAGCAACGTGTTTTCTGGCTTGTGCAGGGACTCAGAACTACAGTGGGTTGAGTGTGTTCAGTGTGGTGCCAGTAGAGGGCAGCATTCCTCCAGGGCAGAGCCAAGAATTCACGGTCACCTTTCAGCCTGACCACCCGTCTGTCAACTACTCTGACAAACTCACCATAGAGCTCATGAATAAGGTCAGAGGGGCGCACACGTGTACAGATTTACACGCTCTTTCAGCTGTGAATGCATGCGTGCTCTCACCCTGTCCTTGTCCTCAATCACTGCTTATAAAAACTGATCGCATGGCCAAGGTTAAAACACTGTTCCTAATGCATTCATGTTATTTAGATGTCCTTACTGCAGCCTGGACGTCCTCTCTGGTCTTGATGATATAACAACCTTAACCCTGTGCCATTTTCTGTCTCTCAGAGTAAAGTGTGTGTGATGGAGCTGAAGGGTGCAGCCTCTTCACATAGCATGTATCTGTGTGGCGGAGATCCGCTGACAGTGCCTGTTGAATCCCTGCTCCCTCCAGTCATAACCAGTGAACCTCAGCTCACAGGTGGCATGATTCAATTTCACTGTTTTCTCTCCAATATGCTCTTAAATACTGGGAAAATCTTACACTGACACTGTAAAGATGACTAATATCTTGCATACACTTTTTATGATTTACGCGAGCAAGGCCAGCGTATGTGATGAAGTAATTTATGCTAATCATAGCTTGCTGACAGCCCGTGCGCTTGTCACCAGCAGTCAGATCATATTTTACCACCGAATCCACGTGTGAAATAGTTGCACCTCCTCAGTGAGGTAGTAGTAAACTGTACTGAGTCCAAGAGGTGTTGGTGCATTCTGAACGCCTCTCACTGACACTGAGCAAAAATTGACTTGATGAAATGTGCATATTCTAAATGTCTTGAATAAGGAAGTAGCAATTTGCCATGGTGTAATTTATACAGTTTCATCGTTTCCAGCTATGTGTTTAAATAATTTTCACACATATGCTATTTGTTTTCTTTCTTTTTTTTCTTCTTTTCAAGTAAGTAAGTAAGGTTTATTTGTTAAGCACTTTTCGTAGACAGGCAGTCACAAAGTGCTGTACACAAAGATTAAAATAAAGAAAACATTAAGTAATAAAATAGACAATATAAACAATGCAAATTCAAAGCAATTCAAAAGTGTTGATTAACAGAAGGCCAGTTTAAACAATAAAGTTTTTAACTGCTTTTTAAAGGATTCCACAGAGTCAACCAAATGTAGTTGTGGAGGTAAACTGTTCCACAGCCGTGGTGCCACAGACTGAAAGGCTCTGTCCCCTCTCGTCTTCAGTCCTGTACGGGGAACAACGAACAAACTCTGAGCCTGTGAGCGAAGACAACGAGCAGCTGTGTATTTTATAAGAAGCTTGGATAAATAATCTGGGGCCTGGCCATTTAGTGCTCTATATGTTGAAACAAGAATTTTAAAGCGAATTCTAAAATCTATTGGGAGCCAATGTAAAGAATATAAAATGGGAATAATGCGAGCACGCTCACACAGCATGTTTTTACTTTTTAAAGAGTGCAAGAGGTTTTATATTTTACATTTTGTCATCTTTCTGTGCAGCAGAAATACAGTATGTGCCAAAAGTGTGTGAACTTGCAGTGTGGTTTCTTCGCTTTTTGCATATTTGTCACACTTAAATGTCACAGATTGATTTCAGCATCAGTCAAAGATAACCTGAGTAAATACAAAATGCAGTTTTTAAACAATGATTTAGGGAAACATTTTATCCAATCATACCTGGCCTTGTGTAAAAAAAAAAAAGTAATTGCCCCCTAAACCTTATAATTGGTTGTGCCACCTTTAGCAGCAAGAACTCCAATCAAGTGTTTGTGACAACTGATAGTGTATCTTATACATCGCTGTGGAGGAACTTTTATTGGAGGGTTTTTCAGCATGAGCGGCTTGTTTAAGTTCATACCAAAGGATCTCAACCTCAACCTGATTTAAGTCCAGATATGCAAAACTTTAATTTTGTTTAGTTTTTTTTAACCACACAGAGGTGATTCAAGACAGAAAAGTTTATGAGTTAATTCTCCCTGATGGTTGTATGATCATTAAAGAGATGTAAGAAAATCCATGACTTGTAGTTAAAGAACTAAAGCCTCCAAAATGCCTCTCTTTAGCAGAGTCAGAGGTGACGGAGAGCCCCACCATTCCTGTGTTGGTGACCCTGAAGGCCAGGTGTAGCTCGGGTGCCATCACGCCTGCAGTCAGGGAGCTGCAAGTGGGCTGTATCCGCTCCACACAAACCAGTAAGAAGGTAACGTGCTGATGTTCAAGCATCCTGAAGCTTTCAGAAACAAAACCGACTGCTGCCACAGGTTTCATTGTTTAACACGGGGATTGAATTTACATTAGCACAGCATTCACTATCATGGTTTAAAGAGACATTTCTGTTTTTACCAGGGTGGTGAGTTTTACTGGGATAATGTGGCATCCCTGCAGCAGCAGGGCTTTAATGTGGAGCCGAGCAAAGGCAATGTGGACACAGGCCAGCGACGCGCCATCAGGATCACATGGACACCCCACACTGGATACAATGTAAGGAAGTGCTGATTTTGGTCTTTGGTTGTCTTTGGTGATCTGTGTTGCTGTTGATCACAAAAAAAAGTCATAAAAGTTCACTTCCAAGGAACTCAATATGTAGTTGAATAGTACAGCAAAGTTAAAGCATGGTTGTGAAAAATGGGTTCCAAAATGTGGAGGGAATATTGTTGATTTCAGCACGAGAAAAAAGTGTTATTTAAGACTTTCAGCAGAATTAGGTTTAAAATGTCTTCCTGTGTGAAACACGTGTATATACTTGTATGTATATACTGTCTGACAACATGTTTACGTCTGTGTGTTTCAGCCTTATGAGGTGGTGCAGATGTGCGTGCCTCTCACTTTAAAGGCCGACAGGATGAATGTTTACAGAGTCACCCTGATGGCTTTGGTCTCCACGACCGCCGATTGACCTCTAAAGGACTTGGATGATGGCCAGCAGGAATTCTGCTCACACATACTCTGACTAACCACAAATACACATATTCTGTGTGTGTGCAGAGCCAGCATTAACAAATAATGAGATCATTAAAGGTTTTGTTTGAACATTAACTTGAGCGATTTCATTTTGCGTTGAAATGGATGTAGAGGACTGAACCAGTATTGACTAGATTATTGCAATTTCCACTTTCAAATGTTGTCATATTAGAAAATAAAAACACAGTTCTCAGTTTTTTGTTAAGTTTTTGTGTTAAGAATCTCATATAACTTCCAAAAATAGAACGTCTAATAAAATATAGACATAAAAAAGAAGGTACACCGCCCTCTTCCAAGGTTTTACATATTAGAGCATATTAATAATCATCTGTTTCTTAGTAGGTCTTAAAATGGGGTAAATACAAACAGCAGATGACACATTGTACTTCACACATATTCATTATTTATTAGCACAGCTTAGCTTTGCAAAACTACATCTGAACAACCACAAGACTTGTGACCCTTGGCACCTTTCAGTCGTAAACTCCTGTCTATACAGAAAATTACAGAATATCTAATATAATATTTAAGGTTGTATTTTTTACTCACATTTCATGACTAATTTTGACAGACAAGCTAACAATCAAAAAAGGAACAGGAGTTGTTTTGAAAACTTTAACTTTTTCGTCTGATTATACTACATCAATGTAAATATGGACATTCCAGATGTACAGTATATATTTGAGAGAATAATATCTGTATGAGGGAAAGTTTTTTTGTCCACTTGCTTTTGCTTTTTCTGTTATGTGTATATTTTCCTGTGTAGAGTACCACAGCAACAACATTACAAGTTACAGCCCCGTGTATCTTTGTCCTGGACAGCTACAACTGAAATTCTCCTTAATATAACATGGAAGCAAACCTATCAAAAACAAAGTGCAATAGAGCATAAAATGTTGCAGAGATATACTGTATCTAAACGATTGCTTTACACCTGAGTGTACACCTGTTTTCACCACTAGGGGGTGTATGTAACACGAAGTAAGCAGCTGTGTTAAAACCAACATGGTAAAGGGTGTGTCAGCAGATGTAAGCCAGCAGATGTTCAGTAACACTGCTGGTATTACACCCATGAAGTGAAAGGAGGCCAAGTTCACACCGAGGTCACACAAGGAGCATATTAGGGAAAGTGGATCTAAATGGGCACACATTAATACATATGAATGATAAAATAGGATGAAAATGATACTAAGAACTGGGCATGTGAACAGTACTTGAAGAGTTAACTGATTAACAGTGGTTGTAACAATAAAAGTGAATGTAGCATTGCTATTATTTGCCAAGTGTATATAGAGGCATCAATCCAAAAATACACGATATGATGAAAAGTGTTCTCTCAATCATCCAAATCATTGAGTTCAGGTGCTCTATGGTCACAGGTGTATAAAATCAAGCACCCAGACATGCAGACTGCTTCTACAAACATTGGTGAAAGAATCAGTCACTCTCAGGAGCTCAGTGAACTCCAGCATGATGACACTGATAGGATGCTGCCTGTGCTGCATCCTATCCAGTCATGAAATTTCCTCGATATTAAATATTCCACAATCAACTTTTAGTGGTATCATAACAACGTGGAAGTGATTGAGAACACCATCTCAGCCATGAATTGGTAGTGGGGTCAGTGGATACTGAGGCTCATAGTGTGCAAAGATCGTCAGCTTTCTGCAGTCAGTCAGTACAGACCTCCAAACTTAATGTGGCCTTCAGAGTAGCTCAAAAGCAGTACACACAGAATGTGATTTCATGACTGATCAGCTCCTGCCTTATATCACCACACCAAGACATTTGTTGCTACTGTTACCGCACAACTTTGCGGTAACAGTTTGGGGATGGCCCTTCCTGTTCCAACATGGCTGTGCACCAGTGCACAAAAGCATGGTCCATGAAGACATGGATGAGCGAGTTTGGTGTGGAAGTACTTGACTGGCCTTCACCCAACCCCACAGATCACCTTTAGGATCAATTAAACCTTGTGGAAAGCCTTCCCAAAAAATTGAAGCTGTAATAGCTGCAAAGGGCGCAGATATTTATATATGCAACAGAATATCAAATATAAATATATTAGATGGTGGGTTTTGTCAATTTTGAGGCACAAAATTAAAACATGTCATGATAAAAAAGAATGTAGACCGAAGAAAACCTGAATCTTCGACCAACTTTAAACTTAATGACAGGCGGTTCTATTTTCTGGAAGAGGAAGAGCAAGTAAACTCATTTTGCATCAGGATGGCTGGTCAGTCAAAGACGATCAGATTACAGGTTTGATTTACTGCAGAGCACCAACTCCCACCAGCTCTTCTAATACAATAACATCTTCATGCAGTTAAATTGTCAATGTTTAAGTCGGCTCTTTGGCAATGTGTTTTAAACATTTATCCACCAACAGTGTATCAAATACTTGTAGCCAGATATTTTAACCGTTCATTCATTATTTTTTGGAAATTGTCCAAGTAATTATCCATCTTAATAGTAATATGTGTCTTTGTGCGGGTGAATGCCGTGCCTGAGCACACAAGTAATAATATCAGTGTTGATATTAGTGCACTAGCTATGATTTGCTCACTGATTCTTTAATTATTAAATGCTGTGTATATTTCAGACCTAATCCATAGCAGGTGCCTGGTTTGTCCTGCGGCTAGGCTAGTAGATCGCACAAACCCTGCAAACATTTTCTCCACTTTAGACTTCACAGACTTCATTTGTGAAATATACACGAACACTTACTATATGCATCCACGGGATTTCAAAATCAGTGCTAGTTGAGACGCAGGTAAACGGGCTCAGTGCAGTATGAATAATCAACACTCACATCGGTCAGTTGCTCTGTTACAGTCAAGTCAAGCTCTCTCTTGATAAACTACACAGGATGTTGTACAGTGTGAAGTGCAGGCCCTTTGTATGTGAACAGCAGATGTCAGTAATGCCTCACAGTGGACCAATAGGATTTGCCCTCTCTGAGAGATACATGCTGTAAGCATTTATCAGAGATTGTAAGAGATTATGCTAAATCAGATTACTGTACCCCAACCTGCCTATAAAAAGCAAGGTCATTATGAGCTTAGCCTCATGTAATGTCACCCGTTTTATGAAATGCATGAGATCATATTAGGCAATATTTGTGTTGTTATTTTGCCTCTTTTTCTAATCTGATTTCTCCTATGATCTCTTGTTAATACTGTGGGATAGTGCTACTTACAGTCCCTGCTCTGCTAACGGGTGGAGTTCATGTGTCCCTCTTTGTCTGTTAATGAATGTGACTTTTTGTTTTTAATCAAATCAGAAGCAGGACAGATCACTCTGTCCTTAATTACAATTTAGACTACATTAAAACACCACAGAAGTTATTTGTAACCACTTTAACAGGTGTTTCTAATGGGCTTTAAAGGCAAATTCATGCCTTCATAATACACTAAAATGTCTATTATTTGTCAATCCTTGCACTTATCAGCACTGTTTACCATGTCCAATTTATCCCAATTAAATTAGAATTAGTTTTGAAACAGAAAGCACATCCAGCTTTGGACTGTTCGCCTCATCAAAAGGCTGAATGCAGACAATAAGCTTTCTCCCCTGGGTGCTCTGAAGCACTACTAAAGAAGCTTCACAACACATATATGCAGAGACAGGCAGGGGTGTATCCAGGGGCAACTAAATCTCAGCAGCATTAACTTGGGTAGATGAGTCCCAGTGGAATCCCACACCCTGAACACTACCTGACAGACAGTCCTCTTTGCCAATGCGTTTTATTACATAAAAAGAAATCTAAATGAAGATATCAAATCCATAACCTTAAGATAACAATTAATACCAATATCGCCCTTTTGTACACCTATGAACTTGAAGGAAAGCTTTTGGTGGGTTTTAAATCACATCTCTATACAATACTGCATGGTTACTTTGGTGAAATTGTGAAATTAATGTGTGCTCAGAGAGCAGAAAGTGTACACACAGAACAGCAGGCCTGTCCCGCCACCACAGGTTTTAGGGTTTACAAAAGTGAGATGGAATCAAATACACACACTAGTGGAAATTCACATTTTTAAAGAGCATATTTACTGATTTTTTTAATAGACACAACTACTCTTATAACATTTCTAACTCCATCAGCTCATTCATACAAAAGAGTCTGTTTTTATGTAAAAGTATACATCAGTGTTTCAGAATGAATGTGACACATGCACACATTTGTCCAGCTCACATTTTAATTAAACTGAATTTAAACTGAACTTAATGTGCATTTGAAAAGACAGCACTAAACAGATCTGGCACAAACAGAGAGAGTAGCTCTCTCTAGGGAACATTTCTCTTACAAGCCAAGTAACAGTAGCTGTTGTCTTCCCCTGTCGGACCGAGCCCGTGCACACTTTGTTGTCTCAGAGGACGACAAAGTGTTCCACGTCTCCAAGTAACGCCTTAACCCGCTGAGCATTAACCCCCTCTTCTGAGCACTCTACCTAGACTACTGGTGATAACGATCAAGTCATCTCTGTGCTGCAGTGATGGCCCACCCATAAGCACTGAGCAGAAAGCAAACCCCCAATGATTTCAGTTTATATAATTGTGGTGAAGTTAATACCCAGAGAATATAATTTGTCAACAAGATTTTTTCCAGGACCAGCTTATACTAACCATAAGACATTACTGATAGATCAGCAGAAGAGAACATATTACTTGATACTTAGTTTTTGTTAAACACACAAAAAAATACAGGGTCAAATGTACATGTTAAACATATATAAACATCAGATGTTGGTGTAGCAAAATCGTGATATGTACTTAGTCACGCACGCTAGCAGGAAAGTAAACATAACATTTGCCTGTTTTGGATTGCAAATGAAAGCGTGTTGTTCATTCGAAACACTAGCTGCTTTACTGGCATGAAGGTCAGATTTCAATGGAATTTGATAACATTTTCATATTGCAAATACATGACACTTTTGGATATGCATCCGGTCTAATAAAATGCCAGGGGCACATTTATTTGAACTTTTTACATTGCTCATTGTGTATAACAACATAGCAGTGAATACAATAGTCACTTATGTTATTGCTAAAATGTATCCATTAATTTGTGGTCAGTTTTCAGTATAAAGCAACTAATAATCTGTACAAGTTTGTATTCCAAAGTGACAGATCCTCTGGTACAAGCATGGCCTGGCGTGTAGTTGGTTGTTCGCCCTGCCAGATAAACACTGCTGTATTGCTGTTAATGCCTAATCGCCTTAAGTTAGCATTTACGTTATTACCAGTAAGACCAGTAAGTATAAATGCAATCCATTATTATTATAAGTGTAACTGGTCTTTTAGCCATTATATATCCATCATGCTATATTTTGTTTTCTACTTCAACAACACATCAGTTATTATGAAAGGTATATGTAATTACATAAATTTTCAATCATCATTTTTTCGCCAATAAATCTAAGATTATTTGTATTGTTTATAGCTTTTAGAAAATAATCCCTTTAGACATCATCTGAAGCCTGGTTAATCTTTCAGTCATTTCTTTTAGTTAACTTTCTCTTTTGCTTCCAACTGTAGTGTTTTAAATTCACTCGAAATGTATGTTGTTGTTGTTTTATGACATTTTCAAATGTTACTTTTTTCCAAAGTACTTTCGTTTCTCTTTATGTACACTCTTTAGTTGCCCCACAACTTTCCATGTACCTTTCAGCAGCTGCATTCTCTTAGGGTGAAAATCACTATTCAGCCTTGCCTTGGTTTCGAAAACTCTCATTCGCTTTTCCAATTTTATCTTAAGTTTTCACATTAATCGAGTTTTAGAATTAAAAGCAGTGTTTTAGCAGGTAAACTTCCCTCTAGGTACGTTGGAGATACCAAAGATGGCAGCATTTCCTGATCTGAAGTGGTCGCCGACCCCTCCGCCGTGCGTTGTGACGCTGCCGTAACGTGGGGTTTCCCAGACCTGAATGCAGGGTTACCGCGCCCATCTCTGCTGTTTGATGGCCGGAGGAAGAAGCGACTGAGATCCTGGCGTGAAGGAAGAAAAAGAGGGACGACGACGGTGGGAAAGACGAGAAGGGATTTTTTTTGCTTTGAGTTGGAATTTGTGTTGAGACGGAGGAACGTTAAACCGGGACTCTGACACGCCTTGTCTGGGTGAACACAGTCTTGTCTCTGCGCCTCTGTGCCGGTGTGTCTCCCCCCTCGGCGGGTCAAAAACTGGGTTCGGGGAGTGCCGCTCCTCGGTGGCTAAACAAGCTAAATCTGAGCGCCTGGGCGGAGAGAGGAGAGGCAAGAGTTTGCTGTTTCCAGTCAATGTGATATAAACAACGGATACCCTTGATTGAAAGCGGGTAAGGAAATGTATTGATATTTGAAAATGCGCTTCAGGAAATACAGTAAGTCTGCAGTTCACTAGCTGCCAAGCAGGGACGGGGAACGAAAAGGGTTAAACTGGGTTGAGTGGCTCCTTCGTTAGAGTTAGCTGCAGCTAGCTAGACGTTTCTGCCAAGACGGTGAGTGGGGGTCACTGGTTAAGTTTCTCAAACAAAGTGTCGTTTAACCAAATAATATATATCTAATGGCTTTGTCCGGCAATGTTGGAGTTAATGGCCAATGCTAACCTTAATTAGCAGGGTGAATTGTGACAGCTCGTTAAGTTAGCCCGCACCCCCTCTCCAACGTCCGGGTATCTTTCGCTCTCGTTGAAGAAATTAGCTACCTGCGTTAACCTGCTTCAACTTTACTTAAGTAGCAATTTTTCCCTCAGCAATCGGGATGTAAAATTTATCAGTTGTTACCAGCATTTTTAAGCTCTTAAAGGGCCCTTTCCCCCCACATATTTCCTCTATAGGGTAGCCTGGGATTACCTGATAGGCTAATTGGTGGCACACTTGCTACTATCAGTTTATTGTTGATGAACCCTTGGCCAGCTGTTTAAGAAGAAACACAATGCTACTTCTCAAACTTACACAACTGAAACGGGCGTGAGCAGATTTTGGATTTACCACTACACATACTGCAAATTCGTAGCATCATGAAACTGACAACGAAGGGAGTCTAAAAATGGCTACTTCACCAACAGAATCACTACCACCCCCACTATTCCCTAGCCAGTCCATACAAGTAAGCCAGCAGTGGCCACAGCCTACGTTTGCAGCCTGGTATGGATCATCTGGGTGTGTGAATTACGAATATGGCAGCGACGACAACATGCCTGTATCCATAATGAATTTGAACACTGGTGCTGTTGCTGATTTATGATTTTTAAGCACGTTGGTTGTATTTTAGAGGCAACATTTACTGTTATTTACATAATGTAACAAAAATTAAACACAGTTACTTGCAAAGCTATGTTAAAACGGGGTAGTTGAACTAAAAGCATTTATGTGAGTGAATCGAAACTAAACCGCCGGAGATGATGGCAACTGTATGGCACAGATATGTTAACAAATTCCACGTTTAATCAACAGTCAGCCACCCAGTTCTTCAGCTTGGCCTTTCGTTATAATGCTCAGCGCGTTAAAGTAATATGAATTTGCATCGATTACCAAGCCGTAGGGCCGCTGTATGATCGCGAGGAAAAGGGCAGGCACGGCTGTGGATCTGATTGTGGCCATAGCCATTTTAGTTTCATGAGAGTTAACCCAGCGTCAGTTAGGTTGAACACAGTTAGGTTGATTTTAGACTTCTTCTTTTAACGGCGTGGAAACAAGATTGACGAGATCCAATTAGACAATCTGTTTATCTCAATCACGGCTCCGTTGCAGTGCAAGTTGTTAGCAGCTACAGTAACCGTGCCCAGCCGGGCCGCGCCGCTCCATAGTATCTCAAGCTCTAGCCCGGAAAACGGGCATGCTTCCTCAAAGGTGAAGCAGCATATCCCAGTCGGCACACTGTCGTAGAGGGTTAAGATATAAATGAATTGGAACAGTTGTATTTAGCGGCGGGAAATGTTTCGTAAGTGGGTTCAGCGGCGAGGTTGGACGTGCTGTCGCAGGAAGCTGTGCTGTGCGCCTCCGACAGCACCGAGACGAGCTATATGAAGCCTGGCGCTTATACGGACTTTTGAGGCCAGCAGTATTGAGATACTGCATTAGAAAAATCCGTGACCGCACGTAGACTATTTTCAACCGTTTTAGGAAAATTGGTGGTGTTTCTTAAGAGAGCTAGCCGTTTTTAATGGCTCACAAAGATGAATTCATTTTGCCAGTGTGCCCCCTCCCTCCGCCTCCTCGAATGAATGGGTTCCTGTATTCAGGGCCCAAGCAGCTGCAATGAACAAGATGGCGTTCAAAGCCTTTTTCATCACCGCTTTTTCTCAGACAGAGAGAGGCAGCTGCCGAGCATCGGATGGGTTTAGGCTTGGCAAGCTAGATCTCATTGATTATCCTCATTCTAAAAATGTGCAGAATGTATTTTCATTAAAAACGTTTTCATTCTCATAGCATTCCTGGTCAGATTAATCCAGTATGTGCACCTCACTTACAGGACAACATGGTGGGGAAGGGGTGTTGTACATCTTGACTGTGAACCTGAACATCAGGGGATCTGAAAATTACATTATATCTTTAAATACTGTATATGAAATGTATTTTTTATTTAGATTTTAATATTATACTTATTTTCCTTTTTAGAATTTTTTAACCACACCTTAGGGAATGGGATGTTTCTTCTCAATCCTCACAGCTGCTTAGGGATGTGATAGAACAGATTACATAATTTAAAGAGAGAAAGATGTAATGGCTTCTTTAGATTTTTAAGTTATTTCTTTCACATTTTGTTATTGTTGCAGTAACAGGTATTCTGCTTATTTCCAAAACTTATTCTGTTTCTGTGTGCCTGTATATCAGACACATTTTGTCTATTTGTTTTTAATCATGCCTATTCATTTCTTAGTCACAATTAGATTTATTTTAACACTGATCCAAAACTTCCAGTTCTAATCTCTTCATACTAATCACATCATACCTCACAACTGATTTGATGGAAGTTAAGTTTGGGAGAAATCTATGGCATTTGTTTTTGTATGAAGTGGTCTGGTTTTCTAGGCTTGTGGCCAGACCTGTAATAAACTACAAATAAAAGAGGAAGTTTATGCAGAACAGTATACTGTGAATAGTTAAGGTTTTATCTGTAGCACTTTTGGGTTAAGCGCAACCTGTATGCACGCCCAAAAGCATCCAGTTATCAAACCAAGCATAAAACATTGTTCTATTTATTGTTAATCAGCTCACATGACCTGGATGTGACCCACTCTATATTGGCACCCTGAATATATCCAACACTGTTTTTCTTTGGCCCTGTTGGAAAGCAATAGAAAAAGCTGCATGAATTTCTCCAGCATTTTATTGATGACTTTGCCTTGAAACAAGTCATATACGACAGGTCTGCCTAAAAGCATTAATTGCAGAATTGTCTGTTTGAGACTGAGTTTGTGCACAGTGTAGCTTGTCAGTAGCTTAGCTGTGAGTGAGTAGCACCACAAGATAATGACCATGTGTTTAAAACCTGAATAATTATCCTGTTGGCCTGGGATTTGGGTGGGTGGGTGGGGGGGGATTGTCATCCAGTTTATTTTTTCCCTCATTTAATCTGGGAGTACTGTATATGAATGGGATTAAATTCTTAGATATGTGGATTTCAGTCTTTGGGATTATGTGGCTTTGGTTAGTGATAGTGCTTATTTATTTTTATTTTTTTCACATCAGGCATGATCCTGCTTTTCACTGTCCACTGTAAAAAGCAGATGTGCTGAGGGGCCAAATAAATATGGGCGTACATATAAGTACATACAAGTGATTGATACCTTCACAGGATTACCCCTCTACCCTCTCTTTGATAAAATACCTTTTTCATTCAAGTGTTGGATACCTGAACTCGCAAGATGTGTTGTATGTTTGTGACAGCCTTGGCTGTAACGTAACTTCTGACCAGACCAAAATGATGCAAATTTTATATACTTGTGGCTCCAAGAGACCAAAAAGCAAGAGTGGTTGGATCCAACGTGGTGGTGGTTTTGTCTCATTGACCATTATGGTATATTATGATTTCTTAGTTAGTGACAGTCTCCACATCTTTGGTTTGCATCTGGTAGGTTCAGGTTTTGTTTTTGTTTTTTTTGTTGTTGTTAGTTTTTGTTTTCTTTTACTCAATGAAAAGACGCATGCACTCACAGATTAGTATAGCATTAATGGTGCTGGACTGTGGGAAGAACCCAGAGCCCCTGGAGTAAACCCACACAAGACCAGGGAGAACATGCAAACTTAAACCTGCTTCAGACAAGCTGGTTCAATCCAGAATTGTAGCAGTGAGTGTGAACACCATGACAACATAACTTTTCTATTGAGGTTCCTAATAGATCTGTAGTATGAATATATACCAGTCCCAATTCAGTGCCACAGAACATGTTTAATAATGGTTCTTTAATAACATTTATGGTTGGTAATCAATACATTTAGTCAGTAAAGCCCTATCACATCTAGACTGAAATAAAAGGCCTGCATTGAAATGAAATTGCCTTGGTTCAGTAGTTAGAGTTATGCATATCAGCCCCAAGTTTTTTGCATGTTAATAAACAAGATAATTTTATATCCTGTTAATATAGGATATATAATGCTTTTGAGCAATTCCCTGATTGTTGTAGCTGATGGGTAATGGCTGAATGTTCAGGAGTTTTGGTTTTATTGAGTGGGGAACTCTTCCGACTTTGTAATGGCTTTTTCACTGTTTTCCAGTGGACTGGTCCTGTTTAGCATGGCCATTGCAAGTGTTATTCAAGTAGTCACAGTACTGCTGCAAAACTGAAATTTTGTTTCCTAAATTCTGTACAAATTTATGATAGTTTTTTAAAATAAAAAAAGTGAGAAAAACTGCCCCCCCTTTTTTTTTTTTTTTATATAGTTATGGAGTTATAAGTATACAACTACTGTAGCCTGATCCAACTTCAGATGTTTTCCAACAGCCACACAAGTATTACTACAAAAAGGCTTAGTTGTGCAAATGCAAATTCAGGTATACTACAATGCTTGATAGAAAGCGTAGGATACATTATGTAAAGTTTGAGTTTCAGATTCAAGATAAGAACGAAATAATGCATTATTTGCACTTAATTGAAGATGCAATTTTTGGGTAAATAATTATTTCCTGTTGCATAACAACCCTACATTTCTATCTACCTATATCTGACTTAAAACTTCACTGTGCCTGTATATTCATCTCAGTTTCTTCAAAATAAAAAGGAATCATGACACATTTAACGGGGTCTGTGTAAAATGTTTCCTTTAAGGAAAATTGGTAGCATGCCATTTAACTGTTGGTTACAAGCCACAACAAATCAGTTTTCTGCGAAGCATTTTGGGGTTCTGGTTTCTAACACAGACAGTTTCATGTAAGAGTTGATGGAAAAATACTCAACAGTATGGGCGTGGAACTTGAGTTATCCATTGTACTATGCCAAGCTCTTGAATAAGTATTTCTCTTCATCCACAATAGTGACTTTATCAGCGACATTATTTGTGAATATTAATTTTAAAAGACCATTAGTCGCAGCCTCTGCAGTATGCCTTCATTACTATACTCATAGGTCTTGTTGGTTGAGCAATCTAAATCCTTTCTTCTTCTTTGTGTAATACAGCTCCTGAAAGCAGCACAAGCGCAGTTTCATCAGGGTGTGTTGATCATCCATAAGCAAATGTGCAGCTAAAGACTGTGATGGGATCGCTGTGCTAGTACAGCTTTGTTCTAACAATATCTTTCAGAAGATAATAAGTTTCTTAGCATCCACTGGTGCAAGTTATCTAACTATTAATTGCATGCACACCACACATGTGTTTCAGCCATATACATATGAGCACAGATGCAGGCATACATTAACACTAAGTGTTAATAGAAGTCTCAAGGCTACAATGTACAACTTCCAAATTCAAATTTTAGAGCTATTCACAAAGATTATGAAACTTGGCACTGAGTGCAAATGCCAGCACACCCACAACAACAGCAGGGCTTTCCCTCTTTACCACAGCAAGGTTTATAGTGAGGGAGCCCAACAGTAGAATCAAAAACATCTGCATTAAAAGTTCCTCGAATAGTTCAAAGAGGAAAATTTTAGCCTTTTCTAGTTGCAGGAATTTTTCATCAGCCATTAAAGCCTTTTTGAAACTTGGGCCTTTTACCCGCATGTCATCTGGAGGAACCTAGGTTTATATTCAGTTTCTGAGCCAATTTTCCTGTCTAAAAAGTCCCTGCTCAAGTTGTAGTACTTGGTAATGGCCCAGGAAGTAAGTACGGTAGTCGTTGATTGTTTATACACAAAACCCAGATCTGTTCTGTGCTACTCGCCCTGCTAGTACAGCTGCTTGCCAGGTATTTTCAGTGAGCTATGCATCTAAATGTATTGCCATAATTAATGTGACTGATGCATAGCAGAGAAAACTGTCAACATGTAGAAAATGTTTGCGTTAAGAACTGCGATGGCAACATGAAGCAAATTCCATGTCATCCAGAGTCCAGTTTCCTGTTTTATGTACAGAAACAGGTCACAGGTAATCCAGTGCCTTATCTAATGTAGCACTTGTAACTTATATCAAACATCTGTTTTGTTTTTTTGTTTTTTCTTGTTTGTTTTTTTTTGCCCATCATTGGAAACACACTACTGGACACTCAGTTATAATTTAAAAGGCAATTTAAAAAATGAATTTTAAGACTGCAAACTGAACATTTTTGTGTTTGTTTGTGTGTGTGTTCTGCTACCTTTAGTGGCAATGCAGGCCAGCTCTCTCAAAAGTGTCACTACCCTAAAGTGGCAGCTACAGTGGTTTACACCAGGATGTTACATTTCCTGAACACAATCACAACTTAAACGCAAAATGATTTGCTTTTCTTGAGTCATGGTTTAAAAATAAATAAATAAATCAAAGGCATATTGGAGTTGGTTTTAATGCCTTACATTGTTATAGGTTATACAATTCAAAGTATTCTATTCAGTTCAGATCTTCCTCTCAGAAGTCTCATACATTTTTGTTAACAGAATCATTGACATAGGTTGCCATCTGCTAACCTCACTAACAGAACTGTAAAATTTTAAACATAACAAATTTATTATTATTTAAGTTATATTGAACATGATCCGTTATATAACATTCACCAATTGGATAAAAGAACATTTAAAGTTTATTTGGTACTGTAATTGATTTATCAGTAAAGATTGTTTTAAGTAGTGGCAAGAACAGATTACTTATGAAAGGTGTGCAGTAACAAATAAAGATTTGTTTCTCAATCTGTGTCTTGGCAAACATTCTTAGTCTTTTTTTATAGCTCCAGGCACTCCCAAGTGTCAATATTACAGCGAAAATTCTTCCTAAGCCTTTCCCACTGTTTAGATTTGTGTATAGTTTGACTGTAGGTGCTGTTATGCTTACATAACTTGTCACCGCTGGCCCAAAGGTCTTAGCCACTGTTTTGAATATTCAAAGTAAGTGGCACCAGAGCCGCTTGGTGACCCACACACTGGCCATCACTGTCATCACTTACACCGTAACCCTCCCACAAGCCCATAACAAACTCTGGCCGTCTTTTGCATGTGGATTTCACCGCCTGATCTGGTTTGAATAGAGACCATCTCTGTGTCTATTTACATTCTCGCCCTTATATTTGACTGCAAAGGGAAAATGTGACTAAACCTGAATCCCGAGATGACTGGGAAAGACAGCTACTATTAGTGAGTGTTCTTCCTCTTCAAAGCAAGAAAGGCCACAGTCACTTGAGCAAGAGTGGGGTAGCTGTCATGTGACTCTTCACACACTTGTTCCTCTCTTGGAAGCTTGGGGAGAAAACACAGGGGGAGGGGTGTGATTATTAATGCAATCAAAGGAGTGTATTTTATGCTTTAAATAAAGTCATGCTTTTGGCTTTGGGCTAGCCTGACCTTCCCTCCCTTTCCTTCCCCCCCCCCTTACAGTTTTAATTAACTATTAACTCATTTATATCCAAGTATGAAAAGATGGTTGTGCAGCTTTGTAGCAAGTAAATGTTAAAATGCATGAACTTTCTTGACATATACAATCTTATCTTTTTAACAGGCATATTTTTTTTTCCTCTCGATGCTATTGTCAGAAAAAATTCTGAGCATTAGGAATAGCTTTTTTTTTTCTTCTTTTTTTTTTTTTTCTTTTTTTTAAAGGTTGAGCCTCATGTTAGAATTCTGTTTTCTTGTTAGTAATGATCAGTTATATTGCAGAGCAGCTTATGTGCATTAAGTTTTTGTTTTGTTTTTGGCTAGGTTTGCCTTTTGAGAGCATCTTGTTCTGAAATGTGGTCTGAAAAATGCCTGCTATTTCTACCAACAATGTTTTCTGTCTAGCAAAAGAGCACACAGCATCATGGAATGTTTCACTAATCAATCAATTAAACACTACTGTCAGTCGCATTGATGTTATGTCCCCTATCATCAGACATTACCAGCACAGGCCAACCACACTGACGGTGCATGCATACAAAATCGTGTCCAGTAAAAGGGATGGTTCACACAGCATATATAAAGAACACTCAAATGTAGGGCTGGGTAATTGGTTGAGTTGTATTGTTGTAAATTTTTCATTGTAATGATTGTGCAAATAAGATGAATCATTGTAAAAGGAAATATGTTTTCTTATGCCTTGCGATTTTTCTTTTCTTTTTTAAATTTAGGCTTCCCCTTCCCTTTTCAGCACTGCACCCTAAAACCACAAACCTCCAGTAAACAGTGGATTGTTCACTCAGTAAGGTTAGGGTTACCCCACTGATGTTTTTTCTTTTTTTGCAATAGTAACTTTACCAACAGACATTGGCAGCTAGCCAATTATGCTAAAGTTTTCTCAGCTGATTCAAATTAAAAATAATAATAAAAATAGTTCCTTTACAATTTTTTACAAATTATTACAGACGTCATAGTTGCTGTTGTTGGGTTTTTTGGGGGGGGTTTTCAGACTTTTATTTTGTGAAATTTCAATTAGATTTTGTCCAAGATCTAAAAAAAACAAAGTGTAGGATATTAGACAAACCTTTTTTCTACAAATGAAATAAGGTTAGGCATTTTATTCAACATCACTCTGTAATTACACCTCCACAGCGTTTGTTTGCTGTGGGGTTGTTATGTGGTGATGAGCTTTTTCTTCCAGTTCAGACATTGCTGATCATGCTGGAGTTGGAGCCAATAATCGAACATTAGTCTAAACTATTACAATGCAAAAAGGTGTGTTTATAAAATTTCATTCATATCCAAATTAGCTTAAAAAATCTCCAAGTGCTCTTGAGGATTAACACTTTGACTGCTGCATTCAGGCTGAAAGAAAGCAGTAGATGGGGCTAGTATTTAGTTTCAACTAACTTAACTGTGTTTTGTTGTTGTTGGGGGGGGGGTGCTTTAAAATAACATAGCTTACCTAGTAATTAATTATGTTGTTGGACATAGCATCCTGAGACATGGAGTGCTTATGGATTTCCATCTCATGTCATAGAAATGTATCATAAAGCCATCTGTTTTTGGCAGCTGTGCAGAGTCACACATGTTCATCCCCCTGTGATTGATGGTATTCTTATGTCTACATGCCAGAAATCCAGGATATAGAAACTTGAGTTCCACCCAAAATGGGTTGGTAGTGCAGTGGTCATTTTTATCTTATAGAGATTAAGCTGGATAGAAAATTTGTCTGTAAGATGTTTGTTCACACTACCAGAGCCTTCACTTCTCCAGATTGGTCACAGTGTAATGCTCATGCAGAACATAAATTCCATAAAGTGTTGGTTTTTTGATTGCATTGATTAGTATACTTTGAGTAACAGAAGCAAGGAAATGGTGCATTGTGCCATTGACAGTATTGGTGGGGGAGGGTTTCTTAAAATAATTGATATCTAAAATTGGCTTTAGTGGACTTGGTACATATTATAATTCTAAAGCATACATAGAGAAATATCTTGTTTGTGGGGATATCAGTCTGTGTACGTCCAGTAGGGCTGCCACAAACGATTATTTTGATAGTCGACTAGTCACCGATTATTTATGCGATTAGTCGACTAATCAGATCATCATCCACTGGACGTAAAACTACAGCTTATTGCACCAGCAGCATCTGCTCTTATATAACTATCATTAGCTTACAGCTTTAAGCTTTTAAGGTGCTAACTAAAAATAAAGACAAGATGATAGTTTATTCAATTTTAATGAAATTTACAGATTGTTTCGGTGAAGTTTAATAAACTCCTTGCTATCTAAAATACAACAGGACAACGGAGTATATTCTCCAGCATCTCACACTTCTGATAATCAGCTGTCTGCTTGACGTTTATTCAGCTGTGTAAAAACTATAACTTTAATCTCAGACAAACCGATTTACTCAGGAACAAATAAAATACTAAAAAAAAAAAAAAAGCCAAACAACAACATTTTTAATTTATCTAACTGACTCATATATATTTAACCTGAGTAGCGAAAGACGGCGGTGGGTTTGAAAACAATTTGCCGGGAGTCCGGTGTTCTCACCGCGCTAGTGACCTAGCCCCCGGCTAGCTATCGAGCTAGTGGGTAACAGACGTCTCCGAAAACGTCGGAGCGCTTTTGAAAATATGTGGTGTCCTGATAAACTGAGCCGACATTTGAGGTTTACATAGCTACATTCTCGCCTGAAAATATGTTAAACGTTTATTTTGTGACCCAGAAAGAATAATAAGAGTAATATTAAAACTAACTAGCTGCCGCCATTGTTGGAAACTGAGCTGGGCCGCGCTATGAATTCTGGGACACAGCTGCTTCTTCTTCTTCTTCTTCAGGGTTTAACGGCAGCTGGCATCCTTGTACATGCAGTGCTGCCATCTTCTGTTTCAGTCCGTTATTACACTCTTAAATCCTGCTACTTATTCCTGCGTCTTTTGGGATCTTACAAAGCTTCAAACGACGCGTCGACTATTAAATCAGTCGTCGACGATTTTGATAGTCGACGTAATCGTGACTAGTCGACAAATCGTGGCAGCCCTAACGTCCAGTATGAGTGTTTCAGAGGCGAAAAAGTATGGATAATAGTGAATAGTTGAATTTGTGGTACATTTCCAAAACTGTTGGGGTAACTGAAGTCTGTGTACTGTACTTCTTTTCTTTTCAATAAATCTTACAGTTGATTTTTGCACCTCCACTTGCTCACTTAATCAGAACTGTGCCATCTTATGCATACTCATTTGTAGCCTCAGGACTTTACTCTACATTCATTGGAGCAAAATGGGTTATGAGGCCCAAGGCTATTCATATTTAGTTCAGCCATTCTTGAGACTCAGAAAGATTTGCAACCCACCTTCTCAAACAGTGATTTAAGTACTAATCCCCATCTTGTCAACCTTTCCCCGTCATCTAATTTATATCATTAGTGGCACAGTATAAAGTGAAAGTGCAGAAATATCCACAGTTAATCTTTCATGTTAATTTTAGTTGCGTAAACATAAAAAGTGGTTATGCTCCCCCTTCTTTTTTCTAGTACCAAGTCCTGTGTTGGTCGTGGGTTTCACTATAACTGCTTAAGCATTTTATTCACTTGACTTTATTTTGGGGTTTTCTCCTCTTTCCCCTAGTGACTCTGCTGATGTTTCAGCGGTTTATGTTTGTATTCAACTTCAAACATGCTACATGACCTTCTGACTTATTTTCTAGTATGTTCAAAAAATGGTAATGGCAAAGAAAACATTAACAACTTAAAAACTAAGGCACTTAAGGTGCTTAACAGTTTGTGTTAACCAAGGAGTGTCCCTTTACTGTTACAAAACAGTGGGCTATATTGGTAAAAGTAAAATGAATGGTCATAAAAATGCAAAAATCTCACTTTAGTTTTTCCCAAGTCAAATTATCAAATGTGATGTCAGTACAGTTATATATATTTTATTAAATCCTTGAAAGTTGAATGTGGCATATAAATTACAACAGTGCAGTAATAACAGAAATGGTCTTAAAAATAATAATATGGTATTGAAACTCTGGTATTTCGTGTCAACGGTGTGAAAACCATTTCATAGTGCATTCATTCATACTGATGCTAGCTAGTCAGGGAAGGGGAAGGAATCACTTCCTGCTCCACAGTGCTGTAGCTGCCTTGTAAACAAGCCGCTCAGAGCTGAATGGTGTGTTGGAAAATGACAAAGTGGATGAGATTGGTGGAGCTTTTAAAAAATGTCCAGGAGCGATTCCCTTATGTCTTGTGTTACTGCATCATCACCCCCTTTGTCCTTTCTTCCTTTGTGACCTGGTTGTGTTTCAGTTACATTTACAATGGATCACTACCTCACAGCACTCGCCCACCAGTAAGACTTAGAAATCATGCACTTACTGTATCTTTTGCCTGTTTTTATACTCGAACAAATTGAACTATAACATATTTAAATATAGAAAGTTTTACAGTTATATACGTATTTGAATTGGTATTCATAAAGTTTTGTTTTTTGGTTATCCAAATGAAACAAATGTTCTAGAAATAATCAAGATGTACTGTGATGGTAGTCAGTTGCGACAATCCTCAAATATTTTTCAGTAGACATACCAGTCACACAAATGTTTGACTGTTGTGGAACGTTAAAATTCTCAGTTTTGCTTTTACTTTCATTCTGATATGGCCCAAAGCCTTTAACATTAGTCTTGAAGCATGTCTCAATTATTATGCTCATCTCCTACAGTGTAACCAGTTGTCATGGCTTAACTTGATGTCAAACAGCAAAGGTTTAGGATGTTTTAAATGCTGTAAAGTTTAAAGAATAGACAGGAAGAAATAAGGTAGCTCCTCTCCACATAGTTTTCTAAAAGCCGTTGCTGTTCCTAGAAGTGCATTCCCCAGGTTTTAGGGAAACCATCTGCCATTTTCGTTTTCTGACTTGAACCCAGATAAAATACCACAACCTTTTTTTTCTTTCTTCCAGATATAAATGTCGAAATCAGAGAGGGATCTAATCACATTTTCGGGGGGAGTAGGTTTGGTATGATATGCATATTTAGTGTGTATTTTCAGGGGGAAAAATATTCCTTTTTTTTTTAACTTTCAGATTTTTAGTTTCACACACTTGTGCAGAAGCAACGGTGACATTCTTTTACACAGCCTGCGTTTTTAAACCAGGTGTGATTTTTTTAGCAATGTAAAACTATCCGCAAACACAATGATGCAAAGCACATAACTGGAAATGGGTTGTTGGCGTAATGTTGCATGTGTTTTCATGCAAACACTTCAGTCTGTTTGACTGTAGTGTAACATTGTCACCCAGTAAGAATAAAACTGCAGCAAAGAAATGTCTTAATGCTCTCAGCTACACATTCTACTGTGAACACAAATGTTGTAAAATTACAACGTTCATTAGTATTTGTCAAATACCACTTACATATATTGAGTATCGGACTAATTAATCTTTCTGTCCAGTTCACACTAAACATGTTGGATATTGTGCTGAGGACCTGGCGTTGGATTTGGGGCGTTGGATTTGAGGATTTGGGCGTTGTTACTGTGAATTGAAGTTCACTCGGCTTAAATTCTTTGAACAGGTTTGGGAGCCAGTCTTTTAAATGCTTGCTAAAAATATTTCCTTTCCTCATCTGAAGTACTGGATAATATCGTTTGTATATTGCCTTTTTGAATCGGTTGTCATACTTTCATCACCCCACCACCCCCCTCCAAAGCAAAGTCCCTCCATAGACTCTGACTTATCAATGAGTAGAGCTATCTTGGCAGCTGCATTCTTCCATGTATAGTTTTTGCCTGTGTGGTTTCTCCTCCAACAGCTAAGGACAGACTTAGAACACTTGTAGCCAAATGTCTTCAGTTCTGGTAGACTTGTTGCCTATATGCTACCTACAGTACCAAAGGAAATGAGTACAACACGTTTAGAGAATTTTTGTATTGAATGGTGACCTCCTTATTCACAACTACCATACCTGCATGGGAAGTGTTTGCAAAATGTGTGAATTATAGCTGCAGCATGCACCACCATTACTAAATTCTCTTTTTGTAGGAAACGTACTAAAATTCAGACATAATTATTTAAAAAGGGAAAAATAAATGGACCACACACAATTCAGTCCTTGGTTGGCACATTTCCTTTGCGATTTTAAGCATTAGACTCAGCGGATGCTAAAATAATCTAGCCCAATCTTAGGTCTTTTCTTTCTTTTTTAGAAGTCTTTATAACACATATTAATTTGTATCTGTTTGTTTAGTCCTGCATGTGGGATGTTTAATGGCCATTTGTAAATTATAGTTACAAAACATATCCAGGTTACACTATTCTAAACTAGTAGGTCTTATAGTGCCAGTTAACATAACATTAAATGTAATGGCTGTTACAATAATAACTCTGTGACATCACATGGAAGGGTCCATGGGCTGCCAAGCTAAGAGTAAATACAGAAACTGACATGATGGTTACAAGTGACCTGTCCCACTGCATCCTCGGTCTTGATTATTTGTTTACGAGCATGGGCCAGGTCTAATCTAAGTCAGACTGACCTAATTCTGTGTGAAGTGCTAGCCTATCCTCTGGTGTTGTAACTCTCAACACACTGCCTCCTGCTGGATCTCCACCCTCCCCTCGGTCTCTTTGATCTGCTTCTTTTTCTTCTTCGATTTTATATTCACCTTTAGCATAATGCTGCCAGTTATTATTTCCAGAGTAACCTGTTTCCATAGCCTGGTTCAAAAACATAAATGGACAATGGCAAACACGATTGTAATAGAAGAAACCACCGAGCAAGTGTATTTGTAAGTGTGTGTGTGTGCTGTCGCCACATCCGCTAAATGTTTTGACAAAGGGAAGAGAGAGACGAGCACAGCTAGGGAAACACCCTTAAAAAGGAAACGCCTGCTTAGAGAATCTATGCATTTGTATCAAGGTGGAGGCTGCATGCTGACACAGATGATCAGTAGCTAAGGCACTGCAACAGCTAGACAGCTACCAACTGGCTTGCGAGCAAGAGCAGCCCCCATCCATACCGTGCTGCAGCTCATACGGTTTGTTTCTACTAGCAGCAAATCTGCCTCAACCTAAGAGGCACATTAAAGGTCAAGAATTTAAAAACAAAAAACCTTGAGACAAGTTGGCAGGAACAATCAGACAAGTGAGATGGGAGCAGCCCCGAAGGAATAAAAGGGTGGGGCAGCTGGTATCGAGGCAGGAGGGTGTAAATTATTTAGCCCACCACCCTGCCTTTGTGCCTAATACATGGCTTTTTGTCTTGGTCTCCGAGCTGGGCAAGAGTTAGAAATGTAAAAAATAATTTTTTTTTTTTTTTTTTAAAATATTTGGAATACCTGTTTATTCATTTTTAAGAAATTAGAAGAGGTATTTTGTTGTTGCACCAGTGTACAGGCTTTCCACATTGTTTCTATTTATTTGTTTATATGTGCATTAGTCTTTTATTTATAAGATTCACTTGTCTTTTTTGGCATTTTATTTGTGAATGAAAATATGAGGTCTATAGGAATATATCTGGCTTTTGGAAAGATTAAAAAAAACCAACCCAGTGCTGGATAGGGCTGCACGATTTTGCATAAAATGAGAATCACGATTTTTTTGGCTTAGAATTGAGATCACGATTCTCTCACGATTTTCTTTTCCAGTATAAATATTTATTGCACTTATTAACTGCACATCAACTTCGTAACAGTTGAGACTGAACATAAAAACAATAAATAAACATAAAAACAACAAATGTCTCACGTTTTGTTGTTGCCGCAAAATGTACTGCTTGAAATTCCGTCTCCACCGTTGCTCGACACTGCGTGTATAGAACAGGTAGTGCAACAATAGAAAAATAGTTGCGGGACGGCACTGTGTAGCGTTTGTCTAGGGTGTTGATCATTTTCCTAAATCCCTCGTTTTGCACAGTGTTGATGGGAGCCATAATCTTTGGTCAGGTGATAAGTGATAGCCTCCGTAATTTCTTTGAGTTCGACGGGTATAGGGAAGCGGTGTATAAGGTTCCCGTTATTGATGTTTGGGTGGTTGACCGGAACGGATTTTCTCCTGTCACTTTCTCGTCATCCCTGACGTGCTCTCCGTTGTTTTTTCCCTGCTAATTTTAGCATCACACGGCACAGCTTCTGTATCACGTGGTATAAGGCTCCGCCCTTGTCATTTGTTGAGCAGGAAGAGTGAGCGCTTGTTTTCATGCAGAGTACGTCCCGGATCAAAATGCGGTATAGTCGTCGTTTTGTTTTTTGTTTGTTTTTTTTTGTTGTTGTTGTGTTTTTGTTTTTTGTTTGTTTTTTTTAAAATCGTTGTCATTTGGAAATGAGATCGCACATAAGTATGAATCGAGATCGCGATTTTCTAACGATTAATCGTGCAGCCCTAGTGCTGGATAGGTATAATCTTTCTTTGTTAGTCCTGGATGCCATGAAGCATATTGGGCCTTGCTCCCCTTTACCAAGCGGTTAATTAGCAGCTACCCTCCCAATTGTCCTCTGCTTGTTCACTCTCATTAGTTTAATCTGGCTCTGTCCTCCTGTTTGCCTCTCTTGTCTATATCCCCTTGTGCACGAGGACACTGTCATCACACGGAGTTATCTTGTCTACCCCAAAATCTGCTGCCTCACCTCACACTAGACCATTTTGTGCATGTCCCTTCACCTGTGATGCCTTACTTTTTTTGTTATGTCTTAATTAAGATATACACTTGATAATTTATCAGATGTTTTGATTAGTTTTCTCTGTATTTAGTGTTAAGTGTCATTGGCATAAATTATACTAGCAACTTTTTTAAATTTTTTTTCCTTAATATTGCCATAGTCACTTCCAAAAAAATCACAAAGGGAAAAATGTTCAAGAGTAAAAAGATGATGGCCTTTTTAATGAGGTAACTCTTGTATTTAAAATTTAACTCGGACTCAAAATTTGAGCAAACTCAAATTTGCTCTCTGAAATCCACAAATTCGTTCCTTCTCAAGAAATATTTTTGAAATGTTTTGAGATATAGGCTTACCAACTAAAAAGGGGGGGGAATCGGATATTATACTGTTTAATGAAACGCCAGCAGAGATGACATCTGATACAGACCTATAAATGTGTATGCTGTGAAAATGGATGCTGTATTTGTGATCATTGTGTATGGGAAGAAGAAATACCAATGAAGTCTCTGTGTATGGAGTCAAATTACACTTCCTCTCTCCTTGTCAATGTGTTGTGCTCGAGATGTCGGAGCTGATAGGAGTGGCTGGAAAATGTGAAGTCTGCTTCTCTCCTCCTCTTTCTACTCCTCCTCCCCCACCACCTCTCTAAAAATAGCTGGCAGAAAGAGAAGGCAGTGAAGTCGAGGCTCTATCTGTTGGGCTGCCAGTGGTTTCAACACTCCCACCACCAGCAAAAGGGAAAAGAGTCCTCTGAATCACACCTTTTTTATGCTAATTCTAATCTCAACTAGTGCTTGATATTACGTTTTTGCCAATAGACTTCTATAAATTTCTACCATTTGAATAAATTTAGCATTTCAGAGGCTGTTATTTTGGAGCTCAGACACCAAAATTTTAATTCATTCATGCACAAAATTTTCAAGGATCAAACCGTGAAATGTTCATGACACGCTACATTGATCCCCTGACCTCTGGCAACTCCACGTGTTTCACTTGCTAAAGACAGAAAGCCCCTAAAAACAAAGAAAGAAATGACAATAGCTGTAGGCCTCACATGAGAGCAACATCAGGACTAAACTCAAGCTTTTGCACATTTGAATGGTTCTAGCATATTTGTACAGCTCTATATTTTACACATACAGGCATATTATTTATGTAATATGTTATCTGTAGTCTAAAACGGTATACTGTGTAGATTACATGGATGTATTTAAATCTGAACCTGTAGGTTCCTTTTTTAGATTGCAGAAATTTAATATCACTGTAATGATTATGAAAAAAGGCTAATATGTTTACATCGTCTGTGTTCCCATCTAAAAATGTGCAGGAACAAAGTTAAGTTAATTCAGAAACTGCTTAAGAATATGTGTTAAAGATTGACAAAGAGCTCCAGAGTTCCCCCCTGGATTGTCCTCTGTCTTACGCTCATTTAAAATCTGGACAATTATTGTAGCTAGAATAGATGTTGTGAATGATTTGGAAGCAAGAAGGCTCGTGTGAACAGCCAACAATGTTTCACACAGCAGACTCACCCCAAAAGTTCCTAGGCCATGGGAAAGCAGTGGAGCTAGTATGTTTTTTGGGGGGGTTTTTTGGTTTTTTTTGTTTGTTGTTCTTTGGGGGGGGGGCAGGATCTGTGCCTCATTGTATTGATTTACAACAATGGTGTTTGACTGTTGTAAAGGAACAAAGGAAGAACACTTTTGTACGCACACACAAAAAAAATAGAACATTAAGGGTCAGAAAAGGACGATCCAACAGCAGTGATTGAATCTAAAAACCTTTCTTTTAAACTCAGTGCCCACCATGTTTTACTGCAATAGCTGTTAAAGGGAATTGGATCTTTCATGAGGTTTTATAGAAATGACTAAAATGAGAATAAGTAAATGGAGGGAATTTTTTTTTAAATAATTCATAGGCTTTATAGGAAGGTTAATCGCAGCTGGACTGATTTTTCTTCAGCTGTGTTGCCAGTTGTGCATCCACTAACCATAACCTAGACTTTATCAACCAGTGGGATGCATCCTTTGTCTCCCTCACGCTTTTCAAATGCTTGTCTTACAGTTTAGTTATGCTCAGGTTGCAAAATCTGAACTTGCAATATCTTTGCAAAAAGTCCACTGGTAGTTTTAGTTTCTTTACCTGTGATTACTTAAAGAGTTAGTGCAGAGAAGACAAGAATTAGCCTGTGATATTACCATGAGACCTTTTTATCAAGATTAGGGGGCTAAGAGGACTTGCTTAGATGCAGACCCATTTACAGCACTAGCCAATCAGGTGACAGGTAGCTACTAAGATGTCAGGCGCCTGAAGGGTAAAGTGTTCATTCAGGTCTCGACACTCTTTAGGACAAAGGACTGAAACCCAGATAAACAGGAAGGTAAGATGTGTTTGCAGTGCAGATGGTAGTGTTCGTTAGCTTGTTTGACACACCAGGGAGTAATGATGCTTACGTTGTTGTCTTTAAATATTTAATTTTTATAAAATCTTGAGTTTGTATTTTTGAAGTGAAGATAGGAGAAACCCTAATGAAGACAATCACTTCATATTGAAATATAACACATTTCAATGAAATGGGGTCTTTTTTTTGTTTGTTTTCCTCCCCACTAAGCAGGTGAATTGGTCTGCTGATTTGTGTTGGCACCTAAATTTTTATTGGTGCTGAAAGTAGCAATGATTGTATCACTTCAGTTAATCTTCTGTCAGTGTAGAATTTCTGAGCTAGGGTTCATTGTTGTTATAGTATTTTTCTTTGAAGTCGAATTTGTCATCTTTCTGTGGATAGTGAAAGTGTCTGTGTTAACCAGAGGATTGGGGTCAGCAAGATAGCCACTGCTTTTAGGATCATCAGCAGGTTTTGTCTTAACCGGATTTGGCTGAGGAGCTGAATCAACTGTGTCCCAGGATTACAGGGATGACATTGGAGGAGAGTTTAGAGTCCCGAGGCCAGAACGTTGACAGCTTTGTCAGTCCCAGCCCATCATCTCAGCACCTTGGGGTTTCAGTAGTGCAGTGAAACTGCTGCTTTCTTGGTCTGTCTTGTTCCTTTCTTGATATCTGGACTTTTGATCCTTGCTCCGTTTTGTCAGTCAGTAGGGGGTATGTGTTTGGCCTGCATGGCCTAGTGTTTTTTTTTTTTTTGTTTTTTGTTTTGTTTGTTTTAATGTATTTTTGCCTTGATTCTGAAGAAATGGTTATCAGCTGCTCATTGTGGCCAGATGTTTGCCCAAGGGTTTGCTGTCGTTTGGGAGGGGAGAGAGAACAAATTCAGCATCATCCTCAAAATTGTTATCTTAAGCCTAAAGTAGCTGCCTAGTGCTTGTTGCTAGGTAACAGTTTCAAGCTGGCGAGGACAAGTCTTGAGCTGTCTAGAAAGCGATTCCCTGAGACTTTGTCTGGGCCTCACAGATTGGATTTAAAAGATACTGTGTGATCCCCGGCTTTTCTGTAACTAACAAAATGATAACATGTCCATAAATACATTAGAGAAGACAAAACGTAATTCCATTTTGGCCAGAATCACATGTAAATTTTGTGTACTAGCCAAAGTAATTTGTCAGCACCATATGTTTAATTCACATGTACTGTATTACAACTGACTGCGTTAATAATGTTTTTTTTTTTTTTGTTTTTTTTTTAAAAGCAGCATGCGAAATGTATGTTGAGCATCTCGTTGCTTGTCTCCTTCAGATCAGCAAGAGTCTAGGCGGCGGAGCGAAGCGCACCATTAGCTGAGGAAAATGAGTGAACTGGATCAGTTACGCCAGGAGGCTGAGCAGCTCAAGAACCAGATCAGAGTAAGTCCTTCAGTCCCCGAAGTAACCTGCATTTGTTTTCTTTAAGTAGATTTATAAATCCAAATAACATTTGTCAGTGACCTCCAGGTTTTACACTAGTAGTGATAATAGGGGTTATGTACTTCTTGGTTTGTCCTATTAAAGTGCTTCAATACATTTTTACAGGCTTTATCACCTGTAGCAGTACTGTAATGCATATTGTCACATGATCAAAATCAATGTACCGTAAGCACCACTAACACTAGCAAACAAAAATAGCTGTGGGATGACAGTATTTCTGCATTGAGCCTCTACTACATTTTACATGACTGCTGTGGGCAAGAAGTTAAAGCTGCCTGCCAACGCTTGCTCAGGTTCCTCAGTAGCATCATTGCAGTGGGATGCCACTGAGCAGGAATCAAACTTGATTTACATTAATCTCACTTGTATTGCACCATAGTTTCTTATTATTTACTATTATTAAATGGATGTCGTCATTCCAGTGCATTTAAGATGTCAGACATTTATAGTGTAGTTAATTTTTTTTACAGAGTGCTTTAAAAGTAAGGAACCCCCAAACATGAAAGCATGCCATTTGCACATAAAATATGACGTTCTAATTTTACTGGCTGCTTTTTTCAGGATGCCAGGAAAGCGTGTGCAGATGCTACCCTGTCTCAGGTAAGCGCTATAGTTGTTATGATGTTGACTTGACATAATTTATTATTTTGAAACTTAAATGAAGACAATCGGCTTGATGTTTGGTTGGAAGGTTTTAATACTTTGACTAATACATGATGGTCTCAAGGTGACTTTCTCTCTCATCTTGATCCTTTTTTAGATCACAGCTAACATTGACCCTGTTGGCCGAATTCAGATGCGCACTAGACGGACACTGAGGGGGCATCTGGCTAAAATCTATGCCATGCACTGGGGCTCTGACTCGAGGTAATCTCATTCAACTCCATTCTGTCCATTAACTAAATATTTTATCCCATCAGCCCCAACCCCCACTGCCTAAATGCAGGAAATGGATATAAAAGCTTGCTTGGCTGTCTTTGTGCTGCTTACTTCCTCCTGAGGGTCCTCTTCAAACCGTGGCATTCCACAGTAACTCACCCCACTCTGAATCCCAAAGCAAGTCTTTTGCAGTCTGTTATATTACCATGTACTCACGGTTGTAAAATTTTAACAGTGGTGTACTGTACTGGTGCACATGCACAATATTAACACACTCATTGCCATGAATGGTTATTTCAGGTGCATCACTGTATCTTGGAGTGCTTCTACTGTGCTGTGCCTGTGTTTGTGTGCACTGGGGGTGTGGTATGTGGGTAGGGAAAATACTCAAAATGGAGTCAGTCTTTGTTAAAAACAAGTGTTGAGCCTCATAGCCATGGCAGATGAAGCAATAGTCCTCACTTCAGAAAGTGTATTCCCCAGAGCTGTACACACCTCTCACCTCAGCAATCAACAAGTTAATCACTGTGGCGCTGCCGTGCGTCAGTCCACAGAGAGACCACTGCAAAGTGCTCATTCATCTCATCACCCTGCTGGTCGTCGTATAAGTAAGAAAAAAAAAAATCTAACACAGTGTTTTCACTGTAAGAGCTTACTATTTGTTGAATCTCAATGTTTTATCCTCAAGAGGTGTTTGTGGGATTTTACCCAATCAAAAAGATGTTTTGAGCTGCAGTCTAGGCTAGAGTTGGTTCTTCACGTGCCAGACTAGGGTGAATTTTCTACACTTTGAGAAAGAAAGCCTTCCCTTACTTTCATTTACCAGCCAATAATGTGTAATTTTTCAGCATGCAGTCCTCAGTATATTATGAATCTGTTATAAAACACCAACAGTCTGTAAGACAAAGTTTAATATAAGGAATATGATGCTAAATCCCAGAAATAGCATGAATATTTTTTTTCAAAAGCCTAAATGCATCTCAAAAATGTAAGTTTTTTTTTTCTTCAAAATATTAAGGCATTAGACGTTCTTAGAATAACACCTCAGTTATTAATTTAGAGCTAATTCATCCCCGTATATTTTCTTTCTTTTTGTCAGTGCATGTGAGAACACAAAGCACTGGTTTCATGTTGAAAATAAAGTAATTTGTTAAACAACTTTAAAGTAGAAGTTTGTACTGACTTCAACAAAGCAATTTGCGTTTTTTTTATGAAATATCCTGAGTACTCAAATGTGACTAACTCGTCCCACAAGACGATCCTCAAACACATTACCTAAACACATGTTGGATCATTTTGTTGTTTTATGTAAAACATCTGTATTACCCATCTATATTAGGCTCTTTCTTATTGCTGCTCATTGCATTTTCAGACCTCCTATTGTATCATATCAGACAACCACAAAAGTGTATCTTATGAGAATGAGGTGTGGGTACATGACTGGGAAGCCATGAAAACGAAGTTGTTCATAAAGAGTACTAAAAAATTGCCAAACACGTGCACTTTGCTGCATGCGCTTGTCTGCCAGTTGACATGTACTCTGACCCGAAGAACTACGAGTTTCACAATTGGTAACTTTTAAATAGTTTCAGTGTTTTCTTTAAAAACCACGTTTTTGCCTTTGAAAATATTGGTGGCTTCTTCTCAACCCTCAGAACTCTGAGCTCCTTTCAAGTTAGGGCAAAGTCTTGTGTTGCAGTCTGCTAACACACTCAGTGTCACAGCCTGATCTGAAGCTAACATTTTTTTCCCAGATCAAATGTGGTCATTTTTAAGACCAAGAAGCTGGTAATTATTTTTTTCCTAGACTAGAATTCCCAGCACAAACCTTTCGGTCCCCGACTTATTATCTGCTGGTGTGCGTATGTGAGCATATTCCTGCCAGCACAGTAGTTAAGATTTCCATATTCCCAGCAGTCATTGGTGTGTTCACTCTTTTTCCTGGTCCTGTGTGCATTGGGACCATCACTGTGGTTACTCCTGTTGGGTTCACCCAGATAGCAGAGCAGTCACAGAGGTACTGAGGAGCTTTCTCTTGAAAGCAAAAACTGGAATATATCTCAGTGGGGTTTTTGTTTGTTTTAAAGATGCTCTTCTAAACATACTTGAAAGTATTGGTGTAATTCAGCTGCTAGATCAGTCCAGTTGGGATTAGCACCATCCATTCTGCATGTAAAATTATGTAAATGTATTTAAGACGGGTATCACAAGCTTTTTCATTTGTTTGGTTGCTTATGGATCTATTTTTATCTGTCTAGAAAATGTCTATTCACTTGCTCAACAGTGCAACACTTAGCTTCCATGATGGTTCTTGAACAAGCCCCCCCGAATCTCACCACCCACATAATTTACACAGTAAATTGAATCATGTGACCTGCATTGGTTCCTATCTTTTGTCCTGTTTGCTCACAGGAAAGTGACAGCACTGGCAACACTACTAAACATGGTTAAGTGATATCTTTCCTATTGTGTTGGCTCTGAAATGATGGCTCATTGTTACCCCTAATTCCTAAAGCGCAACAAAAATATGGATGCAATAAATTGGAAACGCCTTCAAAAAGTAAATCTAAACTGTCTAAATACCATCTGAAATGTTCCGTTCTATCACTTCAAACCCCTTAAAATAGAATAAAAATGTTCAAGTAAGACAAGCCACATCCTCGCGTACTGTGTGTTAAGCAGTGTTTTTGTATTGTGAAGGTCACGGATAAACATTTTCTGGGTAAAACTGTACTATATATACACATATGCATCACACTCTGCTAGTTCAAATTGATGACAGTCTTTCCCTTTATTAATCTCTTCTTTCTTTTCACCAGGCTTTTGGTCAGTGCTTCCCAGGATGGCAAACTCATTATTTGGGACAGCTACACCACAAACAAGGTAACTGAAACAATTTAAATGGTCAGTAATTTGGGGTGCTTTTTTAAGTTCCTGGTGTTTAACCAGTGAAATGTACAAAGAAAGACACACATCCTCTCTTACGTTGGTATGGGAGGTTTTTTTTTTCCTTGTGGTTTGATCAGTGAGCAATACATTCTAATAATATTTTAAAACTGATAACACCAAAACACTGTGAAATGATGACATGATGTCATAAAATGTCACGTAGTTGGTTAGCTTGTTCAAAAACCAGAAAGCTAAAACAAAACTTCTGTTGACCCAGAGCTAACCATCCTTTAATCTTGAGCTGTAAACACAGACGGGCAGAAGATTTTAGATGTCACCAGGACATATAAAACCCAGAAAAACACAATAAAGTGGGGCCAGGAGATCTGATGAGGTCGGGGTAGTCTAAACATAAGATGTGTACAGTCATCCTTCACCAAATTTCCAAATGAACTGTTGTCTTTTCCCTTTCATCCAAGATCAAGTCAGAATAGAAATAATGATAATTCCCAGACTTCCATTTGCAAAAGGTTAAGTTCATTGTAATACAATTCACAAGTGTTTTGTGTCAAGTAATGCTATTTATAGTGAATACTGTGCCCTTGAAATGTTAAGTTAATACTGCAGACAGACTTTGTCACATGCCTGCCCCTTCTCCCTCTCTTCCATCTGTCACTGCATACTATCTAATATTAAATCTTGCTCCTCTCCTTCAGGTCCATGCCATCCCGTTGCGCTCCTCCTGGGTGATGACGTGCGCCTATGCCCCTTCTGGGAACTATGTTGCCTGTGGTGGCCTGGACAACATCTGCTCAATCTACAACCTGAAGACCCGTGAAGGAAATGTGCGCGTAAGCCGCGAGCTGGCCGGACACACAGGTAGGCAGGATGCTTCCATTAGCTTGTACCCATTTACCCGTCAGTCCCAGGATGTTGGGAAAAGTCTCCCGTTCAGAGACACAAATCCCTCAAGGGTTATGTCAGAAAGGGCATCTGGCGTAAAAATCTGACAAGTGAAACATGTGGCCGTACCTGCTGCAGCAACCCCTTGTGAAAGAGTGCAGCCCAAAGTAGCTTTGATTTGTCAGCGTTCTGCAATCTCTGACAAGGGCAGTATAGGTCATGGCAGGACTCAAGTCACTTGATTTTTAAGACTGCATTCCTCATTTAGGTTTCAATTTGGCCCTCCGTTTGAGTAGATGGAAGTTCATATTTCTCACTTTTTTTTTCTTTTTTTTTCTTTTTTTTTACTTTTTGTTGCTTGGGCTTAAATATGGTTGTGAGACTGGTAGTTTCATCTTGTGAGTCTGATTCTGTCGGTGTGTGGTCATGGTAACATGCTTTTGAATATTTGGCAAGTCTTTTGTCAAAGCAAGACTTTGCAGCCATATAGGATGTAGCCATACAAGTGTGTGTATGTATGCATATATTTATACATACATACAAGTCCTTCTATAAACAATCAGTCGGTTATAAGCCATTATGTTGCTACGGTAGCCCTTATATAATTGTGGAAGCCCAGTTATTTTTTTCAGATCCAAAAGATACTAGTCATATTGTGCATCTGTCTTCATTGTGTCATATACCAGCTCAAGCTAATGAAAGTGTTGAGCTCTTGGGCGCGGAGCATTCATCTGATCAGTGTCACATGATGCAGGAAGTGTGTCAGCATTTTAGTTCCAGTTCCTTCGCTATTGGGAGGGGTTTATAAACTCTGCCAACTAGTAAAGGAAGAATTATGGAAGCAAGTCATGAACCAGGAGATGCCCTACAGCTTTTTCTTTTCTTTTTTTATCTGGTTGTGAATTAGTCAATTCATCTCCCCCACATCCAGCTCACATAACATTCTCTGAGGGTGGGATGATGATTTGGGATGAGATTTCTTTCTCTGTGCATAGTATAAGGGGAGGAAACTTGTCTTATAGCTCTGCAAAATAATATATCATATTATAGTTTTTGATTCAGTTTCTTTCACTCCTCTCAGGTTACCTGTCTTGCTGTCGCTTCCTGGATGACAACCAGATTGTCACCAGCTCTGGAGACACCTCCTGGTGAGTTGGGATATTGCACCCACTGCAATCAGTTCAATCAAGTACACTTTTTTTTTTTCTTTTTTCTTTTAAACAGTTGGGTCAGAATTTCAACCTGTCAAGAGCTTCAATATTTTACTGGTTTCAGGGCCATCACATTGGCCTGTAAGTTCTTTAGGTTGTCTACAATATTTATGGAAATACAAGTGTTCCTAATTTCATACACTCGTGTAGTGCTTTCTGCTAGAGAGCTACTGTTTAAATACAAGGTGGCTAATTAATACATCTTTCTGGGCTAGATTCTGCTCATAGGTCAACAGTCACTCTGCAGAGTAAATGACAGTAAATCATCTTTGCGTTTTCTTGCAGTGCTCTGTGGGACATTGAGACTGGCCAGCAGACAACTACTTTTGCTGGTCACACCGGCGATGTCATGAGTCTCTCGCTGGCGCCCGACACCAGGCTGTTTGTGTCTGGAGCCTGTGATGCCTCGGCCAAGCTCTGGGATATCAGAGAAGGAATGTGCCGACAGACCTTCACTGGCCACGAGTCGGACATCAATGCCATCTGCGTAAGGATACAAACAGAAACCTTATATACTAGTCATGTCAGGGTGTCAAGTCTTAAAGCCACTCAGCAGATTACAGTCAGATCTGTCAGCAAGTCTGGGGTTCTTGAGCAAGTCGATTAAAATGACTGGATGACTTGGCTCTGTTTGTGTTGACCTTTTTGCTACGTTTAACTTTAAAGCTCTTTCTAAAAAGGCTGAGACAGAGCAATTTGAAAAAACAATTAACGCTAACTGTTGAGACTTTGTTTTAAATGAACGATCTTGATTTCATAGTACATAGTAGTACTGCAAGTAGTATTCAGTATGCTTTGCTCTAAAAGTGATGACTAGACGGACTAAAAACAGATTTGGTATGTGATATCTGCCCTTAAGTGTAAATAATTAGCTTCACTCTGAAAAATCGCACAAAAGTAAGAATACTTTAGATTCCCCTGCCCTTTGTTACAGTTCTTCCCTAATGGCAACGCATTTGCCACGGGCTCAGATGATGCTACCTGCCGGCTGTTTGACCTGCGTGCTGACCAGGAGCTGATGGTTTACTCACATGATAATATCATCTGCGGCATCACCTCTGTCGCATTCTCTAAGAGTGGCCGCCTACTGCTGGCTGGCTATGACGATTTCAACTGCAACGTCTGGGACACTTTGAAGGCCGACCGTGCAGGTAGGCACCATACGGAGCAAAAGACTGGAGCTGTGTGAATGTGATTATACTTCACTATAATTTGAAATATTCACATTATGAAGCCTTTAAGGAAAAAACAAAACCTAAAATTATTATTGCTGATGATTTGATTCACTGCTGATGCCGAGTTGCCAATATGCCATGAAGTCAATATTTCCACATGTGCTGCATTAGAGTGGCAGCACTTAAAAGGGTAAGGTCAGGACTCCTCATTCACAATATGGAGGTACCTGTTGTGGCATTGCTTCAGTTTCAGAAATATTTGCAATTAAAATTTTCTGATGTCGAGCATTATTCTATGAAAGTAGCCGGCATGCTAACAGCACTTTTGCAACTTTGCTGGTGTGGCCAGTACCTGCACAAACTTGTCAGTTGGTCTTTTACAGTTAGTTCTTGTTGAAGAGTCAGTAATCACCATTGTATTGACATATTCACCGTGTGTAGCAATAAAGTGATTTAAATAGTTTTAAGTTGTTATTATCACTAGATCAGGCTGTGTGGCAAACAGATTTGTCTTGGCGTCATAAATTTTTGTAGTTTGTTGAAGTTACTGCAACTGTTAGTGAAAACACTGATAGGAGTATGTTTGTTCTTTTGTTGTGTTGCATTAAAAGTAGCATTTGTCTTACAGCTTATACAGCTGCATCTATTCTGAGGGTTTTAGTTCTGTCAACATGGCGGTGAAGCGTTCACTGTGTGGTAGTTGTCAGGGAATGATGGATATGTTCAAGCTACCAAATAACCTTATAGCCTGCAGACACTGTTGAGGAGCTGCTATAAAGGGAGACACTATCTTAAGGCCGTTCTGGGGAAACTAGGAAGAGAGTGTATTAAAATGCCTATTAGAAATTACTTTGACTATTAAACCTAACACTATTGGTGCAAACCAGCATAAATGCACTACTCCTGCGCAATGCTTTACTTGTGAAGGTAGATGCTAATCTGGTCTAATTGCACTTGCACATTGTCCCTGTGAAACCTGACGAGTTTAAGCAGAGTGGGAATAAATATTTTGTAGCCAAATGTGCAACGTGTAACATGTTTGTTATTAGTGTATCATATGTCTGTATCGATGTGTATCTGCAGTCTTGGTTAAGCATGTTTGGCTTTATGTGAATACTTTGTGGAGTAATATTTCCCCATTAAAGATCTGAAGCCAAACTGTAGCCCAAGGCCAATAGTAAGCAGCTGAGAGAGGAGAATCATCCCCTGTTCGAGTAGTGAAGAGCCCCCATGGAGGCATGAATACTTGATCTATTGACTGCATACTTGATCTATTGACTGCATAGTGGGATCTATTGAGTGAGCCAACATCTTAGCAGACAATTTTTCTTTTTTTAAATATATCGATCCACTGGTGTATGGAGTATTGATTATCAGTATATTGGGTCAGCATCAGCCTTTACTAACTGGTTTATAGCCTACTCTGCACTTTATGGTTTAAAACAAGTTTCATCTTGCCCTCTTTCACCTTTTCATCATGTAATCAGTTTCCAAACCTGCATCTTTATTCTCGAGTCTATGTTAGCCTGCAGTACCCGTCAGACAGAGCAGGTTTGGTGCCTTGTCTCATCCTCTGCTGTCTTGGCAGGTGTCCTGGCCGGTCATGATAACCGGGTGAGCTGCTTGGGTGTGACTGACGATGGCATGGCAGTGGCAACAGGGTCCTGGGACAGCTTCCTCAAGATCTGGAACTAGAGTCTGAAGGTAGGTGTTAGCACCAGCGCCTCAGAGTTCATCTTTACTGCCATCTGGGGGTTTAGATTGAAACTGCAGGCACCGGCTTAAATGATTTTAGTTTTGTGCACAGTCAGTAACTTTGCAGAATAATAACGATAAAATGTTTGTTTTTTCCAGATGGCATCCGGACTCCAAAGTTGAGTGGAAGACCATTCCAACATCACGATGTTCAATTTTATTGCATATCCAATCTTTTCGAAAACACACCATGATACTGACTCCAAACACCCCCTCCAAAAAACTATCAAGGGCAAAAATTCTCTCTCTCTCTCTCTCTGTCTCCTTCTCATTTAAAAGAGCACAATTGTCTGTCACTCATTAAGCTACAAAAAAAGAAAGGAAAAAAAAAAAAGCTTGGGGAATTTAGTGCTTTCAGAGTGGAACTGAGGGGAAAATTGTGCATTCCTCCTACGACCATGGTCTGGTATTGTTATAACTGAAAATACAAAAACCCTACCACCGCTGCCACCACCACCATCACCAAGCGAAATGTGTCCTGCGTCCTCATTATGCACAGGTCTGAGTGAAGGTTATTACATGGCAGTGATCTAACTTTTGATAGCTTTTTGACCATGTTTATTTTTGTTTCTTTGTTTTGTTTTTCTGTTTAGTTGAAGAGGTAGATCAGTGAACTGTCAGTTAATGTTTAAAATGAGGATCAAAGCTTTTATTTCCTAGTCTTTACACATTTTTAGAGAATGTTTTTAAGTTGGGAAAAATAAAAGAATCTCCAGATCGCGTCATTTTAAATCCAGCTTTATCCCACCGGAGAACAAAGCGAGAGAATTCAGCTTCAACAGGGAGTCCTCAAAGCCACTTCTGGCCCTTCTGTATATTTAGCCCCGTAATACTTTTACTGTCTTTTGTTTGGGTTTTTTTTTTGTTTGTTTGTTTGTTTGTCCCACACCACACCCCAGTGTAGTCCACAAATCTGTTTGCACAAAAATTAAACTTTGCATATATACTGTCTAAAGGAAAAAAAGTTAATTAACCAAGCACATGCTGTTTATGATGACGAATGCTCGTTTTTAAAACGGAAAACAACAACAACAACAAAAAAAGAAACCCAAACATTTTAACCATTCTTACACCTTTTTGTCTGGCAACAATGTAGAATAAAGATTAACCCATCAGATCATAATCCACCCTGCCCCTCGTTTTGTTTTGGTTTGTTTTCTGTTCATGCCCTCCCCTCCTTATCCTTTGTTTTTCCCCTGGTTTCTGTTGCCCGTGGTTGGGACCGGTGATGTGATTTGGTCAGGTAGAGAGTACCTCCACTTTAGCCCGGTTGCAATCCGGACGTTTTCTCTTTTAACAGAGGTGCCCATTCCGTGCTTGGAAATGCAGTTACTACTCTGTGAATGACATGTTGTATAAATCAATGTTTGAAAATAATGATATTGAAACTTTTTAAGTTAAAAACGAAAAAAAAATTTTTTTGGTTGTCTGCCATGGGTGGGTTATCTCTTAGAATCGCATGCTGTAGAATTGCTTAAAAGGTGCATATGAAATTAAGTCCTTTTGATGTTTTTCTTTGAGAAAATAACCTGTTGAATATATCAATACGATGGTATTTATATTTTTCTTTTTCCTTTTTTCCTTTTTTTTTTTTTTTTCCTCTTTGTTTTTGGCTACTCCGTGCATACACGATTCAACTAAAATGTCAAAGCTATGCACTCGAGAAGCAAACCCTGCGACATTAACGGTTACTTGGTCCATACTTGGGAGGGATTCCACAAAAATTAAAGTAATGTAAGTGTTTAAATTGTACACACATGCATACGTACATTCATTCACGTAAACATACACAATCTCCAATGGAACAAAATAAAATTTTCATTCCTTCTGTAGCAAACGAAATTCCATTTACAAAGGAAAACATTTTATAACAGGTTTTTTCTGTCCTTTAATAAAAAAAAAAACGGGAAAAAAAAATCTTGCAGCATCTGAATGGCAGAAGTTTCTGTTGTTCCCTTCTTGTAAACAAACGCTCTTTCTTTAGCAGTAGTGACATTTTTTCCATTCTGTTTTTTTTCTCTGCGACATTCTGTACAAAAAAAATGTGCTGTAATTGTGCGTTAGGCCTGGAGTTGGCAAAAAATAAAACAAAATAAAAAAAATATTACAAATTAATTAAATTCCCTTTCCTTTTTCTCTCTTTCTCTATCAAATAACTGTAGAGCTCTGCACCCCCACTGTTCCCTTTTCACCTTTTGTATTTAATTTTAAAGTCAGTCAGTGTACAACCGAAAGCTGGATGCAAGATAGAAACTATATTAAAATGTACTGTTATTTAAGATGTAATAAAAAGCAGTTTGAGATGACCTACTGTGTTGAGTGTGATTCACTTAGAGCATTTCCCACTGAAGCTAGAATGTTGCAGACTGTTTGGTTTCCTTGTAATTATGTTCAAGTCAATAAACAATTTCTTATCCACTGTTGAATCAGCCTGCCTCTTCTGTACAGTCATTAACGCACTCACTTAACTCTTTTTGTTCATCAGCACTTACAATGAGTGTAAAGGCACCTTCTTGTAGTGCCACTCTGAGTGTGAAGACTAAAAATGAAATTGCAGACTGACTTCCCAGCTTGAGTAACAGCAGCATACGTGTCCACGCTTGCTGAAAACATCAGCGTAATTATACACGCCGATCTTAACTGGCGTGCCTTGCTAAAGAGCATTTCCCTCAGTGTTAGCAGTTTGCATATTGCTTACTCGGTATATTCTCACACTTGCTGATCCCTGCTTCACCGATGGATGATCAGAGTCCTTTCTAATGATGTACATGCTTTGGTAATAATCCTTGATGTTTACTGCCCTCTACTGGGCAGACATCTGAAATACAAATACAGATTATTTTGTGTGGATGTGGCAGAGAATGCATGACCATGAGCAAGTAGCTTTCCTTCTAGATGGTCAGCACATCTGTAACAACTCCAAAGAAATTACCAAGTCTGGTCTTTCTGATGACATGTAGAACTTGATAAACAAGTGGCAAAAATAAAGATAAAAAAACCACTACATCAAAATGTACTGATTCAGCCTCTTGGGTAAAATCACTTTTTTTTAAGAGCTTTGTTTTTTCAAATTCGCTGTATTTCCTGTTACTAGAGTCGTGGGAGGAGGGGGGGATCTAAAATCGGAAGTAGTGGCTCAGGGTGGGGGGAAAAAATCACACCCCACAATAATTTCTGTTGGAATCTCCAGCATTTTCTTTGTGTACAGGCTGTGATCAGCTGAAGTGTGTTGCTGCTGAGGTTTACTGCTCTTTGTGGATTTACACAGCTGAATTAAAGCAAATGTTTCACAAGCTGTCTTGGCTGATTTCCATGGTATACTGTTTATACTGTCTTTTTACTACACAGCACACAGTTGGTATAAAGATTCAGTAAATGAATCGAAGCTTAATCGCTTACATCTAAATTCATCTCTGCTACACTTGATGTACCCTTGATGTAATCTCTGACCATGAACACTACAGTCACTGTGGTGTTAAGTCCAAAGCAGTGCTTTACTTTAAATTCACCACAGTACAGCGAGCCAACCTCTTTATATGCACTAAGCTGCTCAGTCTTCGAATAACACACAGTAGGCTATACACCATAACTTACCATCATATACGGACCCAATATGTGATTAAAATGATGATCTTTAAATCTGGTGTCACTGAGCAGTTCTTACCTTTAAATCGAACGTTTCTTCTGCCTCCCATCCTGTCTTTCTTATCTTTCTCCATCTCTGAGGTTTCTTTGCTTCTTTCTTTTCGCTCCCTGGTAAATGCAGCAGCTGAACCTTTAGCTGGCAACACACCGTGAGTCAAACTGCATACAAACGGCTTGTGTGTGTGCTGATATCTGTCCAGCTGTTAGAAATGTTGCATTTGAAATGACCTGCTGCAGCATGTGTCTCTGTAGTGCGAACTAGATCCTGAAGTACAACACAGGCTCCACTTTAGCCACTGGTAAGTATAGTGCTGTGAATGATGCATAAATAATATGTTGTTGTTTTTTGTATTTTATCTCTGCATATGTGATAAGCTCCGGTGATGGCTACACCAACAGCATTGTCTTTTCTGTGTTATTGTTCCCTCCATTTAGGCTCAATGATGTTTGATGGAAATAAAAACTTCCCTCAAACATGTTAAACCTAAGTAACATAAAGTTAGGTAAAGTAATGTGAATTCTAGTATTTGTACTCCGTTATTTCCCACCTCTGTAAAGTTGTACTGATTGACTGAAGCACACTGAAGTGTGTAACAATTGCCACAGTATTCTTTATTTTTTGTTTTTGTGCAAAAGTCTTGAGCCACACCTCATTTCTTCATATTTTTCTAAGAAAATGGGAAATGGGTGCAGCGATTTTTGAAACATGTTTCAAACATACACGGAAATAAGGCAAAACCGGAGTTTGTACAATTCTAATGAGCTTATACGTTTTTGTAATTTCTTTAAGTAATCTTCAGGAATAGGCTGAATTCTATGGGATTCTTGACGCACATTCAAAGCTTTGGTTTGGATGTTGGCTGGCTTTTGTTCTGTTCTGTATCAAGTCTTTTCTCCCAGTTTCACTTCCTTAATAATGGATTCATAACAGCCACCCTTCCACCGAGACCATTTCTCCTTTGCCAGATTGGATTTTTCTATTTGTTAAAGACAACTTTTAGACACTGTTCATTTGCTGAAGGATTATCATTTCTCTCCCACTTGTCCACTTTCCTATGTTCTTTTAAAGACACCATGCACACCATGCTGCATGTTAACTTTTCATATAATAGCTAATTGAGAATCACCTGGTACATCCCTCAAGTAAGGTAGCTTTTTTTTATTGCTGAATGACTATATGAATGTTAAATGGCTAAAAAACAAAACAAAAAATCAGCATCTGTCAAAATGGTGAGGTACTCGGACTGGAAAATGAGTAAAAAAGCAATGCCCAAAGAAAAACCATGAAAGACCAGAACCATTGCTAAAGATCATTTTCAAAAATGACAAGGAGAGTCTAGTCCCTTGTAAGGAAAATATAAAAGAAATGAGGGATGTTTTTTCCCGCACAGTACTGTTTAATGGAAAGAAACAGAATAAAGCGGAATAAAGGTTATTTTGCGGTTTAATCATTAAGAGGGGTGATAGAAATTTAAACCTGGAGGCTATAGTGGAATCATTAATCCAAAATAATCCCTTAATTCATGCAGCAGCTATAACTTTATGTCTTTGCCGTATAATTTTTTTACCTACAATGTAGTTTGGTCCTGTGATATAATCTGAATGCTGTATATATAACCTGTGGTGCTGTAGCCTGGAGTGGTAGTCCAATATGACGTCGGCGCAGAGGGAGCCCGTGATTGGCTGGTCAGTATGAGGAAGTTGCGAGGCGATTGTTGATTCCTGAGTAGTGAGATGGTGTAACTATATTATTATCAAAGCGAATAATAATGGTGAAGTTCTGATCCTGCGGGATTTTGCCGCGCGCCAGATTTGCGTCGTCTCCCGTGACGTTGTGAGTAAATAGGTAGCCGTGCAGCTGGATGATGTGACGCTCTGTGATCAGGACGGCTAACTGCTAGCTTAGCTTGGGAACTAGCTCAGTTGCCTAACCGGTGATATATCTGTGGTCGCCACCATTCATCCGTTTATATAGTCAGGCAAGTCGGTGGAGGTCCTGTTGTAGACCACACGGGACAGTTCGACCATTAGAAAAGTGATAAATCGCAAAGACGAGGCTGTTAAGCGCAAAATAAACATTAACCTGTGTAAGCTAGGTTGCATCTTTTTCTCTAGCTGGCTGACGGTAAGGAAAAAACTTTAGCCAATATAATTTAGTTGAAGCTTAATTTTGGCTTAACTTGAAGTTTTTACTGTTTGGACAAAAACTTTTATTTCAATTTAATATCGACTTAGAAAAGAGTGCATATTAACCCTTATGTAATTTGGTGAACGCCGGTTACTGGGAGATGTAATCTGTAAGATCGATAGAAGTAAAATAAAATAAAATGAATAGAAATATTTGAGCGCGTCAGTAGATTTTATGTGACCCGAGCTGTAGACTCGCTCGTGTTTTCTTTATGTATATAATAGTTGGAATGATGTTCTGTAAGTTTTTGCCTCTTTTGGACCATCAGTACAAAAGCTGGTTTTATTACATGAAGTTTGGCGCATGCAGCCAATACACTGAGCCGGGGTTGTTTCTGTCAGCTGAGCTGATTAATGGTTGCTAGGGTGTTAATGAACAGAGTGAGCAGATCAGGACAAACTCATTGCTGTTGATGCACCTCATGGGAGGAGTGTGATTGAGGGGAGAGGGCGCAAATTAAAAAAATTGGCATTTAGCAATTGAAGAACAAATATATTTTATGTGTGCAACTTTGCCAGCTCTTTCACTAGGTAAATATTACTAGCTATAGTCTATTTTTAAGTTCTTATGCTATAGTCCCTGTATCTGTTAAGGCTGCGATTAAATGTTATTTCAGCAGCTCTTTTGTGTGATCATTTTCTTTGGGTGTCAGTGGGGATGAATACATAAATTGGCACATTTCTTTTGATTCTGAGCCGATTGTGAGAAACATACATACTGTTGTATTTTTCCCACATTCAAAATAACTTGAACAAAAGGCTTTGAAAATCATCTTCGACCAGCCTCACACAGTTGTGCGTCATCGCCCAGCATTTATTGTCACTTAGTTTTCATTCCTTTGTCGCAGTTTATATCCTGTATATTATACAGATACAGATCAGGTGTCACACTTTGCGTGACACCTGATCGCTCTACTCATGAAAGATTGCTGTGTCATGTCAGTTTACCTCCAGCCTGGCTGTGTGAGATGGAGGGCGGAAAGGACGTGCGAGTGGAATCTGCCCCATACTCCTGCTCCACCTGTGATGGAGGGGAGGTGCCTGCCCGCAACCTGACTCGAAGAAACAGAAAAGTCCGCAGCTTGAGCACTTCCTCAGCCAGCACCTCCTTTGAATACAGGTAAAGCAGTTGTCCACACATGAAACTTGATTTTATCTTTTTTTTTTAAGGTGGTAATGAGCCATGTTTAAAGTGCAAAGTCAGAAGAACAGTATTACTTATAACTTCAACCCCTCGTTTTTATCTTTCCTTAGGGTTATGGTCGTGTGAGTGTGAGTGAAAAATTGCTGATTCACTGGTCAAAACCTCCTGCTTATCAGAGACGTGACCCTGGTGCAGACTAACCTTTAAGCAAACAAACCAGGGCTTGCTGGATTTACAATATGCTTTAAGTTGTTGTCCAGTTGGTCAGCTCACTTTCATACAGAGCGTTGCTATAAAGGTCAAGATATTAATTCATTACTTCTCACTAAATTTGCAGTAACTCTGTCACACACATACACAGATACAAACAGCCACGAAGAGGCCCGCTACATGTAACGATGCCAAGTGTTCAGCCTGAAACATCCAGATGTTTTTTTCTTTTTTTTAAAATGGTCCATGTTGCCATGACTATAGTCCAGTAATGCAATCGGTTAACCTGATTGCATTACTGCGCTACCACCTTGTAAGCAGATTGGAAAATGTTGAGACACAATCACAGTTGCAGCAGCTGAGACTTTTGTGAAATGGATTTGTGTGGGTATCTGACTTCACCTCTTTGGTTTGCTAACTGTTCATGTTGCAAGGTTTGTTTGTTTTTTCAGAAGCATTAAGATTTAGGAGGAATTTATCCTAATTGGGAAAGGACCCTTTTCATTGTAGCAAAGCAAAAAGTGAAGTGGACCTCCTTGGCTGAAAAGTAACTAACGTGAGTTTAGTTAAAAGCTTACAATAAGACCAGAGCTTACGATAAGCGGATCACAGTTTGATATCTGTGTATTATTTTACTAATACAACGCAATACAATATCTTCTGTTGGAGTAGTTTTAAAAAAATGTTGTGACTCCACCTGCACTGTGATCCAGTGCTGGACTGAAATATTGATACATTCTCAGATTGCTCGAGAAGTTACGCAGAAGTAAAGCTTACGTACACAGCTGGTTGCTTGGGGACGTTGTAGGCTCTGGTAACCTAGGTGACCGTCTAATGCAAGGATGTCAAACTCATTTTACATCGTGGGTCAGATACAGCTCATTTAGATCTCAAGTGGGCCGGACCAGTGAAACTGCCCTTTAACTAAACATTTAGTCAGAGGTCAAGTACAGTTTTAGCAGCAAGTCTCGGGTTTGGTTAATTCACAGAATTTTTTTTGGACCCACTATAAAAAAAAATAGATTTCTATAATAGAGAACCTTTCTATTATTTAATTGTTTATCTAACACTTAACTAGTTTGGTGTGGTATGAGTGGTCATGTGGAGGTCTTTGTCAGTAGGAAAAGCTGTAAAGCATCTTCCAAAGCCTTCCAGGCCAATTCTGTCCCCCTGGCCTTATGTTTGGTCACATGTCAATCAACGATATACTTAAGTCTCATTGGTAGTCTCGTCAGTCTCTCACCTGAGACTGACCTGAGCAGTCTTTTTGCCCATAGTTGCTTGAAGTCACTAAATGCCATTTACTTTTATGCTCTCTGGTTGCTACCACCACAAATCCAAAGTACACACAGCTTTACTCTGTTTTTGTACTTTAGTGTCAGAGCTTCATCTTTTTATTTCTCTTCTCTTTTTTCCTTTGCCCATTTGGTGAATGTAAAAGTCTTAAAGTTGCATTACTTTTTGTTTTTTCTCCACTGGAGGGGAAAAATGACCCTAAAACAAGCTCACGACTGCTTATCGTTGATCGAACTGCTGTCACTTTAAAACATTTGCCTTTTCTCCACATCATCCCATTGGACTCCAGTTTTTTGGCGTTCTGACAAATACCAAAGCAGTGAGCGAAACAAGAGCAGCAACAGACTCTGTAGAGTTGCAGACTTGGTGATAACTGTCAGTGCTTTTGTGAGTGTGAGCAGCGGCTCTGGCGTTGCGCGTTAGTTTCTTTACATGTTTGTATGAAAATATCGTTCAGTGCAGCTTTAAGAGCGCGTAAACGGCAGATGGTGCATTCGCAGAGTGAGACGGCTAAGAGGATTTGATTGAGTGATTCAGCATGAAGGCTGCGTTTGCGCCGTCAGTGAATGCCACCGCTGACCTTTTGACCCCACACTCCAGTCACAATGCGTTAACAAAGCCTAATACAGACAGGTGCTTAAGATTTTCATTTTTTCCACTGCGCAGAAAGCAGATTTCTGTGAGCTCCAGAGTAAGTAAGTGGATAAGTAAGGCTTATAAAACAGCTTGTCGGGCTTAATTTCACCGATGCACTGTTAACGCTGCACCTACGACAAACAGACGCCCCAAAAAAGTCTAAATCTGAACAAAGAACATTTCAAGCACTGGGCTGTAGCGCCACAGTTTACACTTTCACCTATCAAATGAAAGGTTTCCAGATCGACGCAGTGACACAAATAGAGACTCTAGTGGTGTGTCGAAGCTAAGTAGACACAAAATAAGCAAATATCGGCTGATTTGTGAATTCTGTAAATTCTGAACTTCCGCTTCTGTTTTGTAGACGTCTCCAACAGCCTTTGTTTCGCTTCCCCTTTTTTTTTTCTTCTTTTTTTGTCTTGAAAACTGAAATTAAAAGTGTAATTTGTTTGGTGAAAACTTTGACAAAAAGAGTTGGTAACTTGGGAATTTCTAGAGACTAGCATCGGCATCAAAGGGTGAGTGACATCGTCTGGTCTTGAGCTCAGCTTCCAGTTTCCTGTAAACGAACAGATGACAGTAGAAGAGGTTGTGGGGTCAACTTATGCGCAGTTCGAGTAAGATGAGATCATTTTAAAATGCCTTGGAGTCTTCATTTGCGTTCTTGCCCAACTACTTGCTGTGTTTACATGTGAATGTTTTTTTTTTTTTTTTTTTTATCCTGTCTTTTAGGAGGACTCAATCACTTCATGGACCGAGCCCTGTGACGACATTCGGCCCCAAGGCATGCATGCTCCAGAACCCACATGCAGTAATGTAAGTCAAACAGGGAGAGGTTTTTTTTATTTATTTTTTTTATTGTTGTCCACCTTTGGAAGTCATTCCTAAGCTTTAGTTTCAGTGTGAGTCATTGTACAGTGAACAGTAGTGAGTTTAGTGTGTCTTTGCATCACTAAAACCCACCTGTACAACAAAGCATCGTGTCATTGCTTTGAAATCCGGTTGGGCCTGTAAAGGGTTTTGGAGCAGAGAAAAGAGCAGTGTTGCTAATGTCCTTATTTGCAATAGCCAATAAGGACATGAGTGGTCAACTTTTGGACCAGTTCTTTTACCTTCAGTTATGCAATCCTGTAGTTAACTTTGACGCTAATCTAGCATGTCAGTCTTGTGTAGTTTTCGTAGCACAATGGGTCTAAATGCTGCAGTCAAATTAGCGTTAAAGGCTATAAAGGAGCTTTTTAGCATCACGGTGAGACTTGTGCCATCTGAACTTTTGCAAGTCCTTTCAGATCTGGATGATTTTAAGGCCTAGTTAAAGCTAGCAGCAGAGTCTGTTTTTCTGGCCTTTTTTGGAGAGGCACAAAGAAAAATAATCTGAAATAAGTGATTGTCACTAAGGAAGTGCTGTGGGCTCAGTATTGATAATAAAAGCAACACAATAGTGTCATAAAGTACACATTCATTTCAGTTATTGTTGGATCTCTTTTCTTTTTTTTAAATGACCCATATAGATCTACTCTACACTTAAAAAAGCAATTTTTTTTTCTGTTTTTGTTTTTTAAACAAAAAACAGAAATGCATTTCTGTTCAGTTAAAAAAATAAAAAAAATAAAATAAATGAAAGAGTAGAACTGTTTTTAATCCTTTAAGACAGATTTAACACAAGCAAAGCAGGGCTAATACAGCTGACTGCTAATACACAGTCACTTTAGGTTTCCATGTTTCGAGTCAGGTTTTACTTTAAATCTAGAATAAAGCCTGAGCTGAGTTTGATGCTCTGAGGCTGTTTTCATGCTGATCTTCAAAAGCAGGTAAATTCCTCAGAGCTCAGGTCGTTGAACGCGTGCACATGCAGCACATACTCCAACGTGCCGAATATATATATATATATATATATATATATATATATATATATATATATATATATATTTATTTTTTAGCCAACGCCTTTAACAATGATTAGCTAAATGTTCTGCACAAGATTGAAGACCATGTGCACACTAACTAATCAGTAACTTGATCAGCCGTCCACATTGTGCAGGACACGCCAGTATGAGGAAACAAGTGTAGAAAAAATACTGTTAAGCATGTGTCGGTGTCATGACTGACATGCTCCATTGTTTCTGAACTCCAGTGCAATTTTGCTGTAAAACTAGTTAACACAGCTTAAAAATCATTATCATTCACTTCTTTAAAATAATCAGTTTATGAGAACAAGTCTTCCATGTAAATGTGCCAATTTCCTCTTTTGTAACTTCCAAGTGTAAACGCAGCATGTTGCACATCGTTTGGTACTTCACGTCTAGTCTTTATCAGCCGGTTTCAGTGCTTAAAGTGGAACCTTGAATCCAAAATGAGCTTTAGCATTACACTAACATCATTCTTCATTGTTGTGTTGGCATTTATTAATTTGTCATCAGTGATTTCATTCTAAACAGAGCTTGGTTATTAGTGTTTATGAGTCTGTTGGGTGCTTCGTGATAATCACACATTGGATCACATCAGCGCATCTGCTTTCCTTTTTTTGAATCTGTCTGACAAATCTGTCAGAGGCACGCTGGGTTTAGTGTGCTGTGAAATGCAAATTTAGAAAAGCAAAAAGTGCAGACTAGCTGCAGGTTTGAGAAATTCTTTTTTTTAAATTCTTTTATTTTATCTTAATTTTAACCTCAGATCACTCCATGCTTTATTTGAGGTTTAAGGTCATGTGCCTTGACTACTTAAGAGTGTTTGATTGTTTGGCCTCATAAATTTCTTGGTTGCCGTGTCTGGATGATAAGTGAGTGTCCTGCTGCGCATCTACCTTTAAACATAACGTGTAGCATCGAAGAACGCTGTGTTGCGTTGTCAAATAGAAAGAAGGGAACGTGAAGGTTCGAATAATGACTTTTACAACTGTTTAGATTGAGCATATCAACAACGATTTCTGTTCAGTTCTTCTCGTGTGGCTGAAAACAGCCTCACTGTTCTTTGTGTCCTGTGTGTTGAGCAAAATACCCAGAATAAGAGAAGCGTTATGGGTCCCTTTCACATTGCTGAACTTTATAATTACTTGGCTATGTGACACTTTCACTATGTTTAAGCTGTTACCGTTTGACCGTTGTGTCTTTCTGAGCCTCCATAAACATTAAAAATTATTTTAATTGACTATTTAGTAACACAACTTGCAACAGCATGCTTTTCTTTTTTTCCTTCTTATGTTCCTGTGGTAATGGCTGGTTTCATGGACACAAGCATAAACCGTAATTTAAAAAAAAAAAAAAAAAGCAGCCAGAGTGTAAATGTCTTAAACCTGCATTCTACCTGAAGGTCAAAAAATGGTCATAGCTGTGGCTGCAAAAACCTTTGTGGTCCTATAGACGTCTGTGGGAAAACATAACGCTTTCCTAGCGAGTTTATGGGCTCGGTCACTTGTTTAACGTCCCACTCAATTTACAAAAAAAAAAGAAAAAAAAAAAGAGAGGAAGTCTGTTTGTTGTAAATCCTTGTCATTATGTTTCAAAATAGTGTTATCTACACACTCACTGGCCAAAAGGTGATCACTCACAAACCATTAGCGAATAAGCGTAGGAGCTTTGTGGTCATTCCTGCCCCTTTTTGTCACATCCTGTTGTTTGCAACCAAAGATGAAGGCGGCAGGACCGATCATGTCACGGCTTCAGATTGGGTGATGTCGCCGTGGTTACGTCCATCTTTTCTGCTGTCAGTCTCTTGGTCATTTTTTTTGTTGATACATTTTTTTTAAAAAGCCAAAGTTTCCTCAAATCTTGGATGCTCACCAATTTGCAAAGGAATCACCTTTTCAACTTTCATGTACAGGAATCCAGTAGTTTCTCTGCATAAAAGATTGCATGCAATCCAACATATTTTGATAATGTTGTTCAAGGCGTCAGCACTACTTGTTTCTTACAGTCACTGTGGCATCACTGTCATATACACGAGTCACCTTATTTGATTGTGCCCTAGATCACTCATCGTGCTGCAGTTAGGAAAGTCTTGACATTCAAACTGTTGATCTCTTGACTCGATCAATCACATAAGTGTCTGCGTTTGTTCAGGCAGATTAGCTCCCTTAAAGCTGCTCGACAGGTTAAAAGTAGCAAAACCAGACTATCTTTATTCCAAAGGCTGCACTGTAGTTCTTTTCAGGATAACCTGGTTTCACATATTCAGTGTTTACAAGTGTAATGTTTGCACCTACTGTGGACCCTCAGCTGCTGTGACCAGTAGGTGCTATGCTTTAGGGCAGTAGGAAGAAGGAAATGTGATTAAAGGTAAAGCAGCACCAGTTTAGACCTTCCTAACTGGAAACTCGCCTCTTACATCACACTCTGTGGAAGGGTGAGGCTGTGAGTGCTCAAAGCAGATGGATGCAGCCTTGTTTCACTCATTGTCGGCTTGTTTCGGGGAACTGCAGACACATGTGGCCACATTGATACCCGACACCCTAAATACACCCTGAAAACTTCACAGTGCATTGTTCTGAAGACCAGCCATGCTACTCCCTTTGTTCTGTGTTGTGCCTCATTGCTTTGCTGACTTCCACTTGAAAGACGAGAGCTGAGGCAACTGTAGTCAAATCCGAAGTACCGCTGAATGCACACAGAGTGCTTATGTCATGCCTACATGTGCTAAAACATAATCAGAACTTATGTTAATTTTTTTCCCACTAAGTAGAGATTTAATTGAACCAAATTAAACCTGGCCTTTTATTAAATCTACAAGTACGTTTAATTCCTTGTGATCAAAACGACTTAATTATCCAGAGTGGCCCAATGGTAGTGACAATATGTTTAATATATTATTTTGAGGTAAAGCCCAATGAGATGCACCAAGCGTGAGCAGTTCACACAAGCAGAGATAAGAAACAGAGTGTGCATTACTAGCATACCAGTGAACAGGTGTAGTGATTTACACATTTGTGATTTTGGGAGGAGACACAAATCCATTTAGGATTGTCAGGAAGGGCATCTGGTGCAAAAACAGGCTAAATTAAGCGTGCAGAGAATAAGAAGAGTTCAAATTAGTTGGGTTTTTTGTTTGTTTGCTTCATAGAAATTTACTGTAATGTTAGGTTTTAGTGGAAGATTGAGGATGATCACTTTCTAAAGGACTCCCAGAAATGCCCCAAAAATATTTTACAGCAGGTACTATTCATAAACTTTGACTCAGCTCAGTTTTTTCTAATTATATAAATGTACACTGATGTGAAAATGTCAGCGGGGAGACTAAGGACAGCTAATGTCTGAAGGCAACTTCTTATTTGGTTTGTGACTTATTTGTGTTTCCTGTTACAGTCACACTGTAGGTTCCCATTATATCATGTGTGAAATGTGATTTTTATGCTATAATGTTTATCCTCTCAATAAAGTCCATATTGTTTAAGTCTCTCTCTGCTTACCGTAGAGCATGAGGAAGTTCAAATAGATCCTGGTGTAATACCATAACCCAGAATTGCATAATTTCCTAACAAAAGCTCTGTTGATGTGTTTGATTGTTTCCTTTCTTAAGCTGACAGATCACATTAGTCATCTGTCATGCCCATTGGTCTAAGAGGCCTTTCATTGCATTGTACCAGGTCTATGAGCTCCGAGTTGTACCGGCGTGGTTTCAGTGTTTGAGATAATCACACCTGTCTGACAAGGAAGGTCCTTCCCAGAAATGGGCGGGTTCAGTACAGCAGAGTGGGCGGAGTCTGCGATGAAGTCAACTTTAAGATTGAGTGAGAGGTCTGATTCAGCAGCAGAATGCAACAGGAAGGTTTAGTGTTAAGTCCTCGCTGGGCCAAATATAGCCACGGACGATCCATCAGCAGGGGTGGCGTTGCTGCTTGTTGTTGTTAGTTGTTTTCAGCGCATGGAGACACTTCCAGCCTCTCAGACTGCCGGTGGCTGACTCGCGACTGGACTTCAGGAAGCAAACTGATTCAGCTGCTATAATGTGCAGCTTTCAAGGAAGTAGTTAGAAGCGGAATGAACTGTTTTGTCAGAAAGGGCCACGACGACAGAGCCCCGTTCTCCAGCTGAGTCATCCTGAAGCAGCATCTCCGTTACATGTGTACAGTTATGAAGTTCAACCAGTGTGTACTGCAGGACGCTCCTGCGAGCCACAGCGAGAACAGGGTCTGGAAATGGTGAGAAGGCTTTCTAGCATCTTCTGTCTTTCTCAACAGAGAGAACATGTTCAATAGGTGAAATATTAACTGGCATGCCACCGCTGCCAGACAGATGTTCAGAGAGTTGCACTCCAGTGACCTGCAGTGTAGGTAATATTAAACTGCTTCTTAAGTTTAGACAGAGAATTCCACTTTATTTTTGCGGCTCGGTAACAAAAATAAACATTTAAAAGTTGTTGTTTATGTGTGCCGGGCTTACTGATTGAAAGGGGAAGGTCAGGCTGAGCATGCTTTGAGGTGGTCAGAGGAGAAACTGTCCATGAATGGATCACAGCTTGTCGCTGCTTCAAATGCTAATGAAGTTTTGCTTTTGTCTCATGTGATTGTGTTTGAAAGCAGGCCTGCACTGCTCAGTTTTAGATGTTTGGACACGTGTGTGTGTGTGTTCAGGTCAGTCAGAGCCAAATCATTCGAAATGTTTTACTACATGTAACTAGTCCTCTTGTTTTAAAGAATGTACCAGCCCTCACAGCCTTTGTAAGTAATCTGTGATTGTTCTAATTTTGAGTTTGGGGGTATTTTGTCTTTACGTCATTTTAGGGTTTTTTTGTTTTTTAAAGAAAGGGGAACTGAATGTGTCATTGCTTTTTCATCTGTTATGGTGGGAGTTTCGTAGGTGTGTTTGCTGTGGGGGGTTTTTTGGGGGGGGGTTTTAAACACTGGTCACTGTTTTATCATATGGGGTTAGTAGGAGTGTGTTGCTTTAACAGTGTGGCAGCTGTTTTAGAAGCATGTAATATGTCCTCGGGTGAGGATTAAAGCTTTAAGGATGTTGAGTCAATCTATTGCGTTGATTCCTGTGACATTGATTCAGAAGAAGTGAAAAAGCGGGTCAGTGTGGTTGTTGCTGCAACTTCCAAATTTTTAGCATTAAAAAAAAAATAGCAGGTCATGTGCATTTGCTGTTGACAGAAAGCTGTAAACTATATGTAGAGATGTAAGGTCTCAACACACTCACGGACGGAAGAACCGTTACAGGCTGATGGAACAACTTCAGCACCACAGATATGATTTGGTACTTTGTCTGATTCCTGTGGTCACCCACACATTCAGTGCTGATTTCACAGAAATACTCATGTAGGTTAATGCATTACTTAATAATTATTCATTTTTGTATGTGTTTGCATGTCCAACTGTATCCATGAATGCGCTGAAGTCTTGTCATGAGTAGTTTTGGAAGTTTTTGCACCAGGATAGCCACATGATTTTATTTCATTCCTGAGGTCTATGCTCGTTCTACAGCTGAAATTGAAATGTTGAAGTTTTATTGATAACAGATAAGGGAGAAGTTGTTCTGTGAAAATCTATTCCTCTCGGTAATTTAGCCACCTGACTGTAACGAGGCTCAACACCCCACAAAAAGTCATGCTGATGCTAAGCTAATTAATGTTCATTTTGTTTCAAAGCTAATGCTGGGTCGGTGCATAATACTCCTATTGTATCATGCATTTTAAGTGGCTTTAGTGGTTTGATCCAAACGTTTATTAAAGGATTTACTGAAATGTGTAGATGCGGTTTGATTAAAATCAATAAGGAAGGATTTTAAAAAGCTCTTATATGAAAGTGTGTTTTTAAAATAAATAAATAAATAAAAAATAATGAGTATGTTTGACTGTGCAGTTATGCTACTGGTGACGGAGCCTGAATAATTTCTGACTTTTCACTCCTGTAACTTTAATTGCATATATTTCCAGGGCTGTAAAACCAGCTTCTTGCATAGGAACTGCTTGTACAGAAACTAGAATCAGCTGATTCTAGAGTCATTAAGTTCCTAATATGTATGGCAGAGCTGTAACTAACTCAGGTCAGCAGACTTATCTCTTTTTAACCTGTGAGAGTTTCATCCGTCCTGTTAGTTTCTACTTCAACGTTTTAATCAGATGTTTGTTTGTTTTTTCTTGCATATTTTGAAGTTTTGTAAGGATTTTAATAACCGAGATGATCATGGGGTTGAGTCAGAACCCTGCAGACAGATTCACAAGTGTGTGGCAGCAGAGCTAGACAGTAAGCCGACATGTCTAATTGGATAGGTTCTGAGCAGCCTTGGTGGCGATGAACAAGAGGAATTTTCAGTTAGCTGATACAAGATGTGTTGACTAAGATCTCGGTGCTCACGTCCCAGGCCCTTTACGTAAGCCGGTGATGCAGCTCGGTGCCGTTTTGCACCAAGTGACGATGTCTTTGTTCGGACCTGTTTCTTTGTTCAGGCACATTCAGGATCCCGCCAGCCAGAGGCTGACGTGGAACAAACCACCAAAAAGTGTCCTTGTCATCAAGAAGATCCGAGATGCCAGTCTGCTACAGCCTTTCAAAGAGCTCTGCAGGTTCCTCACCGAGGTAACCACAAACCGAAGGGCGGGGGGCAGCGTTTGTTGGTGGGAAGCTGCTGAGTGTTAATGTTATACCGCATGTCCAGTAAAAATAACAGGCTCTCGATTGTCGTGTGTCATTTAGGTGAAAAGCATGATTGTTTACGTGGAAAAGAAAGTCCTGGAGGACCCAGCCATTTCAGGCGATGAAAACTTTGCGGCCGTTACAAAGAAATTCTGCACTTTCAGAGAAGGTAGGGACACCAGTCATCTCTGATCCAGTTACATGAAGTGTTTATAACTTTTCTTTTTTTAAAATAAGAGATTTAAATGAGCTGTTGTCTACATATCTCTTAGATCTCGACGACATCTCCAACCGTGTAGACTTTATAATCTGTCTCGGTGGAGATGGAACTTTGCTGTACGCATCTTCGCTCTTCCAGGTATTCAGCCGGTTGCCCACGCCGCACTCTGTGCGTTTTTGCTTTTGCTGCTGTAAACATAACCGTCTCCTCCCATCGTAGGAGAGCGTTCCACCAGTCATGTCCTTCCACCTGGGTTCCCTGGGCTTTCTGACCCCATTCAAATTTGAAAACTACCAGTCTCAGGTCAACCAAATTATTGAAGGTAATGAATGTTTTCTAACTGGTCTTTCAGCCTCCATGTTTGTATGACCTACTTGTACAAATCTTTCCATTCTTTTTGCGTAGCTGAAAGTTTTTGTGTGTTATTTTCCGTAAAGGAAGCTTAAAGCATTTGTACTGATTGCAGGTAACGCTGCCATTGTCTTAAGAAGTCGCTTGAAAGTGCGGGTGCTCAAAGAGAACTGGGAAAAGAAGTCCAGGGTGGACGAAAAGGGGATCATTTTGACCAACGGGGACATTGAAAGTAGCCGCAAAGCCATGCAGTATCAGGTAATGTGTCCACCTCGCATTGGGACATAGACATTCAAACTGTTCCTGCTGCAGAATGCAGATTCACAGACGATTGTCCCCTGTAGGTTAGAGCTTCTGGTTCTCCGATAAAAGTTTTTGTCACATAACTGCAGGGTCCAGCTCCCCTCGCAGCCTCAGCCCGCGCTAAAAATAGGTCAAAACGGCTCGCTAATGCAGTTTGCTCGTCCTGACTCGGCCGTCTTCAAAGAAGGCGCCTGCAGGCTGTTAACCTGCTGTTTAAAGAGCGGCAGGAGCAAACTGAGTCATTAGCGAAATGTAGCTCTGACCGCACGTATGAGGTTAATGGCTTCTGACAAATATTTGTACTGGCACAAATCCAACAATGTGGTGCGAGTGGGTGACATCATATCAGCAGACATGGGGGTTGTGGCAAATTGAAAATTGTTTGATGTGTGAATTGTGTTTTTTTTTTTTTTGTTTGTTTTTTTTTTTTTTTGTTTTGTTTTTTTTTTTCTCCTCCCTCCCACAAATCTGCAGGTACTGAATGAGGTGGTGGTGGACCGAGGACCCTCCTCCTATCTCTCTAACGTAGACCTGTTCTTGGATGGACACCTCATTACTACGGTGCAGGGAGATGGTGAGTGGCATGAGAGCGCGGAGACTTCGAGGCTGTCCAGAATCAGGGCGTGCTGACAGTGAAATCAGATCAGTGCTGCGTGCTGATAAGGCTAACAACAGTTTTGCTTCACTATGTGCTTATTAGAATGAAAACAACGGAATTTGAATGAAAACAATGGAATTTGAATGAAAACAATGGAATTTGAATGAAAACAACGGAATTTGAATGAAAACAATGGAATTTGAATGAAAACAATGGAATTTGAATGAAAACAATGGAATTTGAATGAAAACAACAGAATTTGAATGAAAACAACAGAATTTGAATGAAAACAATGGAATTTGAATGAAAACAACAGAATTTGAATGAAAACAACAGAATTTGAATGAAAACAACAGAATTTGAATGAAAACAACAGAATTTGAATGAAAACAACAGAATTTGAATGAAAACAATGGAATTTGAATGAAAACAATGGAATTTGAATCAAAACAACAGAATTTGAATGAAAACAACAGAATTTGAATCAAAACAACAGAATTTGAATCAAAACAACAGAATTTGAATGAAAACAATGGAATTTGAATGAAAACAACAGAATTTGAATGAAAACAACAGAATTTGAATGAAAACAACAGAATTTGAATGAAAACAACGGAATTTGAATGAAAACAATGGAATTTGAATGAAAACAATGGAATTTGAATGAAAACAATGGAATTAGAAATGGTGGGTTTTAAAGGTAGAAAAGCCAAATGGCTGCTCTCTGGGACTCTTAAGTGTTCAGGATATCCATGAGTCACTGCAAAGGTTTGGCTTTTTTATTTTAGGAAGAAAAATGTCTAGAAGCTTCTGCACAAAGTTCTTCTTCTGCACAAGAATTACTAAGGGGTGACGGTCAGTCAGAGATGCAGGCTGAACTTTGCCCTTCGTTACACTCTTTTGATGGCTCAGTGCATTAAGTACCTGGGCTTCAGTGAAAATGTGCTTTTGCATCTCTGTCCACTCAGGTGTGATAGTCTCCACACCCACAGGCAGCACAGCGTACGCAGTGGCAGCAGGAGCTTCCATGATCCATCCCAACGTCCCAGCCATCATGATCACCCCCATCTGCCCGCACTCTCTCTCCTTCAGACCAATCGTGGTGCCGGCCGGGGTGGAGCTCAAGGTACTGGCGAACTTGCCAAAAAAGCTCATTCATCACGTGCATTTGCTATTATTTATTTGTTTTAACAAGAAACAGGCAAGTCTTACAAGTAGATCTCGTTTGAATCTGAGCGGTAACGCCACACACACAAAAGATGAAGCATGTTCTTTCTGTGACTTCTGCATTTTTTTTCTGCGTTGCCTCTCAGATAATGCTCTCATGTGACGCCAGAAACACAGCATGGGTGTCGTTTGATGGACGAAAGAGACAAGAGATCTGCCACGGGGACAGGTTAGTCTGGATGCCGAGGCCATGATATAGACATAGACACACACTTGATAAGTTTAACGCCCCTGCAGCTGCCTCAACACTTAAAGGCTTTGTTATGTAACCTTATCAACCTGCCTTAATGGGCTTGAGTCCATGAGTGTCTCCTGAGTCCGATCCAGCTTCTTCCTTTATGTAACTCAGCAAAAACATAATCAGCTTTCTGGTTATTGGAAGAGAGCTGCCAGGATTCCTCAGTAAATGCCTGCTGTTTTCTTCTTCTTTTTTTTATTTTTATAAGGAAGTTTGAAGACAACACCTCTTTTGTTGAGACTGCAAACAATGAACATTTTCTTTCCTTGTTCAGTCCTTAAAAAGTACAACTCCTTTCATTTATTTATTTATTTTTTTCCCATTTCAATTCTTGCTCCAGTATTACCATCACCACTTCCTGCTTCCCCGTTCCATCGATCTGCTTCCGGGACCCGGTTAATGACTGGTTCGAGAGCCTGGCCCAGTGCTTACACTGGAACGTGAGGAAGAAGCAGAACTACCTCAGCTCAGAGGATGAGGAATTCTGAGGCCTTCTTCGGGGTCTCCTTAAAGTCTTGGTTTTAGCTTGACCGTTCTCTGTGCCATTTTTTTTTTCTTTTTTTTCCATCTTTTACGGATAGGTCTCACCAAACTCTCTTCAAAAAAATAAAAAAATCTGTTATGATAGTTTTCAGTAAAACGAGGTTGCTACAGCCCCTCATTTCATCCACCTTCATGGCAACAGTTTTAGTTCCCCCACCCCCTCATGAAGACAGCTTTCTTTTGATTGGCTGAGCTTTGTAAACAGAAGGTTAGGGATTGTCTGTTCTCACTGACATCATAAATACCCAAAACTAGAAGGAAAAAAATGACTGAGCAGTTTGAAGCTCTACCAGTGTACCACTGTGCATATATGATAGAAAATAAGGACAAGCATTCAAGGTCCTTTTAATTAAAAAAACAAACAAACAACTAATACTAAGTCCTACTTTCTAAAATACTGTTTCATCATTCTTGTTTTTTGGTAAACATTTCTTTCACGACAGTAAAAAGCTAAGCTCCTGTAACGACTGCAATTGGCTGAAATGTGGACGCTGCGACATGCCCTTAAAATTCAAAATATGACTTTAATAAATAAAAACAAATGAGCATTTTTAAAAGCATTAGTTAAAGAAAATTAAACCAAATTTTTTTTTTCTTTGTGAACTTTGAAGCATTAATACAATTTCCCAAATGTTCCCACTGGACGTTCGGTGTGTAAGACTTTTAAAACGATGGATTTTTGAATGGAGTTTGGTTCCACTATTACTCCAGGATCTGAATGCTGTGAAAACCTCTCCTTTCTTGAAGTTGAAACTTCAGCTTGTTAACAAAGTGTTTTGACTAAAAATGAAAAGGAAATGCAACACTTGAAGTGATCTTGTACTGAAACTTAAAGGTCAGTTGTGGTTATCAGATGGTGGTTATCAGATGTGTCGTAGCACTTTTTAATCAGATGGCAGGGTAAAAACTAGCTCTCTGTGGGGGTGACGGCAGAGTTGCACCTTCCAGGAAAGATCCAACTCTGGTAAAAAAAAAAAATATGGATGTAATGCTATCAATGAAAGGCAAATGTTGTTTTTAGAGGTTTTTTTTTTTTTTTAGCTGCGTCTCATGGAGGAGCAGATTTAAAGTACATCTACCTAGCAACACAACATTACAGACTGTGCCTTAAACACTGGTATCATTCATGTAAAGAAGTAATATTTTTCAAGGTTTACACCACACTTTAAAAACAAAAACAAAAATCACAGATTTGTGTTTTTGTGCATTCTCATTGTTACCACATTGTGACTGTTTGTCTGCGCTGTTCACAGCACTTGATTGTCACTCGTTTGTGTCATTTATTACATTGTGTAATATCTCTACTATCAACCACGGGGTGAACACTAGGAGGCGGTATCCATTCCAGGCTAAGAGAACACAGATTGGAAGTCTTCGTATTTCATACTTTGTATTTTTAAAGTCTGCTTTTTAAAATGTGCTTTAAGCCATAGTATATTTTATAGACCAATGTCTGTGGGCTGTGGGTGGTTTAATGGTCTGTGTGTGAGACTTTGGATCTGTTCTTATCAGTTTACCCCTGTGCTGCCTTTCGTGATTACTTTGAGGTGGCCTGCCTTACATGTCTGTTCGGGCTTAGTGCCCGGAAGTTAATATATATGTGTTGTGAATTGGCTCAACAAACTGTGTCAGGGTGAAAAGATGAATAGCTTTCATCTGTAACGCTAAACAAAAACCACCCGAGCACTAACAGCTAATTATTCCTTAAACCTTTGAGTATGTATATAAATGTAATGTTTGAATAAGATGTATTTTGTAAAGTTCATGTGTTTATTAACAGTTTCTAATGTATTACTAATGGATAATAAATCTATTTAGTACTTTTTCTTTTACATTCTTTGGTTGTAAATTCTGTTTCACTGATGAAGACCAATCTGCTTTTAGTAGTTCTGCTCATCCAACTGAATTTCTAGCACGGTGTCATTGGACAGAAGTACAAACTGAGTTAAATATCTCTTGAAATGCATTCCAGGACAAAGTGAAAAATGTCATTTCTGACGTGGACGGTGGCAGAATTATTTCAAATGTTGGTCTGAACTGTTTAATCTCAGTTTAAAAACACACACGCGAAGTTCAGTAAGATAACCAGGCTTTGACGACCCTTCTGTGAAGCATTGTCAACTCTCAAAGTGCTTTTCACTTTTGTAAATGGGAATTTTGTATGAGTACACTTGTTAATGTTTCTAATATGGAGTCTGATATTTTTCCCAAAACATTTAATAAACAGGGTTAACCAACAACCGTCTGATCATGTGCTTCGACAAATGAAACCAGTTATATGATAAAATCACGGGCATTTGCACAGAGTTACTTTAAGTACAGTCCTGAGTCGCATGGTACTCGAGATCCCCCAACGCCATGGAGTGAAGTGCAGGCTTCAGTGAGAAGTAGATGGATCAGCTGGTCCCGTGTCAGGTCTTTGCTGACTTTCCCCCCCCTCTTTCTTAAGGACGTAACTTTCAGATAATGTTCACCTGCTGTAGATCAGTATTTTATTTTTAAAGTCCTGCCACTTTTTTGTCCTTCGTCCTGTCCAGTTTCCCCAAAATGTTTAAGTACACACGTACACAAGTACATCACGCCAAGTTATAAGTTTTCACCCGATAGCTCTGTTTTGTGACGTTTCCAGCAACAAGGAGCCTAAAGAAACCATTTAAAATAGCTACTTTGCCCAGTTGCCTGTTATAGAGACACAACACCGGTTCATCCTTTGATAAGGTGTTTTTTATGCTTGAATGATTCATCATGATTCAGTTTTAAGTGGCTTAACATACACAAAAACATTCCTCTGAAAATCCTCGTGTAAAAGGTGACTGAAAAGACCACTTTAAAAAGTTACGTTGACGTCAGCCTGTTATTGTGACGTCAAATGTTGTTGTACTTCTCTCCATGCCCTTTCATATGATACATGGTTTCTTGGGCAGTGACAATTATGGTCAAGGTCAAATACAAGGCCTGGTATATTGTTGTGAAGTTTGAAAACAATCCACTAAGAATTGTGGGTAATATAAAGTTATTAGTGATTTTCACTTTTGGTCTGACCTTGAACTTGACCCTAAATTAAATCAGCTCGAGCTGTTATTGGTATGTACCATCACACAAAATTTGAAAATGATATATTGAAAACTGGGCGATACACTGCTAACGAACAGACGGACAAACAGAAGGATTACACACTCCCTCCCTTTGGAGAAGTACAACAACGTCTGGCTCACTGAAAGCAAAATATGAGGAGTGGATCGAGACTTGCACAGAGCTGCATGTCCCAAAAAGATCAGTAAATCAAAATGTCAAAGTTTTTGTTAAAATACTTTATTAAGAACTTTGGATGAAAAAAACAGGAGCGCATGAAAGTGCAGCAGACAGTTTAAAAAATATGTCAATAAAAACACGGCTAGTCGTGGTGGTCGACTGCACGAGTTAATTTACACATTTCTAATTTTAAAAAGCAAACTTAAATCAGTCATAACTGTGAATACAATTTACAGGAAGAAATCACATTTTTTAAAAAGTGGAGGATGTTGGCAACGCTACAAAACTCGATTTAGGTGTTAAAATGCATATTGGTGTAAAAACGATTATATGAAGCTGGTTTACAAACGCATGTTGACAGGATACCAGAACAATCTACCTGCGTGGCGACATTCAAAGGAAATATTTTAGTCGTGCCACAGAGAGCGACAGAGCGTACGCTCAGCAGGGGTAAAAACAATGGAGCTCATAGACTCAGTGAGCCATGCTTAGCTAATACACGTAATGCACTAATATAAAAGTGTTGGCACAACCTGGATAGTGAGGACTTAAATACAGAGAGCTGCATCGCACGTCATGATGCATGCACGTATTCAGGTACAGACTGATCATATCAGATGCAAACATCTGATATGATCAGATTCCTTTTTCGGTTACTGTTTGAGTACTTTTATGTAAAATTATAATCTGTTGGTGTTGTTGTTGTTGACTGAAATAAAAAATTAAAAAAAAAAACCCCTGAGAATTCATTTAAATTCTGTAAACAGGGACGCCGCTGAAGCCAGAAACACATTAACATTCTTACAGTATACAGAACATGGAAAAATAAAACAATGCTGAGTGATGATTTTGGCACACTTGATGCTGAATACAAATGTGAGCTTCGCGGTCAGCAGCACGGTGCTTTAAGCCCACAGCGTGCAGCTGTTTCCTTGGTCCTGATGTTTTATCACCTGTTATGTGCAAACACTGTGAAGAGCAATAAAAAACAAGGGTTTCAGTATTCTGATGCTCAAGTTTGGCAGATTCAGGAAAACTCTGGTTTTCTTACAATCAACATCTCGAACAAACAAATTCAGGGTATTTAGGAAGAAACAGAAACTGCTAACTCGGTGTTCTGCAGATGCAGTGTGTGTTTAGTGTTGTGCTCAAAGTAACTCTTAAGGGACTGAAGCAGTAAACTCACTTCTCTCTCTCAGGCCTTGTCCAAAGCTGTGTACCAGTCTGATGAGGCCCCAGAATAAAACCACTTTGATCACCAGTGAAATCAAAGCCCCGGTTATAGCAGCTGCCTCCACTGTGTACGTAGTGTCCTGGAACCATTTCTCTGCCACCTGCGATTAAAGCAAAATCATTGTTTCCCCGCAGGCGCCTGTATCTGAGCGCACGGCTCAGCCAAAGAAGGGAACGACAACATGCGGCGTCATCCTCACATCACAGAGGCGCTGTCCTCTGTGATGTGAGCAGCAATCGTGTCAGAAAGTGCTTTTTGGGGGGTCTACTGGAAATACTGAAAAACACTGGAAAGTAACTATTCAAGTGCTACGCTAACTGCATTTATTACTGCACCTACATCACTCCCTGATGAGCAAATGCCCAACTTCACAGCACAAATAAACGGATTTGAAGTCTTGGAATAAAAAAGGTTTATAGCTGTTTCCACTGTGTTGCTGTGCAGGACTCACTGTGAAAGGAAATCTCTGCTTTGAGTGACTTTCGTAGTGACAGAAAGACTGTATAAGATGTCACCTGTTATGCTAGCCATGTTAGCATCCCATTTAATAATACAGTGCACTCCGCTACCCAAGCTTTACATCTACTATCATCCATTGATTGTCATGTCCAGATTTGAACCTTGAGGCTTCAAAAAGGTAGCCAGCAAACTAACAGGTGACATCAGTGGCTCTGCCATCTGATATATACAGTCTATGAAACTACAAGGACTTTTACAGCCCAGCACCAACAAATTTTGGATAGTGTGTAAAATGTAAATTAAAAAACATCCAGTGATTTGCAAATCTCGTAATCCCATAATAGAAAAATCATATTTGATGTATGAACTGAGAAAATGAAATCATTTTGAATTTGACAGCAGCGACACGTCTTAAAATCGCTGGGACAGAGCCCAGCATCCCCTCTTCTTTTAACAACACCTCCACAGTTGTGGGTCTTTTTAGTTGTATTTTTTTATTTCATCGTGTACCAAACTGGGGAACAACCTGGACTGCAGGAAAGTCACTACCGCACCCAGACTCTTCTACTATGCTGAAATATCCAAGGCCTTCCCTGAAAAATCTCTTGCCTTGATGGGAGCATAAGTCCATTTTAAATGAGCTTTGGCGAGGAGAAGATAGTGGCCCTTCTGGATCAAGTTCACATTTGTGGACGTGTTCACAGTTTTCTGTAATTGCTCCTGAGCCCCTGCAGTGATTTCCATGCTAGCATCGCACCTGTTTCTAATGCAGTGCTGCCTGACGGACGAAGATTTAGTCCTTGTCCCTTGCGCACAGAGATTTCTCCAAATTCTTTGAATATTTTGATGATTTTATGTTCCGTAGATGTGAGATGTTCCAAATCTTTACAATTTTACATAGCAGAAAATTATTCTGAAATTGTTTAATAACTTGTAGATACAATTTCTTTGCACATCTTTACTCCTGAGAAACGCTGCCTCGCTAAGAATATCTTTTTATACCCAATCAAGTTACTGACCTGTTGAAAATTAACCTAATTAGTTTCAAAATGTTCCTCCAGCTGTTTCTTTTTAGTGCCACTTACTTTTACAGACTTTTGCTGTCCAGGTCCAAACTTTCCTGTTTTATTGTAAATAAAGTTCATGAGATTTGCAAGTCATTGGATTTGGTTTTTATTTACATTTTCCACATTGTCCCAAAAAACTCATCACTGAGTCACACTGGCACAATTTTCAAATTATAAATTCTCACAGATATGATAAAATGTGTATTGATCCTCAATAGAAAGATAGCCCCCAACAAAGGCACCGGTCGGTCATATTTGAAGTGCGAGTTGTGTGACGTACTTTGGGACAGTCATTCCTAAGCAGGATTATTATTAGGAAGACTCACTTCATAAAGCACACTCACACAAACGGAACAACAAAATGTGTAGTTAAATAAAATATCTGAATAAATGAGGGAAATCTCAGCCTACCGTGTACATCAGATACACAAAGAATGCCACCTGAGGAACGTTCTGCGCCATAAAGATCCAAACCAAAACTTTCTTTTCCTTTAAAACCTAAAAAACAAAAACAAGTGGTTACAATTGGCTGCTCTTCAGCTTGTGACTGTTTAAAGTGCATCTATGTTTCTTGTCCTTTTTGGTTTATTGTCGCTTGTGACTCTCTGGTGTGACCAGAGGATGTATAAAAAGGTCTCACCGCAACAGCGCCCACAACTGTAGTCAGGATGGCCCAGAACACTCCGACACCCACGATTATGTTGTTGGCACCAGTCGCCGCCAGGCTCGTTGTTAAGATCAGGGCACACAGGCACAACTGAAAAGGTCACACCAACAGCACAACGTCACGAAGCCGCTCATCAGCTCTGTTAAAAACAAACTCACCTCACTGTTGGACGCTGAACACCAAGGAAAAAAAGCATATGACGAGGAGCACGTGCAGGGCGACGTGCAGGGCGACGTGCAGGGCGACGTGCAGGGCGACATGCTGCGCGCGTGAAATGCCAAAAATTTCCACTGTAAAAAACAAAAGGAGAACGTGCGTGTACCTGAGCCTGCAGGTCAAAGGTCACCATGGAGAAACACAGGTTTAGCAGGAAATACTGCTCTTGAAGGCACTCCAAGGCTCCGCCCACACGGAACGCCATCATGTTCGGTCTCCGGATGAGCAGCGTGGTGCAAAAGATGTGCACGACGCCCAGGGTGACGATGCACACGAAACGCACCTGCCACACAAACAGATCGCCGCTGTTCACTCAGTTTGTGCTTCAGGTTTGTGCACGGTGAAAAATTAAAGGCAGTTATTACATCAAATTATTCTCTATCATTCATATCAGTCACCCGCCAGTAAAAAAGATGGTTCAGTTTGCAGAAATGTGGCATTATTCAGTAACTCAACACTCAGCTGCATGTAGACTGTCTGTGATATGAACTGCTCTTCCTGGGGCTTTGCATGCTTTTAAACAGAACACTGGTGGAGCTGTAACAGGTTTACCACCTTAGCTTTTATGTATGTTCAGCAAACACCAACACACAGCAATAACCATCAACATGTAGTCTCAACATTCACTCGTTGGATCACTCATTCACACATACAGTCACAGTGACATCAAGTGGTGGAACTGAGAATCATCTAAACGGGAAGTAATCGTTCACGATGCCTGCTGACACCTGTTTTGTTTATTTTGTTTCCTTTCGTGTCTTAACAGCAGCAGCAGGAAGCAACGATGACACTATTCAGAGCTGACGTATACACAGTCGGGTCCAGAAGGATTTTGGATGACGGCACAAATTTGATTTCCTTTTTCTTTTGTACACCATGGCAGTGGATTTTAAATCGTCCAATCAAGCATGTTTGAAGAGCAGACTTTCAGCTTTAATTGAAGGAGTCAAAACTACCTGGAAAATTAAACTGAGCAGATAAAAGCTCTGGGCCCTATTTCAGGAAGCCGGTTTAGAAAACTCAGAGTGAAAAACGATACTCAGGGTTGAGTAACCCCGAACTGTCCAACTCGGAATATTCGGTTTCAGAAAGGCTGATAACAAGTAGTTCAATCAACGCGGAGTTGCTTTAACCCCGAGTTAAGGGCGCGCACGAGGATACATAAAGCCCTGATTAGTGGAGCACAGATTAAGCGAGTCACCATGGAGACGGAGGGAAAGAAGGCGCGGTCAATGTATCTTACAGCGCTTGAGGCCGAAATTCTGATGGCAGCATATGCCGATAACATGCAAATTTTGCGGAAAAAAAGTAACACAGCCTCAGCTGCAAAAGAAAGGGAGCATGCATGGCAAAACATAGCCGACAGAGTCAATGCGTGAGTGTTAATTTAAACATTGATCTAGGGATTTCCACCCATTTAACACGTTATTTTATCATATGTTATTTTATTTGTTATTTTATACATTTTATTTTGTGACGTGATGTGAGCGCAGGTGCAACCCAACAGGCCCCAAACGTGCCTGGCAGCAAGTAAAAATGAAATATAAAAATATAGTCTAAACAGGTAAGGTGTAATTGTATTATGAGCCATAGTGCTTGGTCTGTTTGTCCGATGTAAATCAATTGCAGTTAGAGGCTACATTAATTTTCTTTCTGTAAGCACTTATTGAAATTATCTGAGCACATTACAAGTACATATTTGCTTACTCTGTATGCTCAAATGTGACCCGTTATAGCCAACAGAAAAAAAGCGGAGGCCCGAAAAACAGGTGGGGGTCCTCCACCACCACCACTCACAGAGGCTGAGCAGTTGGCTTCCACATTTGTGATAATGTTGGCAGCATCACATATGATCTTCACAGTGCAGAGAACACAAATTAGCATCCATTACGATAATGAAATGATTTGTTAGTTTGAAATGCTACAGGGAGCTATGTACCTGTACATTAATGCTGTGGAAAGACTTCCTGTTCACATAGTCTCCTTCATTTACTGAAGGAGCAATGATTGGAATGTGAGTGCCATCTGTACAGCCAATCACGCCTGGGAACCGTGAGAATAAATGTAAAATTTAAGTAGTAGTTCAAGTATCACCACATCATGAATTAAGTTTCGTTCATCCTGATACCTGCAATTTTGTGGAATCCCTCTTTGATAAATCTTGTGGGTCTATGACCGGGGAACACCACAGACGAGTACAGGAGACGTTTCAGTGCAACTGTAACATTCCTGACTGCCCGACAGACGGTAGCCTTGGAAACGTGCTCAGCGTCACCAATATTATACAGAAAGCTCCCGTTTGCAAAAAACCGAAGTGCAATACAAGTAATATGTACAGAACTGAGAGGATGTCCGCGATGTGTCACATGAGCAATATTAGGCCTGAGGATGTTATTCAAATGAATTATAGATTGTGCTGAAAAACGGTAACGTTCACACAGGAAATCATCAGGAAATGATAAAATGTCCAAACGCGCTCTAATCACTCTCTCCCGGCGGAGAGCTCTGCGGAGAATTTGGGCTTCAACATCTACTGGCTCTTCAAGGAAGGAGCACGCCATGTCTGACACTTCCTACAGTCAGGTTTCTGACAAAGAGGCGGAGAAAGTCAAGGTTAGTTGAAGCTAACCTGCTAGGGGGCAGGTTAGCTTCACGGAGTGTGTTGTCATAGTAACTCACTCAGAATTAATCTAAACTCGCTTTGTGAAACCGAAAACCCAGAGTTTTCGTTAACTCAGGGTATACTTACTCAGAGTTTGCACTAAACCGGCTTCCTGAAATAGGGCCCAGGAGTTCATTCCAAGTGTTTAACTTGTGTTTGGTGAATTTCCCTGTGGAAATCTCTCAATATGAGGCCTGAAAGCATGTTGATATGACCAAAATCTCATATCCCGATAAAAGACATTTCTCATCCTTAGAACATATATACATATATATCACAAAATAGGGCTTTTTCTGTATATTCTGTGAATCTCTGGCAACCCCACTTGTGTCAAGTGTTTTCAGCTGGGAGTGGTGTACCTGGAGTCGAGTGTTTTGACCGATGCATGAAACTGCTGCGAGGAAAAGCCTGTTCTAACGTTTGAGTCTAAGGTTTATTTAGAGCAGCTGACGGCTATTTTTTGCTTCTCATCCATAAGCTCTCTTCACACTCTTTCTCGTGATTCTTGCGTAGTAGTCGAGGTTTGTCGTGGTTGAGTCTGTGCTGGGGACTGGTTTGCGGCAGAATTTGCATAGTACAGTTTCATAACCAAACCATGTCCGTGCTACAGGGGTAGCCCCTCATTTAGGAATAAGGTCCTCGATTTGTTTTGAACAGTCCTTCTGTTTGGAGCTAACGTATTCTGCCTCATTTTTACTGGCTATACTAGGGCTGTGCGATATGACCAAAATCTCATATCCCGATATAAGAATTCTATCGTCCCGATAACGATATAAATCACAAAAATGTAACATGTTCTGTAAATTCTGTGAATCTCGGGCAGCTCGTCTTGTGGGCAGTGTTTACAGCTGCGAGTCATGTAGCTGGAGTCGAGTGTTTTAACCGATGCATGAAACGATACATTTTTAGACATGAGTTGTAACGGCCGCTGTTTTCTTTGTGAGTATTTATTACACGGCGTGCTGCGGGGAAAAGCCTGTTCTAACGTTTGAGTCTAAGGTTTATATTTTAGCACCTGGCGGCTCTTTTTTTACTTCTCATCCGTAAATAACCTGCTCTTTCACGTGATTCAGTTTATTTTGAAAAGTCTCAACAGGATCTTGAGCTTTATTGTAAAAGGTTTATATGGAACATAAACAAGCGGACACGCGATAGTTTTACGTTGTTGCTAACCACAACGCATAAAAACAGGTGCTTGTCCGTCCATCCTTAGTGCGGTTATATAAAATATAAGAGAAATATAAGAGAGTGCAAACCACTGGTTACACTCTAGAATAAGAAAGTGAGATTAGACGTTGCAAGAAAACATCTAAAAGACACTTTGGACAGATGAAAATATGATGGGAAGAGAAAAGTGTGGAGAAGGAGAGAAACCACTTATGATCTGAAGCGTACCAAATTACCTGTCAAACATAGTGTGGGCATGTATTTCTGTTTATTGATGACTACTGACACAAGGAGTACGATTAATGGAAAAGTGTACAGGGCTGTGCTCTCTGCTGAGATTCAACCAAATGCTGCAAAACTGCTAAATCAACCCAAGAGTTTCTCAAGGAAAAGAAACGAGACATTATTGAATGAACAAGTCAGTCACCTGATCTCAACCCAGCGTGCTTGGCTGGAACAGCTCTCTCCGAGCACGTTTTCGGTTACTGAAAACAAAACTGAAGGCAAAGAGACTCACAGCAACTAGCAATGGGAGGGAGCTGCAGTGAAGACTGGGAAGAACATCTGCATTTGGTGATGCTCGTGGGTTCAGACTTCAGGAAGTCAAAAGACATAAAACATATATATCTCAAATTATGTTTGTTTGTCCAATCACTGCTGGGCCTCTTAAAATAGAAAACTGTATAAAACTGGCTGTAATTTCTTACAGTTAATTAAATATTTTGTGAAAAGAAAGCTGAATGAAGTCTGCACTTCAATCACAGGCATGTTAACTGTTTGATTTAAAATCCACTGTGGTGGTGTACAGAGCGAAAACTACAACAACTGTCTCATTTTTGCAGCCATCGGTCAGTCACGCAGGACTTATGGAATATCTTGAAGTTTAATATACTTCTGTCGTGCTAAAGATGTTTTACCGTGTTGTTTTTTTTTACATTTTCTCACATTGCTCATATTAACATTAGTATCTTTTCTGGTTTTGTTCTGCAAATCCAAATCAGTCAAAGTTCTATTTGCTTTTTGCACGAGAAATATTCACGATTCCCTCCAAACTCCTCACCAGCAGCTCCTGTTGGCCTTTCGTACCCAGCACGGAGAAGTTGACCACCGACCGAATCATCACTACCAGCACGCTGAGCACGAACGCCACCAGCTCCTGTCGGTTTTCCTGCAGCACGCCGCGGATGATGTAGTAGATGCAGAACACTGCAGGGGCCAGACAACAGGCAGAGCTCACATGCAGGACAAGCACTTTGAATAAAGATGAAGTATTTGTACTGTGTGTGCACACCGTTTCTCAATCATATAGCTTAAGGATATAAGTATACGATACAAAGCTTTTAATGAAGCTCTGTGTAAAAAATGTTAATGATCATGAACAAAATCAGTTACTTTGCTACTCTGTTCATCAAACATCTCCTCAGAGGTAACGTTTACTCTGCACTAAGCTCCACAATTTATTTGCTAATCATTGCATTTTGCTTTTATTTCGGTTTTTCACAGCATCCCAGTGTTTGTTGGAAATGACGCTTCGAAAGCGACTTTAACCTCCTAAGACCCAAACTCTTCCACAGCATGTATTTTTAATTTCTCTTTGATATTTGTGCTGATTCGGACCTGATGAAAGTAAAAACAAAGAATTACCTGATGTTTTTTAACCTGATTTTTGTTTCTAAGAAAAATGAGAGCCACATATGAGGATATTCGTTTAAAATTTTGATAGACCAGTAGCAGTATAATGTCCTTGTAAGTGGATATCAGGCCCTTGTAGAGCAAAATTGAGTATTGTGGTCTAAATAACCCAAAATGTGATGTCCACATATGTGGATGAAAGGTCATAGGAGGTTAAGCAAAAGTCACCATTTCCTCAAATCTCTACAGGGCAGGTAGAGAGTGCAGCTCAAGTCATTTTTATGGGAAATGCTTCAGCGAGCTGTAAACCTGAGCTATGAGGAAATAAAGCTAGCTCAGTTGACATAAATCCTCACTGAACACATAAGCCACTGGAACTGGCTCCTTCCACTGAAGTTTTCATCATATGATTGCAACAGAAGAACTTCTGCTTTTTAAAAGGAGGCAGTGGGGGTGATGATGAATGCTGCAAATGTCTTTTTTTTTCTTGCCCTCAACAAACTCACCTATTCCAACTAGCTGGATCAGCGACACAGTGAAGTTGTCCTCATCGGACACGTCCGTGTCCGTGTGCTGCTTGTAGAGGCTGGACACGGTGAGGCCGAGCAGCGCCAGCAGAGACAGTATGGCGAAGCAGAAATAGACCTGCAGCAGGCGCGGCAGCTCCGACCAGCGCTTTATCTGCAACAGCATGGAAAGGACAAAGAATGTGAGACAACCTGTGATAGCCACAACAACAACAAAAAAAATCACAATCAAAGCACGACAGGAATGAAAACATGTGCTTCGCTTCCCGGCACGGCAGCACCAGTATCTCACCGGGCCACATGGTGTCAGGATCAGTTCCTGGTGTCTCGGCCTCAGGTTCGGAGACGGAAGGTCCGAGCCATGTGGCTGGTTGCCCAACAGAGGACTGAGAAAGTAAACAAATTTTACATAACTGCAGAAGATGATATTCATTCAGGTCACTAAACTTAAAAAAAGCACTGCTCACTGATAAAAAGAGAAACTCTAAATAAGCCGGGATCCTTCTTCCTGTTACATGCTGCACATTCAAATACAGAAAACATCCCACAGAGGAGGACAAACATAACAGATATTTATCACAGCAAACATTTGAATGTGTCACTGGTTTCGATAACAACATTAATGATTGCTCGGTGTCACAGTGAAAGCTGTGTCTACTTGTGCATTTCCTCCTACAAAATATCAAAGGTTTTCTTATCAGAGGACCGGATCATAAAATAAATATGTTTGCAGCACCTTACTTCAGCAAATGCTGAGGTCTATAAAAAGGGACCCCAGGAGACGACAAACACACCCCTTGGATTTAAATGTATTATCTCCCACTGCAACTTGTGCATGCATGTGCTTTTCACATTTTGAAGAAGAAAATTTGAAATGGACACAGTGGACCGGCGTGTCTATAACATGCTTTGTCGTGATATTGATTGGCTTGTTCTGGAGCTAATACTCTTTGCTGATGATGTTGTTATATATGCATACAGTAATAATGAAACTGAAATGTTCTACCAAACATCCGTGATTTCTTAATTGATATTAATTATTGTATTACTACACGGTCACAGTCTGGCTTTAATACTTTAAAACTATTACAGTCTTTATATAACAGAAGATTGGAAATATTTAATAGAATAGCATTATTGTTATCACTACTGTTTAATTTTACAGAAGCACAGCTTACGTGGCTTTGAAAATCCAAGTATCCAAATTATGTGAAAATTTATAAATAAGACAAATATTCATGTGTTAAACATGTGTTATAAATTTTCACATAATTTGGATCCTCCACCTTTTAGTCATTACCATACTATTAGGGTAAATAGAAAACCAAACTACACAGAATACATACAATATTTTTAAATATCAGTTAAAAAGATGGCCAATCGATAACCAGAATTGCCAGCACTGAGGTGGTTTTATCTTGTTTCTCTTTAATACATCTGTCTAACTTTTCTCCTTTTACATTTCAGTTTACATTCATGCATCCCCAGCAGGGCCTTGAGGTCATGTCATCAGGGCCAACTGGTTGTGCATCATACCAGGCTGAAAACTATACGAGGCAGAGCTTTTGCAGCAGTGGCCCCCAGACTCTGGAAGTCTCTCCCTCTGAGCTTCAGATCTGTAAACTCAAGGGTCGCTTACAAAATGCAGCGAAAAAATTTTTAGATTTGCATTTGGTTTTATCTTGAAAGGTGCTGAAGAAATATTTTATATTTAAGTACTTACATTGTCCCAATTAAAAATATACAGATAAAAATGCAGAAGTCCTTATTATTACTGCTTATATAGGTTCTTAAACAGTTAATACAAAGACAGATATTTCCCAGCCAGGTGAAATTACTCCATTGGTTGGGAAACTGTCTAGAAACACCATCTTGTAGACAGTTGATCATAACCACGTGACTTACCAAGAATTTCTACAGTTGAATGAATCGTGCCCCTTAGTTGGGGCAACTAAAAAGACTGAATGCAAAATACGTTTTAAGCATTAATGTGTCTTTCCTGTTTTGTTCCTCTGGTCGTTTGTCTTTGTTTTATTTGGCTTGCATAAATATGACTTTATTCATATTTCTACAGAGGTTACAGTCGTCCGTGCCAGGTTCAGTCCTCCACATACAGAAGACTTGTTGAACCATAAAGCCTCTACATTAGCTCAGACTCCATATAAAGCTTGTCAGATGAAGACTCACAGTTATAAATAACAATAAATAACCCGTTTATTGATGTTAATGGGTGTGTCCGGTTATAACGAGATAATAAGGTGTACATGTACCAGCTGTCTGATTACATTTTATCACGACACAAAAGCTCGGTGACTAACAGAGAGAGAAATAAAAAGTAACTTTTACAGTTAAATGCACGAATTAAGCTGCTCACCTTATCTCGTCCATTTCCTGGCGGACTACAGCGCAGCAGCTTACATTCCCGAAACCTTTTCAGTTCGTCTCCACCTCCAGCCCACACAACTTCAGTTTCACATTTTGCAATGTAAACAACGGGAACAGTAGCCTGGCTAAATTCTTCTTCTACTGCTTCATTTGTTGCAGCGCGAAGGTGCTGCTGCCCCCTCGTGGACCACAAAGAGGCTTGCACAGATTGATATTCACATTTTCATATTTTATGAATTAAATATATATTTTAATAATTTATATACTCTGCTTGTCAAAAGCTTGGACACATCTTCTCATTAAATGCTTTTTCTTTATTTTTACATTGCAGATTCTTATTGAAGGCATCAAAACTATGAATGAACATATTTAGAATTATGTAGTAAACAAAAAAGTGCAAAATAACTCAAAACATGTTTTATATTTTAGATTCTTCAAAATAGCCACCCTTTGCTTTGATTACTGCTTTGCCATTCTCTCGATGAGCCTCATGAGGTTGTCACCTGAAATGGTTTTCCAACAGTCTTGGAGGAGTTCCCAGAGATGCTGGGCACCTGTTGGCCCTTTTGCCTTCACTCTGCGGTTCTTCTCATCCCAAACCATCTCGACAGGGTTTAGATCAGGTGACTGAGGAGGCCAGGAGATCTGGCACAGCACTCCATCACTCTCATTCTTGGTCAAATAGCCCTTACAGAACCTGGAGGTGTGTTTGGGGTCATTGTCCTGTTGAAAAATAAATGATGGTCCAACTAAACACAAAATGTGATGGGGTGGCATACCGCTGCAGTGTGCCTTCGATTTTGAATAAATCCACAACAGTGCCACCAACAAAGCACCCCCACACCTCCTCCTCCATGCTTCACGGAGGGAACCATGCATGTAGAGACCAACTGTTCACCTTTTTTGACATGGCAGGTGGAACCAGAGATATCAAATTTGGACTCATCAGACCAAAGCACAGATTTCCACTGGTCTAATGTCTATTCCTTGTGTTTTTCAGCCCACACAAATCTATTCTGCTTGTTGCTTTTAATTAGAAGTGGTTTTCTAAGACTTAGTCTAAGTCTTGCCCTGTCAAGATGCCAATGTTCACATTTTGGACAGAGAACACAGGTGTGAATGGCCATTGTGAGCGACCATCTTTGAACAGAGGGGGTGGCTTACGGCACCAACTGTCTGCCATCTATAATCCAGATTTGAGATCCCTCGCCAGACGCTTTAACACCCACTCACATCCTGGGCCATTTGACCTAAGTAAATAATATGATAGGGTGGGGCTAGGTTTCACCCAAAACCTTGGCTGATTGTGACCCACACCCATTTTCACACCTTCGCTCATGTGATTAGGCATAGGATTAATCAGGGGTCCATGACCTTCTTAGGGACACTCCCAATAGGATTTAAAAATCTTGGACTCTCCATCAATTGCTCTTAGAACTGAAGACGTTTCTCGTATGAGAGGTGAAACGTCTTCAAGGAAACTCAAAGAAGTCCAGACACTTTTCTTTCCAAGCTCCTTAGACTACAGTGACCTGAATGACTGAGGACCTTCACAGACATATTGCCTTGCACTTTGTGAGAAACACCCTTCAATTAGTGCAGGAGCATGAAAGGGAATTAGTAGTGGTTTCTTAGCAGCTATTTGACCATAAAGGCCTGATTCGTGCAGTCTCCTCTGAACAGTGGATGTAGAGATGTGTCTCTACTCTGACTATGTGTGGCATTTATCTGGGCTCTAAATCTGAGGTGCTGTTAACATGCGATTTTTCTAAGGCTGGTGACTCAGATGAATTTATCCTCAGCAGCGGAGGTGACTCTTGGTCTTCCTTTCCTGGGGCAGTCCTCATGTGAGCCAGTTTCATTGTAGGGCTTGATGGTTGACTGCACTTGGGGACACATTCAAAGTTTTAGTAATTTTCTGGACTGACTGATCGTCAGTTCTTAAAGTAATGATGAACTGGTAAGCACATCCAGCAAGATACTACGACCTCTAACTCATGATTCACTGGAGTGGCCTAGTGTGTGCAAGAAAAGGTTTCCCTCACTTTTACATCACCAACAACCTGGACTGTTTGAATGAACAAGGTGGGGTTCATGGTTTCATGTTGGTTACCATATCCTGTTTGTCAGCTCCAACCCATCAGCTCATTCAGTTCTAAGCTAAAAACCACCAAAACCACAAAAACTATGAAAACTACACATGCCACTGGGCTAGAGTACTACTGATCTTACCACAGCCACGTGTGTTAAAATATAAATCTACTTATGTGATATGCTGATATCCATTAATTACGGTAAGTAGTTGAAGTCATCTCCAGGTCTGATATTAAAGCTGTAAACACCATATATAAGAATCCATTCATGACAAAAAGCACTTTGAGAGCACAAACATCCGCTAATGGAGCTCACTCTCTGTGCAGTATTTACTTTACAGTAGCATGACAGATGTTTACTTTGATTACAGACATTATGGAGGAGTAGGTAATGGGCAATAGATATTGATTTGTAAATAAATGGAAATAAATATCTTATTGTGTAATGTTATACTACAGTATATTTTTAACTAACTGGGCAGCTCATTATTTTTCTTGGGAATAATTCCTTCAAAGGTAAAACACATTTTGGTTTGAACTTGAAAGAAAGGCAGATGTGTAATATAAAGGTGAGCGGTCAAATGTAACATGATATTTGGATGTCAAATATAATGTTGTCATTAAAATCAAAGGCAGCAGAATTTCAAGTACAGTTTTAAAGATAAAAGGCATTTTATGAATGTTTGACCTTATTTGAGCTTGAATGAGAGGTCAGGGTCAAATGTGACTTGATATTTTACCTCTTTATATGGAAATTTCTTTATGTTGACACCACACATTTGTTTCCTACACACTGTTTATTTCTAAATATGCCGATTTCTCTGTCTTTATTGTCCATCCCGAGCCATCTTGGTAACAGTGCTAGGCGTTATTTGCTTATTGTTTATTTGGTTATTAATACGTCTGTATTAATAGTCACCAATGAAATTAGATTAAAAAATATGTTGTTCTCAACATTTTACAAACTTCACCACGTGTGCTGTTGCAGAAGTCATTCCTCTTGTGCCGACGGAAAGCTGAGAGAATGTATAATGTTTTGACAAGTGTCAAGTGTGACGTGAGCCCCACCGGAAACACGCTGATGGCAGTATGAAATTAAAAGCACAATTTAATTAATTAATTAATTTTTTCTCCAGAAAAAGCCAGGATTTTTTAAAGACTATAAATAAGTTTGAAAAAGACGTTTAGAGAGATATTTATAATGAGACAAACTTGAACTCCTGACCCTCTGGAAGACCGCTGCATTCGCCGCTGGAGATTTTATTTTGAAACTTCTGATCTGTGGCTCTTTCGATGTTACTTGACGCATGCGCATTGTTAGCAACCATGTTTCGAAGCCAGGTGCACAACTGTATGTAACCTAGAAACAAAGGTAAATTCTCTTTAACAGCGGGAAGGGTGTTGCGATGTGGGTGTTGTCCGGTGTGGATGAGAGCGCAGCGTGCTCTGTGGGTGACGCCCGCCTTGTTATATTCAGTGCAGCAGCAACAACAACCAGCAACGGCTGCTAGCTAACCTAAACTTCCTCCTGTGATAAGTCCGTTGCCTCGCTGAACCAGTCTTCTCAGTATTTGTCTGTACAAGCCTAGGCAGTCAGGTTACAGAGAGAGGTAAGAGCTGGGTCTTCCTCGTGACGTGATATTTTTGAGTAGTTTTATCTCGTCACTGCGAGTTTCTGCGGGAAGAAGCTAGTAGCCACCCCCAACCTTGTACGTGTCAACCTTGTTTGTGTGTCGTTGGCGGTCCTTGAAGCCTCGCTGTAAGTCAGTGTTATCATCGGTTTAAGTGAACTTTGATCTGGTTTCATTCACCGTCTGTCCTCCGTCCTAGTCCTAGCCACATGTACAGCTGCTCCTTTCACTTGCAGGACTTTAACGCTGAAGGTTAGTCGTGCAAAAATTAATAACATAACAAGCTGATTATATTCATGTTTTCATCAACGGAGGATACAGTAGATACGCGTTATATGCAGTGAATTGCCTTTATATAACATAACACAGCTTACCGTGTTGAACAGTTTATGAAGTAATTTCACTGTGCACTTGTGTTTCTATGTAAACTATTGGAGCAGTGTGGGATAAATGTGCTTTGTTTGGTTTTTAAAGTAGGGCACAGCATTACAGAGCAGGGTGATTTATTTAAAGATTTTTTCCCTTCCCTGTGATCTTTCCTTTTTTTCCCCCCCAGTATCTGCAGCAGAGGACTAGTAAGGAAACACCAAAACAGGAAGTGATTTCCAATAGTCACAGCAAGACTGAGAGGTAGCTTGCTGGACATTTCAGAGGATGGACTAAGAACCAAAAAACAAACAAGCAAACAAACCCTAAAAAACTGAGCCACATTAAGAGTCCCCCTTTTGGTGGGGCCCGCGGGGGGCCCTCAGGCAGCAGGAATAATGCCGGGCAGCAAGCAGCCACTCTGGTGCCTCTTGTCGCAGTTACGTAGCCGCCAGGAGCGAGTGGTGCTGACCCGCAGTGAGAGCCTCCCGGGGGAGCAGGTGCTGAAGATCACGGTAACGGAGACTACGGTGATCGAGGCAGAGTCCGGGGTGTCCAACTGGCGCTCCATGACCTATCTGGGTCTCTGGTACTTCTTCAGCTTCTGCACCCTGTTTCTGAACAAATATATACTGTCGCTGCTGGAAGGAGAGCCCAGCATGCTCGGTAAGAAGTAGTAAAATCATTCTGCTGCTTCTAACACTGATTAACTGCAATAATCACAAGATAAGAAAAGTGCACCTCAGTCATGAATCTTAAGATTAATGAAAAGCCATTGTGATTCAGATTGATGAAGGGCAACTTTCACATAAAACTCAAGAACGGCTTGCTGAGACAATACTTATTGTTTTAGATTGTAAAACTACCAGTGCAGCTGTGGGTAGGTGGTTTGGTGCATTCAAGGAGATTTTAATTTACCAGTAATGAGGACCTGTGTGCAGTGGCGGTCCTAGCCTGTTTGGCGCCCTGGGCGAGCACTCCCTAATTTTGCACTCCAGTATGAACACCCATCCCCCAACCCGAGAATCACCACAACATAACCTAATAACCTAACCTACACCTTAGTTCACAGATTCGCTTTGTCTAGGGTTTATTTCTGGCATTTCACACAACCCAGGATTCAAATCATGAATACATGATGGACTTGGATTTACAACGTTATGAATGAAATGTGCTCTATTTGGAAGCAGCCGGGCCCCTCCCCTTTCGAGGGGTTGTGTGTGAGACTTTAAATCATCAAACTCTAAATTCTAAATGTTAAATTGTTATTGATCCCTTTACCCCTGGTCCTAAAGTGTATATTTATTTTTTTACTCTTCTTATATATATATATTGTTTGTTTACTTGCACTGCTGTAACAGGAGCCTCGTCGTATCGTCTCTCTATATACTGGACTGTATGTAGCGGAGATGACAAAGTTTACTTTGACTTCAGCAGCGAGCAGGCGCACCGAGGGCTCTCGCGCTCACTTTTCGCGTATAGAATTTTGAAAAAACATCGGTGCAAATTACAAGTCTGTATCATGATGTCTGGTGTTTTCGTGTTTGTTGGTTTGTTTTTATTTTGTTTTACTTTGCGAGTTGGTTATTAGATGCTGCTCCAGCCAGCCAGAGAATCCCCCGCCGCCCCGCCCTCTCCTCCCTGTGCCGCAAGCAGCAGGCGCACCTCGCAAACGGAGGGCGCCCTTACTCCCAGCAAATGGGCGGTAGAAAACCGATCGGTGCCTATGCCATTCCCACTATGCGCTGGCTGATGTCAATTTATTTATTTTTTTTGCCGATGCCCGTGATGCCACCCCCACCACGATGCCGCCCCGGGCAACCGCCCGTGTCGCCCGTATCAAAAGCCGCTACTGCCTGTGTGTGCTAACTGTATGTTCATGTGCATACCATTTTTGTTTGTTCAACTATGAACCGCGCCTGAGCTGTTATACAGGCCGTTACAACATGCCAAAGCAACGTGCAGAACAGCACAGCCAAGTGAAAGGTAGTGTGACAAGATGACAGAAGTGAAATTGCAGTGACACAAATGATCAGGTGATCTGAAGTTCAGTTTAAATAGACAACTGTTTATCCCACATCAGTCTGATGTCAGCATTTTTGGCATGAATGGACCCTCATAGTCAGACAGGAAACATTCATTACAGCAGTATTTTGAAGTGTTTTCTCCCTCATGAAAATTAATGTCTGCCTTTGTATTTTTTTGTGTTTTTTAACTGCCATTTTCTTGCTAGGTGCTGTTCAGATGCTCTCCACCACAGTCATAGGCTGCTTAAAGATGTTTGTTCCCTGCTGTCTGTACCAGCACAAGTCCAGAAACGAGTACCCCTCCAACTTCATCATGATTATGCTGTTTGTTGGACTTATGAGGTGAGATTGTTTGCTATCCTGTAAATATGCAGATTAATAACAGATTGAATGCATGCATTTGAAAGGAAAATAGACCTCATTGAGAATTTTGTGTTTTGTTTTTTTTATAAGTGCAGCTTGATAAGAAATTACTCTTGACTGTTGTTGCAAGTTCAGCACAGACGCCATCATTGTCTCCACTTGCAGGTTCACCACAGTGGTTCTGGGCTTGGTGAGCCTGAAGAATGTTGCCGTGTCATTCGCTGAAACAGTGAAGAGCTCGGCGCCCATTTTCACAGTCATCATGTCAAGACTGATCCTCGGGGAGTACACGGGTAAAGTTCACGTTGCTGTGCTGGCTTCAGGGCGTGTCTTTCATATGCGAAGGAACAGTGAACGCCTTATTGGTGTTGGCGTGCCTGGGTGTAGTCAGACCAGTTAGGCAGCCGCAGCTCTGGTTGCTGGTTTAGTTTAGATAAACACGGGGATTCATTTCACCTATCCCTTTTGTGTGCAGGGCTGTGGGTGAATCTGTCCCTGTTCCCAGTCATGGCCGGCCTGGGCCTCTGCACAGCCACCGAGATCAGCTTCAACATGCTCGGCTTCTCCGCTGCTCTCTCCACCAACATCATGGACTGGTACTGGAGCACACAGCACAGCTTTTCCACCAGCGGTGTATTCCCTACTTTGCCCTAACTCTTGTCTCTCTGATCTCAGCTTACAGAATGTATTCTCCAAAAAACTGCTAAGTGGAGACACATACAAATTCAGGTAAAATCATGCTTTAATTTAAACGGGTAGTCTCACTGAGAGCGAGGTCTGCCTTTCAAGAGAGACCTGTGTACAAAAAGCACATACATACAAATAGAGACAAACGGCACATTGTACATGATCATAACTGAAGAAAAACAAGTGCAAAATGGATAATTAAACCCTTTAAAAGACTTCAGTGAAAGCATTTAATGCAGCTTTTTGACTCTAAGCTGTAAAAGGCTGATGGGGTAAACACACAGCTCTTTTTTTTTTTTTTTTTTTTTTTTTTTTAAACTTGGTTGTGTTATTTCAGCCCTCCCGAGCTGCAGTTCTACACCAGTGCGGCAGCAGTCATCATGCTCATACCTGCCTGGCTGTTCCTTTTGGTGAGGCAAAACAGAAGTTCTTAATTTCCAGACTTGTTAGGCCCTACAATGCTTAAGAAAACAAGCGGGTAACTTTCTTGATGGTTCTGTTTAATTTCCAGGATATCCCCACGGTTGGGAAGAGCGGACAGAGCTTGATCTTTAGTCAGGACATCATCCTGTTGCTGCTTTTCGATGGTTGCCTGTTCCACCTGCAGAGCGTCACTGCCTATGCGCTCATGGGAAGGATTTCTCCTGTTACTTTCAGGTAGGACACAAAGTCAGAAGCACTTTATCCTGCATGCCATGAGTTTCTTGGAGGCCATAGTTCCTGCTACAGTTAATTAATTGATGTATTTGAACCGCCCACGCTTAGCTTAGTAGATAACCAAGTTACACCAGTATCATCTTATCTTATCATCTCACCGGCACTGACTAAAGTCTGTTCTCTGCTGTACTAGTACAGTACAGCACAGCATCGATTTGCACCTCAGTGCTGTCTATTTACAATAGACAAACCAATCCATTAGTGAGCGTATCTGAATCCACAAAGTCCAGCGTGTTTGGCTCCCTATCCCACCTGACAGATGGGATGTGTGCTGCAGATTCCAAAATAGCTTCAGTGAAACCACAAAATGCTTAAACTTTACCGTGCTCTGCACAAGAACACTAGAGACAGCAGCAGAGATGCTGAGGCGGAGCGTGCCCAGTATGGGAATGCTCTTAATGAGCTCGTGCACATATCACTGTATATTTCCCAATATAGACCTTTTAGATTCTATAGGTGGAAGTTATTAAAGGGGGCCTACTATGCCCATTTCCAGCTCCATATATTTTTCCTTGGGCTTGAGTTGATTATTTTGTATATGCTTCACTGTTTATAGCGGGTCTTTGTGCAGGTATTTTAGTTCCATCTCTCTAAGGCGTCCCCTGATTTAGCCCTTTTCTTTTGATTGGTTGTGCCCCACTAACAGCAGCTTGGTGAGGCTTGGAGAACATGTTAGGGATCGCTCCTTTCTTTGACATCACACAGAGCCGAAAGAAGAAAAAAAAATGAGAGAAGGAGCTTTTAAAGCAGTCTGATATGTCATGAAGATAACTTATATGTACGCTGAAATTAAGATTGGAGACTGTTTAATCTGAGAATTCACCGTTCTAACATTTATATGCAGATCATAAGGATGAACATATAAAAGTCATATTAAGAAGTTTAAACTGGATGAATTTGTTGTTAGCCCCAGTAATAATCATCCTCATTCTTCCTCAGTGTTGCCAGTACTGTTAAGCACGCCCTGTCTGTGTGGCTGAGCATCATTGTGTTCAGCAACCAGGTAACCATCCTCAGCGCCACCGGGACCGTCCTCGTGTTCATCGGGGTCTTCTTGTACAACAAAGCCAGGCAGTTCCAAAGAGCAACCTTACAGGCCATGGCTGCTGAGCAGAACCACAAACCCCTTCTCCACGACCAGGACTTCAAAGCCTCTCAGTCTCACTGAGTAGCCCGCTCTTAAAGCTGTAGTGCTGCCTGAAATGAACTGGAAGCATCAATAGTTCACTCCCGTTCAAGAGCTTCTGTCTTTCAGGGTTCCTTCAGTGTCACTGTTAAAGTAAACCATTTGATGGCTTGATGAGCTGTGGGTGTGTGACCGAGCAGTCAGCCATCAGTCATCCTGTGGAACATTCTCACCAGTATTTCTTTGTACCTGACCGGATTACCACTTTAAGCCTTTTTGATCCTTTCTTTGTCTTTTATTGGTCAGTAAAAGGAAGCTCAGGGTGTTTTTCCTACATTTGCATTCCATTACAGGCTAGTTTATCTCTCATCTGTGGTATAGCAGCTACTAAACGCATGGGAACTGCAAAGCTCGGACACTGTAAGATTAAAAATTTTGTAGTAATGTTAATCTTCATTGTATAATCCAGTGTAAAATGTATCTTAATAGCGTCTGAGTGTAGGGCTCCAGTGCCCGAGGTAGGAGGCCTTTTTTGAGGCTTGTCCAGCCAAAGCTTAAGACTGCTTTACACGTTAGTAATCCATGTGTAAACACTTGGATGCCACATTATTGCATTCTGAGAATGCTCATCCTCTATAACGTTATAGCTTTTTTCACTTTTTTTGTTTTGTGTACACATAAAGCTGACATGACCACTGATCCACGCTGGGACGGCAGCCCTGTTAATCTAATCAGGAAAAGAGGACTGAAAGAAGGAATAAATGGACAAGCTGCTGTTTTTATACATTTATAACCTTTTTAAAAAACAGTTTATTACAACTTGAGTTTTATTTCTGTAGTTCTTGCCAGTGGCTATCAAGCTTTGTGTCTAGCAGTGCGCCAGCTGTATTTTTATTTAATTTTTTTTTAAATAAACTGTAAAATCAGCACTTGAGGCGTTACTGTGAGTGTAACTATGTTCCTTTGATCACTTGGTTAACAGATGTTTATGCATCTTGTTATTTTTGGTGAGTTGTTAAACAGAAATGAATTTTAAACTGAAATAAATGAAACACTACTTAATAAAAGAACCACAGCTGCGGTAGTTTTCCGGAACCTCTTCGGTGGGCACCATATTTTGTGTGCCTGCTAATCATCTGCCGTAAACATGGCAAACTTCCTGGTTCGGCTCTGCTTGCTGCAGTTGTAAACACTCGGTTCTCTTATGTGGTGACAGAAACTTGTAAATGCTCACTTTTGATTGTTCCTCAAACTAAAGGAATTATTTACCATATGTGGAAAACAGCTGATGCTTTCCAGGCGTTCTGTTTTTCTTTGTGGATCTTTTCCTGTAGAACTTACTCCACATTTTGCATTTCTAGCATTTAAAAACCCCACAAACAACAAAAATAAAACCCAAGTTGCAGTAAAAACAAAAGTCATCCTGTGCTTGTCACTACAAATTTACACAATCTCAGTTCCTCCTTCTGTCCTCGCTACTTCTAATTTCAGCATCCGACCTGAAAGTGGAAGTTCCTCCACCCGTATGTAGAAAGTCGTTCTGACCGTACCCAGGACATGTCTGTCTTATTCAGTTCCAGTTTGACCGTTCTTGCTGTGCCTCGAGAAGCAGCTTTTCTTCTTCTCTTACATGTTTGTGGCCACAGTTTAACCACAAGAGCTAACTGACTTGAACTTTTTGTCTTTACATTGAAAACATTTTTTTTTTCTCCCGTGTGGGCTCTGATTGAACATTCAGACGTTAAGAATTGATCTTTTTATACTAACCTTCCACTTTGAGTCTTTGAAATGCTGCTTCAGGAGGCAATTTTCAACATGCAGATGCTTTTTTTTCAGGCTGTTGACCAGGTTCAAAGTGTTGAGGTAATGATGAGCTGTGTTTGGAACTGTGCAAATCAAAGGTGTAAAATATTTTGCAGAGGATGTAAAAATGTTTGATGGACACTGTGCAGAAGATTAAAGTATTTTCTTTCACTATGCCGCCTGTTTAATAGTATCATGTGCTGTTAATTTACACACAGTGTACACGTATCCTGATTATGGTAATGCACTCACCAGCCACTTTATTAGGAACGCCCAACTACTTTGAGTGGATAGGCAGGCTGCAGTAACTCTAATAATTTAAAACCAATGTATGCAGAAGAGCATCTTTGAATGCACAAGAGGTCTAACGTTGAAGTAGATGGGCTACAGAAGCAGAAGACCATAGTTGGGGCCACTCCTGGCTACAATTTGCACTTGCTCACCAAATCTGGACGTTAGAAAACTGGAAAAACATTGCTGAGATTACTGCAACATTCGGATGACAGATCCAGAATTAGGCATGAACACAGAAGCTTGAGTATTGCTGACCATGTCCATCCCTTTATGACCACAGCGTACCCTTCTTTTGATGGTTGCTTCCAGCAGGATAAAGCAATATCACAGTCTCAAACTGGTTTCTTAAACACAATGATGAGTTCACTGCACTTAAATGGTCTCCATAGTTACCAGATCTCAATCCAACAGAGCACCTTTGAGATGTGGGGAAACGGGAGATTGAAATCAGGGATGTGCAGGTGCGTGATGCTATCACATCAATCTGGAACAAAATCCCTTAGAGTTTCCAGGTCGTTGCCCAATCGATATGTTTCCGGTATGTAAAGTGTATCCACTTTTTGCACGTGTGCACAAGATTTCTTCTTGATAGTTATTTTAACACTGAGAAATATGTTGACAGAGCACTAAAGCATCGTCTCCTAAAGTAATAATTAAATCTTTCCTCGCCAATATTTACTTTTCTTGCCATAGCCTTTTCTGCTCTCGGGCCAATCCTTGAAGCACTGTACTTGTGGACTCAACGTTTTATACAACATCTGTCACTCACCCAAAAAACAAACTCAAAAGGTCTTTTTTATGGAGTCATTTCAAGTCATCACTTTTATTGTGATATGCTGTTAATGCAGAAATGTTGACTGTAGCAGTTTTGATCTAAAGTGTGTATACTCGTGTAGCAGGAGGCTCACTGGCAGCAGCTAATCTTTCCTCACCAGTAGGTTGAATTTAAAGTGTTCCCAGGTTTCTGATGCTTTGACTTATTCTACAGGCAGTTTAAAAACAGCATTTAGTAACTGAGAACACTCTTTATACTGAAATCGTCTCAAAGATATTTTATCCTTGAAGTCAGTGTCTCCATCCCTTTACTGTGAAGAGTGACTGGCTCGTGGTGGATAAAAAATCTTCATCAGGCTCTCGTAGCTGAGGAATGTGACAGCGTTGACCGGAAATGCTCTCAGGCTGTTCAGCAGGAGGCCTTTGAAAAACACCCTCACTCCTTCTTCCCTCACGCTCACTCTCATGCAGTGCAGGACGCCGCCGTACTCCCGCCCGCCGGCCCCCGACATCTGGAGCCGAGCTTTCACGACGTCCATGGGCGTGGCGAAGGACCAGGTCACCACACCTGCGAATCCACCTGCCACCAATATCACAAAGGTGCCTGAGGACAGAGAGGCAGAACTAAGACAATACTGAGGAGTTTTCTAAACGAATAGTTTTCATTAAACTATTTGCCAAAAAATGTGCCAACGGTTTTCAAAGCAGACTCTCTCGTAGAGCCAAATATGAGGTTGATATAGTAAAATATCCATGTGGGTTAATGTGTGCAGGGAAGATTTTAATGAGACCTTAAAATCAGGATCCCTGAACATAAAAGTAACTTAAGAAATAAAGATGAATTTTCATGAGTAACTAGATATTTATATTCAGCTTCATCATGTGTGTTCACCTCATTACTGGATTCATGCGCTACAAACTGAAAGCCTTAAAGATTTAAATGACTAATTCCAGTTGAGCAGCTTTTGTGAGATGAAGTCCTTTTAAAATCTGTCAGAATACAAGAAACTATCCCACTATGATATCCAGTATTATGTTATGATTGTGACCTGGCTCTTTGCCATCTTGAGTGAGAACCTTACGAGTGACCTCGTAAGGTAAGAAGTAGAGCCCATAGCAGGGGACGTCCCTCAGAGTGAGGGCCAGGCCTCCTCTGTACAGACCCCTGAGCCCCTCCTCCCTCACGATGACAGCGACGCAGTGCACGGGTCCGCGATATCGTGTTGACGTCGATTGACCCTGAAGACGCACCTTGACCAGGTCAATGGGTGCAGAAACCGACACCTGAAAACAGATTGCCCCAAAGATTAAAGTAGCGTAAAGCCGAGTCATGATCTGCAGTGTAAATAAATCTCAGTTATGAAACATGAGCTGGTTTTTAATTTCCTTAAATCTCTTATCTGGTTCTGAGCTGCAGTCAGTGAACACTCGGAGGCCCCCTTGTGGTCAGATGTAACATTGCATGAAGAAAACCTGAATTTCTGTGAAAGCAGTGATAATCCTGTTGTTTCAGCATTTACTTTGGCAAGAGCACCAGCTTTAATTGTTTAATACAGTTTTTGTCTATTTGTTTGTTTTTTCTTTTGTTCTCTGTGTAACAGAGTTAGAAAATAGCTTAATGAATTTCCACAAAATTGATGTGCTTTGTGAATAGTTGGAGCCACCTGGTGGACAAATACCGCAACTGCAACTGTTTCAAATTGCTGCACAGCGCATGCCTCAGCAAAGGAAAATACTCCCAAGCTGGTGGTAGGTGCTTGTGAGCGCCAAAGTCTGTCCTAATGCAGTCACACTGATGCAGTAATGGCTGATAAAGTACTTCAAACGGACTTGGTTGAGATTCTTCTGTAGGTATGTTTGTATCTCGTGGCTTGCAGCTAGAATGTTGGTGTGAGCAGTGATTTTTGCAACGTGTGTGGTCTCCTGCAGCTCTAACAGATGAAGCTTTGTGCATACACAGTTGCATGGCAGTGACATGTGCAACCACAGAACATCAGGTGATCTTACCTGCACCAGGCCTGAGAAGCAGCCAGCAGTGAAGACCTGTGCAGCAGAGGCCGGTTTGCCTCGACTGCGCTGAGACTTAGTGAGGTAACCTAAAGCATTACTGTAACAGCCAAAGACAACGGAGTTGGTGATGCCAGTGGTCAGCACAGGAAATGCCATGCCCTTAAAGAATCCATGGAGCTGATGTGATTAAAGCATAAAGGATCAGTGCTGTCTTATCCCAGTGGAGCATTACACTACTTCACGTCAGTATTTCTTGCAAAACAATGTAGGAAAAATGTGGTACCCACCCCTTCATGAGAGTATGTTTTAATCACACAGTGAAATATCCCTTTATACACTGACTGGGCTTGGAGACGTACCTACAAATGTAAGAAGAGATGTAAAATAAAAAATAAGAAACAATTTGTGCATTAAGTCATATTTATTGGTTTCAAAGTGTCATGCAACCTTCACAGTGTCTAACGGATGTCCTACTGCAATTCCCAGTGCACCTACAACAACCAACAACAACATTTTATTTCTCCACAATCAGACAATTACTGCTCTGTGTTACATTTTCTGTTGTTCTCTTAAAAACAGGATTTTCCTACCTGAAATGCTCCCAGCTAAAAATTCCAAGAGAGGCATGACTTTTACAGTTTCAAATCTGCAAGAAAGCCACAGTGTTTCAAAACTCATAAAGATAAAACCTAAAGATGCAGCTTTACAGCTGTCATAACTGAAGCTGATTGGTCTGGCAGTCAAGGAGGTTAATGTGTGACTTATTTTAGAAATGGTACTCTATGGGGGTTGCATCAAAATCAAAGTCCAAGGTGAAAATCCCACAACAATTTTTTTTCATGGCTCAGAAAATGGAATTTTCAGGAGTGATTGAGAACACAAACATATGGATTCTGGCCTGAGTTAAGGCAGTATGGCATTTCACACACATTCCTCACAATCTATTATTATTTACGATCATCTGACAAACAAAAACATTTATTATGCTTCAGTAAATGAACATAAAAGATGGTTTTTAGGGTTGCCAAAACAGTAAATGGTAACCAAACCTTATAATTTAGCCAGGTTTAATCTTTGTGGAATGGTTAAAATACAATAGCGTGTTCAGGAGGACAGTTCGCTTTCCAGTTCTTTCTTCTTCTTCTTTTGCATGGTGTTTTTTAATATCCAGTTCTAGAAAAAAAAAATAACAGCACCTTGCCTACCTTTAGAGCTGTAACATCCTACGAATAAATTTGTTCACAACTCATGTCATTCTTCGCTCTGCGGTCAGAGTATCCCATGGATACGGGTGCTCACACACACAAACTACACCCTTTTTGGCTCCTACCTCAAAGCAGGCACGTGCAGGGAAGGGGGGGGGGGCTAGAGAGGCTTGAGCACCCGCCCCTTTCCTGATGGGTGCCCAAGGTGCCCTTTTGATAGGGCAACTTTTTAAAAAAAATTATTATTTTTTTTATGTGTGTGTGCGTGCGGAGTCCTGTCTGTGCCCCTCAACAATAATATTTAACTATTAATCACAGTTTTGCTAAATAAAAGGATCTGGCTTGCATCAGTCACATGATCACATTTAACCAATGATCGCCCTTGACGGCAGAACGCGCTAGTTACGAGACGGGAACGAGCTCACAAAGAGCACGCGCATTTTTAGCGGTCCGGAGCTGTAGGAGAAACACAAGTTAACTCAGAGACAGACTGATGCGACAAAACCAGTAAGTAGGTGTACAGCGTAAACTGTAGTGTATAGCACCCAGGAGTATTAGCTTATTACGTACACGTTGGTAAGCTGTCTTGTTGCAACTGATGAATTGAAACAAACGAGCGTGCTGTGTGTGCAACAGCGCGACAAACATTACCTGTCCTTTTATTAACTGCACAAGTAGTGCTGGTCATAGCTGCTGGCTACCTGTGTAAGGCTGTCATGGGTCTGTAGCTCTGTCACCGTTTTAGGGAACATATTTAGTTTTAAAGTATTTAGAAACATATTTAGTTTTAAAGTAAGTTTCCGGGCTTTTCCTGCCTTTCTGGAGGGATTATTTTTCACTAAAAACGATCTAATATGCATGTCCACATAATTATGCATTATTATAATTATAATATATTAAAAAACACACGCTGTATTTTAAAGAACATACATTAAGAAGCAGATTATATTAGATTTATATTTTAAATAAGATAAGATAAGATAAGATAAGATAGAACTTTATTAATCCCTCGGGTGGGTTCCTCTGGGAAATTCGATTTCCAAAAAGCACAGCACCGACAGAAGTAAGACATAAGACAAAATTTGGATTTTACAGCAGTAAAATTATTGTATCTCTACAGTTTAAAAATGTAATAAGCTTTGCCCTGCACAGAGTGGATATTGAAACAAATGGAATCATCATAAATACACTTTAGAGTCAGACCTGTTACAGATCGTCAACTTTTCTTTATTATCAGGTGTGTTTCCAGAATCACTAAAAACTGCTGTAATCAAACCTATACTGAAAAAGGACAATCTTGACAAGACACAAATGAACAACTACAGGCCGATCTCAAATCTCCCGTTTTTAAGTAAGATCATTGAAAAAGCAGTTTCTCAACAGCTCAGTTACTTCTTAAAACAGAATAATTGCTACGATGCCTTCCAGTCAGGTTTTAGACAGAACCACAGCACTGAAACCGCTCTGACCAAAGTGTTTAATGACATATGTCTGAATACAGACAGTGGAAAAATGTCAGTCCTAGTTTTACTGGATCTCAGTGCAGCATTTGATACAGTTGACCACAACATATTACTCAAACGACTGGAGAACTGGACAGGTCTTTCAGGAACTGTACTAAACTGGTTCAAAACATACGTAGAAAACAGGAAATACTTTGTATCAATAGGTAACTTCACATCTGAGCAGACAAGTATCACATGTGGAGTTCCCCAAGGTTCCATCTTGGGACCCCTTCTGTTTAACATCTACATGCTCCCACTGGCACAGATTATAAACAACAACAAAATAAACTATCACAGCTATGCAGATGACACACAAATATATATCACAATGTCACCAGGAGACCGAGGCCCTGTACAGGCTCTTGGTAAATGCATTGAGGAAATCAATGACTGGTTGTGCCACAATTTTCTCCAGCTAAACAAAAACAAAACTGAGGTAATAGTCTTTGGTGCCAAAGAAAAACGATTACAGGTCACCAGAGAACTTCAATCTATACACCTAAAAACCACAAACCAGGCGAGAAATTTGGGTGTAGTGATGGATGCAGACCAGGGCCCTGTTTCAGGAAGCCGGTTTGGAAAACTCAGAGTGAAAAACGACACTCACGGTTGAGTAACCCCGAACTGTCCAACTCGGAATATTCCGTTTCAGAAAGGCTGATAACAATTAGTTCAGTCAACGCGGAGTTGCTTTAACCCCAAGTGAAGCGCGCGGACGAGGATACATAAAGCCCTGATAAGCGGAGCACAGATTAAGCGAGTCACCATGGAGACGGAGGGAAAGAAGGCGCGGTCAATGTATTTCACAGCGCTTGAGGCCGAAATTCTGATGGCAGCATATGCCGATAACATGCAAATTCCGCGGAAAAAAGTAACACAGCCACAGCTGCAAAAGCATGCATGGCAAAACATAGCCGACAGAGTCAATGCGTGAGTGTTAATTTAAACATTGATCGAGGGATTTCCACCCATTTAACACGTTATTTTATCATAAGTTATTTTATTTGTTATTTTATACATTTTATTTTGTGATGTGATGTGAGCGCAGGTGCAACCCAACAGGCCCCAAACGTGCCTGGCAGCAAGTAAAAATGAAATATAAAAATATAGTCCAAACAGGTGAGGTGTAATTGTATTATGAGCCATAGTGCTTGGTCTGTTTGTCCCATGTAAATCAATTGCAGTTAGAGGCTACATTAATTTTCTTTCTGTAAGCACTTATTGAAATTATCTGAGCACATTACAAGTACATATTTGCTTACTCTGTATGCTCAAATGTGGCCCGTTATAGCCAACAGAAAAAAAGCGGAGGCCCGAAAAACAGGTGGGGGTCCTCCACCACCACCACTCACAGAGGCTGAGCAGTTGGCCCTCAGCCAAAACAGTGGGCGCCCTGTGGCCGAAGGCATCTCTGCGGGGACATCCTCTGAGGCAATAACCCCGCAAGACACAAGTGCCTACATAAGGGGTAAATTCAAAATAATACATGATGTGCATACATCCTTTCTTCACAGTCACCTTTGCAGTGCGACACATTCATTTGATAAACTCTTTACCATAATGAATTATTTTGTAGTGAAGTTATTTTCCGACTGATTTTGCCTTCCCTCAGTCTTGGTTGTCTTTGAGAGCATAATGACAATGAAGTGTAAGGTGATTGGTATGTTTGTTAATTGCCATTTGGTCCCTTGTAAGTTATAAGTGACCTGTATAAACCTCATATTCTATCAGTTGATGGTGATGGTGTACTGCATCTGGTGCAGCCTCCTGTTGAGCCAGACCAACATGCAGTTGTGAGTAATACTCCACAGATTATATGAGTTTACAGTAGAACAGCAATGTTGTCTATTTCTTTACTACAGGAAAATAATGAAGAAACATTGACAGCTGTTACAGAGGAGGAAGCAACAGAGACACTTTATGAGGTTTACATCTTTTAATACTTTGTGTACAGGAAATACAGGCGACCAATAAAGCCAGTTGAACAAAAAATCTGTTTATTCTTCTTTCAACATGTTGAGGTGATGGGTCAAAAGAAATGATTGTGACATATGGTGTCTCTGACTGCTCTTCCATCTTGTATGTCCGTGGGAGGGTCAGGATGTTCATGGTTTGGATCACTGCTGATGTTTGGTTCAGAAGGACAGTGTTCTCCTCTAATTGTGGCAATGTTGTGAAGAATCACACATGCCACAATAATGTCACATGCCCTTTCTGGGGTGACCCTGAGTCTTTGCAGGCACTGGAACCGGGCCTTAAGCATTCCGATAGTCATTTCAATTCTGGCTCTTGTCCTGCAATTAGCCAGATTATATCGCTGCTGTGGGCCCGGTTCAGGGTCAGGGTAAGGGGTAAGCAAATAGGGTAAACATGGATACCCCCTATCACCAAGCAAGTAGCCAGTGAACTCTCCTAAGACAGAAGGGTACACTTCAGTTCAAATGTCCCTGAAGCAATTGGTCTTTATATATTTTAAAGTATTCTCAACTCACCATGTCCAAATTTTGTGCTCAGTGTACATTCACGGAATATTTGTGAGTCATGGACAGAGCCTGGCCACTTGGCTTCCACATTTGTGATAATGTTGGCAGCATCACATATGATCTTCACAGTGCAGAGAACACAAATTAGCATCCATTACTATAATGAAATAATTTGTTAGTTTGACATGCTACAGGGAACTATGTACCTGTACATTAATGCTGTGGAAAGACTTCCTGTTCACATAGTCTCCTTCATTTACTGAAGGAGCAATGATTGGAATGTGAGTGCCATCTATACAGCCAATCACGCCTGGGAACCGTGAGAATAAATGTGCAATTTAAGTAGTAGTTCAAGTATCACCACATCATACATTAAGTTTTGGTCATCCTGATACCTGCAATTTTGTGGCATCCCTCTTTGATAAATCTTGTGGGTCTGTGACCGGGGAACACCACAAACGAGTACAGGAGACGTTTCAGTGCAACTGTAACATTCCTGACTGCCCGACAGACGGTAGCCTTGGAAACGTGCTCAGCGTCACCAATATTATACAGAAAGCTCCCGTTTGCAAGAAACCGAAGTGCAATACAAATAATATGCAATGAACTGAGAGCATGTCCGCGATGTGTCACATGCGTAATATATGGCCTGAGGATGTTATCCAAATAAATTATAGATTGTGCTGAGAAACGGTAACGTTCGCACAGAAAATCATCAGGAAATGATAAAATGTCCAAACGCGCTCTAATCACTCTCTCCCAGCGGAGAGCTCTGCGGAGAATTTGGGCTTCACGATCTACTGGCTCTTCAAGGAAGTGGCACGCCATGTCCGACACTTCCTACTGTCAGGTTTCCGACAAAGGGGCGGAGACAGTCAGGGTTAGTTGTAGTAAACCTGCTAGGGGGCAGGTTAGCTTCACGGAGTGTGTCGTCATAGTGACTCACTCAGGCTTCAGCTGAACTCGCTTTGTGAAACCGAAAACCCAGAGTTTTCGTTAACTCAGGGTATACTTACTCAGTTTTTCCACTAAACCGGCTTCCTGAAACAGGGCCCTAAACTTAGAAAAACACATTAAGACAATAACAAAATCAGCTTACTATCACCTTACGAATATATCAAGGATAAAAGATCTGATGTCTCAACAGGACCTGGAAAAACTAGTCCATGCATTCATCTTTAGTAGGCTTGATTACTGTAACAGCATCTTTACAGGTCTACCTAAAAAATCAGTCAGACAACTACAGCTCATTCAGAACTCTGCTGCTCGAGTCCTCACTAAGACCAAAAAAGTGGACCACATCAGTCCAGCTCTGAGGTCCTTACACTGGCTGCCTGTCCGTCAGAGGATAGACTTTAAAGTTCTGATGCTGGTCTATAAAGCTCTGAATGGTTTAGGACCAAAATACATCAGTGACCTCCTGACCCAGTATGAACCATCCAGATCCCTCAGGTCATCTGGATCCGGTCTTTTATCAGTTCCCAGAGTCAGAACCAGACACGGAGAAGCTGCATTCAGCTTTTATGCTCCTTATATCTGGAACAAACTCCCAGAAAGCCTCAGATCAGCTGAAACACTCAGTTTATTTAAATCCAGGTTGAAGACTCACCTGTTCTCAGCTGCATTTGAATAAAGCACCAAATCCACACTTTAAGCTTAAATTTCAAAACTTACATTTAACTACTGATTTTATCTACTGTTCTGATTTTATCTGTTTTGATTTTATATACTGTTGTTTGTTTGTTTGTTTGTTAATTAGTTAGTTAGTTTATTTGCTTGTTTTATTCAATTTTAAATCATGCTTTTTATTTGTTCTTGTTTCTAATGTCTCTGTAAAGCACTTTGAATCACCTTGTTGTTGAATTGTGCTATACAAATAAACTTGCCTTGCCTTGCCTTGCCATTATTTCATATTTATTACTTCCCCCTCCTCATTGCTTTATTATTGTAGCTCATAGTATATACAGTATTCTGAAGAAGGTCTAAAATGTCACTGTGTGTGTGTGCATGTGTGTGTTTTATGTATATGGATTTTTTTAAATTATTACTCATGATATAACATTGTCCAGACATGGCTGGTAAGGACATGAGGAGGAAACAGTAGGAGCTGTGTGAGGCTGCTAAAGGCAGTGCTATAACATTTTTCTGTCATCATTTTATTATAGATTAAGTGCAAGAGTTGTTAGGTGTGGATAATTAGATTATAGTTTATTGCAATAACAAGTTGTGCCTTGTTCTCAGATAGACAGCAAGTGGAGAGTGATATATGAAATAATGGGATGGAAGGAAGAAGAGAAGCAAAGAGTGATTCACAGGCAGAGCCTAAATTATTTCTCACAGTTTTTTGTTGCCTTATGGTTCCAAGCGCTGTCACCAATCTTTGTATTTTGTTATTATCTCATGACACTTGTTTAATCAGCTACCATCTCTCCTATGGACTTTTTAATGTCTACAGTCTCAGATCAACACAGCCCTGACCTTCCCATATTAGATTCTTGATGAATGTGTGTTGTTGTTATTCAACCTGGTTCAATGTGCCCCTTTTTAACTTTGAGCACCCGCCCCTTTAAACCTCTCTGCACGGCCCTGCCTCAAAGCAAACTGCACTGTCCATCTTACGTGTTGCGCAATAATGTTTAACACTTAGTATTTACTGTTATGTTCCCATAGATCATCATGATGTTGTTTATCCCTTGTTAAATGCTTGTTTTCTTTTTTCTTTCTCAACAGGTGATCCAGGTGATTGATATATGTATTTTTGTCTGCTTATTTTGTTGGTTTTTGTTTTTTGCCCTTTATCCCCGTCCCTCTTCTCCGCTGTTTTTTCCTCTTTCTTTCTCCCTTTTCTTTTCCTCATTCAAGTCTGTCCCGTATCTAGCAAGTGAAAATAAAAAATAAAATAAACAATAAAAGGTGAATCAAATAGACCATTACGGCAAGGCTGGGATCGTCCATTTGGTAAAGTAAATCCGTTGGGCATCTTTCTTCGCCTTTAGACAATAATTCTGATGGCAAAAGAGCCAAACGGGACAGGCAAAAAAAAAAAAAGAGAGAGTGAAGAGGACTTTTGATGTAAGTTAGCATTTGAATTCAAACAACCAAAAAATGTAAAAAGAAAAAGAATAAGCGTAATAAACAGATTGTTGTGATTGTCTAAATAACCAGGTATAACATTAGTCACCCTTAGTTAGGCTGCATATGATTTACTGTTTTAATTCAATATGTTTCATGCGTAATTGGTATGTTTTCATATTTATGAGCAATGGGACACCTCGGGATGGCATAACCTTGCCGAGGAGACAGAATACCTGCATTCGGCAAGACTGATAATTAAGGATATTTTCATTCATGAAGCTGTCATAGCAAGTATAAAACCATAACTAAAAAATTAAAACCAACTTTTAAAAAATCTGATAATTATCTAATAATTGGTAATTATCAAAACAAAATTGTGAACTCAATTAATTAGTGAAATAAAGCCTATTATCAATTATAATATAATAAAATATAATATAATATAAGACAAAAATAAATGTTTCAGTGCTTTTTGCCAATCACCTCGCGGTATTATTATTATTATTATTATTATTATTATGTAATAACTGTTGCGGAAAAAAAAGGTGGAAACTAAAAATAAAACAAACGGTCCATATCACGTCATCACAAGTGGACGGCAGAGTACGCAATTGTAAACAACGAGTGACGTCACCTCGGCGGGCGACGAAGCTTCGCGTACAAAAAAAAAGAAATGCCGCGGTTCGGGTCGGCAGGTTGCTAATGTCTCCGGGTGTCTTCATGTGGACCGTTGCGGGTTTTTTTTAAACACGTGTAAAATTCTGTAAAAACTGAACTTCTTATCGCTTCGGTTGTCAGGTACAGCAGCAACAAAAAACGAGATATTGAACCATTAAAATCAATACGAGGACCGGTAAGACTGCTGCTTTACACAAGTTAGCAAGTCGTACAGAAAATTAAGCATTTAAATTTAATTTTGCTGAACCAGGGGAGTAAAACATGACAACTCTAACGAGGCAAGATCTCAATTTTGGGCAAGGTAAGGCCATTAAAGGAATATATATATACCAGGTCTGGTCAGCTCGGCGAGACTACTGTTAATTTTCCAATAGGTAGTTGTCCCCCTTGCAAAGTCATGGGCATATGGAACCTACATAAACCATGCTGTCACTGTCTGCCTGGGTTTTACTATGAATTAAAGTGAGCTAAGTAGGCGACGCTATATTGCTGAATGTTTGCATTGGGTTTGGCGGGACTTTGTCACATTAGCAAGAACACGAGAGGTTTTATTGTTCGCATGTTTTCCAGTGGTTGCTGACATTCTGTGTGAATTCCTGGAGGTCGCTATTCATCTCATCCTGTATGTCCGTGAGGTTTATCCCTCTGGGATATTTCAGAAGCGAAAGAAGTACAACGTACCTGTGCAGGTACTGTTTTATGTGTTATTACTATTTGTTTGCAGCTGTTAGGTGTGTGCATATTAGCTTCTCTAATACAGGACTTCTGTTGGTGTGTTTTATTCCAGATGTCATGTCACCCAGAGCTGAATCAGTATATCCAAGATACACTACACTGTATAAAGCCACTCATTGAAAAGGTAAGCTATGTCCTGAAAGTGACGGGTCAATGTCACACAAAGTGTACTCTCATTTCTCCTCTTACTGCTCTGATATCCTCCATTCGCCTCTTAGAACGATGCAGAGAAGGTGGTTGTGGTCATCATGGACAAAGAGCATCATCCAGTAGAGAGATTTGTTTTCGAGATTTCCCAGCCACCACTGCTCTCCATCAGGTTGCCCTCCACATTTTAATGTTTACTAAAAAGAAGCATCTTTCCGTTGAAATACATTTTTACTGTGACACTGGTCACTGACTGCTATTTGTGTTTTCACAGCTCAGACACGTTGCTGTCACACGTGGAGCAGCTGCTGAGGGCATTCATCCTGAAGATCAGCGTGTGTGATGCTGTTTTAAATAGTAATCCACCAGGTAATGTCATCGTGGCTCACCGGAAGAGAAGACAATTACATACATGCTTATATACTCATATACTCTGCAAAAGTTTTGGAAAGATTTTTAAATGATATCCTTTAAGTCACATGATTCAGCACAAAGTCTTGCCTAAGCAGCTTAAGAGGATTCTCTTCATTACTGGGGTAAATATTTGTGTTCACCTTTGGAAGATAGGAGGTGCATAAATTGATTTACCCATTAGCAAATGATTTACATTCATTTAAGTCTGTGCTCACTTTTCTTCATTGCAAACACCACATACTCCTTTAAAGGCTTACAGACACAAACTAACTCATTCACTTGGCACACATAAACATGAGAACACACCAAATCTACCTCAGAAAACTGTCAGAACTCTTAATGTCAGAAAGCCTTCCAAGAAGACAGAGTAAAGGTCAATTTTGATTGTGTATATATATACCTTATTTTATTTGACTTTGCCCTTTGACTGTACTTGAGATTATTTATATATTTTTGGATTTTAGATAACATTTTCTTTAAAAAAAATTCCATTAAAACGTGACACGGAAATACAGTCAAAGGTTTAGTTTTTTTGTTTGTTTTTTGACAGGTGTTGTATGCAGTTAAAATTTAAAACATTACAATTTCTAAAATGGAAACCAATTGGGGTTTCATTTTGAAATACCTGTAGAGTTTTCTATATTTATTATTGCTAATTAATAAGACAAAAGTATTTCTTATCAGATTAATTGATGGAATAATCAAGCCTTTGTCAGAAATCTATGCCAATTAAACTGAAGTCCAGAGAAAGGTGACATTATAGTGCACATAAGGTGGTATGGGCTCATAGATTTGACTGATTGAACTGTTTTACTTTTCTTTTTTTGTCACAGGGTGTTCGTTTACAGTACTAGTACATACCAGAGATGCTGCTACTCGCAATATGGAGAAGGTTCAAGTAATTAAGGTGAGGTGTTTAAATGCACTTACTCAGAAACACAGAATTGTTATTTACATGTGTTGGTCACATTAATGTGTTTGCCTCTGCAGGATTTTCCATGGATAGTCGCTGATGAGCAAGAAGTCCACATGCAGGAGCCTAGACTCATTCCACTAAAGACTATGACTTCTGATATAGTAAAGGTAAGCAGAAGCATCCCATTCACTGATTCATTTAATGGTGAATTATTGTCATCTGCATGTCCACATTGTTTGGTTGTTTGCCTTTAACAGATGCAGCTGTATGTGGAAGAGAGAGCCCAGAAAACATAGATGCTTTCTTAGCAGAAACCATGCTGCAGGAGATAATCTGTGACACCAGGGAATCCCAGGCAGAATCTTCAACACAGCCTATCAGTGCTGAATTGATGAGTTGTTGAGGAACACATGGGGAGAGAGTGATGTTCCCTGTGAAATGTATTTTTATGAGGTCCATTAACTTTGCTTCTGGCGGCGTTAAAGGTTGGACTCGCACACTGGGTTGATAGAAGTCCTTTATCATCAGCGTGGGCCATTTTCTCATTCCACATAAATGCGTGATTATGGTTCTGTTTGTGAAATTCTGGGCCGTTGGTTAAAATGTATATATTTTTTATTTATTTCCCGTTATGTGCCAGGAAAGTCTTTCAGCTCTTCATCACACTCCACTGCTAAATATCATCCTTTTTGCTGATAGCAGTCAAGTCTGATATTGTCATGAATGTGGTCAGTGTAGCTGTGCATCCGTGCTGATACGTAATGTATTTTGTTGTTTTTTGAATGGAGATTTTTAGGGTAACCGGATGGAAATGTCCTTGTAACTCTATGAAATTCAAAGCATATGGAAATCAGGAAAACAGTGTAGTATGTACCATTAACACCAGTCTGTAAACTGAGATGACAGTTGTATTGTTAGTGCAATAATATTACTCTGTTTCTTTGTAGGCAGATTTATTTGCTGAAACTCCCACAGACAGCCTGTCCTTATAACTCCACATGGAGGTCGTCTGTCAGTCTGTCTCACTCTGTTTATTGTACGGTGTCTTAACTCTCTGTAATGTCCTGCCGAGCAGTTTCTTGCATGGTGTCCACAGCAGCATCTATCAGGAAAGCCTTCCTGGAGTTTCTGTGAAGTTAAAGGATTTCGTTGTGTGCATTTGCAACCAGGGGTAGCATTCTCTTCTATTGTTGGATGGCAAATAGAAAGTTCTAATGGAGCATTTGATTTTTTTTTCCGTTCACAGAAGTTTGTTTTAATATGTGAAAGTTTATTAAACTCAAAAAAAAAACAAACAAACCAAAAAACGAACTGTAATGTAAATAAAGGTCTTGGTATAAGAATTCAAGGACCCAAACACATGACAGGAGGAAGAGTAACATCTGAAATCTGAATCTTTTAACAAGTTGAAGTCATACAAACAGGTGGTTAATTCCACCAAGGGGCAAAAAACAAACCAAGTGCTACAGGAGGAAATCTAACAAAAACCAATAATGTGCGAGAAATAAACTAACACAGGGAAAATGGGGAAAACAGTTTGTCTTTGTACAACCGAGCTGTCGGCTTTCAATCTGCCGTTTGGGAAATGATGCACAGGAGGTCTAAATACCACGGAGACTGATTAGCTACATGAAGTGTCTCACAAAGTAGTTCTGGCACAAGAATATGAGTTTTCCTGTCTGACAGCAGATCATTTATGGTCTGCATAACAATAGCTAGAATACCACATTAACACAAGATCTTCAGCCTTGCATGCAACTGAACTGTTTACAGTGCTTTTAAATGTAAATGGTTGGTATTGTTTGCACAATGATTCATAGGCATTAACTTTCACGTCAGTTTAGCCCTTAATAAACTTAAAGCTTAAATTTAATTTGTATTGTTTGCAGGATTGTGTCATATGAAACCAAAAGACACTTCATAGATTTAAAATATTAAAATGATCTGATACCACACGAACACGACAGGCTCTCTAAAGTTCAGTTCATTAAGAAAACACAGAGGTTGTGTTCTTTTATGAAAAACAGAGATAACTTAGATTGAGTTGAGGTTTAAAAATAGATCACTTTTTAGCATAAAAGTAAAAAAGTAGGTTTTTAAACATCCATTTTGTCTTTACTGCGTAGTGATGTACTGGAGTATGTGTGTGGAGTAGATGTGTTAAATACAAATGTATTAAAGGAAGCTGAGATCCAAAACTGTTGAAGCTGCAGTTGTTCAGAACAATTGGGAAGAAATCGAACAAAAGCAGAAGGTCTGGATGAGTTTGAGTGTCACTAAAAGACCAGCAGTAGCAAACATTAAACTTACTCAGTCAACTTCCACAGTGGCTGATCTTCAAATGACTCACAAATGTTTGTCTAAACTATTGCTCACCCTCAGTCTAAACCAAGGTGATCTAAGACTCCTGCAGTCCACAGAAATACCACAGTCAGTAGATCCAAAGGTATCTCCTGCCCAAAGGAGTTTATCTCTAGTTATCAGTTTGGACAAAAAAACAGCCTGATATTTTTGGAGAAGGATATGAATTAATATTTTACACTTCATAGAACATCATATAATGATATAACTCCATTTTCATGTGCCGTAGTATCAGTATGAACCATGAATTTGTATATTTTCTGATCACAATAAATCCGATTCAGTCACAGCTCATTCTGCATATGAAGCTTGTGCTTTTTTGGTGTGTTTTAAATCTCTTTTCTCTCCTGACCTCCTGGTTCCCCTACGGGCATCGATGGATGTAGTACCCCATCACATATCCTATGATGTAAACTGCCACCAGTGCAGCTACGGCTCCTGCTGCTTTTACTACTATTCCAGTCCTGCCGACACACATGCTGTTGCAGATCCTGTGAATGGGAAAGAAAGGGGGCGGGTTTATTTGGTACCTGTGGTTTGGTACCTATGGTGGATGTAAGCTTAATTTTAATGGATTAATAACATGACCCCACTCTACACCTTTAAAACAAAGTTATACCACAGTTCATTCAGAACTTTGAGCGATCCCATTCACAGACACACAAACACTGTCAAAAACACAAGTTCCCTGGAGGAAGTAACTACATATCATTTAAACTATAAAAAATAGGTTGCAGGAAGTTTAAGTGAGATGGATACATGGATAAAACCTATTACAACCTTTCTCCTACACTTGATTTAAACTGTATGGTCAATGTCAAACTCATAAAACCTGGATTCTTTTTATTAAACACATTTAACCTTTGTCAGTTTAACTTAGTCCTCATGTGGTGTCAAGCCCAGCTGCTATCCTCTAAGTCTCACCTCCTCAGTGAGGACTGTGAAGCCTCTACATTCATGTTGATGTTGTCCTCATTCCAGCGGTCGTACTGCACGCTGCCGGAACCGTTGGAGTCCATGAGGACAGTTTTCCTTCGTCTCAGGGGCTGATCTGCTGGAATCACCGCTCACTCACTGCTTCAGTGTTGAGCTTCACTGCGCTCTGAAACAGCGAGTTTGGACAGTTGTGTCTTCGTAACAAAATACTAACACTTTTAGGGTATCTTAAAGTCAATCAAATATCTTGGGGCTAAACCATAGCTCATGACTGAAATAAACCAGTTCAAAAAGCAGTGACTGAAGGATTACAAATTCCCTTTATATCCTCACAGTCTTACAAAAGTCTTGCTCACCTGTAGGAGTCACAAACACTCACCAGCCTGCTTAGGAATCTCTGCTCTCCGGCACTTGTAAATCAGCGACTGAGACGAAGGGCTGTGCCTCAGCCTGTCATAAGTCCTTTGCTCCTAATCCATCTGTTGTTTTTGACCCTGTTAAATGACTCTTTCTCAGTGATAAAGGCCAGCTCGATGTGGTTTGTTAGTCTCCTGTTTCAGCAGAGCCTGTGCAGATAGTGCACTGCTTAGCAAAGATAGTTGATTTTGTAGAGTTTAATGGTTTGGGCTAAACACAACAGCATGCAGGTTTACTGAAAAGGCAAAATGCAGTACTGTAGTACAGTCCGTGTACTGTTTCAGACACATAATTCAATGATCCCTGCGACTTACTTTAATTACAGTGCATACAAGGTAATACCTCAAAAGAAGCAAAGGGATTTTGTTTTTACTTACCTTGAAGTGTCATATTTTAAGCTGAGAAGTTGAGTTAATGAGAATCCTGCGTGTGAACGAAGTCGTTAAGTTGATTTAACCAGTCTGGTTAACAAACATTCAAATCATTTGATCCTTGAAATCGGAAGGAAGAAGAATCGCGGTAGAAGACTTCAGCACTTTGGATTGACAATCTGCAAGGATATAGTGGATCCTAATAAGACTACAGCTTGCACCAGTGTTGTTTCACTCTGCTTTAGACATTCTGCAGGTAGAGGTAGAGACTCATTCATCATTAACTTGAATGCTGTACACTGCTGCCCACTTATGGACACGCACTGAGCTTGCCTGCAGCCTATTTCTCCTTTCCCTATGTGATACATCTCCCACAAACCTAAAAATAATAAGCAATATTGTACTTCTTTAGATTTTCTTTCTAAGGAGCCAGACTTTCAGATATTTTAACTGGTCTTGAGCAACAGTTCTCCAGGGTTTCTGACGGTCTTTCAAAGTCTTTCTTTAAATATTGACTGTGTTTTCACTCGTTTTTCAGTCCAGTCCTTGTAGCTCAACATTTTAAGAGAAATATTTGTTTTTGTTAACACTGACATTGAAATTTTAAAAAAAGGCACCAAAAAGACACCTAACTCAAGGGACATAACAGACAACTTAGCAAGGAACAATGTTACATTGTATCTTAGGCCCCCAAAAGGTTGATTCTGTTCATCTGGACGTGGCGTTTTCAGTGGGAGAAACGTTTCGTCGCTCATCCAAGTGTCTTCTTCAGTCTCAGCTGACTGCAGGTTTCCCCAGCCTTATAAACAGTACATTTGCATAATGACTGAAACCAGCCTACTGAATGAACAGTGGGCTGTGAGGTCAGTTCCTTGATCATTAATATGAAAATTGTCATGACCACCAACAACCACTCAAACCAGTGATCCTCCCTGTCCAGGATGTGTCCATCCTCATCACTGAAAGAGTGTCACCTGGCTTGTAGGTATGAACAGACTGCAGTCCTGGCCCGACGAGTTAGCTCTTCTGTCTTGTGCCATCCGCTTAGCGGCTAAGTGGTATGAGGGGGGAGTCAGGTAGGCTCTTTATGTGAAAAGGGAAAGACCATCTCTGAATCGAGGAGGGGGCCTAAGTGTACATCTTTCACCATCTTACAATGCTGTGATTGCAGCCATTCCCCAACTCTCTGTGAATGGTGCTCATGGCCATTGATCAGTGGTTGTTGGTCAATGGTCATGAGAATTTGCATATTAATGATCAAGGAATTGACCTCACAGTCCACTGTTGATTCAGTGGGCTAGTTTTAGTTATTGTGCAAATGTACTGTTGATAAGATTTGGGGAAACCTGCAGTCAGCTGAGACTGAAGAAGTCACTTGGATGAGCGACGAAACGTTTCTCCCACAAAATGCTACGTCCAGATGAACAGAATCAACTTTTTGCGATTTCCTTACCTGGATGATTGAGCATGCATCAAGACCAGTGTTGGGTAAGTTACTTTAAATTAGTAACTTAGTTACATTACTAGTTACTTCTATTAAAAGTAACCCAGTTACTTCAAGTTACTCGTTACTTTCAGAGTAACTAGTTACTAGGGAAAGTAACTTTGGTTTAACTCAGAATTCTCTTGTTAATGTGTTGCCTCAGTAACTGGATACCCAGCAAGATTGCCAGTCTTCTAGCTTGCTTACTTGCCACAAGTGCACTGTGCCACCTACCAATAGAAAGGAAAAAATAATGTGCACATTTCCACGAGAGAAATCCCACGCCTGATTCTATCCTAGCCATTCTATCCTCGCTTTTTACATCCAACACAAAAACTGCAGTCGTGGTGCTTTTGATTGTACTCAGAACTCGGAAATTCTGCCTTCTGAATAGGAAGATGTAGGTAACACCAGACTGCAGATGAGCTGCATACAGAGCTGGACTGGGACAAAAAAATCGTCCCAGGCATTTTGACTAGAGACCGGCCACCATTATAGGAAAAATCATAAAGCCTTTGAATGAAAATAAGCACTGTTGTGACAGTGATGTTCACTGTTCTGATGGTATATATGTATCAATCTATCAATTGTTTGTTGTAAGACTCAGATAATTATTTTTTTTAAAAGTGAGACATTTTAAATGAGAATAAGAAAGTATTTCCTTGTGCCCCCCTTTCCCTTTTAATTCCCTACATGGACCTCTGGCAACACTTTGCTAGACCCGCCCCTGCACAGTTACCAGCTGTCAGCTACTTAGAAAAGGATCCTGGTGTTATTTGTCTCTCAGAAACAGTTCATAACTTCTCTTCAACTCATTCATGTCACCTAAAAGGTAAACCTGTTTCTCCATCACAGCTCTGATGATTCAGTAAGGACATCTCCTGGTTTCATCTTCATGTTTCCCTCTCACCACATATCCAAACCGATATCATGACCAGCAGCTTTACAGCTGTGGCTCCAGCCAACATCAGCTGATACTAGAAATTAATATTAAATAAATTCTAACAACAGCTGATCAAGCTTAAACGTGCTGCTGTTGTTTACTGCGACATCCGCTGGTTTCCTCTTTCTGGCGCAAAGTGGGCGATAAACAAACAAGAGAGAAAAGCCGATCAGCTGATCATTGATCAGTTTCATGATTGAAGTAGAAACAGGAGAGAGATGGTGAGAGGATGAGAGAAGAAGAGGCAACTGTGCAGCAAAGACACAGAGTAACTCCAGTTTTGTGTCTTTTTCATTGTAGCTGAAACATAAACTGTGTTCCTTTTCACCTCAATACGAAACGCGTAATAATTTCTCTGAATACGAGACGATTCCGTTTTTTACTAGACGGTTGGCAACTCTAATAATTAACCTTATGAACAAAATAAAGTTCAACATCAGTAACATAGCACCACCCAGCTGTATAGAAACTCCGTCATGCTAGCTAGCACGCAGTACGAAAAAGTCAGCACAACAAAAATAAACTCCAACTAAACTTGGTTCATATCTGACCCAGATGGACTGCAGGTCGTAACTTCTTACCTGAAGTTCAGTTCACCTGACACTCTCGGACCAGCGGCCGCTTCGGGTCTCTCCTCTTGCCTCCCTTTTCCTTCATCCACCTGCTGGTTTCCACCACTTGCTAATGTTATTGAATCTGTGAGAGCTAGCTCTGCGATAGCCACCACACGAAGTAACGAATAACGAGCCTATCTAAATCCCAGTAACGAGTAACGCGTTCCCGGTTTTGGCATAATAACTAGTTACCGTGCTCGTTACCACAATAATAACGTAGTTACTGTAACGCGTTACTTAATAACGAGTTAGTCCCAACACTGATCAAGACATTGTATCTTATGGCACTTGGTTACTACAAGAATGTGACGAAAACACGCAATTTGTTCCAGTTTCTTTCACTGAGTCTAAATATCAAAGATGACACAGTTTAGCAGGGATACAAAGTAATTTTTGCAACAACAAGGTGATTCATGGTTAGTAGTGTGTCCTTAAAAAAGACCTGACATAAGACCTGAGGGACGGATCTGGTCCTTCAGCTGATCTATCCACTGTTCACTGAAGCTTCAAAGGAAATGGTGTCAGTGGAAGGGTGGCTGTCAGGAAGCCATTCTTAAGGAATCACTCTCATTATAGAAGGAGGAGGTCAGAAAAGAGGTGCAACAAGTGAATGTCAACAGCCATATGTATAACACTGTGGAGGCTGGTTTAGGGACACCTTTTAGCCAGTCTTGTCAAAACTGATGAAATTATGAACACAGAAACACAGATTTTGATTTTGAGCCACCATACACGACCATTTGGAAAGAGTGTGATTTGGATCATTGCCATAAAGTCATTGCCAAACACACTGCCAATGCAGTAAAAGCATAACTGAATAAACACACTGAATAACACACAAACAGTGGAACACTGACAGTCATGGGTTGGCCCCCAGCATTAATCGAGCAGAGTGGGATCATGTTGACAGAGAACAGAACAAAAGCCAGCCAACATCCAAAGAAGAGCTGGATGTCCTTAAAGAAGCCTGGAAAACTATTCCTGAAAACTACTTAAAGACATGACAAGAAAGCTGCCGAAGAGAGATCAGAGTGTGTTCAAAAATAACGGTGTTCATACCAAACACTGGCTGTCAAGTCTGTACTGTACAAACTGTTATACTGTATTTCTGTTAGGGTCCTGGGTTTTTGACTGAGTGTTTTGAGTTTCCTGTGTTTTTTGTCACTTTGTATTCTCATTGTTGGTCTTTAGTTACTCCCTTGAGTGTAGTTTCTTGTGTTCCGTGCTTTGTGTTTCCCTCTGTGTATTATTTTTCATCTCTAGCCTTTTGGTTCTTAGAGTTCTCTGCCTTATGGTTTATGTCTCTGTGTTTCTTAGTTGCTCTGTCTCCACTGTGTCTCAGTGTTATACTTCCTGTTTTACTTTGAAGGTCTGCGTCTCATGTGAGTGTATCCTGCTTTGCTTCCTTGTCTCGTCAGTTCTGATTTCTCCCAGCTGTGCTCTCCTTCTGTGTCTCATTCAGCCTTGTGTTTCTCTGTGTCGGTGTCCCGTCGTCCCTCATGGCTGTGTTTCTCTGTGTGGTTTCCCCGTGAGTTTACCTTATTCTTTCCCAGTTTCGTTTTTGTGTTGCATGCATTTTCCTTTCCAGCCAATAAAGCTGTGATTTTGTTCATCCCTCGTGTCTGAGAGCCTGCATTTTGGGTCCAACTCCTGCCTGCACACAGCTGACACCTGACGATTTCTTTGTACCGTTGCATTTTTCCAATAACACATGAGGTGACTTTTGCACACTGCTGTATATTTTGCTTCAAACAACTGTTTCTTGATGAGATAATAAAATATTTGTAGAAACATGACACTTGAACTTGTGCTTGCAGCTATATTTGAGCTCCATCTTCTCCCAACTTTAAATCTACCATTACACACCTCATCCCACACACTTGGTATAACTCAGGGGTAGGCAACTCCAGGCCTCGAGTGCTGGTATCCTGCAGGTTTTAGATCGCACCCTGGGTTAACACACCTGAATCAAATGATTAGTTCATTACCAGGCCTCTGGAGAACTTCAAGAAATGCTGAGGAGTCATTTAGCCCTTTAAATCAGCTGTGATGGATCATGGACACATCTAAAACCTCCAGGATACCGGCACTCGAGGCCTGGAGTTGCCTACCCATAACTCTTTAGGTAATTACTGTGCACACTCTAATTTCTTTTCACGTATTATTATTACAATATTGCTGTTTAATAATATTGCAAGTCTACAACTGTTTCTTGTGTTTAATGCCATCAGAATAATCCCACGCTGTTACGTGCAGATCACCACAGAACTCAGCGAATGCTTGCGACTATATTTCAGCGAGAGTGTAAAGTCTTTCCCATGGTGCAATAACCTCCACTATCTTGCCATGACTCAGGCCTGAGGGTGCCTCTGCTCCACTGACACTCAGTTGAACTTTGGTACAGGACACAGAACAGGCTTCTGGGTGAGCAAAGCACAACGCTGGGGCAACAGAAAGAAAACGGAAGCGCTGAGCTGATACTTCACAACACTGTAACGCGATCTATGAACCATAAAAGATGAATCTTGAGAGTGCAGATGCTTAAAGTAGCTTACTTTTATAGACATTCAAGGTGATTTTTCCTCCCTTGAGGTAGTACTATGTTCTCTTTCATCACATGGCTTCTTCCAACTTCCTACTTCTTACCAGGGTGGCTGACTCTAGATATAAATCCACTGGAAAGTTTACTCCAAGGTGAGTTCCTCATCCTTCAGCACGGCTGCGGGCCATTTATTAAAAGAGTAAATGTCTGAGGTTTGTTATTACTTGTGCTCGAAATTCACGGCTATCTGACCTGCAGGGCTGGTAGCTGCATGTGGGATCTCTGTGCTGTGCTCCCTGTTGAGAGTGCATTTATTCTTGGAGGAGAGGTGAGAGAGGTCTCCTCTTGTGTACAGACTTATGTGGTGTTTTGCTGAAGAATTTCCCATTTTCACTTTTAAAAATAATTGATTTTAGAGGGATTTCATCATCCACACAGTTTATTTTTATGTCTTTGATGTGACTTTTTTTTTCCCTCCTCCCTACAACTTGGAGCTGGAGTAAAAAAAATGGTGAAGACACATCAACTCGGAAGACATCCGGTCATCCGATAAGGACAAAACCTGGACTTACTGGGCTGCTTCAGTTTCTCTTTGTAACTGGGATACTGTGTGTAGTGGGCTCCCGTGTGGCCTCACTGGTGGTACTAGAATTCTGTCTTCGAGCTGTCTCTGGATTGGTTACAGCTGGACCAGTAAGAAACCAATTATGTGATAAAAATATATATGAATATGCCTCAGCTGTATAAGGTGATTTTTCTGTGGCTTACTCTGCTGAGTTGGTGTCAGGATGAGTCGCGACAGCCATCGTCGTCTGCTTTGATTCATTCATCACTCGTGCTCCTCTTTTTTCCCAGGAGTCGGGGAAATTTCTGCAGCAGCTGTTAGTTCAAAGCCAGTTCTCTCTGGGTTGCGCCCTAACCTGCAGTTTGCACTTTCTACACGAGGGGGCGGCGCAGCGCTGGCTATGCTTACTCCTGGCAGCAGCACTCAGCTGGTTTCTGGCTAGGCAGGCCACAAACCTGCTGCACCATGTCATAGCTCTGTATAAACTCCACAGCTCACAGGGCTACTGCGGCATTTGCATCAGCCTCCTCACATCGGGCAGCTCCCTGCTGCCCATGCTGTGCAGGACCATCATCATTACCTTCTCTGTGGCTGTGCTGGCTGCTGTTTCAACCATCAACCAACATTTCCTCTCTGCAACAGAAGCCCTTAGGTTTTGGACACCACTTACTATCTGCTATACGCTGTTGGTGGTGTACATGCAGGGTGAGAAACATTTAAAGACATAAGCCCTTACAAAGCAATATGCCAGTAGCATCACTTGCTTCTCAATTCCCCTGACTAATCACTACAGCATCTGTGGCTGATCTAAGACATTTTTTTTAGTTTGTTTAAATGCAAATGAAATACTTCTCCCTAATAGTCCTCTAATGTCATGGTTCTGTAGAAGAGCAACACCGTCTGCCTAGCAGCCAGGCCGTCCTCAACGCAGTGGTGGTGCGTCTCGGGGGTTTGATGGTCCTGATGCTGACTGTTGGACGCTGGGCAGACGTGTTCCACATCCTAATATGTTTCCTCGGAGAGGCTAGCTGTCTACTCCCCACCAAGGATCTGCTGGATGCAGCATCCTCACAGGTCAGTGAGTCTCCCTGGGAGCGGCACACGGGGCCAAAAGCACTTCGTTCCCACCGAGGCCTCCCAAAACTGGAGTAGAATATCAATATGTTCATTAGATGAGTCTCAAGATGACACTCGATTTTTCCAACTTGTATCCCGGGTGGAGAAGGTTTAAGACCCCCAAGACAGATTCAGGTCAACGTGATCTCTGACTCAGAATACTGAGTCTACTTTTCCTTTCACTGAGCTGACCTATTTAAAGTTGCGGGGTTTAAACAAAGTATAATGCAAAATAAAACAAATATAAAAAACCTTGCATCTGAATAGACTTTTAAGGTGAGTCGGGTCTGTTTTGCTATTAAAATGTAGCTCATGTGGTGATTGAGAATCATGCATATCAAGAAATCATGGCTACATTCACTAAGCTATATGTCTGGCTGTAGCTTAACAGCAGGCATGTCTTCAGTCACCCATGTTTCTAGCATCATATTTTGCTGTGTTCACACAGGATGAAGAGGATTATACAGAGTACAGAAGGAGGGAGCGTCAGCAAACACCACGAGCCTTCAAGAAGGAGCATCAGAGATAGGCACTCTGGGATTTTAAAGCCTGCACGTCTCTTTAATGGCACTATTTAGTGGAAATCATATCAAGGCAACGTTGCTTTCTACCTACAATGTAGTATACATTTTGTATTAAATATTTGACACAACTCATCATGTAAGGAATGTTTACAGTCTTTTCACATTTTCTAAAAGAACAATTTCATGGTTATCAACAACTATTCAATAGGCAGCCTTTCAACAAGTCCTGGAGTTCATTTTACTTCTTAGGATGCTAAGGATGTGTTTTTAAGCTTGTTTTCTTCCTGCTGGTTAGTCATACTGTTTCAACAATAATGGTTATCTGGGTCTGTGTGACCTCTTGGGAAGATTTACCGTTTGAGATCATTTCCAGTAGAGCAGATTAAGGTCAAAGTATTTTTTTTTTTTATTCAGTAGATTTCGCATTTCCCAGCATTTTCAGTTGAGAAGCAATACAAAACCCATTTTTTATATTTCACCAACGCTGAACCCCTTTCTTTTATTCTTGCAGTATAAGGTAGGCATTCAACAGAAACAGAATAATAAAGCTGCACAAAATAGGAAATTATTCCATTTATTGGAAAAAAAAAAAACCGACAGAAAATGTAAATTTAGACTCCCATATCACGTCGTCGTTTTTAACCATTAAAGCAGTCGCTGTTACAGCAGGTAAATGCACTCTACAGAGGAGCTAACATTACTAAGTGTAGTACTGACATGACTGCAAACATCCAATAACTGCATACCACACAGCCTGGGCAGTGGGTAAGCTTATTCGTTTATTGTTTTGTTGTTTGTTCACTTATTTCCCCGCGACAGGCCCGCAAACACCATTGTGCTCTGCTAGTGTTCAAAGGCTGTGTGCTTGAAAAGAAAAGGCAAAATGGCTGACGACAACGTTAGTGCTCCAAAGACACACAAAATGGCGTTAGACAAAGAAAAGGCTAGTTTACTTGATTATGCGTCGACCTTAGCTCCATTTTGTTGGACAAACACGCTGTTAAACAGCTAGCAAGCCGTATTAATTCACACTGTTGTTGTAATGGCAGCAAATTCGCTTTATTAGGCTACACTCAAAGGGGCTTTTTATGAGGAAGTTTGAGATACCGCCCTTCCAGCCTGTGCTACATTGTCTCAATAACAGTAGCCAAGGTTAAAGCCTGACTTCGTGTGACAATTTAACACCCATATCGAATTAAATCCACAATGTGTCGCCGGTGTTATGCCCATTAGATCTGTCTTTATTGAGAGCTGTGGACAGACAGAAACATATTCCATGAGAGGGTTTTTGTTATGTCAGTCCCGTCATCCCGTGTCAAAAAAAATTACAGGGGGAAACATTAGCCTGACGGTCCAGTTTCCACGATAATCCACGTCTGAAAATCACTGAAGATGAAATTTAGTTTTTGGTGTCTAGTCGATCCACCAAAATGAGAAATTGTACTCCCAGAGGTTTATTAGACTTTTAATGGAGTAAAGTTCCACATCAGGACGCTTTCAGTAGACATAGGGAGGACGCTCTGAGCACCCGAGTACGGTGAAAATGCCCATAGAACTGACTGAGCGCCGTTGTAACCTCCTCTGGAGATTTCCAGATTGTTCTGTCTTCATCTGATAGGCACAGTGGACGCATGCGCAAAGCAGTTTCGCGTGTCCCCTGTTACTGCATTTTAACGCAGGCGCACTTCTCCCTTTAAGTATTCTTAATATAGTAACAAAAGCAGAATAATGCCCCGCTGTAGTTGCAGCTTTATTTTCAAACCAAACAAGCCAGTGATCATTTTCCACAGGCAAAAAAAATTACAAATAAAAAAAAATAAAATAAAACAATTCAGCTCCAAGGAGGATTTGGGCACAACACAATGTGGAGAAAATAGTTGTTCATCTACCATTTTACTTAAATGTTGACGCCCCTCTTGATTATGTGGACATCATTCTTTGGTTCGTTATTTATCAGTCATGGTGGTCATTCAGAGAAAGTGTGCATGTTTTATAATGGGGATAGTCGGTCAAAGAAAAATACACACACACATACAGTTTGTATTTTCCCTTACAAGAGGGCTTATCGCCACTGTACTCTTGGACTTTTGGACAGGGGCCTGATTGTTTTGTGTTACTTATTAGCTTAAAGTAGAGCTCAGACCAGGTCAAAGTACTTGACTTAACAGCTCCCGGTGCCTTTTGTAACCCAGTAGTAGAAGCTGTTAAATATGTCAAAGCATCTTTTTTTTTTGTTGCTCTGACAGACTGCAGGTGCAACATGCAGAAGGCATATGTATCAATTCAAAGTTTAAAGGTTTCAAACACATTCAAACTACCTCAGTGTGGTAAAGTTTCTTACTGTAAACTTAGCCGTGTTGTCTCGAGTTTGCTGGATTGCTTTTCTGGACGATCCGGCTTGGGGATTCTGAATTTTGGGGATTTTATTTATTGTGTCACTGCCTCAGCTTTTCTTTCTTTTTTTTTTAAACTGATCTAGCAGTACGTTGATCTTTTCCATACAAAAGAACAGTTTCCCACATAAGTTTCATATCTGTCAAAATATGAAACTCATGAAAATCCACCTAAACTTCCTGTAATTTCACTTGACACACTGACAAGCAAACTATTTTCTGTCATACATAAGTTATGAATTATGTGGTTTCCCCTATTTCCCTGCAACAGTGCCTTATATCAGCTTATGTGGAAACATTTTTGTTTCAGTTTTCACACACTTAAGTGCAAAACTAAAGGGATAAACAGAAAGTGTATTGAACCCAACTGAACGAGACAAAAAGGCCCTCCTGTGGTGTTTTGTTCTGTTCCAGATAGCAGTCTACTCTAAAACATCCCACCAGTGTTGGGAAGACATAGCATATTATTCACACTAATTCAAGTTAAGGAGAAAAAAAAATCTCTTAAACTTATTATAACTTATTATAATAAGTTGGTCACAGATTAACTTGCAGCACATTCATGTTACATTATTAGCATGCAGAGTAGCCCACAGCTGTCCTTCAGTTTCCTGTTTCCTGTGTGCAAGTTTCCGCTTCAAGTGTCAAAAACTTCAACACAACCTGTGATTAGAATGAGAGTGCATCTAGTCTCCTGATTCTTATGAATGACTGGACTGCAGCTACTGCTGTTTCTGCTGATTTGTTGTGCAGACAAACAGAGCAGTGATCTGAAGTCCCAGCAGTTGGATATGGTAAATGAGTGCCAACCAGCTAAGTGACAGGGAACAACACTGAAGGCTTTTGTAACTTTTTAACATGTGAGCTGATGGCTCACTTTACAATTATGGGGTGACATTTTTTTGCCTGTGCTTTGATAACAACTGAACTATTACAACGTTGAAACATAAAAATACCAAACTTGGGCTCACTGTGTGCTGTGCGCAGGATGATTCACCTTGCCACACTTAACTGCCACTGATGGGATCCTCTTGTGAAGCTGCAGATGTCAAAGCACCACCATTCAACCAGGGGTTTTCTCACGCATGCGCAGGGGTGAAAGACCGTCTCATCGGGGGGGAAAAAAGAAGTTCACACACAAAGCCACGCCTGCGCGGTGTGCCTCTCATTACAAGCGAAGTTGCTGCATCTTTTTAGGAAGCTACATGCTTTCTTTCGACACCCAAAGGTCGCATGGTGTCAGGGACGCGCCTAGTCACGGGAACAGACCGGAGCGCGTTCATGAGGTGCAAGATCGCGCTTTAACACTGAAGAGTATCAAACAGCGTGCGGGGATACAGCCTAATGGTTTACATTGGGCCACAACGAGCAGTCAATGATTTGCGCCAAGCATCTTTTTTCTTGTCCGCCGTTTATTTTGCAGAGCTTTTGTATTTTGCACGGGGAGAAACGGACATAGCAAACTCATCTGTATGATCGGGGAGCAGGAGCACACAGTATGGTCCGGGAAACCAGACATTTATGGGTGGGAAATTTACCCGAAAATGTACGAGAGGAGAAAATTATTGAGCACTTCAAGCGGTGAGTAGAAACACAAATGAGCGGCGTGTGTGTATGTGTGTGTGTGTTTGTGCGCGTTTTGTAATGTTAAGAGCGGTGCACGTCCAGCATCTCTCTCTCTGTTGTGTCACATTTTAGAGAAGTCGGGATGAAGCAGGAGGTTTCCCTGTAGCAAAGTCCCATTTGGCAACTGTGCTGTCAGTCCCCCCTCTCTCTCTCCATACACACAATCCGAGCAGCAACAACAACACACGGTGCTCCTGCGTTTGAGCTGAGACGAAAAAGCAAAATCTGCTAGCACGCCTCAGCCAGCCCAAGCCAAGCAGCCAGCGGACATATGGTTTTGCCATTTTGACACGCTTATTAACTTGTCGAGCTAGGTGATAACTTTACTCACCCCTCTTACGTCTTCCTGGTGCGCATTGCCAGCAGGCTGATTTTTAAGCAGGCTGACTTTTAAGCAGCGTACCTTTCCACCGGGTGACCGTAAAGAAGGGGCTTTTTCTTGTTTATTGTTTATTGTTTTTGTGGTGCACAGTCAGTGTAAACAAAGTTCAGTCTACCCGGAGAGCCCCGTGCTTTTATACGTGCCCGCATCTCCGGCAGACACCATAAAGTCTCTGTGTTTGCTTCTGCTGTCTGACTCGACTCTGTGAGTTTGTCAGGTCACTGCTTCCAGTCAGACCTGCACACACAGACACACACACACACACACCGCGGTGTATTAGCACGCTGTGCACCCATCTATGAGAGCGTGCCGTTTGCTCCGTTCCTACATCTTAACACAAGTCTGTAGAAGCCGAAAGGTGACGCCGTCACGCCGCCGTCCACGCTGCAACATCGCCGCGGCAAACTGGCTGTGATTGACCGGGCTCGGCTGTGCCGCGGAGCAGATGTGCAGTGCTGTAACGCTGTAGTGTTTACAGAAAATGGTTGTTAAAACGGCGCTGACTCGCACAGCCTGCAGCGTGATCTGATTTCAGGGAAGATCAGACAGCATATCCATGTATACACACGCACACACATGTATATTTGTAATGCAGCCTGCCATAATCGCACTGAGCTCCATTGCTACTTTTGGTTAAGAGCGAGCCGCTGGAGACTGTGTGCCTTTAGCTCTTTGTTATCTTCCTCGGGCTGAACAATGATTTAAATACGTTTTCTTTCTATTTTTTTTCCCTGCGTGTGGCTTTCACGGTTGTCTGCGCGCTCTCGCCTCTCTCCTCTCTCGGCTGTCAAGGAAATAGCAGCCCGCGTCTCCGTTCATATGCTGGAAACCAGACAGCCCCAAAAACACCAGTTTGCCCATATGAGACCTTTTTTTTTATTGTTGTTGTTTTGGATTTTTAATTATTATCACTGTGTGGGCGTCGCCATATCGGATGAAAGCTGCTAAATGGCAACATTAATCCTTAATAACCACAGTGTAACCGAAAGCCATACTCGTCCCACAGCACCCCCCACCTCCCCCACCCTCATCCAAACCTACAGCTGGATGAAATATAAAAACAGATGATGTGCATTTGGTGCTTTGCCCTCTCGCGGTCTTATTATTTGCAGTGGGTTGATGCAGAGACTCAGCTACAAATATGGCTCGTATCTAATACGTGCAGCCTCCGAGAGCAGCAGTAAAAATGAGCTACCTATATACACCGTTTTATTTACATAACCCCCTGTTTGAAGTACAACGTAACGTTATGTTTGGGGGGGATGGCGACTGGCAGCATCTCTTTCTTTTTTGTGCAGTAGGGGGAACGGTGCTGGCGAGCCCTTTCCCCCCTTTTTTTCAGCTCGCTACCTCAGCTCCAGCGTTAACCCAGAGGTAGCGAGGGTATGCAGGTGCATGACAGCCCAATGTGTGATAGAAGTCATTGAAGATGGGGGACGACAGAATGAGTAAGCAGTGTGAACAGCTTTTCTAAAATGGCGTCGGGGGCTGTTCGGTGTTGGGAACTGGCATGCCAATAAATTTTGTGATCACCCTACTGTCTGTCTTGGACAGCAAAAAAAATCACACTGCTAAAAGACCCATTTTTTTGGTGGTGGTGCGGGGGGGCTATAGAAGATGATAACAGCTTATTAACTCTCAAGTGGGAGAAATTTTCTGTAACAGCCTCCTCATCCCAAAATTGAATCCTCAGTTCATCAGGTGTTTTGTCATTTTCAAGACTGAAAAGGGTGTATTCAGCAATTATAACTCCCTTTACACCTTAAAAATAAATATAGGCTATAATATATAATATAAATATACTCTGCATGTGTGTCTTGTATACACACACACACACACACACACACACACACACACACACACACACACACATATATATATATATATAAATAAATCAGTAAATTAATGAGGAATTTCTTAAAGAAACCCCATCGCTGTATAAACTGCTCAAACCTCATCTGTGTGTTTTTCAGTAGCTGTGTCTTCGTGGCAGCACCTTTTGCTCGGAAAACATGCTAATTTTAGAAAATCTATGCATTTATTAACACGCAATGTGGCAGGGTTTCAAGTCCAGTTGCTGGGTTACTGTTGCCGTGTTAGAAAGTATCACAGTAGGGAAAGTAAGAGTAGCAAAATTGCCTCATCTCCCTCGCTGCCACAGACATTTGTGCACATGTACGCACAGTCAATTTCAGGACTGTGCAGAACCCTGTGTGTTTTTCAACATTCCTAAAAAGTTATGCAACACATTTGCAGCTGCAAACCTGGTGGTAACCATGCTTTTAATCTATTCTGACTTTAGATATGGACGAGTGGAGAGTGTCAAGGTCCTGCCCAAGCGGGGATCAGAAGGTGGAGTCGCGGCCTTTGTGGATTTTGTGGACATTAAAAGTGCTCAGAAGGCTCACAATGCTGTCAACAAGATGGGGGACAGAGACCTGCGCACTGATTACAATGAACCAGGAACAATTCCTAGTGCGGCGAGGGGGCTGGACGATAGTCTGTCCTTAAGCTCTCGCGGCCGGGATGTATCAGGATTCACAAGGGCGGCAGGGGGGGCCGTGTATGGGCCCCCCACGTCGCTTCACAGCAGAGATGGACGCTATGAACGCAGACTAGACGGGTAAGTGGACAAAGTTTCTCTGAAGGCAGGGGGAACCGTAGTTTCTGGTAAACACCTTACCTCCAACCATCTTTCACCATCTGTTCATTTACCTGTTTGGGGGTTAAAGAGGAGAAAATGAGCTTGTGTTCGACAATGAAATCTAATAGGAATCCCTTCTAAGTTCCTCAGAGCGCAGCCAGCGCTCCTGGATTCCTACTTACAGGTAGACACTTAAGATATTTTTGTTAAAACGAGGGCACGTTTGCAAGTGTATCTGATAGTTGAATGATAGTCAGTAGTTTAAATGGCTGTTGGGGATTATCTTTGTGACCTTTAAGCATCTCTGTGAGGTGGAAATATCATTTGAGGAAAATACGGGGCAAAGATTGGATATCGTAAAATTTCCCAGGATTATTGGCGATTTCTGGAAAGAGAGAGAGAGAGAGAGAGAGAGAAAGATAGAGAATACAGAGTGGGGGAAAGAGAGAAAAAGAGAGAGTGGTCCAGCAGCCATCCCCGGGATTCCCCTAATCTGGAGTTACGTGCCCTTGTCGGAGGATTAATATCACCCCTTTTTCATCATGTAACCAAACAACCAAGAGCACACATTACATGTATAGAACACCATTGTTTGGATTAGTCTAATTTGGCTTTAAGTTATAATGCCCACCTCACTGAGGTGTGCACTTCTGTCGCGGGCTGGAGTCATGTGGAGGATCTACAGAGGATATTTATTCCCCACTGTTGGATTAACTCTGGCCCAGTACTTAAAGGATATGCGGTCATTCTAAAGGTATGGGTTGCTTTCTTGGTTCTTTTTTTTCATTTTGTTTGGGATTATGTCTAAAATCAGGGCATTACAAATTGAGTGCTGGGAGACCTCTACTGGTGATCCGACTCAGTAGAATCAACAGAAACAAGTGAGCAAAAGACTTTTATTCCCGCCTTATTTTTGTGGAGATGATTTTTTTTTCTTTTTAAACTTTCCAACAACTGAGACTTGCAGACTCGATGAGCAAAGCGAACATTTGGATCATACAATGCAAAGAGGACTGCTGGAAATTGTGACTGGAAAATTGCTACCATCCATGCTATTGGAGATAACCTACGTCAAATTTCTGGATTACCTCCTTCTTTCCTAAATGTGGAACTATAATTAAACTTTGGATACAATTACACCGTGTCAGCAGCGCGTTGCACCTATGAACAGTGTTTGATATTGACTCTGTCCAGGCTGGGACAGCATGCACTCTCTTCTGCTTGAAAGCGAAAAGGCAGACATAAACATCCAACAGTGTTTTGAACTGTTATGCATGTTGTTCACCGTTGGGATGAGTATGGTGCTACTATGAACAAGAACTTGGATTACTCATGTGACATCTTCCTCATTCCTAACTTTTTTGTGGCCATATTTCCTTCCCTCTACAAAAGGAATTTGACTACTTTGTTGCTGTGAACGGTGTTGGCCAAAGTGGAATGTGCAGGACTTAATGCAAAAGACGCAAGACTTAATTTTTCACATCAACCATTGCTGTTGGGGAATCACTGGTCAACTAAAGGTGGATTCCTGGATATCATGTATTTATTGCATCGGACTGAAATACAACACAGGTTTTGTTTTTTTCACTCCTGTTTGGATGGATATTTAGACTCGGACATTTTCCAGCACACAAAGCATCCTAACATGGATCTCTACAAGGCCAAAGTTGTCCTCATTGTTTTAACTAAACAGACACTACCACTCATTTGTGCTCATGAGGTCCCGTGTGCTGAAGACGAGGATTACGTATTCTGTTGTGAACTAGTTTTCTTCATTTTTTTCCCTTCTCCACTCAACATTTTTGCCCAGTTTTTGCTCACAAAGTTCTATCTCCCAAAATTGTATTTGGAATAATAGGTCAAGTTACCACTCTCTCAAAAGGTTGGTATGTCCTGCCCTGTGCATTTTAGCTGTCCTCTCTAACCCCCTAGTTTGAACCCCTGTCTCTCTCCATTTTCCACACTAACCAAAATAGCTGGTGCATTATTACTGCCTGTGAGTTTGAACCTTACCTGTATTGCTTTCTTTGCTCTGCCTCTCACCTGATCTGACCCCACCTTCAACTCCTTCCCCCAGCCCTCTCTCCTCTTTAGAATTCACAACGCAGCTGATATTTATAACGAATGATCATTGTAAAGATGTTTTTTAATATAAACTATTAATATTTTAACATAAGAAAAACTACAGAATCTTTTAAAATGCTCAAAATTCAAGTATTTGTCACATACCTATGATTAAAGAAATATGCAGTGAAGTGTGGGGGTGGGATTCTCCTAATGGCTAAATGCAGTAAAATAGAAGGAAAAGAAATAAAAAGTGATGCAGATCAAATAAATTTTTTGTGTTTTTCACTAATTCAAGTTTTGTTACAGTCACACTTTAAGATTTTAGTTTGTTTATATATTTATTGCTTAATTAATTTTGCTTTGATTAATTTGATTTAATTATTTGCCTGGGCCCTGAATGTGCACGTAAGCATGTTCGGTCCATGAACCATGATGCTTATATTACCTTGTTTGTCAGAAATCTTTTTAGTTTTCATTTCTGACCAGTTGCTAGTAAATATTAGTTAATATAAAATCAATTTTACTTAAAAAAAACCAAAACAACATATTTACATATTACAATTCTGCTGATTTAATTTTGGTTCTTATTGAAATGTTGGTAGAGTGACAAGCGAAAGAAAATTGTAGTCATTTGTCAGCTCTGGATCATTTTAAATGAATATCTGAATTTTTGTCAGCTTTAAAACAAGAATCGAAATCCTAAATATCATTTTAAACTCTAGAAACAGTACAGTGGCAACAATATTTTAAGTAACTGTTTTACAAAAATGACCTACAATCCTTCCTGAAACACACGCTGCACATTGAATATTATTTTTATGTAGGATATTCCTTTTGTAATGTTTGTTAGATTTTCTGGCTTTTCTCTGCCACTTATACTATAGAAGCTTTACAATTTAACAAAAGAGATGTATGTAATGTTTCTATGTAATCGTGCAACTCACTGAGTGGTGAAGTGACCTCCAGTTATTAGATTAACAGAAGAAATATTCCTATTTTGTTGTTTTCAAAATTTTCTTTTTAATTAAATTAAACATTTAGATATCGCTAAACCCTAGCTCTGTAGTTTGTGTTCTAGCTTGCAAGACAAAGAGATTCTCAACAATTAGATTCAATTTGTTGTTTGTACTGCAAAGTGGATATTTAACAATTAACCTCTTATACTGATTTTAAATGGATGTGCATGCGTTGCTCCCATATGACGGAGCCTCCATACAAGGCAGCGTTTTGTCATGCTGCTGGCATGTCTCCTCATAATTATGCTATTCACGTGTCCCAAAACAGGTGCTTAGCATGCTCTGCAGTAGATAATAATCAAACACTGATGGAAATTCTGTCAAGAAAGTCTAACAGAATTATTTTTAAGCTCGATGAATAATGTAAAAGCCGATTTGTGTAGAGTGAAATTGAAGATAAATTGAAAGGTATCTGTTGAGCAGTGAGCCTTGCGCCAGCAAATTAGCATTTTCGAGAGCACCTAGGGGTCAAGGTAATCCGTCATTTTCACAGCCGACATCGTTATAGCATAGATGTTATTCATGAATCCAGCACACAGATGATTAAATCAAATAAGCTGAAAGAGTATTTTCTCCTAACCTGCTCTACTCTTATGTATATGCAACAAAATACAGACGTGGTGTCAGTCTCCTAAACTTAAATTACCCTCAAGAATTTTCAGCACTGTGAACGCTGCATACAGTCTTTTCTTGAGTCTTACGACCCTTAGCAAAAAGACTTCATGGATGACTTCCTGGTTACTACCTGGTTATGTCAAAGGTTTAACACTGATGAATATTTCCAGGTTTGCCACTTTATGGTGCACAGAAGATGTTAAAATGGGTTATGAATTTAATACAAAGGGTTAGGTTTAAGTGGATGTTTGGGGGTCACCTTAAATATAGCAATAAAGTATGAGCATAAATATTTTGAACACAGGTGTAATGGCCAGATTTGGGAACAAAGCCAAAAAAGAAAAACCTAATCTAATCTTCAGCATCATTTACCAAATGACAGTGAGGAGGAAAGATGCTTGTGTCATATGTTTTAAGAGGAATTGCAGACGCCTTCTGTAACGCCAGGTCTAATCCATTTGCCGTCTCAGTGAGATGCAGGCAGCATCTGATTGAGATGCAGGCAGCCGATTTCACTACAGTTGTGGATAAAGAAATCCAGATCGTTAGGTCAGCTGTTTGGTTTGAATCACCAGATTTCATTAAACTGACATTTTTTATTTGTGCAAGAATTTCCACTAATTAAATGATCCAAATCAAGTGATAGAAGACTTGCAGTGGAATCCCCACTTTAAAGCTCTAGAGCACGAACACTGAAAAACTGTAAATGTAAAACCATTAAACGTGTGATGACACATAAGGAACCAGTTGCGAAGCAAAACTCATTCATGACCGTTTCATAACCCTGACACTGCTTAATTACCTTTAATATGAAGCTTTTTTTTTTTTTTGACCATGCAGTTCAACTACGGGCAAATAAAAAAGCAAGGAAATGTTTACATAAACACATTTTTAGACAAATAGATGAAAGCATAAAAAAATTCTGCTGGGCCAAACCTTTCAAAAGATTTGCATTTAGGAAATTTAAAAAGTCAGTCTGTGGAATAAAATGAGATAATGTTGTTTTTTTTTCAAGTCTTGTTAACATTTGTATAGTTTGCACATGAGGCTTTCTTTCTTTCAGACAGTGAGTTGTGCAGTGTGGAGATTGGCAGGAAATGTTAGGGGAGGAGAGAAGAAGGTAGTGCAGGTTCTGGAAAGCACCAGAACTATGGGACCTTTGTCAATGCACAAAATCAACCTCAAGATGTTTCAGTTTTATGATATGGATGTTTGTTGTTTTTTTCTCCTCTCTCTTTTTTTCAGCCTTATGAACAGACTGTGCACACATACAGCAAATACAGTTACTAGTATTATTTAGTTACTAGTACACTAGCTTTATGAAGCTTTGACTAGACATATATTTGATTAGTTATTTGATTAGTTATACCTTTGTTACACAGATATGAATATAATGTTTTTGCAGTAAATTAAATAAGACTTCGCAGTTTTTTCCTTTCTAAAGTCTGACTCTATAATCTAACTATTTTTCCATCCTCTGATTTTAACTTGCTAGAAGAATAAACGCCGTGTTTTTTTTTTTATCTACAGAAGCACTATAATGAAGTTTTGTAACTGTTGTCATATTAAACCATATTCTGCCCTGTGTCGGAACATCATGGCTAATTTGCTGATTATAATTTGATCTGAATTCAAACGGTGGTAATTGCCGCCCTGTCCCGCTCATTATGGCGAGTTTGGTAATACGACTGCTGTAATGACACAGCGGTCGTATTACCAAATTAATTTCTGATTGCTTTATTCAGAAAGCGAGTGTTCGGGTCTGAACAGAATGTCCTTTCAGGGTCGTTTCTAATGTACGTCTTCACAAAAGATGCTACTGAGGAGATTCAGTTTTCAGAGGAACAAGTGGTGTCAAATTGTGTAACGATATAAACAAAAGGCTCTTCGAAAGTTACCTCGAAAACCTTTATCCAGGCTTGACTAATAAAACGCCTTTAGAAGTGGCTTCTGTTATAGTGTGCAGACCAGTAGGACTTTACAGCCTATAATGACATAATCTGCCATTCCTGTTATTAAGGTAGCTCTGATATATAATATAGATTTCTGTTCTGTTATAAACCAGATGCATGCCTTTTGCTGAAAATGTTAGTGTGCTATGTTGATTTACTGATATATCTAAAAAAGAATGAACATAAAGCTTATATTAACACCTTGGAGTTGACAGAAATGCACGAAAAACAGTCCGATAGCAGCATTCTTGTTCTAGAAAGAGGATTTCTAGTGTAGCTTTGGTCGCAGAAGAATCTGATACAGTCCATCTGAAAGCCATAAATGGTTTGGCCATGAAAACATGTCAGACTTGATGCTCAGTTTCCTCAAGCTGTTACTTTAATCCCCTTGGTATAGTGCTTTCTTTAAGATGGGGGGAAAAACTAACTTGGCCCTTCTCAAAACACTTTGCCCAATCTTTCCATGTGTCCAATTATTGACAAACGCACCAGACACACCTGTTAATTTTTGTTTGTCCACTGTCTGATGCTAGCAGCTATCTTTTTATGCCCAAAGTGTAACTGTAATATAACTTGTTGTTTCTTCATGTTTGTTAGGACCGCTGAAAGTCGGGATCGGGGGTACGATCACAGTGCCTATGGACTTCACGAGCGTACTGGTAGCAGTTTTGACCGTCAGCGGCATTATGAAACAGACTATTACCGTGACGCGAGGGAGAGAACTCTAAGCACAGCTGGGAGCGGGTCTGGTACCTCCAGCGGAAGTGGTACAACTGTGCCGTCAGGAGTCGGTGGAACTATAGTTAGTGCCGTTTCTGGGAACACCGGAACAAGTGGATCTTCAGGGGCCACAACGGGAGGAAGCGGAGGGTCTACTTCCAGCGGGGTTGGCTTCTACCGCTCCCACAGCAGGAGCCCTTGTCGATTTGAGACACCCGAGCCTCGCTACGAGTCTCGAGCCCGGGAACCCTTTACTTTGGCCAGTGTGGTTCACAGGGACCTGTATCGGGAGGACAGGGGTCGGCGTGGGGAACGTTCCTACCGCCACAGTCGTAGCCGGTCTCCACATTCGACTCATTCACGAAATCCCTCTCCTCAGAGACTGGCGAGTCAGGCCACTCGTCCTCCACGCTCCCACAGTGGGTCAGGCTCTCACAGCCGTTCCTCCAGTTCAGACTCAGTCAGCAGTACCAGCAGCAGTACGAGTGGCAGGTGAGTGAAGCTTAATCTTTCTGTCAATATTTCTACTTATGTGCTGTTGTTTACCTTTGTGCATCCCAGTCTGTGGCCTTCTGGATCCAAACTGGCCTCTGCACTTGGAAATGAACTCATATTTCCGTCATTATCTGTGTTCAATAAAAAAGCGGTTTCTTCAGCTTATGTTTTTATCATCTGTAACTATGGATTGCGCAATATTTTTCACACCCACACCAAACAAACTCGGACTTGTGCAAGATGTGTGCATTTAACTTCTGTCATTCGTTAGCATAGGCTCTTTATAGAACAGGTGGCACCTATTTATGTGGAAGCTGTGTTTACTTTGCCTTTATGTCGCTTTCTTCTCTAGCATGTGTATGTGTGGACAGACAGACACAGTGTTGTGGCCAAACCTGTAAAGTTAGGCTCGTTGTTTCTGTTTTAGAGACTGTGTCATATCTAGAGGCTCCGCCCAGCAGGAGATACAATGGGTGGAAGGTGACAATTGCAGAGAAGTGTCTGCACGATAGAAAAAAAATACATTTCACAAACACGGCATGACGGGGAATATTACTCCACACTTGATTGTCCCCCTCCCTCATTGGTTTTTAAAACTTTGCCCGTGTTTTATTTGCTGATAGGAGCCAAAGAAACTTGGAGAATGACCTTTGATACCTTTAGTGACACAATTGTTACGTAGTTAAGATTTGACCTGAACTGCTTTACATAAACTGGATTAAGTTGAGACGCATTTTATTTCTGCTAGGAAGGCTTTACGTTTACAGCTAGCTTGCCTTCGATAGAGTCTGGTTTCAGTATGGATCCATGTGTTATTCAGGTCCTTTATACTTTACATGCTAAACTTATCCTAAGTCTTTTTTTAAAGATACATTTGGTAAAATATAGTACTCATTTTGTCCAAAATAAAACCAAAACACAAGTTTAAAAATAAAGTAAGGTTTAGGTAGTTTGATCTCACACACCCTCTCACACAACCTAACCACAGGTCGAATTATTTGCATACAAAAGCTTAGACTCATACCATAATGGCACAGGATATGTGGACTTTCGATGTTTCATGGTATGCTGTGTGTGCATTTTTGTGATTGTGATGTCAGTTTCATTTTTGTGCATTGCCGTATGTGGCTTTATTTGTGGTAACTGTATTTTCATCCAAGTTTCTATAAATTTACAAGTAAATCAAATGGAGAAGAATCCTGCCGTTTTAAGCATGTCTGCCCAAGAGGATTTACTCCACCGCATAAATAAACATACTGGAGAGGGGTTAACGGCATCACCTTTGGACACAGCAGAGTCCACAGCTTTTAACGACATGTAGCGACACATGTGGTTTGATGAGGAAGTGCTATGGGGAAATTTCAGGAGACGGCTGCTATATTTTTCTCACTGCCTACCTCTGTGTATGGGTAATGGCTCCCCCCCTCCGTGAGATCCAGTTGGAACTGGAAATTTCTGGCCAATGCTGGCTGCCTGCCCACTCCCACAGGCCAGGCTCCGTCAGCAGCTCTTCCGGGAGTGTCTGAGCACAGGAGGAGAAAGTGAGAAGGAAACAAACAGCAGAGGGCCTAGAAAGCTGAGACAGACATGGGAATCATTTGAAATAAAAGGTGGATGAGGCAGCCATGAATTTTGCGACTCATGTACAAATGTTTTTGTACTCATAACTCGATGCAGCATCTAAATGTGAAACTGGGAGGAGAGGGGCGTGTTTTTTCTCATCATTTGGGAGCCATTGCATTTTTTTAAACAGTGGAAGGACACGTTCACAATGCATCATATGCTCTTTTTTCCAGAATGAAAATCTGTATATACAATATTTAATCTGAAATGTGGAGATAAATTATGCATAGTTTTGAAAAGGCAATGTTTAACCTTGGTAATTTTGCAGTTCCCTTCAGTTTAGACAGAACCATGTCTTTGGATATTAGGTCTTTTATTTAAAGCAGTGTTAACAAAAGTCATATATTAACTGTTGTTGTTGTTTGTGCACTAGTAGTAATTTCTGGCATTTTCTGGCACACACACACACACACACACATATACATATATATATATATATATATATATATATATATATATATATTAGGGGTGCAACGATAATCGTATCGATATTGAACCGTTCGATACAGTGCTTTCGGTTCGGTACGCATATGTATCGAACAATACAACATTTGTAATTTATTTTATCAATTTTCCTTCTGACGATGCTGTCTGTGTGGAGCGCTCAGTGAATCTGTGTTCGACTACTCCGCCTAGGCTGCACTGTCCAGCGCAGATCCACTGAGCGCTCAACACAGACAGCATAGTCAGAAGGAAGAGCGCAGGGCAAGCTAGCGAGACAGAAGTTAAGCTCTCCTTTTAACATGGACCTCCCCCACTCTCATTCAGATCTGGCGTTTGGAATTATTTTGGTTTTCATGTGACGTATGACCCTGAAGGTAAGCGAGTCATGGACTAAAGTAAAACAGTATGTTGGATGTGCCATGCAATGCTCAATTACATTGGTGTGAACTAGTGTGTTAGCGCAGTTAGCTCGTTAACGTGTTGGCCGTCTAGCCCCATGCACGGAGCGATCGGCGGTAGCTCGTTAACGGAGATTTGCCGTGTTGTGGCGCTAAGGTCATTTCAACGAGATTAACCTGAAAGCACTAGTGGGAACACAACGAATATGACTGCACATTTACGCCAACATCATCCTAGTGCAAAGACAAGTGGAAGCAGACAAAAAACAACAAGCATGCTACTAACTTTAGCCGAGTCATTTAGACAGCTGTTAGCACATGATTCTCCTTATGCTGCTGAGAATATAGCCCAGAAGAAGCGGATAGTATAGCTTTTATTTTGGAAAGAGCCATTTCTCTGTAATAAACTCTCTTTTCCAAAGATGAGTGATTCCTCAATCAGATACAGGGCTTGCAATATCGCTAGCCCGACGTCCCGGAGCTAGCGATTTTTTTCAGTCGGGCTACCAAAATTCTATCTCTTCCCTGCCCGTC